>NC_061817.1:7186935-7827435 GCF_021462225.1 Girardinichthys multiradiatus | reverse complement strand
CAGGGATCCAACAGCAAACTGGAAAAAGAGTTGAGCCACAAAGGTAAGCTGGAGATTGCAAGAAATCCAGGTTGGTGGGTAGGTTGGTGATTGCAGTTATGCTGGATAAAAAAGCTAAAAGGTGAAAATCACACAAAGCAAACACGGAGCCCAACCAACCGTGTTGTGTCACCATCATCAATCATTCTTCACACTTTAAGGAGCATTATTGTTTTTTTTTTTTTTACTGATCTAACCTCTTTTCATTTTTGATTTAGGGTGGATGCTTTTTTTTTTTTTCTTTAACCGTGTCCTGTGAAGCAGTGGTGTTCAGAATTGTTGTCTGAGTGCCAAGAAAAAGACCAACAGATTTACTTTCACAAGTGGAGCATTACGCTTTAAAGCTCTGCTTGATATTTATAAAAAAAAAATATCTTAGAAACTGCTTTGAAATTATTTCACTTGTTATAGACATGGAGATAGAATTGAAAAGGAAAAAAATAAGAAGCACAAAAGAGAGAGGTGGGGCAAAAAGGAAGAGGGGAGAGAAGGAGAAAAGAAGGAAAAAAATAAGGATGAAGAGAATACAAGATAACACGCTGCTTGCTTCTACACCTGCAGAAACGTTCATATTATCAGCTGTTTTACCAAAAAGTGCACGGTACTTATCAATGCTAGATGTATTTAGTGGTAAATGCAGCTCAGTATAGAACATTTCTGTATTTGTTAACACCTGAATCTACACACCTGTGGGTCTGGGTGTGAACGCACTGGAGTATACAAGGTTTCTCCATAAAAATATGCAATAGTGAGTGTGAGGAGCCACAGACCTGCCCCCCCTGGTTCCGGGACAGATATGGAGGAGATCCGAGCCACAGACACCCAAAAGGCCCCCCATGGCACAAGAACCCCAGGAGAACCACCGCCGGGACTACCGCAACCCCCCCAGAGAAGAGCAGGGGAGAGTCCCAGGGGAACCACCCAGCAGCCACAGTGCAGAAAGGTGAATGCTTTTAAATTTGTGTATACACATACTTGTGTGTAGTGGACCTGGCATACCATTTGTGCATGTTTGTGAAATATACATGCATGTACTGAGAGCAAAGCATTTTTAGACCGGCTCTAAGCTTTTTTCTTAAGTGCAATGTGAACACTTTGAAGGTGAACATCTTTAAATTTATGTGTAAACATGTGTGTGCATATTTGTAGCATGCACATGTATGCCACAAACAGCAAAATAAAAGGTATACGATATTGCATTCAGATACTCCCAACACCTTGAAGTACATTGGCTGCCCATCATTTTCTGTTGACAAAGTCTCTGTTGCAATCACTGGGTACCAATACAGGAAGTGGCTGCCATCTATACATTGTATTATTTGGGGGATATGGAATTTGGCATCAGAATGTTTGGCTATAGCACAGGTTTCCTTGTGGGTTGGGAGATGGATGAACCGATGAATTAAGAAAGTTACAATGCCTTTATAGAACATGTAGAGTGTTTGTAAATTCTTTAAGCACCACTGTCTCCCACTAGTCTTTCGAACACACATCTAGTAAGCAAGCTTTGTCACAGTGAGCTTTCACACCAACACCAAGGGCATATGCTAGCCATAAGAGAGCCAGTTGTCATTTTCTCTGCAAGTCATACTGACGAAACAAAAAGTCTGCCGCATTTTGTAGTCTATTTTGTGTTGAAATTACCTCCTAAAATAGCACAAGTAACGTGAAAACCACAGCCATGACCATGTTCAACACTCGACCGAATATTTTAAAAACAACAGAAATTGTGTGCCTTACGTCATTACGTTCGTATGTACTCTAAAATAAATGCGATAGCAGACTGGAACATGTAAACAAGGATTTCTTGACTTTTGAATTTCTGTAGTGCATGTAAAAGTGTTAGATCTGATATAGGGGTTATCCGATTTCTTATTTCTACTTGTGTAGAGGAAGGAAGCATTTCACCCTTTTCTGTTTGGACATCTTTAGTTCAACATTTTTCTAACTGTGATAAAACTTATTTGGTATTTGGGTATTTCCCATTTGTCAATTGTCTTTATCGCCTATAGCTCAAATAACCTAAGATAGGCACTTTCCTTATTTGTCACATCCGGTGTGTAAGTTGGCAGAAACTGAAAAGCAGTAGGGCACACACACACGTCCACAAAAATCACGTTGAAGTACAATAAATGTTTGTGAGGGCTAAGAAATACAAATATGGGTACTTTTAGACAGATGCAAGGACAGAAGTGTCCAGGCTTGTTTAGAAACCACCTGCTGTCGACCCCTGAAGGTGCAGACAGATGATAAGCCACAGGGACAGGAGTGCCCAGCAGCTTGATAGCACAAACACACACCCACCCACACACAGCATTTGAAAGAATATGTGAGTGCAAGCTGATGGAGGGGGCAAAAAAAAAAAAAACAATTTACCTCTATCAATACAACCCAAAACAGTTTTATTTGTGCATCATTGTCCTTTAAATACACACACACACAGAAATAAGGTATTGTAAAATGCTGTAGCAAGAACAAACAGGAACAGTAAGCACACAGTAGGGGGTGGAATGAACAGAAATGTCATAAATGTACTACTCCTATTTTAGAAAATAACTTAAACTTCAGGAGTGGGAGGAGAAAATCACAGTTAAAAAAGGGTAGGAGAAAAATTAAAGGAAGCTCAGAGTTTACCCACATAAACCTACAGTCCACAGCAAAGAAATAATATACAATACTCCCTTGTTACATTCCCTGGCAGGTCTAGAGGTAAGGTACGTTTATTTATGTAGCGCTTTTCAGTAATACTCAAAGCGCTGTACATACAATTACAATACAATCACAAAGAAAATAAACACAGATACAGACACAGAAAAACAAATCCAATGATACTACAATCCTTCTAAGAAATCTAAAAATCTATGAATCCTTCTGAGAAATCTAATAGTCTCATCATTCCACTGAATTCTAACTAGGGAAGCTGAGTCACTGGTACAAAACAGCTTTAATCCAGATTTTCAGGTGCTAATGATATATTGCTTTTACTGGTACTGAAGTTGAACTAAATAATAACAGTCCATTGTAGTCTAATTAAGAAAGCTGGGTCATTGGTGTAAGAGCAGCTAAAGTCCAAATTACTATTAATATTTGGTTTTCACTGGTAATCATTCTGATAAAACTAAAAATCTATGAAAAAGTAATGAAATACTAATAATAATAATTGGCTTTTGCTGGTAATCCTTCTGAGAAATCCAAAAATCTATGAAAAGTAATGAAAACACATTTAGGTAAAGTAAGATAGGAGGGAAAAAAATCATATTTCAGACTATTCTGCTGAAATAGTACAAAAAACCTGAGCAGGGGTAAGCAACACACACATAAGTAAAGATTTAGCAAGGGTACGGTGGAATCTTGAGGGTGCCAATATATATAAGTCTGAGTGTGTTTGCAAGAATTAGACTGTCAACACTGATAGAAGCGCCATTGTCCTTGAGAAGAGAGGTGGAAGTTTTATCAATCGGCCGCATAGTCCTATCAGCACACAGCAGGTAGGGGAGTGCTGGGGAAGAGCATCGTGTTTATATAACATCCAGGAGATATTTTGTCGATAGCCAGTTAGCAGAAGTTGCCAAGGCCACATTGGGGAGTCAGATTTAGAAAAACAATAAATGTTGTGGTTGAGGCAGTTGTGAATTTCCAACTACCTTAAGAGTTTTACTGGTATGTCTCAATTGCAAATCCAAACAGCCAAATTTCTGGTACTTTCCGCAGATCTCGAGCATACAACATCTCCAAGATTATATCCTTTAACCTGAGTCCAACCGCTGCCAGGCTGCGATTCTGTTCAAGAATCGTGTCCAGCTTGCGATTCTGCTCTCTTAACATTCCAGTCTGAGTGTTGATTGCTCTACAGACTCCATCCAACATCGCAGGCAGCTTTGAAATGCTTTGAACAGCCACCCACGTTTTGTGAATCACTCGATAAGCCAGGTAACCACCAACTCCAAAAGGCAGAAATCCTGTTATCAAAAGTCCAAATATGTACACATCTTCTATGTCCTCATCGTAGTCAGGCACACAATCTTCCACTGCTTCCAAGAATCCATTGTGTATCCAGAGACGAACGTCCTGTCTGGACAAGAGGGTGTGCTTAACCTTGACTTGCCGTTGAAGAGAAAAAAATTTGATCAATTACGTTGAGAGTCCAGCTGAGCAAATCCATAATATAAAAGTTTGGAGGATATGCAAAGCGAGGCTCTGAGAAAAATACAGACAAAAAGCAGAAGCAGGGATCAGCAAACCTGCTTCATGCGTGTGTCTTCCACCGAGAGCAAGAGAAAGACCTGAGGATATAAGGGACTAACATATTTCTAGATAGTGAATGAGGAGACAAGTTGCCCTTTAACATGTTTATTTTCTGGTATATTGTAACTGATATTTAGCCTTATTGAGCGCTCATGCCAACACAACAAACAAAAAGAAAGTAAAAGTGGAAGACACCTAACTCAAAAAATATATATACAAACCTACAAAATAACTCACCTAACAAGCAAATAAACCAGAAAAAACTGGGAATAAAAAAGGCAGTTCTCCCATACAAAAAGAGTCTGAACAAAAGTGTTAGAACTGTACAAAATCATGAAGCCCGCACAAACAAATAAGGGTGCATGGCCAGAAGGCCCGGGAGTGCAGACATTAAATGGGCACTGCTAATTGATGATTGGCTTGAAACCCAAAAAGCAGCACCCAAATCCCAAAGTAGGAGGCAGGCCTATAACAAAACATGAGGCATTACGTACTCCCCTTAAAAAAAGCAAACATCCACCTTTGGAGATGTAACACTTCCAAGTAGAGATGTACAAGGTATCTGACGGATAAAAAAAAGAGAGATTCAACTTAGTATAAAACATAAAATAATATTTTGATAACAACAGTAACTATATATATATATATATATATAGTGAGGAGGCCCAGGGGACGGCCCAGGACACGCTGGAGGGACTATGTCTCTCAGCTGGCCTGGGAATGCCTTGGGCTCCCCCCGGAGGAGCTGGAAGAGGTGTCTGGGGAGAGGGACGTCTGGGCGTCTGTGCTGAGTCTGCTGCCCCCGCGACCCGGTCCCGGATAAAGCGGAAGACAACGAGTACGAGTACAAGTACGAGTATATATACATATATATATATATATATATATATATATAGTTATTGTTGATAACAATTCATGCTTGTTTTACATTTATTAGGTCTGATTCTAGTGAGTTTTTAAATCAAAATCAATGACATCACATATTTCTTGCTTAAACAGGAGATATTCAAGGTGAGGCAAAGATGAGCTGAACCTCGCTTCAGACAGCATACTCATTCATAAATCCACTTATATTTTATTTTCTCACTTTATATCACTTTTGTAATGTTGATATAGTTACATTACATATCATCACTGTTGACAAGAGTTCATCATTTTTAATAGTTTGAATTATATAATAAATCAGATTTAATCTGCTCTGAAAAGCACGAGATGAGGCAGAGACTACCTCTGCCCTTCTGAAAGGGTGAGCCATGGGCTTATGCCATGCTGCTTCTATACAAAGCACATCTAATCGTCTAAGCTTACAAATAAAAGCAATATTTTTTGGGAAAACTAAGGATTTTCTGTTTACATGAATAAAGAAAAGATCTCAAAAGCCCAGCCTGTGTTTTAAACAATATGTTGTTTTTTTTTTTATGTACTGTAACTCAGTTCAGGTTTGACTCATCCAAATATTGACATTTAAGGCTTGTCAAATTCAAACGTGATCCTAAAACCAGACAAGTATTGAAAATGCTCCCTTTTGACAAAAAAGGAACACGCAGCTACTAAGCTCAGAAACAGATGCCAAGTTTATCATCATTAGCAATAAGCCAGTCACGATATTCTCAGAGTGCTCTGTATCTTCCCTGTCATTACATCACCACTTATTTTTCTACAGAGTGCTCAAAATGCTACCACAGAAAAATGTTAAAACTGGTAAAGGCTTCTTTAGCGACAAATGTTGTCCAGGCTGATAAGCGGTATCTGCAAATTCTGTCAACAAACTGGGAGCAAAGCAGGAACTAGTTTAATTCTAAATTGAAATTGAGAGAGGTAAAGATTGATACAACATGGTTTCAAGCTAAAATTACTAGCTTTCATATCCGGTTCTCAAAATAATCACAATTAATTTACCAGGCAGTCACCTGCTAATGGGAACTGAAAATCACTGATCTGATCACTGTTCTGTTGGCCTTGGTAATGTTGTCAAGATGATAAAAGTTATTTATTATAAATGTGAGGATAAGACAAGTCAAAATTTAACAAACCCTCAAACCGGCTTCATCCCAGCATAATCCATCTTCTGGATAGCCTCTGCAGTACTCCAACACTGACCTTAAGCATCAGTAGGAGACACTTTGCCAGCTTCTTCTGCTGCCAATGAATTTAAAGGTAAGACAGGGCTGATGAAATATCGAGCAAAATTTGATTTGAGATTTGGTCTGTCTTGTGAAATGTTGCAGCTCTGAGTGTTTATGGCCAAGTTGGCTGCTGTTTAAGTAAAAGGTGATGTGAAGAGGCCACCTTTACCATGTATGTTGCCATTATTCACATTTTTACTGCAGTGATTAAAATAACTTAACATTCTCACACATTTAGAAGTTAGTTTTACTTCAGTTTATACTTTAATATTGGAAAAATAAAATCAGCTTTTTTAGAGCATATTGTAAAATTTTCTGCTCAGGTTTAAAGTGCAGCATACAGTTTGAATGATGTCTGCATCTCAGTGTCCTCTTCCTTCTTCTGTGTGATGTTCTTAGCTATTAAAACTACATCAACTACTGGAGGAAAATATTGCTGAAACACACATAATCGCAAAATACAGTCGCTCAGAGCAAAATGCTAAAACGCCTTGCAGTGCAGTGACAGTACTGCAAAGCCATCATTTATATGTGTATGTGTTTGAAAACAGTAATAAATTACAGCCAGTACATTGCAGGGAGAACACGGTTAAATGCTGGAGCTTTGAATCTTTATCAAAAGCTTAAAAAAGACAACACTGTGTTCTTGATTACGTGCTTTGTGGAAAATGTAAACAGAACCCACTCATAAATAATGCATGTTTATAGTTTACACATGTACATAATATTACATAAAAATTACACTCATTCTTCATCATAAAAATATTCATTTTTAAATTTATGTAAATTATATTACATTGAAAAAACAAGTTCTTTCTACAAATAAGCAATTGAAGAACAAAGCTCTATCATATTCCAAAAATACAAGATTTTTTCTTTTTTCTTTTTACAACAGAGAACTTTGCTCCCTGACTAAAGGCCTGTTTGTTCTGCTTGGTGGAACCAGAAATAAAGTCTGTGAGTTCTGATACAGCTCTTGTTTGAAACTAGCTCCTAGCTGTTCCTGGAGGCAGAGACCTTCTTAATACCAAAAAGGTTTGGATGGTTCTGCTCACATGTCAAAACAGCTATTTATTTACATTGCTATTTGGCTAATCCATGATAGAACATTCACATGATTTGCTGATCACTTTTCATAAGCTCTTCCTTTTTATCTAAGCACAGTATAGTATTGCCATCAGCAACATTGCACTTTATTCTGTGCAACTACATTTGCCTGTATTTTACCTCATCCCAAAGCAGGTTGACAAATATTGTCCATCTTCCTGAGTTTTGTTCTGCAGGTCTGTTAAAAGGGAGCTCTCCTCCCTAGTATTAAATGTACAAACAAGTGAAGAGACTGTGATAATAAATATATTAATCATTTTAGTCTAGTTTGAACAAACTGAAATGACAAATGCCTTCTGAAATTTGTCTTATAAACCAAACAGTCATAATTTGAAAAAGATGAAAATGGTATCGCTTCAAAAACGATTTCCATAAAGATGGCACCGTATTAAAAAAAAAAGCGCATCCACTCGAGAATATTCAGCAACACTAAAAAAGCTGAAGTTTGTAAGCCGGGCCCATTAGTGGCCCCAAGAGCCGTGGATACAAAAGCCCGGGCATGCACAGACAGCTCATGGGAGGTAAAAACAGCAACATGCCACCAAATTAGAACAGTCAAGCTTCAAAGGAGAACTTTAACTGGACTGATGATAAAGTTATGGTGGTAAAAGAGGGGCAGTTGCAATAGCCAAGTCAAAGTCAAGACTTTATATTACCTGAAACGTCATGGCAAGACGTCAGAGAAATAGGTGATTGAATGCCAAAAAACCTCTGCAAAATAAAACAATTGTGTAGGGAAAAGTGAAGTAAAATGTTTTGAAAGGGTTTAAAGTTATGACAACAGGTGACTGGTTATTACTGCCTAAGGTGGGTCTACAACAGGGGTCCTCTACTCCAGTCATTGAGCTCTACTGTCCTGCAACATTTAGACACAACCCTTCTCCTAAATACCTGAATCAAATGAATGGTTTGTTATTATGCCCCCGAACAGCTGAATGACATGCTGATGAGGGAATTTAGCCATTTGATTCATGTTTGTTGAGGCGAAGATCCATCTAAAAGTTGCAGGATAGTAGTTCCTCAGGACTGGATTTTGGCACCCTGTTCTACAAGTAAATCCATCTACTATTTTACCAAATTGCTTCAATGTTGTGGGTTGGTATGTAACATAAATAGCAACATAATGTAATATGTTACAATGGTGTTCTTCTGACCAGATTTTAGTACTTGATATAAACCAGAAAGCTATCTTGGTACATAGAGCCTTACTTAAAAGAGAGTATTTTTCTCATCACTTTTCACCAGATATTTCAAAACATGTGTTCTCTCATTGTGTTTGTGTTTTTGTGTGCAAAGAGGCATTGAGTATTCTGTGAAATAGTTTCCAATATCTGCCGGTTGCGACTGTACATCTCTTTCTTTTTATCAAGGTATATTTGTCTGTGGGTGCGCACCATCAGGGACCTTTCTATCTTGTCAAGGTTGAACAAAACTAACATATCAAACACTCAGAAAATGAAGTGTTATACTTATAAAAAAATGCTTTATCCAGTTACACCCACACACTTGAGCCAATCCACAAAAACTATGCAGGCAAGCACGAGGAAACTCACCTCTTCATGACTCCTCATCAAACCACTGAATGGAGCCATTGAAAAGTCAGTGATTTCGATTTATTCAAACCATTTAATAACAAGCCACGGTCTCTTTCTGTTCTTACATGAGCTTTGGCATTCAGGCCTAGAATGACAGGCAGAGTGTGGGTTTATTGCGCAGAACGGACTAAAGGATCATTTCTTTCAAGGACTGCTTACCTGAACTATCACGAAGTGCTGCCTTACCTGGATGGTAGGAGGTTCACTCTGAGGACAAAAAGTTTGAGCCCTTACAAATGATTTTTTGCAAAAGAAGTTGATGTTAAATAAAGGAAAGAGGAATACATTGCAGTACTGCAAGAAAATACCCACATTCAGATGTGAGAAAAGGGCTTGCTTTCCAACTATTTTGACCTTTCTATTTTGTTTAAAGCTAAAATTTATGTAAAAGAGAACAGGAAAAAACTAACTAAGAAAAAATAACCAATATGTTTTAATTCCTAAAAGCTTTATATTCAAATTCAGTGAAATGGCATCAGTGTAAAATCTAGAAAAAGTTTAATCTCCTAAACTTTAATCATTTTATATTTCTTTCTTTTATAAAAACTGCTTTTAATTTTTTTTTAGCAACCTTGTTCCAAAGATAGTTAGCATCTGATTTAAAATCCAGACACTTCATCATAATTAGAAAAGCTGTTACGGGGGATGAGATGCAAAATAAATGTCTTTTGGAAAATCAGTCATTTTCTATACCGCTTCTTCCATAGTGGGTCATGGGGAAGCTGGTGCCTATCTCCAGCAGTCTATGGGCGAGAGGCAGGGTACACCCTAGACAGGTTGCCAGTCCATTGCAGGGCAACACACAAAAAACCACTCACACACACACCTAAGGGCAATTTAGAGTGACCAATTAACCTAACAGGCATGTCTTTGGACTGTGGGAGGAAGAAAGACCCTCAGCTGGGAGTTGAACCCAAAACCTTCTTGCTGCAAGGCAACAGTGCTACCAACTGCACCACCGTGCAGTCCAGATTCTCTTTTAGAAAATCTTTTTTTTTTTTTTTAAGAATACTAGATTAAGAATATATCAGAACAGTGGTAAAAAGTTAACTGACTTTATAGTTTTTTTTTTTTTTCTAGGTGAAATAATGGCTTAAACAAAGGCAAATCTGACTGGCTTTGGACAATAATGCAGTTGTCTTTTTTCTAAATGTAACACTGTTATATACAGAACTGGAAACTTTAGTTTACAACTTAGACTTCAGTTGTCCTTAAGTCACAAAAACAAAGACGTCATAGTTGACTTGCACCTACATTACAAAAATTCTAGACTTGACTTAGACTCGGAGTCTGAGACCTTATGCTCATAATCAATCTGTATATTATGCAATAAGTCGTGAAATTAAGATGGATAGAGTAGATTATGTGTCTAAATATTTAATGCTATTAATCATTAAGCATCTCTGCTTAATGATTTTCATTGAAAATAGTGTTCTTTACTGCTGCAAGTGTGTAATTCAGTTAAGGTTTTTATTAATATTATTTTTTGTGTCTTGGTTTCATCTGCTTAAGTACTGTACAGCACTATGGTTAAAGTTATTGTTTTTTGTTTTTATGTGTTTATACATAAAATTGATTTGGACTTGGTTTGGAGAGGCTTTATCCATAAACCACCGAGAGGTGGGGGCTGCAGCACCAACATTGTCCCCCTTCCCACTCCAAACAAATTTCTGCACTAATAAAAAAAAACTAAATTTGTTGAGCTTTGCAAAATATACATCACTCCACTTCTTGCGTGATTGCTAACATTGTAACTGAACTAAGTGGTGTATTACTACATTGTGAACACATGGAACTCTTTCAAATAAAACAGATGCTTATGGGGTGGTCTAATAAATCACACCACAATTCCTGGTGTGACAGTTTACTGCGACTAACTGCAGCCTCTTTTCAAAACATGAATGTGACCCCTTCTATCTACAAATAACAGGCTAATACCCCATACTCGCCAAAAATACTTTGGACTCACTTCCTCCCTTGTCTCTCTTTTTGTTCCATCCTCTTGCATTTTCTCTCTCTCTGGTGTTTCAGCAGGTAAAAAGCCTGTTTCTCTGCTCCCCTAAGGGAACACTGACCTAACTGTTGGGGCTCCCCGGAGCTCCAGCTAACTCGGCAGACCCATTTGTCAAGGTTGACCCTGAAATCGTCCCTCTTCCCATCCGTTACCATTCATATTCCAGCCCTACCTATTTTTTTCCTCTTCTTCTAGTTATTTTTAAAACCTTCCCACAGGTCTTGCTGTATGCCTTTTCTTGTAAAAATTAGAAAGCACCAAAGAGTTAAAAAGACAGGATGAAAGGAAAATGACAGGACAGAATTATAAAGAGAGGGACAGAAAGAAGGGTAACCTCCTTAAACATATTGTCATAAACCAAAATAAATTACATTCTAAAATAGGAACTTCTTGCTATAATCATCAACATTTTCATTTAACTTTGACTCACCGTATAATGTTAAAGATGTCATTCACAACAATGAACCTAAGGCAGATTATCTCCTGACTCTGCAGTTCCTTTCAGCTCAAGGAGCATTTTAGCATCCCTCAGCAGCTTTTTTTCTTTCAGAATCACAGGCCAAATTATCATTGCGTCAGTTTAGTCTTAACTCTCACAAACCTAATTTCCAGCTGCAGCTGCCAGATGTACTCAACTAAAAATATTTAAACCCACTGTAGAGTGTTTGGCCAGGACCAAACTGCTGGTTTATGGATTTATTGTGCGATTATGAAAATCTAAGGAGAAGTTTATGAAATGAAGAAAAAAAAAATTCCAAAACTTTAATGAAATAAGCTGTCAGTGTTGGTCAATAATGACTGTAAAGACCACAATCTAACCAGAAAAAAACTAAAAAGGAAATGGGAGGCAACAATCTATCAATTTTCTGTACCTAAAGTTTTGTGTTGAGATCACGGTAGTTCACTATCATGGTCTCAACATACCAAGGTCCTAGATGCTACCTGGAGGAGCCTGGTACAGGACATGGTGACTTCTTAATGACATACGGTCCACATTAATCTGTGTTTTCTGAGGACTAGCCATACTTGTCACATGCCAACCTAACCTCACCCAATGGTGATGGCAGCAATGTATGTAATTGATTTTAACATTGTTGACACTGCAGTTGCCATGTCTCCGAGAAACAAAAAAAAAAAACCTCTTTCCATGACAAAAGGAAAAAAGGCCTGCCATATTCCTGCTCCTTGAACATACAGGAAGGCATGTGCTGCACTCTCTATTGTAGGGGTCCTCCTGTCCGCATCCACCTCCAAATTGCACATATAGGTTTGATATTGGGAGACTAGGGGAAGTTGTGAGTTTATTAACATTGTGGTTCAAATCTAAAATCTAAGGAGAAGCACCACATTTAGCAACAACAAAGGTCGATGAAGTAGCAGAAAATAGCATGGTAGTCACTCGAAGGGTTCATAATACAATTTCACATTTATAATAGCATGATTAAAAAACAAAACGTTATCTGCAGAGCCTTGATTTGATCAGCAAAGAGTGATCAGTATAGAACACACAAATTGTGTATTTTTGGTGCATGATTCCTTCAGACTGCACCTACTGATATACAGGGGTTGGACAATGAAGCTGAAACATCTGTCATTTTAGTGTGGGAGGTTTCATGGCTAAATTGGACCAGCCTGGTAGCCAGTCTTCATTGATTGCACATTGCACCAGTAAGAGCAGAGTGTGAAGGTTCAATTAGCAGGTTAAGAGCACAGTTTTGCTCAAAATATTGAAATGCACACAACATTATGGGTGGCATACCAGAGTTCAAAAGAGGACAAATTGTTGGTGCACGTCTTGCTGGCGCATCTGTGACCAAGACAGCAAGTCTTGGTGATGTATCAAGAGCCACAGTATCCAGGGTAATGTCAGCATACCACCAAGAAGGACGAACCACATTCAACAGGATTAACTGTGGACGCAAGAGGAAGCTGTCTGAAAGGGATGTTCAGGTGCTAACCCGGATTGTATCCAAAAAACATAAAACCACAGCTACCCAAATCTTGGCAGAATTAAGGAGGCCCTACACCATACTAATAATTTATTGTGGTCTAAAACCAGGTGTTTCAGTTTCATTGTCCAACACCTGTATAAACACAGGGCACATTTATTAGCTCTTGGTGGCGTGCTGTGCTCTGTGTTGAAAGCGCCTGTATCCTCTCGTGCTGCTGATGTTTCATCCTTCCCCGTAAGGCTAAAATTGATAGTAGAGGGACTAAAACCTAATCTCTATACACAGGGAAATTTTACATCCTATGCAGATGTGATACCCATGGAAGTAGCATTGTGTTAGGACGCTTGAGAAAGCAGAAGAGAAAAACCTGTATGCTGAGTTCTAAAAGTGCAGTAGGGTCGTTCTTTTCTTCACATTAAAATAAGATGAGAATGTGCTGCAATCCAGCAATGGTCAATTGTTCTGGGAGACTATGGACACCATAGGGCCAATCTAATCCGGTGTGAATGGTGGTCAACAAATTGATTAAGGTTCACAAAGTTCTGTTTTTACCAGCTTTACATAGAGTAATAACAGCATGCAACTGAGGGACTTATTAGGGGCAAACTGGCTTTTTACAGCAAAATCCCTATCGCTAATAGCCATACTATCAACTTAATTAAAGAGTGTTTTTTGTTTTTTTTTTAAAAAGCCCAGAAGCCAGGCTAAGGTTTTTCCACCATGCTCTTTTATTCTCACTCTCATGTGTGCTACTTTCATCCCTCCTTGGCTGAAGGAGATAGCTGTTGAGTCACTTCTTCGTTGTCCCCTTTCTCTTCCCACTATCGTCGCAGTCAGCTTAATCCAACAACAGTACAATGCAGAGAGCAAAGACCTCGCCGCACTATGTCAGTTACATGATGAGACATGACGCTTTAAGGACTCCATATTAGGGACTCCGCAGTTAAAAAGAATCGCAATTGCTAAGACAAATTGCAAAGTGACCTGAAAACCAAAAATAGTTCAGCCTAAGAAAGTTGTCATATGCAGCAGCATTTCAGGAAAGAAAACAATAAGGAAGGATGTGTTTTCTGCCACTGAAACTCAGTGTCATTAAACCTTTTGTGAATCATGTCGCTGTCACTTTGACTTACATCATGCTGTACCAAAGATAGGATGTACAGGTCCTTCTCAAAATATTAGCATATTGTGATAAAGTTCATTATTTTCCATAATGTCATGATGAAAATTTAACATTCATATATTTTAGATTCATTGCACACTAACTGAAATATTTCAGGTCTTTTATTGTCTTAATACGGATGATTTTGGCATACAGCTCATGAAAACCCAAAATTCCTATCTCACAAAATTAGCATATCATTAAAAGGGTCTCTAAACGAGCTATGAACCTAATCATCTGAATCAACGAGTTAACTCTAAACACCTGCAAAAGATTCCTGAGGCCTTTAAAACTCCCAGCCTGGTTCATCACTCAAAACCCCAATCATGGGTAAGACTGCCGACCTGACTGCTGTCCAGAAGGCCACTATTGACACCCTCAAGCAAGAGGGTAAGACACAGAAAGAAATTTCTGAACGAATAGGCTGTTCCCAGAGTGCTGTATCAAGGCCCCTCAGTGGGAAGTCTGCGGGAAGGAAAAAGTGTGGCAGAAAACGCTGAACAACGAGAAGAGGTGACTGGACCCTGAGGAAGATTGTGGAGAAGGGCCGATTCCAGACCTTGGGGGACCTGCGGAAGCAGTGGACTGAGTCTGGAGTAGAAACATCCAGAGCCACCGTGCACAGGCGTGTGCAGGAAATGGGCTACAGGTGCCGCATTCCTCAGGTCAAGCCACTTTTGAACCAGAAACAGCGGAAGAAGCGCCTGACCTGGGCTACAGAGAAGCAGCACTGGACTGTTGCTCAGTGGTCCAAAGTACTTTTTTTGGGTGAAAGCAAATTCTGCATGTCATTCGGAAATCAAGGTGCCAGAGTCTGGAGGAAGACTGGGGAGAAGGAAATGCCAAAATGCCAGAAGTCCAGTGTCAAGTACCCACAGTCAGTGATGGTCTGGGGTGCCGTGTCAGCTGCTGGTGTTAGTCCACTGTGTTTTATCAAGGGCAGGGTCAATGCAGCTAGCTATCAGGAGATTTTGGAGCACTTCATGCTTCCATCTGCTGAAAAGCTTTATGGAGATGAAGATTTCATTTTTCAGCACGACCTGGCACCTGCTCACAGTGCCAAAACCACTGGTAAATGGTTTACTGACCATGGTATCACTGTGCTCAATTGGCCTGCCAACTCTCCTGACCTGAACCCCATAGAGAATCTGTGGGATATTGTGAAGAGAACGTTGAGAGACTCAAGACCCAACACTCTGGATGAGCTAAAGGCCGCTATCGAAGCATCCTGGGCCTCCATAAGACCTCAGCAGTGCCACAGGCTGATTGCCTCCATGCCACGCCGCATTGAATCAGTCATTTCTGCAAAAGGATTCCCGACCAAGTATTGAGTGCATAACTGTATATGATTATTTGAAGGTTGACGTTTTTTGTATTAAAAACACTTTTCTTTTATTGGTCAGACGAAATATGCTAATTTTGTGAGATAGGAATTTTGGGTTTTCATGAGCTGTATGCCAAAATCATCCATATTAAGACAATAAAAGACCTGAAATATTTCAGTTAGTGTGCAATGAATCTAAAATATATGAATGTTAAATTTTTATCATGACATTATGGAAAATAATTAACTTTATCACAATATGCTAATATTTTGAGAAGGACCTGTATATATCTCAGTAGATAAAATGCCACTGTAAATTTGCATAACAGAAGTGGTGTTAAAACAGGCTGAGAGAGCATGAATACTCCATAACATTTACTTCCAAGGGGTTGAAAGCCTGCCATATTGTAAAAAAGACACTTCTGTTTCTTTTCAGGCTTGACAAGACCTCTTGTGTTGTCTTTCATGTTAATGGACACAATGCTCCTTCCTTTTTTCTTCAGAGGGAAAGTTTTAAGAGCAAAGTGCTAGAGGTACATTTTGCAGACTGGGGTCAAAGAGGGACGAATAAACTATGAGTGCCAATAAAACATGAATAATGCCATTTTCCCACAGAACACCCCTCCCCCCATGGTGCTTGCAGCTTCTTCTCTGCACTTGTTGTGCGATTTTTTTTCTACCCATCCATTCATCTATCCATCCGTGCTCCTGCCCGTTGAGACCGCTGCTTCGAAACAATTAAGGTTGACTTCATGCTCCACAGGGCTTTCCATCCTAATGGAGAGGCGAGTGGAACAAGAGTGAGGCTCATCGAAGGGATATTTAATTCATGTCACTCTTACTGCCTGCATCTCTACGTTCCCTGTCTTTTAGCACAGCTCACTGCCCCAAACATGGTGCAGTGCCCGCTAAGACTGACTGTTTGAAAACTAAAGGGGGAGACCAGTCCGTTTTAATGGAATAGTGTTGCTGCGGTGGAGAAGCTCTACTGTACTGTACACAGAATGCCGTGAGCATAAAAGAGAACCAAGCCAGCCTTGATCTAACATGATTGCTTAATGCAGAAACTGCAGATGAACAGTGCATTTCTGCATGCCTGTGACTTGCATTAAAAGTAAAAATATTTTGAGTGTGTAAGTCTGTGTATGTCTGTACTAAGTCAGAAGTACATGAAGCAGAAGAGGGGGAGGATACAGAGGCTTACAGGAAGGTACGGCTGGATCAAACACCAACACACCCGTGGCTGTGTAGAGGTTGCGATAAATGTGTGTGCATGTGCAAAAGTGTGCAGACAGTTGAAAAATGAGTGCCGTGCCAGGTGCAGTTGTTGCCAACCCCTTTCGACACAGCTTCGATAAGGACAGAAATCTCTCGCTACGATCTTCAACCGCTTAGCAGAAGCGATGAAAAGTGAAGGAGAGAGCTGAGAAAAGAAAGATTTCAAGATTAGATGCAGATGAGAGGAAGAACTGGGGATAGAGAAAGGGTGCAGGAAGACCTATTTTGCAAGAATAAACTCTAAACATTCTCAATAACTGTAGTTTGCATGATTCCTTTTGTTTTATGGCTACACTGCAATAGCCTGATTCATTTCAAAGTAGTTTTATCTCAGTGCATGATGTCTTATCGGTTATGTTTTTGCAGAAAATACAACACCTATCTGTCTTATTTTAAGAGTATGTCTGAGGAGTGGGAGGTCCATTTGGGCAAATTCATCAAACTTTAGGTAAGGATCTCTATAAGCAAATAACGTGAAAACAATTAAACATGTGTTACTTATAAATTTTGTTTTCGTTTTTCCCAGAAAAATTGTGTGGTGGTCTCTAGATGTGACAGTTGTACAGTGCCTTGCGAAAGTACTCGGCCCCGTTGAACAGGTCAACCTCTTGCCACATTTCAGGCTTCAAACATAAAGATATAAAATTAGATTTTTTTGTGAAGAATCAACAACAAGTGGGACACAATCATGAAGTGGAATGAAATTTATTGGATGTGTCAAACTTTTTTAACAAATAAAAGACTGAAAAGTGGGGAGTGCAATATTATTCGGCCCCCTTGCGTTAATACTTTGTAGCGCCACCCTTTGCTGCAATTACAGCTGCACGTCGCTTGGGGTATGTCTCTATCAATTTTGCACAATGAGAGACTGAAATTCTTTCCCATTCTTCCTTGCAAAACAGCTCGAGCTCAGTGAGGTTGGATGGAGAGCGTTTGTGAACGGTAGTCTTCAGCTCTTTCCACAGATTCTCGATTGGATTCAGGTCTGGACTTTGACTTGGCCATTCCAACACCTGGAAACGTTTATTTGTGAACCATTCCATTGTAGATTTGGCTTTATGTTTTGGATCATTGTCTTGTTGGAAGATAAATCTCCGTCCCAGTCTCTGGTCTGTTGCAGACTCCAACAGGTTTTCTTCCAGAATGGTCCTGTATTTGGCCCCATCCATCTTCCCATCAATTTTGACCATATTCCCTGTCCCTGCTGATGAAAAGCAGGCCCAAACCATGATGCTGCCACCACCATGTTTGACAGTGGGGATGATGTGTTCAGGGGATGAGCTGTGTTGCTTTTACGCCAAACATCGTTTTGCATTGTGGCCAAACAGTTCGATTTTGGTTTCATCTGACCAGAGCAAATTCTTCCACATGTTCGGTGTGTCTCCCAGGTGGCTTGTGGCAAACTTTAAACAAGACTTTTTATGGAAATCTTTGCGAAATGGCTTTCTTCTTGCCAGTCTTCCATAAAGGCCAGATTTGTGCAGTGTACAACTGATTGTTGTCCTATGGACAGACTCTCCCACCTCAGCTGTAGATCTCTGCAGTTCATCCAGAGTGATCATGGGCCTCTTGGCTGCATCTCTGATCAGTCTTCTCCTTGTTCCAGATGAAAGTTTAGAGGGACGGTCGGGTCTTGGTAGATTTGCAGTGGTCTGATACTCCTTCCATGTCAATATGATTGCTTGCACAGTGCTCCTTGGGATGTTTAAATCTTGGGAAATCTTTTTGCATCCAAATCCGGGTTTAAACTTCTCCACAACAGTATCTCGGACCTGCCTGGTGTGTTCCTTGGTCTTCATGATGCTCTCTGCACTTTGAACAGAACCCTGAGACTATCACAGAGCAGGTGCATTTATACGGAGACTTGATTACACACAGGTGGATTCTATTTATCATCATCAGTCATTTGGGACAACATTGGATCATTCAGAGATCCTCACTGAACTTCTGGAGTGAGTTTTCTGCACTGAAAGTAAAGGAGCCGAATAATATTGCACGCCCCACTTTTCAGTTTTTTATTTGTTAAAAACGTTTTACACATCCAATAAATTTCATTCCACTTCACGATTGTGTCCCATTTGTTGTTGATTCTTCACAAAAAATTAGAATTTAATATCTTTATGTTTGAAGCCTGAAATGTGACAAGAAGTTGACCAGTTCAAGTCATCATGTTTTTTTTTTTTGTTTTTTTTTCAGTGTGCATCCCATAGATTGTAAATAGGCCCCAACTGGCCACCACCAGTACAACGTTCTTGAGGTGATGTGCCTTGATTTGTAAATTAAGTAAAGTCAGAGTGAAGCATGAAGCACAGTGTAAATATAAAAAAAAAAAAAAATCCTTCAGAAAAATATAAGCTACAATAAAACATAGCCAGAAAAATCAATTGTAACACAAATTTAGATGATGAAATTCCAAATTGATATAATTGTTCATTTTAAAAACACCAGTCAGTTAAAGTGCAGATAGAAGCTAAATTACCTGTGGATGTTTCTATTTAGCTAATAGTGGTACTGTTTAGATAAAAGGTACCATGGGTGAAAAGGGTCCATGCTTTACGTAATTTTGTGAATCAGAAAGTAAAAGAACATGAAGATTAAACATTATTAGACCCAATTTCAAACAGAAAATGCTAGAGACACGTTGTTTCTAACTCCTCTGTAGAGATATAGGTATTGGCTGTCTTTAAAGTTCCTGTAAGTCTCTAAATAATGTCATCTAATTTGTAGAATTGGCCCAGGACATGTCATTGTAAAAGATGTAGTAGGAGAAAGGAATGGAGTCCTAGGAGATGCAAAAGAATTGTAAAAAAGCCTAATTCTAGTTATATTTAGAATCAAAGATTTTTACTATTTTTTATGTGATAACTCATTCTTGTTTTTTGAGCTTGGGACCAGCTTAAACTAAGAGAGATAATTATGGATATTTTTATTGATTGATTTATTTATAGTTATATTTATTTTTCTTAAGTCCGAGTTGATTTTTACCATTTGTTCCAGCTAGCAAACGGTAAACTTCAGTAAATTTAATCATGCATTTTATTTGTTTGTATAAAATCAATATGAGCCAAAATCTGACAGGGGAAGTGGAGTGATTTATTTTTGACAAAGCAAATTTTACAAATACATCCTGACGGGACTTTGAGAGGATCAGCCAGTGGCCAGCCTTTACCATTCATTAGATTCATGTTTAGAAGGGTCTGAGTAATGGCTAACTGCAATGACATCTGTTGATAGGTTGTCAACACTGGTCAACATAGTCAATCCTTAAGCAACAAACTGTTTTAAAAGCACATCTCACCCCTTGCTCTGATCCAGCACAGAACAGTGTAAGCCACCCAAATATAAAGATGTTACAATTTAGTGTTTAATAATTGAAACTGAATGTGACTCTCCAAACCTTGCTGAATTATTTGGCTGTACATTAACGAGCACAGGATTTATAACATTTCTTCTACACATTACATTAATGTGTTAATGACACAGCAAACTGATGGCTTTGACAAGTGTAGAATATAAACTATTTATGTGTGTAATATAAACCATCTATGTGTGTAACTGGCATGTGTACATAGAGCAGAGGGGTTCAAGCTTAGGGAGTGAAGCATAGAGTCCAAAGTCATAAATTAGTGAAGGACAAGGAATCACCGATGGGGGAGAAGAAGACAGGGGAGTACAGCACACAGAGAGGGCAAGGTCATAAATTGGGGAAGGAGACAAGGTTGGACCCAGACAGGATAAGTTTGTTATAAGAGAAGAACTAGAAGTACTCCTTATTTGGATATGAGGATATGGTTGCTGGGGAGATATTCACAGATAGAATGATTGTGTATGTGTACTGCATAGCAGCGAGGGGTATATAAAGGTATTGTGGCCCCTCCAAAACGGACAATACACAGACGTTTCCAGGTACCAGTGTAAGTGTGTGTCCCCTCTCTGAATTCAGATTGGTTTTAATAAACTTGTGGAAACGTACAACTGATCTTTGACTGAGGATTGTCCTTTGGGTGCCAAATAAAAAGAGTCGGGGAGAGGTGAGGAGTAATGTAAGAGTTAACTGACGGCCAGTAAAGTTTTCCAACCTCAACAATGGTCATCCCTGTTTTGATGTGACGAGTCATCTCACTCTCAAATGCTTTCCTCTCCCTCTAAGGGAAAACTCCACCCTTGCTGCTCATCATCCCTCCTAACTGGTTCATCCACCAATGAATTGAAGAGGAACAGACCCCTCTTCCATGCAATGTCAAACAGTACTTCATGTCACACTTAGGCCCTGTCCCAATACCCACACTACACCCTACGCCCCTCTATGAAGTGTGTACTTTGTACAAGTGCATGTAAGGGTTGAAGTGCGCAGGTTACAAGCGTGCAAAATTGGAGAATTGGGACAGTAGGGGTTACGTCATTGACTTGCATCTCTGCACCGTAACTGCAACATCAAAAACGGCGGGAACCAGTGCTGTTTTCACAGTCTTGCTGATAAAAAAACTATTTAAAACTGCAACAAGTAATTGTTTTGAGAAGAAAGTGCAGGAAGCGACGGAGGCTTATACACCAGACTCTCGCCGTGCCAGTGTTTGTTTGAAAGGTAACTTCAGTGTTATGACCTACTGACTGCCCAGACTCACTCTGAACCCAGTGGTATCTTACAATGTTGAGCCTGGAAAACCAGTAAAAAAAAAATATTTGTCAGCTTGTTGTCTAAAGTTTACGCAGTTCCTATTATTCTGATTTGATGGCTGATTACGTTGATGGTTGTGATTGGTTTTTGCTCAGAACGTCACCTGCAGCAGTGAATTGTGGGTAATATACTTCGGCGAAGTCCGCTTAGATGCAGGCTTCGCCAAAGTGCGGATTGAGGGCACAAAGGGGGCGGGGCTAAGGACCACTCTGGAGAAGTGGGACACACTACGCACTCGAACCCATCAACGGGAACGCGCAATTCAGGGACACAAGGGTGGAAGTGCGAGTATTGGGACAGGGCCTTAGCCAGTTCACTGTGAGAATGTGTAGGTTACTCATATGTATCACCAATTTTTTGTGTTTCAAATTCTTTAAATCTACCTCAAATTTGAGGGTGATATGAATGTGGAAGATGGGAAGCCATTTCCAGAACTTGATGGGGAATATTTTTACAGCGGGGCTGAAGCTGCAGGCATAAGATGGCGTAAACCTTAAACCAAAAGAATTCCTGAAAATTTCAGTTAATTTTCAACAATCTGTCATCTAACCCATCCTATCTGATTGTCTGTGCGGAGAAAATCAGCTAATTGATGCACTATGTGTTACAAATACATTTTTTATGTCAACATATATGTTATCATGTCAGCACCCTTGAGGGAACAGTGTTTAAACTCATGTGTGTGTGGCTCAGGAATTTGAGTAACACTAGATGGTATTAATAGTCTGGGGGGAAAAAAATCATCGACTAGAACTAGTTGAAGTGTCTTACTGATTAATGCAGTTATTTGAAAGCTGTTCTTAAGGAAATAGTAAGCGGAAAGCACAAATATACAGTTTAAACACAGAGAAAAAAGGAATTATCATTAAATTTATTTTATAAAAATGTAGACATTCATTAGGACATAATATAACTGACTGACTGGTCAGGGCCTCCTGTTAGTAGCCCCATCAGCCACAGAAGCACCTGGATTACCATATTTTAGTGGTAATTTAATCATTTCTGCTGTTGTGTCCCAATTTAAGCCTGCTGGTGTTTTTTTTCTCCGCCTACTAAAATCACATTAGACATTGACTTTTTTTTTTTTCCTCATTCCCTTACAAGAGGACATTATAGGGGTTTAACAAAAAGGACATATACTTATAATAGGTTGTGATAGTGCAATATGCTTATTTGTTTCCTGCAGAGTAGCTGACAACTTTGACGGTGAGGTGTTTATCAGGGAACAGTTTTTCATTGATAAGCCTTTTGTTTACATTTGTATTCATAATTTTCATAGAATATTTTTTTGTACATTGGTTTACATAGTTTGTCAAGGATTATTCTTTTTTTCAATAAAATCCCTCTACTTGGAGACAAAATAAAACAATTTAGTTTGATTTATTTTCATGACATTGATTTAAAGCAATGCAGAATGGCACATTGTGTTAATACACAGGGTAAATGTTATGACCAAATGCTGTTACATGCAGAAGGACTCCTACAATGAAAACCAGCACTTTTATTTCACCATATTCCCTTTTACGAGGTGAAAAACATATTTGGCTCAGTTTTGGCACATTTGGCTAATTTGTGCCCAAATGCCAGCTCCATCTGGCACATTGCCTACTAAAACCTTTGTGGAACAAATATGCTTCAACTGATTCAGTCCACATTTGCTGCAGTGAGAGTCAAGATATTGATGAATACAATCCAAGACTTCACCAAGGGTTTCTAAATCATTTTCATGTTTGTGTTTTTCAATGTTCATTTAGAAAAAGATTTTGGCAAGGCTCAAATGATTGGATTTTGTCTTTGTTTAATCATAAATAAATCAGCCATAGTAGCAGTTGTGATAATGTTTCCACTAAAAAATACATTATTTTATGCCTTACCTTCATAGAGGTACCAGAGGTTTGCAGTAAGACTTCATAAGTATGGAGCTATACTTGATTTATTTCAGTTATGTAAATTTAGTTGGAAATTGCTTCTAATACCTGTAGGGCTTATCAGGCTTACTTTTATGCACACTGTAACATTTCACTTACAGAATACAAGTACAAATAGAGCAAGAAATGGACCCCTAAATGAAACTGTAGCAGCACTCATAGAACCTTGGGCCAAACCAATATATTATTTGTAGATCCAAATTACACTGAGATTATAATTCTTTTGGCCTTTAAATACATGATAGATGCGCTGTACCTATAACAGAAGTTGATTTTTTTACCATTAGTCTAGGTTTTGGCTTAGGTTGGCATGGAAATAAGACAGTTTAGTGGTGAAATGTATCCACTTGTCAGTCTAAAAAAGGAATCCTCTCACACACTTGTCCAACAGCCAGTGTTTTACACAACCCAAATACAATGAGACATACAATTTTAGCCAGCGTCTGATGATTTATCCACATTTAACACATCAGAGTGACAAAACATCTGTGAAGAAATAATGACATCAGCCAAAAATTTACTAAAAAGGACAGACAGTTTCAGTCTGGAAAAGTATTTCATTCAGCCATTAAAATGTTTAGGAAATTTTAATGAAAGTGAACAAGGAATGACACTCTGTGCATGCAAATACATGACACAGCCTGATCAATATCTGCACGTCACAGGCCAATATAAAAAGTACACCATCTCTCACAGCAGCGGTAATTTGGAAAAAGGAAGATAAAAAGGTTTGGTTTAACTTATAAGGCTGCAAACAGCACTGAGATGAAGTAAGCCGCTGCTCAAGGATGAAATGCAAGATGAAGTGAGTAAGGAGATTAAAGACAGGCAAATGTCAACAGAACAGAAGTATTTTAAATTAATTCATGTTTCCATCGTTCTATAACATAAGGTATTAAACTTATTCACTTGTATTAGTCAAATTGAGATTGAGAAAGATGCTCTGGTGTACAATCATTAAAACTTTCTGTTGTACCTCACCTAAAGTACTTATACAGTCATATTAAATATATTTGAATATGCATTCTGATGAGGCTAATTTGCAGATATTACTTTTGAAATACTTTTGACAACCTTTAGGCAATTATTAAACATACTTTTCATTAAGCCCACATTTATGTTCAAGAAATATTTTTGTTTTTCTTTATTGGTCTAATGTAATATTCTAATTTTAATTGTTGCATTTACATTTTCAGTAAGCAGAAAATCATCATAATTAACATAAATAAAGGTTTGAAAACATTGGTCTGTGTGTATTTAATATATATAATGCGTGTTACTGAAATAAATGATATTAATATTATAATTTATTGAATATGACTGTATGTACAGTGAATTGCTAAAAGGAGTCACACGATAAACTTTTCAAAATTTTGTCAAAGCGCCAACTTTGATGTAATTACTTTTTATTTTATTTGATAGACCGACACAAAGCAGTACATAATTATGTAAAAGGAAAATGACTCAAGATTTTTTATGCATACAAATCTGAGAAGTCGTGCTTATTTGTATTTCCCAACTTGGTAATGTGTACAACCACCTTTCTTTTGCAATTACAAAATGCAACTATTTTGGAGATATGTCTTTTACAGTGTTATACAGCTACAAACTGTTGAGATGTGTCAAAATAAGGCGAGATCTTTCCATGTAATCCATTCAACACTTAGTAACTGCTCACAGTTAACTCCATAAAAGTTACACTAAATATCCTTATATCCTTATGTGCAATAATTATTAAAACACACAGTTGAAGCAGTGAGGAGTGAAACAAGCATGCTCTCATATTCTGGACCTGAGAGACTGGAGAGGCCTGTGTGGAGCCACATATTATCTGCCACATGTTATCTGTCTTATCTTTTGCAAAACATATTAACAAGTATATCCAAAGAAATGATGTATGATGATTTTATATTCTTTCACATGTATTGAATAAAATTAGTAGTCTTTGATTAACAAGTTAAAAGATGTATGATTGAAATGTGGTTAAGAACTGAGAATTAGAGGAAAAACATTAAGGTTTGACATTCTCAATCAGCTATATATATATGAAAGAAATATAACATTAATCATTTGTAAAGCATGAATAAAAAGAATGAAGTAATGGTTTTGCAACAGTGTTTTAAAGTAAATGTTGAAAGCTGAAGAATGAAATGTGTAATACTGTGTAAAGTTTAAAACTGAGCAGATTAGGGAAAGAACTGGAGGATGACAGAGTGACGAGAGCAGCTGCATGCTGACAGCGACGGGAGGAAGGGAGGATGCAACTACAGACCAGCGTGGCTATTATTAGCATCTCCCAGGCTGAGAAACAGAAACAGTAGGTCACAATGACCATGACTAAAGTATTGAGCAATGATCAAGAAGCTGAGATGATTAGGTTGCGCAATAACTAAGAAGCCTAATAAGGGCCTGACCGGTGAAGGCATCAAGCGCTATAAAAACAATGATGAGAGCAGAAACGGGGTTGTTTCCTCGCAGATGACCAGCGAACAAGTTCGGACGGAGAAGATAAGCTTGGATGGAAAAGGAACAAAGACACAGCCCAACTGATCGACTGCATTAAAAAGAGGATCAATCCGTGGGCCCAGAAAGGACTGTGCCTCAAAATTAAAAATCTGATTTCATCTAAAACCTTTTTATCCAGACAACAGAAGTGAACTTGATCGGTGAACAGCTGATTGCTCTAAGTTTCAGGCTTCTGGAAGTCCTGAATCAACCTCATTTATGTCTCCGGGTTTCCTTCAATTTTTCAGCCTCTGGAAACTACTGTCTTCGGAGACATATGACAACAAAGATCCTGTTTAACCATCAAAGCCTGGAGCATCAGTGCCTGACACTTAAAGGAAGAAAACTGAAGATTAAGTCGTATTCCCTTCAAGAAACCACTCGTTGTTACCAGAAGAATTTTTCTCCATCAGGTGCATGGATGAGCCTCCGTCTTCAAAGCCTCATCAAACCCACTAGTTTCAGCATCAGGGAAAGACAGGTTGAGTTGATTGATTCATTTCTATTATTGAAATTATTTTGTGTTGCCAAATTTAAGCTGTCACTGACCCCTGCAAAAGCGTTACTAATTAAAGAAAGCATATAAAATTCTAGTTAAATCGTGGACATTCAATTATTTGAGTCACCGTATTGTTGGTTTTTCATTGGTGGTAAAAAGTCTTGTTGCCTGGTTCTCAGATATTTTAGGAGGTTTTTATAGTTTGCCTTAGTCAAGTTTGTTAAAACTGCGCCCTTGGGGCTCGTGCTGAGCTACTAAAATTAACCTAGCCCATATACCAAGAGCCAGTTGTAAATTAGGGAATGAGCAGCCGTGAACAAAAGTGACTGTCGAAGGCGTGGATGACTGCGAGAGGCTACTCGGTCGCCCGGACCTCCAGTTGAAGAAGGGCGAGACTTTTGTATGAAGGCTGTCAGAGGCTAGGCGAGTCATTTCCCGACACCAGCTTAAACAGAACTTTCAGTAAACCTGCTTAGTAAGATCTTTCAGGTTTAGGGAAGTCCGGACCCGTTGGATGGAGAGCTGGATTGAGCAATCCCTTTAGACATGGGGAAGTAGGAGGGAGGGGTTAGCTCATCGAACAACGAAAGATGGTCTGTTCAGGGTGATGTGCAGTTAGTTTTCTGCCACACATAGTGTTTTGCATGTGCACTAAAATGTTTTGTTTGGTGTGGTGTTCCACACTTTTGAATGTGTCCCCTACAAGAATTGTGGTAATCTGCAAACAGCACCTCTTATGGCTTTCTTTTTCAGTGGCTTTCCTTTGGCCTTTTTATAGCGCTATCAGAGTAAAGGGTACAGAACACGATTTATATTTGTTAAAAAATTATGTAAGGTTTGTAAAATCCCTGTAAAATACAGTTTGTGGTTGTAATATGATAAAATGGGAAAAAGTTCAAGGGGTGTAGCTACTTTTGCAAGGCACTGTAACTTTGTATGAAAGTCTTTATTGTATTCCTTGGTGCAAAGGTGTTGTTGCAATTCCTGACTGAGAAATCCAGTCAATGGAGTTATATCAAAAAAATAAAAGAGTGAAAATAACACTCATATTCTCAGCTAACAGCTCTATTGCCTGTAGTTGCACATATTCATCCAAATTGATTCCCCTTTGAGAAGTGAGGGGCCATTTCTCATCTTCGAGACAGCTGAATCCAGCTATTGGAAACTTACTCACATCCAATGTAGATGCATGCTCTCACGCACACTCAAGTTTTCCTGTGTTTACAGGCCCATATTTACACAAACCCTATACACGAAGAATACAAAGTGAGAAGAGCTAACAAGTAAAGTGCTTCCGTGGGATTCTCACTGCGGACAGTGTTACTGATGTAATAGGGGATCTGACAACACCCCGGTGATGCTATTATCGCACTCTTCTCCCTCCACAGCCAATTACAGAGACACAAAAACAAATTATCTTGGTACTGAAAACATTGATACAGTATGTGCACATAAATATAAATGCACAGTTTGAATCTGCAGTGGTAAGTCTGTGACAGATTGCTAAGCCCTGTAGTTTATTAGGTGGAAAATAAGGAAATTACTGTGGGAATTAAACCATAGCTAAACAAAAAAGTAATTTGAAAAAGTCATAAATGATTCTATAGAAATGTTACCCTGTCTTCCTTTCTTGTCTGATTTGTTGTTTGACACACCAAGCAGCAGCAAACATCACAGAGCATGTTTGTGTTCATGTGTGTGTGTGTGTGTGTGTGTGTGTGTGTGTGTGCAATTAGGCCCCCTGAGGGGAGACAACAGGGACGGATGAATAATGTCCTTTGATCACAGCAACACCACACACCCACACCTTTGCTCATTAAAGCTGGCAGTTACATCAGGTGTGTGGGGCTAACGGACAAAAGAGTTAAAATCTTTATAATATTAAAACTTTTCAACTTTTCCACCAAATCCTAGCAGCTTTCTATGAGGGAAACCTTTAATTGCCAGTATGGATAGTTGGGGAAACAGTATTTATAATCCCTGGATTGATTTTCAAATAGAAATCAGCACTATGAATCCATAAATTACATAAACACAGTTGCAGTGTGGGGACACTGTGTGTCACTGTTTAATTAGTGGAAAGGAAACATTGAGTAAGAGTCAGTGATGGAGGGATTCCCTTTACAATGATGTAGTGTAGTCAGTACTGATATAAAAAGACCTGGAGCAGAGGGGTGGAAGAGGACATGTCAAGTGACAGCATGTTTGTGGGTTTCAAGACAGAAAAGTCCCATGTGAGATATGAATTTCTGTGACACTGTAACGTTCAGGACGGAGGACCCAGAATTTCAGCCAGTAACGCGTTAAACAGTTAAAAGATTTATTCAGGAGCAGCGCACAGAAAATCAGGAAACCACCAGCCTGGAACCCGGGATCACTGGGAATGGAGAGGCAGATAAGTGACTTGAAAATAGCTTGGGTAAATGTGTGTCCAAAGAAGCCACGCACCTTCACAGAGTCCATGTAGGGCAGAGGAATCAGAATAGGCTCCTTTGCGGGATGTGGTCCTGGTGGTCCGGGCGGTGCAGAACACACCGCAGCCAGATGTCGGATTGCCGACAGGGGGGGAAGATCCAAAACTCGGTGGTTTAGTGGCAGAACAGAAACTGCCTTCTATTCTATCTTCTGATTCTAGATAAGGCATCCGGTTTCATGTTCTTCGTTCCGGGTTTAAAAAAAAGAGCCCATCTGGCTTGCCTAGAGTTTAGGCGCTTAGCCATCTTCAGATACTCCAAGTTCTTATGGTCAGTCCAGACGACAAACGGCTCCTTCGACCCCTCCAACCAGTGCCTTCATTCCTCAAGGCCCAGCTTGACTGGTCGGAGTTCTCGATCCCCCACATCATAGTTGCGTTCAGCATGAGACAGTGATCTGGAGAAGAAAGCACAAGGGTGAACCCGGCCCTCCAGGGATCTTTGGCTTAGGATCGCACCTACCCCAGTGCTAGAGGCATCAACCTCAACGATGAATTGCCTTTCTGGGTTGGGGGACCAGAGAACTGGAGCGTGGTAAATAAGTTCTTGAGCTTGCCAAAGGCCTTCTCTGCCTGATCATTCCAGTCAAATCTGACCTTGGGTGAAGTGATGGCGTGAAGAGATGCAGCAACCTGGCTGTAGTTGCGAACAAAACGGCGGTAGAAATGAACAAACCCCAGAAACCTTTGTAACTGTTTGCAATCTAAAGGCATAGGCAACTCTGAAACTGCCTTAACCTTTGAGGGATCCATAATGACTTGATTGGGAGAAATAATGAAGGAAGGAAGTGGAGGTGGTGCGAAATTCACACTTCTCAGCTTTGACAAATAGGTGATTCTGGAGAAGTCGGAGAAGAACAGACCGAACGTGAAGTTTATGCGTCTCTTGGTCTTGAAAATAAATCAAGATGTCATCAAGGTACACAAACACAAAAAGTCCCACCATGTCCTTCAAGACATCATTAACCAAAGCTTTAAATACAGCAGGGGCGTTGGTTAGGCCAAAAGGCATGACCAAGTACTCGTAGTGGCCGGTGGGGGTGTTGAAGGCTGTTTTCCACTCATCACCCTCTCTAATGCAGACTAAATAATATGCATTACGTAGGTCCAGCTTGGTGAAGAAACTGGGCCCCTGAATGTGGTCAAAAGCTGAGTTCATGAGTAGAAAGGTTACCGATTCTTGACCGTGATCTCATTTAGACCTCTATAGTCGATGCATGGTCTTAAGGAGCCGTCCTTCTTGCCAACAAAGAAGAACCCAGCCCCAGCAGGAGATGAGGAGGGTTGAATAATCCCCGCTTTAAGGGAGTCGTCTACGTACTTCTTCATGGCCTCATACTCTGGCCTGGACAACCAATAGAGGCACCCCCTAGGGGGAGACGTACCTGGGAGGAGTTCAATGGCACAATTGTAATGCCTGTGGGGAGGAAGTGCCATGGCGCGAGACTTGTTAAAAACCTCCTTCAGATCATGATATTCTGGGAGAACCTTAGACAGGTCAGGATAAGTCTCTTCTATGGCGTTTTCAGGGATGGACAAAATTCTGGCGGAGGACAAACAGGTAGCTGAACAGACCCTAGACCAACCCAAGATTTCTTGGGCCTGCCAGGCAATGTGAGGGTTATGTCTCTTAAGCCACGAAACTCCCAGAACAATGGGTAACTGAGGTGAACTGATAATGAGAAAGGAAATCTCCTCCTGATGATTTCCACCAAGGACCAGGCCAACCTTTTCAGTTCTCAGATGGGAGCTGGAGAGGCGATGTCCATCCAGAGCCAGGATGTTATGGGTGTCGGGTGTAAGAAAAAGTTCAATTCCATGACTCTTGGCAAAAGCCTCGTGCATGAGCTCAGTGTCCGCTCCAGAATCAATGAAAACGGACACCTGGTGAGAAACAGAGGACACCAAGATGTTATCAGGAAAAGATAAGGAGGAGACAGACAGCAGACTTCGGCTCAGTAGAGTTCCCCTCACCTCTACTGAGCCGGCCCTTTTAACGGACACTTGGTGACTGTGTGACCTTGGCCCCCGCAGTAAAAGCACAGGCTCAGCTGTTGGCGGCGTGAACGTTCCTCTACCGAGAACTTGGTCCTCCCTATTTGCATTGGTTCTGGGTCAGATCCTTTTAAGACCGTGGGAGGAGAATTCAGAGGCTCTGGGTGCCACCCTGAGCTGAAGAGGGCTGACCCCCGAACCCCCCCCCCCCACCGACGCCTCTCCCTCCCTCTCTCACTGAGTCCAGGGGTCAATTCTAGTCGCCAGGTTCTCCAATTCAACGAGGGTGGAGGGATATTCTCGAGTAGCCAATTCATATGTAATATTGTCATTTAGTTCTTGCATAAAAGCATCCATTAAAGCCTCCTGATTCCAGCCACTGTCGGCAACCAGTAGATGAAAATCGATAATGTATGCCGTCAAACTCTTATCTCTCTGCCTCAAGGACAACAACCCCCTGGCGGCCTCCCGACTAGGAAGGACTAGATCAAAAACTCTGATGAGCTCTTTAGAAAAGACTGAATAGCAAGCACAGGAGGCTGAGTTATTCTGCCACTCAGCTGTGCCCCACTGTTTGGCCTTGCCAGCTAAAAGGGAAATGACAAACGCCACTCTAGAGCGCTCAGTGGGGAAAGAGGACGGCTGTAATTCAAAATGTATCTCACACTGAGTTAGGAAAGCCCGACACTGGTCGGAATCTCCCTTGAATAAGTCCGGGGGAACCAGTCGGGGTTCTTTCACCATGACAGAAACAGGGGACATGGATCGCAACATGGTGATAATCTCACCCATTCCAGAATCAAGACGAGCAATGGAGTTATCCACGCAGGTGCGCCACTGCTGTGCTGGCGAGGGGTCCATTATCGGCCAGATTTCCTGTAACGTTCAGGACGGAGGACCCAGAATTTTAGCCAGAAACGCAATAAACAGTTAAAAGATTTATTCAGGAGCAGCGCACAGAAACTCAGGAAACCACCAGCCTGGAACCTGGGATCACTGGGAACGGAGAGGCAGGTTAGTGGCTTGAAAAAAGGGGGGGGGAGATCCAAAACTCGGTGGTCGAGGGGCAGAAACTGGGTCAGGCAGGCTCAGGCAGACTAATCCAGGGGCGAGGCTGGAGGCTTTGGTTGAGAGGCAGAAACAAGGTCGTGATCCAGAGGCGAGAAGCATCCAGTGAGGGCCAGGCAAGACAGGGAAATCCAAGATGCAAAAAGTGGTCAAAAAGGTGATCAGGCAGGAAGAAATGCTGGCAGGTTTTCGAAAATCTGGCACCACCTGCCTGTCTGAGGGCTGTATATAACTGCAGAGAAACAGGTGTGTGTCATGACTGTGATTGCGCTCCAGCGCAGCAGTGGACAGGTGAAGCAGATGAGACGATTGCATGAAGACAGAGCAGGCAGACGGGACAGAATCATAACAGACACATAGAAAAAATAAATAAATATCATTGAAACTGTTTAAATATTTCACCCACCAGAAAGGTGGGATCCTGGCTGTGTACCACAGACTTTCCTGGAAAACGCTACCAGTGGGTGAATTAGGCAACAACGTTCAAAAAGAATAAATAAAGGCTAGCATAAAAAATTTACAATGTGAATGTCCAAAGCAGCACAGGTTAAATTTGCTTTTTCAACATTGTGTAGCCACATTTTATCCCAAAGCATTGTTATTGTGTCCCCTGCTGTTTCCTTTTCATACGTATAAACAAACTGTACCCATATTCTTGTACCTGTGTAGCATAATGACTTTTATTGTAATAAAGTAATTCCACTACACTCTGTTTCCATTTATTTTGGTTCGGACACTCCTTCGAACCAACTGACTCATAAAATGTGACTTATAAGAGCCCATGATCAAACCAAAATCACTTAAAATGATCAGTTTTTACAGTGGATGTCAACCGTCCCTGTGGTGGGTATGAACTGACATGTGGACAGTCCGAAGGATGACAACATTGCATCTCTGAAAAAGACAGGTATGAAATCATGACACACACACATAAACAGACTTTAAATAATCTCATAACATTTGAAGAAATGACTCAAAAGAGTTTTAAACTGCTAATTTTCATATTTCCTGCAGCTACTGGCCATTATGTTTTCCTATATGTACTGTAGACTGGAAAAACAAGCAGGGGTTCATTTGGATAGAGATCGCAAATGACCACTGAAACAATAGGCTTCAGATAGCCGGATTCATTTTTGTTTTCTTTTTTATAACAATACATTAAAGGAGGGGCGATTCCTTTGTTTTTATTTACCTACAGAGTGTAGTGTAATTCACTAAATCTCGTAGTGTCAAAGTAAAGTGAAACGATAAAGGTTTGTAATTTATTAATAATATGATTACAGAGGTAACAAAAGGTAAAAGAGTGGCAGAGTGTGGTGGTTCACACAATGCCCCTGCTTTCTTTCTAAAGTTTGTTTGTTCTCTCAGTGCATGCCAAACAAACACCGTAAACTATCCAAAAATAATTTCCCCCCTTTTTTTCTCTGCTGTTGTTTTCACATCTTTCAACATTTACCTTATAAATACGCTTTAACCATTATAATTTGTCATTTGCAAAAATTATCTTTAGTCCCCACCCAGTTGCATCTTTGAAACCCACTTTGGGAACCAAATAATATTTTTTTTTCCACCTATGGATGTTGCACCTTGCTTGCCATTAAAAATGCAAAATGCAAACATAAAATAATACAGTGGCTGTTATTTTCAAACTTAAGAAGCTTCATTCACTCTTCACATGGAGTCTTTTTTACAACTCCCTGACATTTTCAGTGATTCAACACATTTTTAAGTAATAAACAATGATAAATAACTTATGTATACATTGAAGAATTAAAGCTGGCATTGAGGTACAGTATTTTCCTACCTCCTTTTTGTGGCATGGTTCAGCAATTACATTCTCAGTATGGACTGAGAAGATGCCTGTTAATTTCATCAGTAAAAAACAAATTCCACAATTTACAAAGAACACAAGGGTTCGAAAAAGATGTCTGTATTTTCACAAACAAGGGTATCTCAGGAGGAAGGGAGTAAGTAACAGGGGGTCTCTTATTTTGTTTCTCTTGAATAAATTCAAAATGAGAAGCAAACTGTAAGGGGAACCTTGTGTAACCAGTTTGCAGGTGCTGCTACTGCTGTTTATCTGTAAAACTTACTGACAACACTGGAAGCTGAGAGAGTGTTTTTAGAGAAGAGCGACCTTCCTGTCACAGAGCACTGGCGACAGTTTGCTTCCTCTACCAATGCTGCTGTACAGGTATGATAAAAAAGGTGCATCTGTCAATTGACAGGAATCTAGTGGGAATGCACCAAATAAGTTATCACTGGTTTATTAGTGGCCAGCTTTGGTGAGGGCATTGTATAAACAGGCTACTTAATAGGCATGGGGTGACCACCCATATCATTGTTTACAGTTATAGTTTTAATGCAAAGATTCTATCTGGCTGTATAGAGCTCAGGGGAGTGTTGTGATTTCCCCTCCCCCACAACTTGCTGCACACTTCTTCAAAAAATGCCTATACACTTCTTTTTTTCTTTTTCCCACAAGGCAAAGAGATTTCTGAAGTTGGAAATATTTCAAGGCAAGTTGACAAGTAAGAATTAACCTGCTAATATCAGCTTGTTATACTCTGATAGTTTCTCTATAAAGAACAGAGTGAATAAAAGGTACAAGAAAGAATACTTAGACACTACAAATACATTTTTGCTTATTCATCTTTCCAAATTTGTACCTTAATGAATTAAAGACATTTGTGGTGTACCTACTCACACACCTAAAATAGACTATACAACTTACTAGACCCTAATACAACATTGGCTAATAGATCAATAGATACACGATATACTTATTGTATATAGCAGTACTTTCTAATAATAGTAATACTTTGCTTTGTCTGTACACCCTGCTTTTTCCCTCACCTTTTTCAACACGTTAAAATAAATACATACATAAATGGCATTGATCAAATTAGCATAGTTGCAATAATCAACATTTTATATTATTTTAACAACATTCTGAATAACCTTTGCTTTTCGGATTTAAAAAAAAGTAAGTTGGTGGTGTGGTGTGGATTTTTGCTTGAACTTTTACTGTAAATAACATGAAAACATGGTACATTTCCTCAAGGTTGTCCTATGATGAGAATCTTATATCAGCCCATGCCTGCCTCTCAGTGTTATAAATTTTAGATCTGGGGATGAATGTTAAGGTGAAATCACTTCGTGTCACATGTGTGTGTTAAATAGCAACACAGGACAAAAACACTTGAACGTACTCGTATATACAGTCGATGAATGCCAGAACATTTTATTGTTTTTCCCTGGGGTGAATGTATGTCTCTCTTAGGGCAAAATAGAAATGGGTACCACTCCAGCGATGTGGTTTTAAAAAAGAGAAAATACAACATCGGCACGAGATGATGTCAGATAAAACTAGCAAGGCTTGACCAAAAAAGTTAATGACAAACATCCAGGTGCTATTACTGAACTTTGAACAGGTCAAAAATAATTTAACGTAAGAATTAAATGATGCCATATCAACAAGCCAACTGCGACATCCACCCTCAATTACGCATTGTAAATAAATTAGCGGGTACTAAAGAGAAAAAATTTGAAAAAAGCAAAGCGAAGAGATTAAGAAACCTTTTTCTTTTTTTTTATTCCTGAGGTATTAAGGGGGTTTTTGTGGTGGTACATTCCAGCAAGACTGTTTATACTGCAGGAGGGGAGGATAATTCTTTCCCTAATCAATAATGTATTCTTTTCAATACAGGCAACCGTGCATTATTCAACGAAGCCGTAGAGATGTATGGGAGGGACAAACACAAGGAGATACAGGAACATTTATCTAATTAAGAAGCAAGGACCTATGAGAGATGGAAAGCGAAGGAGAGAAAGAACAGAAAAATTATTCAAAGCTTAATTTTCTTTTAAAGGGAAGGCTTTCATATCTTATTCTCATTAGCTTGACAAGAAAAGGATTTTGACATGGAGTCATCAGCACCTGAAGATTTTGCCTTTAAGTGACAGGCAAAGAGAAAGCCCACTCATTCATACTCACACTAGCCCGTCCAAAGGCTCTACTAAAGAGAGCAAGAATGCATAATCGAGAATAGACAAATGCACCGAGGGTCTTACAAGGCATAATCATTGAAGGCGAGTCTCTCTTCATAATTCACATGAGGATTAGGGAAATGTGCACCAACAAGACTCTGTTGCCTGGGTCTGGGAACTGTATAATCATTAACCAACTGGGGGTGCAGAGTGGATATAAATCCCAGGGAGAGTAAAAATAAAATAAAATACATATTGTTGGGTTAAAAAATGTTTTTATTTTTGTGGATATACAGTATGTGACATACTCAATCCTTTGCCAGGTATTATTGTGTTTTTGTGACTGACCTAACGTAAATGAAGCACCTGAGATCAAAAGTCTGAGATCAAAAAATAAAGTCTGCTTGTAGTAATTAGTTTGCACAAGAAATAACAAAATATACATCCATTAAACTTGCTGGGTGAGTAACAACCCTGTTTGGGTTATTTTTCTTAATGCAGTGAAATGTGGACCAATCTGGGTTGGTCTGGGTTGATTTACCACAGCAGAGTAAAGTTATGAATTTGACCCAGCATACTGGGTCAACCCAAAAATACATTATAAAGACTAATACAGTGTCTACTGGTAATCCTCCCAAATCGCCGGTTTAAATCAGAAACCCATTTTGTGGATTGCTAAATAAATATTTGCCATAAAATATCTTTTTGCTTAATTCAGCATTAAAATGAACTGATTAAAAATAGACAAATAGACAATTCCTAATATGATTTAATTAAGGGCTGCACAATGGCGCAGTTGGTAGCACTGTTGCCTTGCAGCAAGAAGGTCCTGGGTTTGACTCAGGGGTCTTTCTACATGGAGTTTGCATGTTCTCCCCGTGCATGCGTGGGTTCTCACCGGGTACTCCGGCTTCCTCCCACAGTCCAAAAACATGAATGTTAGGTAAATTGGTCTCTTTAAATTGCCCTTAGGTGTGAATGAGTGTGTGTATGGTTGTTTGTCCTGTATGTGTCTCTGTTGCCCTCCAATAGATTGGCGACCTGTCCAGGGTATACCCTGTCTCTCGCCCGTAGACTGTTGGAGATAGGCACCAGCTCCACCATGACCCACTATGGAATAAAGGGTATAGAAGATGAATGAATGAATAAAATAATAACATTTGAAGAACAAAATTCATACCTGATATATAACCCTGTATAAAATGTTACCTGTCATTATTGATGTTGAAAAAGAAAGAATGTGTAACTAATCTCTTGTTATTTTAAGTGAACAAACTCTCTTTCTAGTGGGATCTATTGTCGTTAAAAAAGTCGGCAACTATTTGACATTAACATTGTTTTAGAGCATAATTTTACCCTATTACTATATTTTTCACTCTTTGGAGGAGGATAAGGGAAGTTGATCAGGTTGTTGAAAGTTGTAAAATGCCGGTCTGCAAAGAATTATAAGGCTTCTTCAATTCTCTTTTATAATTCAACAAACTCGCACACCATTTTTGTCTCAGTAAGAAAATCAGCTGTGACCAGAATCATCTGACTTTCAGCTTGACCTGGTCAGTGATCCGGCAGTCAGAAACACAAAAACTGGATCTTTTTACAGTAAATGAAAGCACCACATTGAAGCACTAAAATTAAGTCAGAGGAAGAACAAAAGGTTTAAGAAGCTGTTTAAAACATAACTATTTTCTGAAGAGGCATGTTGGCTTTTTTTGCTATTGGATGTTAATTTACACCCACCCTTGTCAAATTGGCACCAACGGACTCATGGGTATGAATACAGAGTCAATAACAACTACAACAACAAGACATTTGCATGGCCACACACTGGTGTCCCTGACAGCTGCATAGGTTTGTAAGTGTCAAGTGCAAGAGATGGACAATAATAGAGAATAAAAAAAATATGTATTCTTTTTTTGTAGTCGAGGACTAAATGTACAGGTTTTGTGGCCCAGTGGTGGGGGACCAATGCTCTAGGAAATACACAGAGCCTGACGTCTGCAGTTAAAGATAATAATTATGCTAATAGTGCTAACTGCTAACATCGGATGCTGAAGACAACTTAAAATGTGAACAGCCTCATTTTGGCTTTGTTCTAGATCAGTAAAACTATGTTTCACAGCTGCTCTCTCAATCGCATTGTTTTGTCATCTCTCCTAAAATAAATAGTTATTTCCTGCTTATTGCAAGATTACTCTAAATAAATACTGGTAATTACGCCTTCTAATGTGAAATCTGAATGTGCTTCAATCACTAAGTCATCCTTTACAAAAAACAGAGCTTGGTATTTGGCCACAAATCGCAAAGTGGAGGTTTGGCTAAAACCAATTAACTTCAACTTGACATAACTTCAGTTTCCACAGTATAAATCCAGAATTTGGGTAAAAAAAAGGAAATCTTTTCTGCAAAAAGGCAAATTTAAAGAATCCTAAATTTCTGGCCCTGACAACCCATCCAGCCTAAATCGACTTATTAATGTTGATTCTAAGGAAAATAATCCGAAATAGGCTGGTAACATATTTTTAATAATTTAACACTAAATTATTTTCTCTAATGTGGATTATTTTCTTCAAATGTTCCAAAGAAACAGTGGTCAAAGCAGTCAAGGGAATGACAATCACAACGCCACAAAGGTATTATTTTAATTAAGGACTGTGTAAAGATACAGAAAGATAAATGAAGCAAGTCAATGTCTTATCCTCAGAAGTAATACAATAAAGCACTACATGTGTGCTCCTGAAATTCTTGGAGTGAAACAGGCGCCATTCAGTACTTTCAGTAATCCCTTTTCCACTCAACATCACCCCTGGTCACAATAAGGGATTATCCTTCACCCCTTCAACTATCTGTTTCTCTTCTCCACCTCCTTTATTTTACACCACCTCTTTCCTCCTTCTCTGCCGCCCCTTCAAACTTATCTCTTTCACTCCTGAATGCTCCTCCTCTCTCGCAGATAGATGCCTCATGTGCCATTACAGGATCAATAAACCATTACTGCGGAATCTTTAAAGAACGTATGTATTAACTTTAAACAAATGAGATAAATATCAGAAATCTCTCTACCAGCCCCTACAAGTGTTACAGGGAAGCATGGTTTTGGAATTGGTATGAAATCTGCAGAACCACTCAGCATAAAATTTGAAGGAGGACACTTTTAATGTGAGTGCAGCTCCACAGTTGTGATATTCTTTAATACAGAGAGACTTAGTGAAGAGGAATGTAAATTAAAAGAGATCTATAGAAGCATAACACTTATGATAAAACTCCACGAGGAGAGGCAGAGATTTGGAGGAATTATATTGCAGATAGAAAGAACCATGAACAAAAACAAAGCATGCCATTTTAGGTTAATTTGTTCTCAGCAATTACACAGACATAATTTCACTGTTAAACTGACAGTAACATTGATTTGTCAAACAATTCAAGGCATATTTTTCCATAGTTAATTTAATTATGGTTGCAAAGTCCCTTAAAAATATATATTGTTGTAATGTATGTAGTAAAAAAACTGCCTTTTTCAAACAAGTTCTACCTCACTGTTTACCCATGCTGAAAAAGATCATGATAGAGCAGACAAAACGGCAATGGTCAGCAGCTGGTAGTGGCTGTGTTCCTCCTTGCAAACAGAAAGCATGCAGACAGGTGTCACTTGCAGTCAGTCCCAGTTGTAATAGGTCGTGCATGTCCCAACTCTGTCCAAACAAACAATATGTTCACCGGCAAGTATCTAAAGGAAAAGTGGTAGGGGGTACTGTCATGCCCATCTAAGGCTAGTTGTTTGTGAACTAGCCTTAGATGGCTGAATCATATTACTGCACACTGGCGGCCAGCTGACTGAAGTAGGCTGGTAGTAAATCTTAAAATTTGGCTGGCAGTAAATATTATCTGCAGTATGCCAAAGGATGTTTCATACCAGCCATGTGTCATTTCGCATCCGACAAGGAAAATTTCACATCTGCTTTGAAGGCTGATGATTTAAAGTAATCTTCTGTGTTCTAGTCATAATCTACTTTAATGAAATGGGATTTTATTTCTTTAATATCTACTTGCAAGATGTCTGCATAGATAGATTTTGGTTTGATTAGGCATCATCCTGTGTCATTGCAAAATAATCAATTGTTTCAAACAGAGAGTAAATAGAAACAGGATGTGATGTACAAGTGATGTATTATCAAATTTAATAAAAGTATAAATTTGAGCCTTGCTGTGAATATTTGTCTCAACAATAATTACTAGTATTTCACGAAAAATAAAATAATAAATACAGTGCCTTGCGAAAGTACTCGGCCCCCTTGAACTTTTCAACCTCTTGCCACGTTTCAGGCTTCAAACATAAAGATATAAAATTCAAATTTTTTCAGAAGAATCAAAAACAGGTGGGACACAATCGTGAAGTGGAATGACATTTATTGGATTTGTCAAACTTTTTTAACAAATAAAAAACTGAAAAGTGGGGCCTTTTACTTTCAGTGCAGCAAACTCACTCCAGAGGTTCAGTGAGGATCTCTGAATAATCCAATGTTGTCCCAAATGACTGATGATGATAAATAGAATCCACCTGTGTGTAATCAAGTCTCCGTATAAATGCACCTGCTCTGTGATAGTCTCAGGGTTCTGTTCAAAGTGCAGAGAGCATCATGAAGACCAAGGAACACACCAGGCAGGTCCAAGATACTGTTGTGGAGTTTAAAGCCGGATTTGGATACAAAAAGATTTCCCAAGCTTTAAACATCTCAAGGAGCACTGTGCAAGCAATCATATTGAAATGGAAGGAGTATCAGACCACTGCAAATCTACCAAGACCCGGCCGTCCCTCTAAACTTTCATCTGGAACAAGGAGAAGACTGATCAGAGATGCAGCCAAGAGGCCCATGATCACTCTGGATGAACTGCAGAGATCTACATCTGAGGTGGGAGAGTCTGTCCATAGGACAACAATCAGTCGTACACTGCACAAATCTGGCCTTTATGGAAGAGTGGCAAGAAGAAAGCCATTTCTCAAAGATATCCATAAAAAGTCTCGTTTAAAGTTTGCCACAAGCCACCTGGGAGACACACCAGACATGTGGAAGAAGGTGCTCTGGTCAGATGAAACCAAAATCTAACTGTTTGGCCACAATGCAAAACGATATGTTTGGTGTAAAAGCAACACAGCTCATCACCCTGAACACACCATCCCCACTGTTAAACATGGTGGTGGCAGCATCATGGTTTGGGCCTGCTTTTCGTCAGCAGGGACAGGGAAGATGGTCAAAATTGATGGGAAGATAGATGGGGCCAAATACAGGACCATTCTGGAAGAAAACCTGTTGGAGTCTGCAAGAGACCTGAGACTGGGACGGAAATTTATCTTCCAACAAGACAATGATCCAAAACATAAAGCCAAATCTACAATGGAATGGTTCACAAATAAACGTATCCAGGTGTTGGAATGGCCAAGTCAAAGTCCAGACCTGAATCCAATCGAGAATCTGTGGAAAGAGCTGAAGACTGCTGTTCACGAACGCTCTCCATCCAACCTCACTGAGCTCGAGCTGTTTTGCAAGGAAGAATGGGCAAGAATTTCAGTCTCTCGATGTCCAAAACTGATAGCGACAAACCCCAAGCAACTTGCAGCTGTAATTGCAGCAAAGGGTGGCGCTGCAAAGTATTAATGCAAGGGGGCCGAATAATATTGCACTCCCCACTTTTCAGTTTTTTATTTGTTAAAAAAGTTTGACACATCCAATAAATTTCATTCCACTTCATGATTGTGTCCCATTTGTTGATTCTTCACAAAAAATTCGAATTTTATATCTTTATGTTTGAAGCCTGAAACGTGGCAAGAGGTTGACCAGTTCAAGGAGCCGAGTACTTTCACAAGGCACTGTATATAATATACCGTATTTTCCGCACTATAAGGCGCACTTAAAAACCTTTAATTTTCTCAAAAAATGACAGTGCGCCTTGTAATCCGGAGCGCCTTATATATGGATCAATTGGTTAATTGGTTGATCCATACTGGTTGTACACGGCGCTCTGTCAAAATGTTTCAGTACGACTGGTAAACTACAAAGCCGCACCGCTTGCAGCATTACGGCTACCGTAGTCAAGGGTGTCGCCGAAGTAATAGCGGTAAACACCTGTACTGTGCTTACTCCTAGTCCAACACCACTTGTGTGTGTATAACGTTTGAATGTACTGTTGCAGGAATTGCCTGAACTATATGTGATTAGAAGCTCAGTGTGTGGGGTGTATGTTTCGTGTGTGTGTATGGAAGATGTTGACATTACTCCTCCGGACAGAGGTGGCGCTGTGTGCTGCCGTAGCTGAGAATCAAGAGTGAAGGAGTGACGTCGGTATTATTGTGTGTGTGGGGTGGGTAGAGACGGCGACCGGAGCAGCGGTGTATGAGTCTGTAAGCCCTGTGTTTTTACGAGCTGCAAAGTCATTAAAAAGAACCCCGAATCTCGTCAACAACTCAGTGTTTTGATGCTGTTTCTTCATGCTCAACTCAGCAACGTATGAGTGAGGGAGTTAACCCCGAAGAAACTAGTAACTTCGGCCCTGGAGAAAGCGTCTCCCCTGTGTCATCAGACTACGGTCAGGGGACAGAAACAGGAAAGGTTAACAGTACTAACGTTTGATTTAGTGCATCAAACTGTTTCTTTTACGTGTTTACTGAATCAGGGAAAAGTTCCCTTTCACGTTTTAACCAACGTTTGATTTCAACTTCAACTTCATAGACTCCAATGCATTCCTAACGTGCGGTTGGCTCTATTCAATAGAATTCTATGTAGAGGAGACCTTACCATGAGAGTGAATGGAGTTATCAGAACGCTGGTTTGTAGTGTATTAATAAAGTTTGACTGACTGACTTATCTGACTGTTTTGTTGACATTCTCTTTAGCACAGCTCCATCTAGTGGATGCATAACGCAACCCCAGTCAAACGTTTGACTGCAGTAGCTTCTATTCTATGCGCCTTATAATCCGGTGCGCCCTATATATGAAAAAAGTTCTAAAATAGGCCATTCATTGAAGGTGCGCCTTATAATCCAGTGCGCCTTATAGTGCGGAAAATACGGTAAATATAAAATGGTTTGTTCCCCTCATAGATTAATCCATAATTTTTCTTCCTTTGGTATTCTTGAATTCAAGAAATCTTTCATTTCACATAATGTCTTTTTTATTTACTCAAATCAAGTCTTAACTGCCTAATTTTACTTTGACCGCAATATGTTTAACACTAATGATGGACATTTTTTTATTCTTTCCAAATTAGAAATATAACATTAAATATAATTTTACCTCTATATAGCGCTTTGCAGTAAAAATAAAAACTATTTTGATCTCTTGATAAAAATACATTTGTAAATGTGATGAATAAAAGGATCTCATTACTGGCACATGAATCCACACAATCAGGGCTGCTCAGTCTTTTCCCTATGTAGGTTCAACTTCATTGGCGGGCCAGCAAGCATTGCTTATTCAGATGTGGAAGCCTCTTTCACCTCTTCTGATGGAAATTTTGCATGGTGAAAGGGGATTTATTATATTGAATCCCATTGGGCTATGTAGTTGGTGTTAGCCAGAAGACAACACCCTCTATTTTTCATAATATTTCTTACAGACCACTTTCTTTTCTTGATCCTGCTTAACTGTTGTCACATCCTTCAGTGTCTCCAAAAATCTTCTTCTGAATCTTTTACTTAACTTCACCTTCCCTGTTTCCCTCCTTCAAATCATTTCCATCTGTCACAATCTGATTTGTTTCTTTATCTGTCTTCCTTAACTAGATAGAGTGCATTTGTGTTTTTTTTTTAGTTACACCTATCCGCAAATGGGCTCTTTTCAGTTAGTAAGGGATTTTCTGCTGCCCAGAGGACTGAAAGAAAAGCAAGACATTTCACCAAATCATTCCCAAAGAAGCACCACAAAAATGTCCATTTGCTCTTCCCATCACCCATTTCATGCTTTGATTACTAAGGTCTCAGCATTCACTCATTGCCACATTTCTAAATCAAGTTAGTGCCACATACCTTGTCAGCCATAATCATGGATGACCCTCCATGAATGCCCAAAATGGGTATGAGTGTCTGTGAGGAAATAAAATCCAAAATCTGGGCAATGGCCTCTTGGTCAGTGCCATCCCCGAACACCACACCGTGGATCTTGGTCCCTGACATCAGGTCGCACATGTGGGTGATGATGCTTTTTGGGTCAGTCTCGTTGACCAGCAGTGTGACCACATTGACGTCGATAGGGTCCTCTTTGCTCCACAGAGCCCGGATATCACGGTCTGAGATGTAGCGTGTGCGCCCCAGGATCACAGCAATGTTCAGTACTGGCACTTTCTCCGAACCACCGCCAGTCCGCTGCTTTTGTGCTGCCACAGGGTCTACCATGACTGTCACCGCCACCAAAAGGGCCAGGGAGAGCAGTGCACTTTCACCTCCACTGCTATGACTGCTGCTCCTTCTACTCCTCCTCTTACTCCTTTTGCTGCCGAGGGACATGGTGCTAAACCACTTCATCCCCTGCATGGAGATAGGATAATGGAAAGCAGAACCAGATGTAGAGAGATCAAAGAGTGAGGAAAAAGTGTGGAAAGATGGTGGTGAGAAAAAGCAGAAGAGATAAATTATTAATGCGTAGCTCATTTAGCCCACACATTGAAGTAGCAATTTTTTTTTCATTTTCAGTTTCTTCTCTGTGAGTTTATTGAAAATCAAAACCTTGTGGGGAGGGAGATGGCCTTGGGAGGATGTTGAGGATGGGTGAGAGGAAGAGACGATGACTAACAAGTTAACACTTTATGATCACGACTGCTGAAATCAGATGATTCAGGTACAAGCTGTGCTTGCCAAACCAGTAGGAAGACATTTATACAGCTCACGTTTGTTTGTTTTTTATTCATTAACGATCAGAACATGGGTTAGCAGCAGTCTGAACATTTAATACAAATTGATACAATTGGCAAATTGATACAATTTGGCTAGCAGGTGGTTAGCCCCTGCTAGCCGAATTCAGATCTCTTTGACTGTCAACCTGGCACCTATTGGGTGTACTTATAGAAGTAAGGGAGTCCATTGCTGACAAGATTATCTTTTAAATCCATTCCAGTGTGTCTAAAATCTGAATAACAAAATAATGTATTTTTACCTTGTCTTAACTCTGCAGAAATTTAGGAACAAAAGAGTTGATGTGAAAGCTTTATACTAAGGGAGAGCTGTGAGGAGAAAGGGGAAAAAGAGAACATGCCCCACAGAAGCATATTGAGCAGTTTGTTGTCACATCAAGGCCATTGTTTCTTGGCACTACAATAGTAAATGATGTTTGGCAGACAAATCTGTACTACTGGCAATTTGCACACCAAGCACTTATGCAAGCTCACGTTCCTGCCCTAACAGGAGGTACAAAATGCACTCATTAATATTTTCTCACAGATAACTCAGCAAGCATCAATGATTAGGAAATATTTAAGCAGTTTAAAAATGTCCATTTTGACTCTTCTTCACTACAACCAACCTTACATATCTGTTTTTACACAGAGCTTGACATGCATCAATAATTAATATGCATTATCTTTGAATAATGATTTAAATGATTGCATTCACTGTAGCAACATTAGTTATTCGTGCTCTCCTGCCAAATTGAATTAAGTATGGATTAACATACAGTACAAACTTAATAGATGCAGCTTTTATACAGAATTGGGGTCTGAATGATGGATGCTGCAGATGATAAGTTTTACCAAACTACAGCCCAGAGGACATGAGCACGTGTGTTCATTGTGTATACTAGAGCCTTGATAGTGGATTGCTTTTCTGTCCACACTGGCTCTTCCATTACTCTATATCCATTCATTGCTCTGTCATCTATTTACTTATCTGTCCATTATTTATTTGTTTCTTTAGGTTGTTTTTATTCATCAACCTTCCACAGTCCATCATTTTATGATGTACTGCAGCAACTTAAGAAAAAATGTTTTTAGTGTGTATGTATTTAGGCTTGCAACAATAAGGATTCTTTTTCATGATTATTAAAAACAAAATTCTACTCAGTAATTAATGATATTATGTTTTTCTAACAATGTTGTTGAAAATGTGCAACACGTGTTTTTGGAACTGGAAGTTATTGCAGGGGTGCAAGAAGAATGCCTTAGTTTTCCAGCAGCATAAATTTTATTATCTGTATTACATTATCCTAACAGAAGGATGTTTTACCTAGAGAATAAGATTGTGTGTCACAGAGAGATTACTTGTATGGATAAACATAAAATTAACAAATATACACTACTGGTCAAAAGTTTTAGATACACTTTCTCACTTAATGGGTCTCTTTATTTTCATGACTATTTACATTGTAGATTCTCACTAAAGGCAACAAGACTGAATGAACACAAATTGAATTATATAATAAACAAAAAGTGTGAAATAACTCTGAACATTTTTATATTTTAGAATCTTCAAAATAGCAACCTTTTGCTTTGACTGCTTTGCTCTCTCGGAATTCTCTACATGAGCTTCATCAGGTGGTCACCTGATATAGTTTTCCAAAGAGTCTTGAAAGAACTTCCCAAAGGTTCACTGAGAGAAGGCCAAAGGTTAATATTTCAGCCATCACAACAAAGGGTGGCTACTTTAAGGAATCTAAAATGAAAAAAATTTTTTTTTGTTTGGTACATAATTCCAGATGTGTTCCCTTCACAGTTTTGATGCCTTCAGTGAGAATCTACATACAATGTAAATAGTCATGAAAATAAAGAAAAGCAGTAAACAAGAAAGTGTTTCTAAAACTTTTGACTGGTAGTGTACAAATAAAATCAATGGAATTGTTGCAAATATTTACAAGGACTTCAAAACTACTGAATATTAAACAAACAAATATGTAACTAACCTAATATGACCTACCTTAGCTTCACTTATGGTGTACACAACAATATCATTTCCAGGTTTTTTATGAAGTTGTGAAAGTTAGTGACTGGCCTTTAATGAATTACATCACAGAGTAATTACAGTCTGCAACCTGAACACACAATGGAATCAGCCTTCAAACTGTTATTTTCACAAGCAGAGGGGACACCATAAGCTGTTTTAATTAACCTTAAGGTTGCGTGGAGCTCAAAGTTCAATATATGTGCTTAAGGCTCAAACTGCATAAGTTTGAAAGTTGTGTCTCAGGTAATCAGCTGTATTGATGATTTTGAAAAAAAAAATAATTTATAATAAGTTATGTAGATAAAATAGCACAGAAAATCGAATGTTACAAAACATATATGCAATGTTAATCATAAAATACATAAACATTCATCCAGGTAAAAATACATAATTGTCGGGATATGACATTCTGGACTTTGTTGTGGTTTTGGCTTTCGTTTGGTTTTTGTCTTATGTTTGTTTATTATTATTATTATTATTATTATTCTCTAGCTTAGTTCCCCTAGTTTACTTCTATTCCTCCAGTTCCTCCTGATTGGTTAGTTTTAGTTATTGTTTAAGTTTTGTTACACTTAGTTTAGTCCCCACGTTCTCTGCTTCATTCCCTATTTATTTTCAGTCAGTCTCGGTTCAGTTTTGTTTACTTTCGTACTTAGGGTTTCTTAGGTTTTAGTGTTTTTCTGTTCTTTCTAGTTTCTCTGTTTTACTTTAGTTAATTATTATTTCTAGGTTCTTATGTCCTTTGGTTATCCATCTATGTTCATAGCTTTGTTTACTTCTGTTTTCCATGAGTTGGTTTTAGTCCCTTTCTCATAGTTTAGTTTTGTAGTTAAGTTTTCCTTTGGTTATTTCATAGTTTAGTTTATCTTATGTTCCCTTTGTCTTCCAGTCTGATCACCATAGCAACCATTCATATTCCCTCAGTTCTCTGCAGCCTGGTCCACATCTGATTCATGTTTCCCTGATTACCTGCCTCCCTGTCTCATTGGTCCATACTCCACTTCCCTCAGTTCATAAGCTCTCTGGTTTTCATTATTCGCTGGTTCCTTCCGTTCACTACCCATTTATGTGTGCTGAGTTTTTCCATGTTCCTGCAGAACCGATCTTGTAAGTTTTTGGATCTGGACTTTTGCTTGTATCTGCAGTGCCTTGTTTGGTTTCTTTGAAAACCACTGGAAATAAAGCTGAAAACCTTTTACAACATGTTGCTGCCCAGCTCTTTTCTGCACTTTGGTCCGACTCAAAACCTGAACGTGACAATAATTTGAAAACATCCCAGTCTCCATTGTAATGTACAAAGGATAAACAGAATCTTCTTGTATGGGGAAGCACTGGCACATGCACAGTGGCGTGGCCTACTAGAGGTGTGGCAGAGAGTTGTTTTTAACATTTCTGCTTGTAAAATAGCTGCTGGATACAGAGGACAAAAACATTTTAAACACTTTCCAGTGTTTGTCCAGACCCAAACTACATATACAACAAACATTTTGTGGTGGTTGACATATACCCATTTTACTTCCATTGGCTTCTGCTTGCATTGGCAAGTTTTGAAAATATGGCATTTGATGACAATCAAAAAATTTTGAATTTACATTTGAGTGGTAACCAAATATGGTTTATTTGTATTTTCTTTTTAAAGCAACAATATCAACTGCTTGAAATCTAACCTCATCTCTTTTTGTCTGCTTTTTTTTGCAGACACTCATCAGAGGTCATCTTCAGCTTTACAATGTAGCTACCAAAAAAAGAACTCAAAAAACCTACATCTTGCCTCACTAAAATAAAGTTTTTTCGTTAAAATCATATTTTTTGTGGTGCATGTTGTATGTCTTTGGTTTCCTCCCACAGTCCAAAAATACATTTTGATTGATTGCTTTTTTGTTCGCCCTGTAATGGACTGGCAACCTAGGGTGTCCCCAGTTCTATGTCTATGACTGCAGAGATAGCCTCTGGGACACCCAAGACCCTAAACAGGATTACGTGGGTACAGAAAGTAGATTCATGTGCCCATCCTCTTTAGATTTACATAAAAGCAATATGTTTTTCACCACATGTTGCCAAACCTTGATGCGTGGTGCAAATTACATTTTACTTTACTGTCAAGTGAAGATGTTAGAGACTGCTTAAGGAGAGAATTTTGCCAGAAGATATGGATGGAAACAATTCAGCAATTTAATGTATGGAACAGGGTCTTTGCTCATCACAGTACCAGCTATTTCAGATTTGCACAGATTTTGAAACTGCTAAATACAGCTGATTTGTTAGTGACTAATTTGACACTAATGAAAAAATTGTTCAATTCTAAAAAATAGCCAATTTCTTTCTTTCTTTGCCTTCTCTATCATTTCCTCCTGCCCCATTTACATTTCCCCATTTGATGTTTGCAATGTAAAATAAACTGCATTAGTGCAAATGTGATGCTGAAGTGGGTTTGTTTGCTTTTGCATGCAAAGTAACTTTTCTTCTGAACAATTAGATTTTTTGCATGTGTGCTTCCAACAACTTTATTTTAACTATTTACAATCCATCTCGGTTTACACAGAAACTGTGAAAATAAAAATAAAACTGTGCTATGTTTGCATATTTGGGAATAATAAAACCAAAACCTCTTATTAATAAAATGAAAAGATCCTAATAAATAGTGTTGTAAATGAAAAGTTATTTAATTGTTTCTATCATCATGAATCTCTGTTGAAATTCAGATCAGCAACATGTTTGGAAAATAAAAAGTTAAAACAGCAGCAACTTAATCCATTAGCAATTTATCGTTGCTGCCCTTCAAACATCCAATCCCATCCCTTGTTCTTCTGTCTCATTTCCCCCATCCCTATGTCTCCCCCAAATGACCAAGTTGGTCACCATGACCAAGACTGATCTGCCTGTCTTATGCGCATTTATGATGATCGTCAAACTCCTTGCTAGAATCAGTCTTTCTCTGGCATCTCTGTCCACAGATGATCTTAGTCATCCAAGTCTTTCAGAAACCAGATTTTGATCCTCAGGACCTCATCAACTAAATGTCACTCTCTTTATTGCTACAATGCACATGTTTGTTCTGTGTGACAGTTTTCTACCCCAACTCACTTCACTTGTAATACAAGGTGCAGAATTTAGTTTAGCATTAATTTAATGAGAAATTTACTGTATGGATGGTTGGACATGACACTCCACAACATGAGACATGGAATCTGGCTAAAGAAGAGCTGACAATACTCATTCTTTATAAATAACAGGATTCTAAGATTTCTTTAATAGACAGTTAATACAATCTAAGCATTAACACTACCATTACCACTTGTCTGATGTGTGGCAGCAGGGAGAGCTCTCACAGTTTCTATAAACAATTTTAAATCTGTCATATTATAATCTATCACCATGCAGCTGCTGCACTGTGGCACAGTTGGTAGCACTGTTGCCTTGCAGCAAGAAGGTCCTGGGTTCAACTCTGGGTCTTTCTGCATGGAGTTCCCATGTTCTCCCTGTGCATGCGTGGGTTCCCACCCGGTACTCTAGCTTTCAACCACAGTCCAAAAGATGAATGGTAAATTGCCCTTAGGTGTGAATGAGTGTGTGTGTGGTTGTTTGTCCTGTCTGTGATGGATTGGCGATGTGTCCAGGGTGCACCCTGCCTCTCGCCTGTAGACTGCTGGAGAGAGGCACCAGCTCCCCTGTGACCCACTATGGAATAAGTGGTATAGAAGATGAATGAATATTTAATTTTATCTTATAATAAGGTTTTTTTTCTCTCTCTTTTGTTTCCAATGCTAGTTTGATAGTGTGATGTAAAAGGTTTCTTCATTGATGTAGCTATTTCTGCAACAGAATGATAACTTATTTTATTTTCCGGAAATTTAAACAATTCTTATACTTCTGAAGCACTATAGCCAAGGTTCAAAATGCAAGTTCAGAACAAATTCAACGCAATATATTGCAACATACATTGTATTACAATGCTAGCCAATGTTGGGACCCAGACATGAGTTACAACAATAAAAGCCAGTAAGAACTTTTCTGGAACTTTCAAAATAAATCGCATTGACCTACTTCCAGCTCAGCCAGGAAGAGGAACATGAGGGGTAACAGCGGACTTCCCATGACGTCACTGTTTGAATAAAAACTCCTTGCTCCAACAAACAGACCTCTTCCACACATGTCCCCGTCGGAGCTGGAAGGAGAGACAGCGCGCTAATGTCTCTTGCTGGCAAGCAGACACAACTCTTCAAATTGGATCCAAAAGTAACTACGATCACATGCAACAAAGTTGAGTAATGATTTGCTGTTTGAGTAACCGGCATTCATTCATATAAAGGGTGTAATGTGACAGGCATGACTTCACTTTTCTTCTGAGTCCTCCAGAAGCAGCCCTAATCGAAGCAGATTTTCCCCACGGCCTGGAAAAGGAGGCCGGGACCGCATCACATGCCTTCTTGCGTGTACGTCCAGGTAGCGAGAACAACCCCACTGCATCGCGTCCACTCAAGGAGTCGAACGTGCCTTTAACATACGGTTCGGCCGGGCCAGCTAAAGCCCTTTTCCACAGCTACAGAGGTTAGCTGCAAGTTAACCCTTGTTTACCTATAAGTTGATGTGTTTTCCTCAACCCCCAGGACAACTTCTCCTCAGCACAGTTGACATAGGAGGAAGTGTTTGGGCAGAGAAGATTAGTTTAAGCTAAATAATGTTTGTTTAACGACGCTTGTTTTTGTTTGTGTTGAGAAGCTCAGCTACAGTAAGTGCTAGCAGACTAGCACTCAGCTAAGGATGTGTTCTGTTTTTTTTTTTTTAAAGTTTAGATAAACTTTATTTAAAGGGTGGTTTTTAAACACAGAAGATCAGCCATAACACACCATCCACGCTTATGCATTTCAACCCTTTTATTAGTGGTATTTTAAAGGTATGTCTTTGATTCTGATGAGGAGCTACCAGCTTCTTTTATTAGCTCCAAACGCTAATGGCTAAGAACATGTGCTTGTCTACTTTGAGTCAGCCGAAGATCATTTACCCAGAAAGTTTGTGAATTTCCAATCTAGGAAATAATATTTCCGTAAATATTATTTTACTAAACATGATAACTACTTAAACACCATTAAGATCTATTTATCCAAAAGGTTTGGTTCTTAAGCACCATTGAGAATGGGTCATCCAGAAGGTTGGTTTTATTCAGCAAATCATTCTTTAAAATTTTTTATTAAATTAATTTTTTATCTGATCTTGCATTGTGAATGGTTGTTTGAAGGTATACCAATTATTCCCAAATTAGTTCCAAGACTAACTTAACTTCATTTCCAGATTCTTAAAGATAATCCTTGGTTCTCAAACATAAACATTGCATGGTAATGTTGCATCACTCTTTTGGTCATGGTTTTCAACCTTCATTGATCAACTTGTTTATATTGTACATAGCCCTTAGTCTTCCTTATTCTTTCATTCTGCTTGGTAATTTAGTTGGGTTGTTTTAGCATTGCAAAGAGTTTGTTGATTGAAATATGTTTGACATAGAGTTGACTTAGTTTTGTTAATAAATTCTTGTATTTGAAGAAATTGTGTGAATTCATTCTGTGTGTGTACAGAGTTCTGCTGTTCAATGATGCCAGAGCTTGGGTCATCCCTTTCAATTTTGTCCTAATACCACCACCTTATCGGGCTGGTATTCACAGGACAACCCTTAACAGACTGAAATATTATTTAATAAAATATTAAAGTATTAATATTAAATATTACAGAATATTGTCATATTCATAATAAAAACACCTAAATGTGCTACCAACATTAAAGTTGTCTTATAAAAGACTGTTGTAGTTAAGCAAAAGAGTAAAGGTTTCTGACTTGGTTTTCTTTTTAATTTGTTTAACTAACTTAAAGTATCAACGTTTTTTAACATTTTGTGAGTTTTTGTTGAAGTTTTTACTCTGCTTACTAAAATGTTGTTTTTTGTGTTTCTGCACAAAGTTTAAATAAGGTTATTTTTGTTTTCTTAATGCAGTTTGTTCCAGTGGATACTAATTTTAACCCCATAGTTACTCATTACCTGACACATTGTTTGGTAGAAGGAATTGCTACTTGGGAGCTTTCTTGACCATAAAGTTGGTGTATCTTTATTTTTTTTATCTGCACCTGGTCTCAGTGGTGTACCAGATCCCTATGCAGATGACTGTTACCAATTCAGATTTATATATGAGTGTGTTAACCAATAATTAATGACTAATGATAAATATCCGAGCCACGATCCAAATATGCAACAGACAAAGAAGACCTTGACAGATCATGGCAGTGCAAGCTAAACAACAAGAAAGCTTGTTTTGAGATCAATACTGTATAAGAAACATCATTATGGGGCAGCTTACCCTAAAGTGGTGTAAATATCAACATGTGCATATTCCCTGGCATGAGTGTGAGCACCCAGAAGAAGCCACATGGAAGTCTTAACTGACAGTGGGCACATTTAGACATGAAGCGGCATGTCAGGCCCTTGTGCAAATGCAGTCAAAATGAACCACTCACGGTGGTGTGGCGCATGGTGTAGAGGTGAAGTGTGCGCACAGGGTCCAGGGTTCAATTCCCGACCCTTGGACCTTTGATGCATGTCTTCTCCCCTTTTCTCTGCCCATTTCCTGTCTGTATACTGTGAAATAAAGGCGACAAAAGCCAGAAAGAAAAAGGAACCATTTACACAAAAAATAAAGTTTGTGTGGTTTGTTTTTTTTTTTTTTTTTTTTATTATCACAAAGGTGTCAACCACACCAGGTCTCTGAAACCTAAAGTATTTTAAATTCTGAAATATTTCCTGTTTTTTCCTCCTATGTTTCATCCTCATTTTGTTCCCTCATCCTCACTAAATATGATTGCAGGGCTTCTCTTTTACAATGTGAGAAATGTGTTTAGCATTCAAACCGCCTTTTCAAAACCTCACAACCTCCCTCAGTCTCTCAGCATTCAGCCCAAATGCACAACATGGAGGTGTAAGTGCTTGCTTTAATGTGATGTGGTCTGTTTGAAGGGTGTCTTAGTTAATGATTATGGTCAAAGTCTAAAAACATGAATTATATATGTTTGGTTAACTGGAAACTCTTCTATGGTTGTTTGTTGACCTGCTTGTCAAGTGATGGATCGGCAAACTGTTCATGGTCTACCCCACGTTATTGCTGGGATAGGCTCAGACAGGTCACAATTGATACCTGGTTTACCTAAAGTTTAGCAGCTATGTTGTGCAACATGATTATGTAACTTGTCTGTTACTATGTATTGAAGGTAGGTTTGTAAAACTGGAAGATTGCTTCAAACATGACATGACAAGATAAAAGAAGATAAGTTGCAACTATGTTGATACATGTTTTATGAATAGTCTTTCTATGACTCTTTTTAGTCCCATCCTTGCTACAGAATGATGTTCTAATCTGTAGCAACACATAGGTTACACGGTACACTCCTGTGAATGTAGTGCAGCAGTATATTCAACTGCAACTGCAATGTATCTACTATACAGTATGTCACAGTTTACTTGTGGTGTGGCATATCTGACACTTTGACAGCTTTATTCTACTCCTAAGCCTGCATTTAAGTCCTCGTTCATACCTCACTATGACATTACTGCTGGCTAAAAGACAAAATATGCCTCAACGCTGCTGTCTTAAAATTTGAGCAATCTTTTCAATGAAATGTAGTCTTAATTTTGCCTAAGATTGCATTTAATGTCCCAGTGAAATAGATAACTAAGTTCCTCTTATATCTGATGATATTCTTCTTCGTCTCCAAATTTCCCCAACCATATTCTCCAAGTCATTCCTCCACTCAGCCCCTCTCTCTCAGGCCCAAGCCATCTGCTCCATGCGCCCTGACATGTGCATGACCGCCCAGGAGAAGCCCAGTGGAAGTAATCGTCTGTTACCACTCAGGCTTCAACATGTTGTCTCCCCCACTGCACCTACCCCTCTACCTTGCAATAAACCTTCAGTGTGTGTGTGTGTAAAAGAGACAGAAAGGGAACAGGAGGGATTTAATGTAAGGGAAGAAATGAAATCACTCATATTCCCTCATAAAGGATTGAAACAGAGTTGCACGCACTTTCTCTGCACCTGATGCCCAACACATGCCTGTGCATAGACGGTACATATGGTGTGGCTTGCATTCATTGTAATAGACATTTACTTGTAAATAAATGTAAGTAAAAAGTCTCATTCACACCTACACAATCTATGTCACTTTCAAAATACTGCTTTTCTGACAAATCCTTTCTCCTTCCACACACATAGAAAATATTGTTGGGCCCTTTTTTGGCCGGACAATATCAACTACACAGAATGTAGAGTCTATATATTTTCACCTCTCCTTGTGAGCCACTTTAAAGCCTGACATTTACAAGTTGTGCTGTGCCTATTTTAAAATCATAAACCTTGTAAGCGTTGCTAATGTGGTTTCCTGCTTTTTCCTCCTTTTCCTTTCTTATTTGTATCCTGTTGCTTCACTTTGGCCAAAATACCAGACACCCAAAATTGTACTTTTTAGCCAAAGAGTATTAGTAAAAACAGCAAGCAGTAAGAAATTAGTCTGTGTTAGTGTTGTTTGCTTTTTTTCCCTTAATAAAATAAAGATATCTTCTCTGAGCATGAAAAGAATCTCTTCATTGAAAACATCTCTCAAGGCCACAAACGAAGGCAATTTCAGGTTTTATGTGGCCAAGAACAACATTGATTAATTTAAATCAAATTCCACCTTAGAAGAGAGATATCTCCCATAGGCTAGACTCCTTCTGGTCTTGACTTTTTAACGCCTTACCATGATAATCTGTAAAAATCACTCAAATAGTTGTGTGTTTCTGATACGGTTTTCATCTATATGTAAATAAAAGTCAAAGCTAAAAAGCTATCAATTGCAACTCCTGCATATATCCTGTTTCTTTCCACAACCCTTGCTTTCATCTTCAGATGTAATGGGATACAAAAGTGGCACAAATCCGTGTTCGTATATTGTTCATGTATTTTTAAACTTTTTTGTTTTCCTGCATAAGCACAAGACAACAAACACTTTTGCTGAACAGATAAGTGACATTTTAAAAGTTTAGAAAGGGCATTCTGTCTGAATTATAATTATTATTAAATTGTCAATATAAGAGCTAGCCCAAAGCAAAGCAAACAAAACAACATCTTAGAGCCATTAAACCAAAAGGAGCTCCACAGAGCACTACAATTGTTTCTCAAACTAAATAATTTGGTTGTACAACTGATCATTATTCTTAACACATACCCTATGATGTTTGATATTTAAAATCTTATGTTATACTGTATACACAATAAAATCACTTGAACTGCTAAAGTCAGGGAATATTACTTAAAACTGTGTCAACAGTAGGAAAAAAGCATGGATCTTCCCCAAAATTATTTGGATTATATTTTTTTCTAAAGAGCAAGATGGATTTCAAGGTACATTCTTTTTGTGATCAGCAACAATTAATTTCTGAGCCAGAGAGGCCCACAAGAGAAATTCTGAACCAACTAAGATGGATAAGTATGCTATAAATATATAAACCATGTAAAGTGAATGCAATTCAACTACTCAACAAATATGGGTAGAAGAGATTGCTTTCTAGTTGCACAGGTGCATTTCAAATTATAATATAATTGAAAGTTAATTTATTTCTGTACTTCAATTCAAAAATAGAAGCTTAAAGGTTCATTTATGCAGACTGATATATTTCAACCATCTATTTCTGCTCGTTTTAATGATTATAGTTTAAAGCAAATGGAAACTGATTAACCACTTTTGTCAGCCAATTAGACTATTACAAGAGACCAATAAACAATTTAGTTTCAACACAGAAATGCTATGTTATTGCCTTCACAATCATTGGGAAGACTGCTGATTTGACAACTGTCTAGGAGACATACACAGACACCATCATCAAGAAGGGGAAAGACTTTAAAAGTATATTGTTGAAGAAGCTAGTTGATTAGAACGTGCTACACCCAACTATATTAGGAGGAAGTTGAGAGGAAGGAAAAAGTTTGGTGAAAAAAGCAAGATAAATAACTAGCATTGACAAAATAGTGAAAATAAGCCAATTCAAGAGTTTGGTAAAGATTCAAAAACTGATGGAGGTCCTTCAAGATCCATCCCACATTGGGGAATCCTAGAAATTGCCTACAACTGTTGTTTTCCTTGCATTAACTCACTCTTGAACAGAGACGTCAGAAGTGTCTGGCCTGGGTAAAGGACAAAAAGCAATAGACTGCTATTCACTGTCCAAAGGGAATAGAGAATGCCCATAGAAAATGAAGATGGAAATTTCAAAAGAAATATCAGAGACACCCAAGCCAACAATGCAGGAGAGCTGAAGACTGCTATTAAAGCAACCTGGGCTTCCTTAACAGGACTCCCACAAGTTGACTGTTTCTATGCCATGCCACATTGATGAGGTAATTTATTCAGAAGGTACTGAGTGCACATAATGTACATGACATAAGCATAGTTTTTAGTAGCCTCTGTATTAAAAATCCTTGTTTTTAATTGGTCCTTTGTAATCCCTAATCACCATAATTAACATAACCCTGATATATATCACTGTGTGCACTGAATCTGTGTATGGCTTTAGCTTTATTTTAATACTGTGATAAAATTACATATTAGTGATATTCTAATTTACTAAGATATCTGTAAATAATATTATTGGTAATATATTATCAATAGTACATAAAATTTTGGAAAGTAATGATACAAGGGGAATATTAGTCGCGCCGGGATGATTGGCCCCAATTCAGTTTCTGTTTAGATCCCCATTCATTTTAGGATCGGTTCTGTTCGGTCTAAATATAGGTTTCCCTTCTAAGAAGCATGCAGCTAGAAATGTCTATTTCTATTCTTAAATATAGAGAGCTTTTCTGTGATGGGAGAAACACTGCGCTGCAACAACGTGACTGCATCCCGAGAACAGAGTGGGAGAGAGAAACTGGGGTTGAGAGGGTGGTTAATTTATTTAGATCTTCCCATTTGATCCAATGAAGCCAATACAATGCAAGTGCGACCCCCACTGGCACTGGTTGGAACATGGCTCATCTACATCTTTACCAGGACGCACACTGGGTAGATTTTCTTCTTTTCTTTTTTAAACGCTTATGTTCACTTAATTACTCCATCCTGCAGAGAACAGCTGCAACCTGTGCTTGAAAGTAAATGAAATAGTCAATAAGCGGCGTGTTGTATGATGATCTCTCCACTGTTAACGGCTGATCGCTCGTCCTGAGATGGGATGGAGAGAGAAGTTGTGCCAACCCAAACCCCGCAATGTGTTATCCATCCTTTTCATAGGAAAATCCCTAGAACGCGAAATTTGAATGTATTTATCCAGTTAATTGAATATTTTATGATCAATTGGGATTTTGAGTTAGAAATGTTCGATGTTTTTGCAGGTTTTTTTTTTTTCTTTTTTATCTAAACGCGGACTTGTGTAGAATTAGCTGAGTGCGCACTGCAGCAACATTATGAATTAATAGAGGATATCTATTTTTTTTTTGTTAGCCTAAACGTGTTTATATCCAAGTTCTAATGCGGACAGTTGTGTTCTCTGCCTGTGGGCTGCTGCACTTTGGGCGAGGAACGCTTTAAAAGTCACACAGTGTCGACTGATCAACAGAGAGAAGGGATCAGAAATGGATGGAAATAAAGTACTTACAGCATCTCCCTTCCACAGAGGTCCAAAACAGCGGTGTGAGATGACATTGCAACAGTCCACTCTCTCCCTTGAATAACCATGCAGGGAGGGGAAAAGAAAATCACAGAATCTCTGGTAATGAATAATTCCAAGCGCGGTTCACAAAAAAAAAGATGAATGAAATCCTCTTGTTTTAACACCTCACATTGAGGCGAAATAAAATCACTGTTTTTCCTCTTTCTTTTTGTAATCCAATCTTCATCGCGTGTGTGCGCCTACACTGCTGATTCTCCACTGCAATCTCTGTTGGCCCCCGCGCATTGTTGGGGGGGCGGAGGGGGGGGACTCAACTTGCCTCTGTGTGATTACAGCTCCCTGGATCTCGGTATTCCTTGTCCCGGGAGGGGAGAGGAGAGGAGGCGCAGCGGGGGTGGAAAAAGCAAGCGAGCAACCACCGGACGCACGCGGACACGCACAATGTACATGGGGCTATAGCTGCGTACAGTTGGAGGTGCTCCGGGCAGCGAACGGGATGCGAACCGCGCGCGGGACTCGCTGTTTCTTGCGTGTGCGCGCGAGCCGAATGCTCTCGTGTGTGTATGTCACCGCGCGCTACTGCAGATGCAGGGGCAGGTTGATAGACGGACTGGTAGGTCTGTCTCTGCTCAGCTCTATGCGCTAATGGTCCATCAGCAAGTCGCTTACTTTAAAATAAGAATAATAAGAAAAGACTTATAAGGCAGAAGTGAGCGTGTGACACTTCACCGTCAGATTTAACAACAATTCCCTCACTCACGTCTTTTGGGACGCCGAAGAGACAACCCTTGCGGAAAACCCAGAGCACAACAGAGCTGATAAGTGGCACATAAAAATAAAATATTAAATGCAAAATGAATGTCTGCTTTCCCCTTTTTTTCCAGCTGTGGGTGAATAACTTGACAAGGTCTCACTTTTATGTGCGTGCTGAAACAAAAGGACCTAGTGGGCTAATAAATAAACAAACAGGTTTTGCGCGTTTTGCTGTAGCCTACTGTGCCTTACAAAACATTTTCAAAAACCTTTTTTTTTTTTTTTTTCATGTTTTCGTCTTACAACCACAATCTTTAAGGTACTTCACTGGTTTTATATTTGACAGACCAGCTCAAAGTAGGTCAGATCTGTAAAATGGAAGAAAAATTACGGTTTTCAACATGTTTTACAAAAAATAAAATAAAAATAGAAAATTGTGTATTCAGTCCCTTTTACTCTGACATCCCTATATAAAAACCACTGGAACTAATGCTTTCAGATGACACCTATTTAGTAGAGTGGTTTGTTAGACATATGGTGAAGAAACTGCATGAATCATGAAGACAAAGGAATACATTGGACAAGTAAGAGGTAATATTGTGAGAAGATGTACAATAGAATTAGGTTACAAAACAATATTTCAAGATCTGTTCAATCTATCATCTGAAAATAAAGAGTATGACCCAACTGCATACCTACCAAGATGTGACAGTCAACCTACATTAATCACAGAAGCAGCCTACAGACCCATGTGTCTTTGGAGAAGGAGCAACAAATCCCCATCTCAGGTGGGATAATATGTTGATAGGAAAAAAGGCCTTTATGGAAGAGTGGTAAGAAGAAAGCCACTTTTGAAAGACAGTCGTAGGAAATCCAACTCAAAGTTTAATTACAGCCAGATAGGTGAGAGCAAACATGCGGAGGAAGGTGCTCTGGAGGACTTTTGTCCTGCATGCAAACCCCTAAGTGTGGTGGTTCCATAGTGAAACACGATGGTGGTAGCATCATACTGTGGAGATGCTTGTTTTTTTCTTTGCTGGGACAGGGAAGCTGGTGAAAGTTGGCAGCAATTACATGGCAGCTTTGGAAGATTGCATGTTGGAGGCTGCAAACAACTTGAGACTGGGACAGAATTTCACCTTCCAGCAGCCCAACAACCATAAACATGCAGCCAGACCTGCAATGGAATGGTTTGGATCGCATGATGTTTTTGTGTAAGAATGGTCCAGTCAAAGTCCAGAACTAAATATGATTAAAAATCTGTGGCAAGACTGAAAAATAAACATTAACACTCCTTTAAATCTAACTTGAGCATTTTACAAAGAAAATGGGCAAAACTTTTAATCTCTAAATTGATGCAAAAGGAGGTTATATAAATCTTGACTCAAATGGGCTGAATACAAATTCATGCAAGACTTATTAGATTATTCTTTTTAAAAAAAGGTTGATATCACTATGTATTATTTCCTTTTCAACACACACTTATGTACTACTTTGTGTTGGTTCTATTACCAAAAATCATATAAAAATACACTTAAGTTTGTTTTAAGGAGGAAAACATGAAAAAGTTTCAGTGGTCGGAATACTTTTTGCAAGGCTCTGTAAATTAGTTCTGGTTCATCATCAGCATTTACATCACCTGAATCAAGTGGTTAAATCTTAGATTGTGCTACACAACAATAAACTAAGCAATAGGGCAGAATTTGCATTGACATGTTTGGAGCTTAAGGTGGAAAGATCATACTCATTGGGTTAGTAGAAAAAACCCAACAACATTGGTATGATACAGAGGGTTAGTAACTACATGAATGCAGACTGTTTGCTTACACTGTAATATGGTTTGATATACCCATATTGGTCTTATTGTAATATAGAATGGGGAAGTACCTTTTCCACAAAACATTTTGGTCCTTCAGAAACATTATGTTAGAACTGCTCCTCTATTTTAGAAGCTACAGATTCATACCATCTATAACATTAACATTTTTCAAATTTATATTCTTGTTTACAAGATTTCTGAAAGTCAAGGACATATACCAGTGCATTCCCTTACTCATTTCAAGTCAGATTTGCACATTCATTCTTGTTCAACTCACCAGTGTTTAGCTCACCATCTATTAGTACTTTCTATAGGAAAGAAAATCGAAACATTAATGGTTATAGCTCCTTTGGTGGCTTCATCTAGGAGAGAAAGATAGCTACGCAGATGAACTCTAAACCAGTTTTTGAGTCTAGAGTATGAAAGAGAGCACCTACAGTTAGTCACACTAGAAGCTCAGCCAGTAGCTATGTCTAGGAGAGAGAAAGGGTTAAGCACTGAAAGACAGGGCAAAGTGCATCCTCTGTATAAGGTGAGCATTAAGTTGTTGGCAGCAGCTGTTCAGCCGATGTCCCCCTCCAGAAAGGTGCCACTGCTAAACACAAAGCCAGGTCAGATGTAGCTTCTAGAAAGAGAAAAACAGATAGAGAACATAAAGTTAAAACCTGAAATAACAGCAAATAATGCAAAATTGGAGACTAGTATGATAATGTAGCAGAGAGAGTGAAAGTGGTCATTATGTCCTCCAGGAGTCTGAGCTTATAGCAGCATAACTACAGAGATAGCTCAGGATAACCTAAGCCACTTTAACTATAAACTTTATCAAAAAGGAAAGTTTTAAGCCTAGCCTTAAAAGTAGACATGGTGTCTGCCTCACACACTAAAACTGGGAGCTGGTTCCACAGGAACTCTTATCTGTGAAGGGCAAACATACACATTTCAATCTACCTGGCGGCCCTGTTACTGTACACGCAAGGCCCAAGTATTATTACAAACTACGTTAACTAACAAATACTGCATCATTTCTGAAGCAAGGCTGTAATAAAAATATTCCAAATGCAATAGTGACAATAAAAATACCAGAAAGCGTCAGATAGATCAGTACAAACATTACTACACAGATTGCCAAAATGAGGTGAGGTCCATCCATGAATCCATGCATAAATTAATTAAACCCTCAATCAAATCAATTAAATATAAATCAGTAAATATTCATAGTCTGGGAGGTCAATTGAGGGTCATGCTAGTGATTCTCTTATCTGTTGCAGAAGTGTATCACTATGATTGAGACTAAAACATTCATATGATATGAGAGATTAATCTTTAGAGTATCAAATGAATAATGATCATAACACTACGATGTCATGAAGAGATTGAAGGATAATTTCCTTCATTGTTCATCAGCCAATGAAGGATGATTTTTTTGAAAATAATGTTAAAGATATATCAATGATTGTGGTTGGAATTATGATTTTTAGATTTATGATTGATGAGTAGAAATGCAATAAGGTTTGATTTTTTATAATAAGTGCTACTGGATTTTGTTAATCAACTATATGTGTAAGAAAAGTACTGATAATCACTTGTGATGTATGAACAAGAAAGGATGTTGAGGTAATGGTATTGAATTGTAAGTGCAGTAAATGCTGTAACTAAAAGTTTGAGTAGCAACAATGTAAGAATTAAAGTCACAGTTTAAGAGGAAGTGTAATGATGAGTGAGACAGGAATAGAGAAGATGTTGAGGATTTGGGGAAGAGAGAGCCGTGGCTTACAGTACAAGGCTGATGACTGAGGCGAGGGCGCAGTTCAGAGGTCAGCAGATGGTTCAGGACTGAGGTGATGATTGCTCATGTCTGATGTGAAGACAATAACTTGAGGAATTCCAAGGAAGGGATCACCTTATGTAATGGGTAACCAATGGAACAGCCATGGCAACAACCACTGGCCAATAAGCACAAAGAGTGTGGCAAAAATACTCTATAAAATGAGCAAGAATAGAGGAACGGGTTGGTTGTTTCCTCGCAGAAGACCAGCAAGCAAGATCGGATGGAGAAAGATGCTACAGATGATTTAGAGGACACGAGACTCAGCCCAGCTGATGAACTGCATTGAAAAGAGGATCAACTTGTGTGTCCTAAGAAGAACTGTGGCTCAAAATTAAGAATCTGATTTCTTCCACTGCAGTTTTACCCAGACAACTGATTGCTCTGTGTTTCAGGCTTCCTCAGGCAACCTCTGTTATACCTCAAGGGCTTCCTTTAACTATTCCACCCCTGGACGTTACTGACTATTAAGACATAAGACCAATGTTTCTAACTTTAAGACATCAGTGACATACTATCGAAACCTGGGGCATCAGAGTCTGTCTCCTTAGAGGAAGAATACCGACGACTTAGGTTACCTTCCGCCCAAAAAATCCACTCGTTGCCTCCTAAGAATTCATCTCAACCGAGTGCATAGAAGAGTCTCTGTCTTAAAAGACTCCTGATCAAGCTCACCAGTTTCAGCATTAGGGAAAGATAGGTTAAGTTGATTGATTCATTTCTATTATGTTTTGCTGAATTTTATGCCGTTACTGACCCCTGCAAATGTGTTTCAAATTAAAGCACATAAAATCTAGATGAATTGGGGACAGTTAATTAAGTAACCTTATTTGTTGGTGTTAAAAAGGCTTGGTAAATGGTTCTAAGATGCTTTTGAGGTTTTTATAGGTTAGCCATGTCGAGACAATGCCCTTGAGGCTCATGCTTAGTCACTAAAATTAACCTATCCCATATACCAAGTGCAAGTTGTAAAATTAGGGAAAGAGCAGCCATTAACAGAAGTGACTTTTGAGTGTTGGATGATTGCTGTGGGCTACTCGGTTGTCCAAACCGGTTGAAAAAGGTTAGTATTCTTGATTTAGGCTGTTAGAGTTAGGCGTGAATTAAATTTAAATTGGGTGGTTTCCTCTCACAGATCCTGTCCTATTGTGTCTAGAACCAGGAAACTCTTTAGCAGCACAAGACTGAGACTGAAATGATTTGAACAGGTTTATTGAGAATGTTTTCTGGGAGTGTCAGGACTCCGTAGCTGTCAAGCCACGGAGACTGAGGTTGGCAGATCGGTATGATGTGCGGGCAAACTTTTCCAGTTGGCGAGTGTTGTTGGAGGGTGGACAGGCAGAGCATGGAGAGCGAGATTCTGCAATCTGCTTCAGGAGATCCAGGGAGACCCTCATGCTGAGGTAAAATTCATCAAAGTATTTACCAGTTTGGGAGGGGACTGAACCACAGCAGGTATAAACAGGGCGGAGGTTCACTGACAGCTCACAGGAAACAGAACCTTGACGTGGAATCCAAGGCAGGGTTCAGTTGTCAGCAACCTTAGGGATAACAAAGCAGAGGTTAAACAACCAACTGGTTAGGAAAACAGCAAGAACAGAGCAGGGATGTAGGTCTAATTACCACTTAGAACGAGTTAACAATCCGACGGTTCCTCCAAGGTATCAGCAGCTTTTGAAGCTCCTCAGGTGATTGCTCTGATGAGAAACAGCTGTACGGCTGCACCTGCCTGTCGTACCCTGGTAGAGAGAATGAGCACCCACACAACACACAAACCTGCACCCAGCTCTGTGGCCTGACAGATCCAGATTTAAAGTTTAAGATCTTCCTTGAAGCCCAATGTTTGCTTGTATAAATGCTTTAAGCATTCTGAAACCTGTTTCAGGTATGTGTTTGTATTCACAGTACTGTTGAAACACCCAATTGTGTGCATGTTCTAACCATCTAACTGTTCATTTGAGATTAAGTTCAATAATCATAACTACATCCACAGGTATCCCTGGCAGCAAACCAGACCCCTCACCATGATCCAATCATTAACATGCTTGACAGTTGGTACGCTGTTCTAAGAGTTAGAAACCATGACCCATCCCAACATATTCTTGTCGTTTTGGCCAAAAACCTTAATCCTTACCTTGTCTGACTGAAAAAGATTCTCAAGAAGGCTTATCCATCCAAATTTCAGTCTATCTCCAAGATGTCCATTTTGTTTTATCTTGTGCCTCTGTGGTGTCATAGATTGTTCTTTATTAATCCCACCATTCAGAGCAATGATCTTAAAGACATGTAAAAGCCTTCCTACAAACTCACCTTCAACTTTATTAAAACTGACTATGCTTAAAATTCAGGTCAGTGCCAAGAAACCAAACCAAACATCAACTCTAACAATTCTGCCAGAAATAGTGGTGAACTTTCCAGCCTGAATTATGCTAGATGCTTCTTGATGTGCGTAAAAAATGTGTGGTTGAGGTGCAATGTAGTAAGTCCAAATCAAGTATTAAAAGCCCATAAATAATTACCTTCCTGCCCATGATGAATGTATGTAAATGTCTGACCAGAACTGGTCATGTGTAGTTCTCACAAGAAAAATATATAGGGACTCATCCAGTTATCTAAAATAACAACATATAATGAGAAAATAGTGTAGTATCAGCCTGTAGCATAACGTTTTTGATTACTTTAAGGGTGCTCTTCAAGAATTAGATTGGATTGTAATGTTTCTTAGAAGAAGAATGGCCTGTATAAAATATTTACTTCTTCCCCTGTACAAATATCATAACATAGTTTTAGTCTGATATTACATATCATGTATCATGTATCATGTTTTTAAAATGAACTACAGTGTAAAATATGTAGTCTAGAAGCCAGAAAATCTACTGTATCCTCTTTAGATATTGATTTGACATAAATATTTGATCCAATTGTCTGTATCTGACCAGTGACCTGTTTGTTCTTTTCCTGTTATTTTGCCTGAGGTGACGCAGGATGCAGTCAGTCAGTCCTTTCAGTGGTCAAATAGAGGGTATAACTCATAATATTGCACATAACACTATTTCACCATCATTTTTCATGATTGAACAAGTAAACTTTGAGATGTGTATTGTTTGAATCCTGCCATCTTAAATTTAATGATTACTATCATTATGTTTTGACAGAATAACAAAGTACAGCTGGAATAAAAAGTGGCCACCATATGTGCCGTGATTTTATTTTTAATGCTAAAAGTAAGTGCTGAAGTATTATACACTGTAGAACCACTTTTTGAAACAATTATAGAGGCGAGTCATTTGAGGTTTTTCAGCCTTGTACATCTAAAGACTGAAATATTTCCCAACTACTCTTTGCAAAATAGCTTAAACTCCCCCAGACTGGACATTGCAATATTCAAAGATTGTGATATAGTTTTATTACTTAAAACTGCTTAAAACCTTTCCAGATCTTTATCAAGTGTCTTGAATATTGCTAATTATCCTATTTCACAATTATGTGCATTTTGTATTGGTCTAAAACATAAAATCCTAATATAATACATTGAAATTGGGGTTATAACATGAAGAAAATGTAAAAATGTTCAAGAGGCATGAGGATTTGGTACTGAGCTTAAAGTTTGTTAAATAATATCACTAAGAGTTATGTTTCTCCTCAGCTTGTCTTCTCATTGATTTTGTTTTCTTCCTCTGATTTGAGTTGTAGTGGCAACAGGTCAATAAAAACAAAACCCTCTTATTCCTCAGTAAGGCCCTCATAAGAAGAAAATACTGATATTTGCTGCCAATGTGTAAGTGCTTTATCAGCCTGATCATGTTGCACACTAACCATGGACTGCTTTCTCACAGTGTGTCTCTTGGTTCTGTATTTGTTTACGTTTTAGTTAGGTGGTTGCTGTCCAATATGATTAGTCTTTGAGTTCCCGTTCTAGTGTCTTATTTTTTAGGTTATGTTCAGTTTATTGTATGTGGTTTTGATTCTGTAATTAGTTACGTTTAGTCAGGTGTTTTTTCTGTTACTGTTTGGTTAGTCCTTAAGTCCTCGTTTCTGGGTTCTGTTTCCTAGGTTCTCTTCTGTTGACTATGTTTGTATTATTATTTATAGATCTGTTCCCCCCGTGTTCTGGTCCCTGGGTGTGTTTACAGTTTTGTTCTTCGTCTAGCTCCTCCATGTCCTCATTAATCCCTATCTGGTTCACCTGCTCTCTCTGCTTCCCTGCTTCCTTGTCTCACCTGTTCCCTGTTCCTCTGATTACCTGCCCTATTGTTTCATGTCCACCTTTGTCTGTATTTAAGTTTGCCTTCGTCCTTTGTTCCACGCGGTGTCGTTACGTCTCTTCCAAGTCCTCGTGATATGTCCTTTGGGTTACGTCTTCCACGTCTTGTTGGAGCTTTGGATTTACCCTTATTTGGATCCTGTTTTCAACGTCTGTATCTGGACAGTTTGTTGCCCTACACTCGCCTGTAAGTAAGCGCTGAGAATTAAAGAAGGAGTTCTCTCACTGATCCTACTCTGCTCTCTCCGTACTTGTCTGCCTCTGGTCCACCACAAAATACAGCATTATGACATGCTTATGTTGAAACCGGGGCTCATGCTCCACTGAATGCAGAAGGACATCATGACATGGCTTCCCAATGCCTTCGTACTGGACACATTCCAGACAGTCTGGCTGCTCCCCTCTAAGTGATACCACAGTCAGAAAAGAGGATAGTCATAAATTTGCTGGATCCCCGTCGAAGCATAACCGCGTTTGACTAAATCCCAAAGAGGTTAATTCAACTGCTATGATTTCTGTAGAGGGTCTGCACCACAGTAAATACATTAAACAAACAGAAAACTTTAAAATATCTTGTGGAATGCTGATGTAAAACTTGACCTATATTAGAGATAGAAGAATCTGGTGTGTTTCATTCGTTTCTTTAAAGGTCTCTGTTGACCTAGTTTTAGCAAGTGTTAAGGTGAATTCTTTCTCTATTACTCTGCAGTTTGTGAGATGTATAAATGCAACCTGACATAAAATAAAAAGTCTTTGTAAGTTTTAAAAAATAGAAAAGAGACATAGTAACTTTGTTCAGATGCCATTAGATGCCCTATGCAGTGGTCTAAACAGGGATCAGAAGAGCAATAAAGATTAAATTTATCTTCAAAAGATTTTATGTAATTGAGTTAGATTAAATTATATTTTAACATTTCAGAAATAAACTGATGTAGATTGGCTAGGTATATGGGTTCAAAATGGCTTATTTACAAATACAAAATGGAAGTAGGTTGGTACAAAATGGCAAGATGAATTGACAACATGACAAGAATTGACAAGATGAATTGACAACATCTGCTTAACAAAAATTGTTTTTAGCAGATTGCATTGTTACCATTTGTTTTTTAAATAGTTGACATGCTTTGGTATTGAATTTATCAAAGACTAAGTGTTTCAGGATTTTTTTGGTTTGGCAATTTTCTAAATCTATTATCATCCATAGTAAAAAAAAGTCATTCAAATATTTTCTTCTTCCCTTACAGTAAACAGATTTTCAGACAATATATTTTAGGAAAAGGTCAAATACAACTTTACATGTGTTCAGTGTGGGAACATTCTTACAATCTATCTAATCAAAATAAAGTGTAAAAGTAATTATTGATCTTTTGTTTCCTTGGTAAATAAATATGATAGAAAACAATGCAGTTTATCTGAGCAACTCTTCAACACTGGAAAGACAAACAAATATACCATTCAAGACATTATGTGTGTGCACTCATCTTCATTGGTTAAGTAAAGAGTTCCTTTAGTTCATGTACCCATATCTAAAGTAAAAAGGAAGGATTAAAAAGTGTAAAATAACTGGTGTTGTGACAAGGAAGTTGGCAGGAGGACTTTTAATATGCTTCTGTTTTCTATAGTGCTTGTGTATTAAGATGAACAGTGTAAAATATAGTGTTGTTTTGCATTAGGCTAGGGTATGCTACTTCTGCAGGCATGTCTTGTTTTATTTGTTTTTTTCTCTCAATATGATGAACTTTTTATGGTTTATAAGTGCCCACAAGGTGTCAAATTATCAGTAGCTACATTAATTAGACAGTAGGTTGAGTTGGTGGAAGTAACCAGTCACTCAGAGCCACACAAAGCACTTAATATGCATGTCTACATTGCAAAGCATAAGATTAAATAGTTATGATTTAGTCTTTTATGTGACATTTCAGACAAAGCAGTCTCTCATTTAAGATTGTCATGTTGTAGAATTTTGGTAACCTGAATCAGTTGGAGATTAAATTGTGTATGCCACAGTTTCAGACAGGTAAAAAGGTTATCCTTTGACTTTTATCAATGATGTCTTGTCTTAGGCATTAGTGTGATAGGTGTATAAAGGAGGTGAAACTATCTCCATAACTCACTGTTAATGCAGATGTTTTTCAGTGAGACTTCACCAACTGCAATAAATCTGAATTCATTTCAAGGCTTTTTACTCACCTTTACTGGAGATGTCAATAAAGTGGAGAGTGAATTTGTTGACAAACTGTAGATGCTCCAGAGTGTTTGTCAAAAAGATTTTGAGGTCAGATGAAATATCTTTTCAAAAATAAGAAATGCTGCCAACTAAAAACATTCATGGTTTTGAAATGAAAAATATGAAGGTAAACTTTAAAGTAAAGAAGATTTTAATGTGTTTTGTGCTTTGCCATTTCCTAATCTTTTTAATATTCTTAAATGTGATGTAGTATTTCATAATTAGTTTAGATGGTTATAATAGATTACAAGTTCTTTGCTAATGCTACTCAAACATAACAGAAAAGTCATTTTTTTGTAAAACACAAGCATCTGTGCAGCAGTCATTTAACACAATATGCCCTTTATTGAAGAAACTGGATTCAGATTTCGAAAATACTTTTTTACAGCCAGTGTACCTGCCCTAGGAGCCAGACTTTATTGGGATTTGATAATCCAGAGTGTAAGCAAACCCCAGCTGAGTTATTGAAGTTAAGCTTCAAATCCATAGCCCTCAGTCCTGTTTGCTCTAGTGTCTTCATCTCTTTCAGCCCTCTTCACAACAGTGATTCATGAATCACACCAGACACTCTGTTGCCTTTTTGGCAACAATCCACAAAAATCCAAAACTCAAAGCAATTGTATGATGAAAATTGACAAATGGACTGAGTTGGACTATTACAGTGGTGAGGGGGACAGACTGAAGGTTTCTGTGAAGTATTTGAGTGCCTCTGAAGGAGAGATGGCTCAAGGATACTACCGGTAGAACACATGCTGGGCTGCCATTTGTATGGTAGTATGTATGTGTGTGTTAGATACGTTAAAAAGAGAGAGGATGGGCTCTTGCCAGGTCACCAAACAGCTGTTCAAGATAGAGAGAATGGCTGCAAGGGCTATGCCACACACACACACACACACACACACACACACACACACACACACACACACACACACACACACACTAGCTGCAGTAATCTGGTCATAAAAAACAATTTCTTATTTCTCTCCCTGTGTCTGTTTGGCTCACACACAGAATCACATGTATGAGCACAGGGACATATACACAAACACACTATGATCAAGAGTTTCTTCTGAGCAAACCTGCACACATGAATGTAAACACAACAGTATGCTTCACATTAGGAGACACCCACTCTTTGTTTCGACAGAGACGGAGACTTAAAGAGGGAGGAGAGGTATATAAATCAACAATGTTTATCAGAGTAGAGGGATATTAATGAATAGAGATACGCAAAACAAATGAGTGAAGTTGTGCTTGCTTTGTAAGAGAGTGACAGAGATAAAAAACAAATAAATTGGATAGAGAGCCCAAGATAGCAAAATTCAGAGTTCTCAGTAATGCACAGTATTAGGTGTTTTCAGTAGTATGTCAGCCAACTTCCTGGGTGTCGCTCTGGAGGTCATACAGAATAGGGTAAAAGCAGACACTGCAGTTAGGTTTCTGCTCTATTGTAAACCATGTAAATCAATAGATAAACAGATGTAAAAAGCTTTTATTATTTAGCGGTTAACAAAAGAACTATCAAGACAAAAATTACATTTACGCCTATCAAAAATTACACGACTATCTGCTTGGATCACTTCCTAGCAGGTTCATCCCTGTAAATGTTATTTTTCCAGAGGAAAAGTGTTTTTTTGTTGTTTGTTTTCAGACATTTCCATGCCTGTGCTTTGAACATACCCAGGTCTAAACCTACAATACTTATTTTAGAAATGTGAGGTGGGTGTGTGCATGAAACTTAAACCGCATGAAAGTAATGTTTTAGTCCATGCATTTACATTTGTTAATACATCTGCTAATGTGTCACTGACATATTTTTAACAACATACGTATGAAGTGGTTGTGTACACTGACAGTACCAAGTGGTTCACTGTATATAAAATGTTTGGCAGCCAAAGCAGAACTTCATTTGTCTGTTGGTATCTGGTGGTCCATCTTAAATTTCAACTTTTCTTTCTAACCACCGAATCTTCTCTGAGTAACTGTTGTGTTGCCATTGTTACATTTGTTGCTTGTCCTTCAGGGATGGGTAGTAGGTATGTTTTGTGCAATTTCAACCACTTAGTTTTAAAGAATCTAATCCATTTAGAATGATTCTGTTCAGACTTGACTAATCCATTTATTCTGCATTTCTCGTTTTGTTTTTCCAATTATAAAAATGGTTACAATGCCAAAAAACAGTATTCTGGCATTTCATATAAGTTATTCACATCTTGTATGTCGCTGTGTCACCAAAAGTGGAGGAGGCTTCTTCAGTTATGTGCCAGACTAGTTGAAACCTGTCAGACAAAAAAAAAAAAAAAAGAAAATTATCTGATTCTTTTATTTACTGGGCAAAATTTCACATTTCACTTCCTGTCCTATTTCAAAATAAAAGCATCAAATGTTGATAAGGCTCAAGCTGGTGAAAGTAATCTTAAACTAAAATGGCAACTACAGGTCCTTCTCAAAATTTTAGCATATTGTGATGAAGTTCATTATTTTCCATAATGTCATGATGACAATTTAACATTCATATATTTTAGATTCATTGCACACTAACTGAAATATTTCAGGTCTTTTATTGTCTTAATACGGATGATTTTGGCATACAGCTCATGAAAACCCAAAATTCCTATCTCACAAAATTAGCATATCATTAAAAGGGTCTCTAAACGAGCTATGAACCTAATCATCTGAATCAACGAGTTAACTCTAAACACCTGCAAAAGATTCCTGAGGCCTTTAAAACTCCCAGCCTGGTTCATCACTCAAAACCCCAATCATGGGTAAGACTGCCGACCTGACTGCTGTCCAGAAGGCCACTATTGACACCCTCAAGCAAGAGGGTAAGACACAGAAAGAAATTTCTGAACAAATAAGCTGTTCCCAGAGTGCTGTATCAAGGCACCTCAGTGGGAAGTCTGTGGGAAGGAAAAAGTGTGGCAGAAAACGCTGCACAACGAGAAGAGGTGACCGGACCCTGAGGAAGATTGTGGAGAACGGCCGATTCCAGACCTTGGGGGACCTGCGGAAGCAGTGGACTGAGTCTGGAGTAGAAACATCCAGAGCCACCGTGCACAGGCGTGTGCAGGAAATGGGCTACAGGTGCCGCATTCCCCAGGTCAAGCCACTTTTGAACCAGAAACAGCGGAAGAAGCGCCTGACCTGGGCTACAGAGAAGCAGCACTGGACTGTTGCTCAGTGGTCCAAAGTACTTTTTTCGGATGGGGTTGAGATTGGAATTCATTGGGGTGTTAGGACTGTTTCATCCTGGTTGGGGGGCTCGTTTGGGCCAGGTAGATCCCTCTTTTGTAATTCCCCACTCTCCGGATGGGGAGCGGGGTTCAGGGTCTGGGCTGGCAACGCTCGGGTCCTGGAGGGTGCCGCAACTACTCTGGGTTAGTGCTGGGGTGGTGTGCTTGTCTGAAGGAAGGGGACCACCTCCTGGTTGCCCCTCTGGGGTATCGAAACCTGGACCTGGGAGTGTGAGTAGGTGTACGCTGTCCATTGTTGTGTGTCTTTAAGTTGGGTGTGTGAGTGTTTTTATTTGAACGCTTGAGGGTTTGAACCATGTGTGATTGTTACTCTGTGTTTTTTTGTCAGGTCGGGTCTTGGGCTGCTCCTTCTACTGGATCAGTTTAGGTCCCCAATCAAATGTGGGGCCTATTTCCTCCCCACCACGCTCCCTACCAGTGGCTGGTGTCTCTGCCTGCAGGTGTAATGGTGGTTCTTTATGTCGGGGGCTGGGTGCTTTGGTGTGTGCCGGCTCACTCCTGGTGGCTGCTCGCTGGGGTCTGGGCCCCCTGGCTCTGTCGGGCCTCTGCTTGGGTAGAGATGTGTCTCTACCCAAGTCACCGGGACACAGAGACCCAAGACGCCAGGATCTGGGGTCTGCATCTGCCACAGGGCCTGTGGACTCATCGCTGCAGCTCCCAGGGGCTTCTGCACTATGGCTGCTGGGTGATTCCCCTGGGACTCTCCTCTGCTCTTTTCTGGGGGGTTTGCAGTAGACGTGGCAGTGGTCCTCCCGGGGCTCCGGTTCTCTGGGGGGGCTTTTGGATGTCTGTGACTCAGATGTCCTGTGTGTCTGTCTCGGGTCCGGGGAGGGGCAGGTCTGTGGCTCCTCACACTTGCTATTGCATATTTTTATGGAGAAACCTTATATTCCCAAGCACACGCACACTTACATGCACAGGTGTTTAGATTCAGGAGTTAACAGATACACAGATGTTCTATATTGAGCCGCAGTTATGGAAATGAAGTTAAGTTAGTCTTGGAACTAACAGGCAATAACTGGTATTCTTTCAAACAACCATTTACAATGCAAGATCAGATAAAACATTAATTTTATAAAATAACATTTTAAAGAGTGATTTGCTGAATAAAACCAACCTTCTGGATGACCAATTCTCAACGGTGTTTATTTGGCTGCCTTTATTTATTAAGATAATATTTAAAGAAATATTCAGGTAATGTTAAAATAACATTAAAGGAAATATTTTGAATGAGGACCAACAACCTTTTTTGGTAAATAATCTTCACCTGACTCATAAAGTGGATGAGCACGTGTTCTTAGCCGTTAGCGGTTGGAGCTAACAAAAGAAACTTATAGCTTATCAGAATCAAACACATATCTTTAAAATACCACTAATAAAAGGGTTGAAATGCATAAGCGTGGATGGCGCGTTATTGCCGATCTTCTGTGTTTAAAAATCACCCTTTAAATAAAGTTTGTCTTAACTTTAGAAAAAAACACAACAAAGAACACATCCTTAACTTGGTGCTAGTCTGCTAGCACATACTATAGCTGAGTTTCTCAACACAAATAAAAACAAACGTCATTAAACGAACATTATTTAGATTATTTACCTCTAAACTAATCTTCTCTGCTCAAACACTACCTCTTACGTGAACTGTGCTGAGGAGAAGTGGTCCTGGGTGTTGAGGAAAGACATCCACTTGTGGGTAAACATAGGGTTAAGTTGCAGCTAACCTCCATAGCTGTAGGGTGGGGCGGCTTGTTCTGCCAACCGTGCTAAACCTCACGCAGAGTGGCGTGCTGTATTGCGGTACCTTTGTCCTTCCTTCAGACCGGGAAAAGCCGCTCCACTCGGCATTGTAGAGACAGGGTCTTTGCTGGGAACTCTCAGGAACACAATTTGCTTCTGAAGAAAGAAAAGTCAAGCAACGCTTGCACCTTAATTACCCCGTTCATGAATGAATACCGGATACACAAACAGCAGTTCATTCCTACTTAACTAAGTGCTTATGATCGTGTGTTTGTATGACAATCTTGGATCCAGTTTGAAGAGTTATGTCTACTTGCCAGCAAGGAGACGCTGGCTCTCCTTCCAGTTCCGCTGGGGACCTGTGTGGAAGAGATCTGTTTGTTGGAACGCGGGGTTTTTATTCAAACAGTGACATCACGGGAAGTCCGCTGTTACTCCCTTCTTATTCTTGTTCCTGGCTGTGCTCAAAATGGGTTATTGCGATTTATTTTGAAAGTTACAGAAAAGTTCTTACTGGCCTTTAATGTTGTAACCTATGGCTGGGGTCCCAACAAGGAAGACTGAGGAAAGCAGACTAACACAGTGAACATAAAAAGAGCTGAACAAAGACCCAGAAGGATCTACAAACCAAGGGGAAAAACCCTAACATTAACATAGGTGTCAAAACCAAAATGCAAAGAGAACAAGAGCACAAGATTTACCTTAGAATCTAAACAAAAGAATGAACCTATATTGCAAGCCCCGAAAAATAATAGTGAACAACACAGAGCATAGAAGTGAGTATGGCAAGGCCATTTCTAACAATAAAAAAACAACCTAGAAATAAACATAAAAACAACAAAAACTAAAACACAAATACTAGTGGAGCATCACTTATTCTCAGAATAAAACCAATCTCCATAAGGACATTGGTGATTGAGTGTTACTTCTGCATCCATAAAACTATTTTGTCGACACCAAGAAATACATCTGTAGTACTCTTTGATTAGTAATCAGGGGTATTTGGCATTGATTGTCCTGAGCTTTTAGGTTTTATGTGGGGGAGCATAATTGTGGATTGAGAAGTTTTGATCTGCTGTTACAGTTTCCTATTTTGACAGAACATCTGGGAAGTTCATGATATCAATTATATCTATTAAGACAAAATCTATTACCTTTTGACACATATAAACAGTTTCCCTGATGACTGTCTGGTAGCACAACATTTGATAATAGAGGTCAGGTGGTCAGGTGATACAAATGCCTCATGAGCCTCTGCATTGTAGGACATCAAATTAACTTAATGTGTTTCTGAAATGATATCCAGGACTTTAGAATGCAAACTAAAAAAAAAAAAGAACAAATTGGCTCAGTAGCAGCTCCTCCAATCTCATTTGGAATCTCATTGTAAGCTGCTTACTGAAGTGAAACAATTTTTATTGCTATTTTGTGTGGCATTTAGTTGTGGATATCAGATGTTCAGCAGCACACACTCACACCGCTCCCTCTGCATTTTCTAACTTAGTCTCTTCAAGCCTCATTAGCTAGCAAGTGCAATATGTTCAGATAAGAAATTTGTCCACTTTCTTAAGATGCATGATTATATCCTGGATTGTTACTGTTCCATTTACCTTTTAAAATAGAATAAATTATGACTTTTTTTCTAGGATGTTACCATCCCTTTGGCCCCACATTTGGGGATTTGCTTTATTTGTGGCAGGTTTAATAACATTGTACAGGTCCTTCTCAAAATATTAGCATATTGTGATAAAGTTCATTATTTTCCATAATGTCATGATGAAAATTTAACATTCATATACAGGTCCTTCTCAAAAAATTAGCATATTGTGATAAAGTTCATTATTTTCTATAATGTAATGATGAAAATTTAACATTCATATATTTTAGATTCATTGCACACTAACTGAAATATTTCAGGTCTTTTATTGTCTTAATACGGATGATTTTGGCATACAGCTCATGAAAACCCAAAATTCCTATCTCACAAAATTAGCATATCATTAAAAGGGTCTCTAAACGAGCTATGAACCTAATCATCTGAATCAACGAGTTAACTCTAAACACCTGCAAAAGATTCCTGAGGCCTTTAAAACTCCCAGCCTGGTTCATCACTCAAAACCCCAATCATGGGTAAGACTGCCGACCTGACTGCTGTCCAGAAGGCCACTATTGACACCCTCAAGCAAGAGGGTAAGACACAGAAAGAAATTTCTGAACAAATAGGCTGTTCCCAGAGTGCTGTATCAAGGCACCTCAGTGGGAAGTCTGTGGGAAGGAAAAAGTGTGGCACAAAACGCTGCACAATGAGAAGAGGTGACCGGACCCTGAGGAAGATTGTGGAGAAGGGCTACCCCCCCCCCCCCCCCCCTTTTTTTTTTTTTGCTGACAGGACACTTGTAAACTGTAACTCTATGCGTTACATTAACGCTCAGCTTGGACTCCTGCTTTACTTGCACTGCCATACTTGCACAATGATCACCTGCACTGTTGTATTGCTCTTGCATCTTATACTGCTCTACAGGTCCTTCTCAAAACATTAGCATATTGTGATATGGGGGACCTGCGGAAGCAGTGGACTGAGTCTGGAGTAGAAACATCCAGAGCCACCGTGCACAGGCGTGTGCAGGAAATGGGCTACAGGTGCCGCATTCCCCAGGTCAAGCCACTTTTGAACCAGAAACAGCAGCAGAAGCGCCTGACTTGGTCTACAGAGAAGCAGCACTGGACTGTTGCTCAGTGGTCCAAAGTACTTTTTTCGGATGAAAGCAAATTCTGCATGTCATTCAGAAATCAAGGTGCCAGAGTCTGGAGGAAGACTGGGGAGAAAGAAATGCCAAAATGCCAGAAGTCCAGTGTCAAGTACCCACAGTCAGTGATGGTCTGGGGTGCCGTGTCAGCTGCTGGTGTTGGTCCACTGTGTTTTATCAAGGGCAGGGTCAATGCAGCTAGCTATCAGGAGATTTTGGAGCACTTCATGCTTCCATCTGCTGAAAAGCTTTATGGAGATGAAGATTTCGTTTTCAGCACGACCTGGCACCTGCTCACAGTGCCAAAACCACTGGTAAATGGTTTACTGACCATGGTATCAGTGTGCTCAATTGGCCTGCCAACTCTCCTGACCTGAACCCCATAGAGAATCTGTGGGATATTGTGAAGAGAACGTTGAGAGACTCAAGACCCAACACTCTGGATGAGCTAAAGGCCGCTATCGAAGCATCCTGGGCCTCCATAAGACCTCAGCAGTGCCACAGGCTGATTGCCTCCATGCCACGCCGCATTGAATCAGTCATTTCTGCAAAAGGATTCCCGACCAAGTATTGAGTGCATAACTGTACATGATTATTTGAAGGTTGACGTTTTTTGTATTAAAAACACTTTTCTTTTATTGGTCGGATGAAATATGCTAATTTTGTGAGATAGGAATTTTGGGTTTTCATGAGCTGTATGCCAAAATCATCCGTATTAAGACAATAAAAGACCTGAAATATTTCAGTTAGTGTGCAATGAATCTAAAATATATGAATGTTAAATTTTCATCATGACATTATGGAAAATAATGAACTTTATCACAATATGCTAATATTTTGAGAAGGACCTGTATATGTTTTTATCCACACTTTAAAATGTCTTTGTTATGATTTTCAGAATCCTTCTCATAATAGCATTTAGTAGCAGATATAAAGTACTTCAGAACAGGTTTTATGTCTGTCTCCAGCAAGGGTCATGTTGTCAAGAGACACTACATATGTGTAAATGAGACAGACTGATAACCTTGTATACAGATACTAATTTCAAAATATTGCGTGCTGAGTAGTGTGCAGAATAACGAGTACATAATGCTATTGAATGGTGTCTTAATTGTTTTGCCATCAACACAGCTACAGAGTTTTTTTTTAATGCACCCTCAGTAGTTGACAAAATATGACTGACGCAGTAGTGTTTCCTTCCTGAATGTGTCCCTCCCTCTGCTAAACACAAAACAAAACACACAATGATTTATTTGATTTTGCCCATTCTGTGAAAAAAACTTACCATGACTGGATGGATGGATGAACAATTCAGTCCAGGTTTATACATTTTACATATATGTATATATATATATATAAAATTTTGTCATGTTTTTTTTTGTGTTTTTACAAATAGAATAAAGGAAGAGAAATCCATTTGTTTTAGAAAACTCTGAAAGACATCCCTAAATTGGCGCTGCAACATACAGTGCCTTGCGAAAGTACTTGGCCCCCCCATTGAACTGGTCAACATCTTGCCACATTTCAGGCTTCAAACATAAAGATATAAAATTCTAATTTTTTGTCAAGAATCAACAACAAGTGGGACACAATCGTGAAGTGAAATGAAATTTATTGGATGTGTCAAACGTTTTTAACAAATAAAAAACTGAAAAGTGGGGAGTGCAATATTATTTCTTCCAGAATGGTCCTGTATTTGGCCCCATCCATCTTCCCATCAATTCTGACCATCTTCCCTGTCCCTGCTGATGAAAGGTAGGCCCAAACTATGATTCTGCCACCACCATGTTTGACAGTGGGGATGGTGTGTTCAGGGTGATGAGCTGTGTTGCTTTTACACCAAACATATTGTTTTGCATTGTGGCCAAACAGTTCCATTTTGGTTTCATCTGACCAGAGCACCTTCTTCCACATGTTTGGTGTGTCTCCCAGGTGGCTTGTGGTGAACTTTAAACAAGACTTTTATAGATATCTTTGAGAAAGGGCTTTCTTCTTGCCACTCTTCCATAAAGGCCAGATTTGTGCAGTGTACAACTGATTGTTGTCCTATGGACAGACTCTCCCACCTCAGCTGTAGATCTCTGCAGTTCATCCAGAGTGATCATGGGCCTCTTGGCTGCATCTCTGATCAGTCTTCTCCTTGTTCCAGATGAAGGTTTAGAGGGACGGCCGGGTCTTGGTAGATTTGCAGTGGTCTGATACTCCTTCCATTTCAATATGATTTGCTTGCACAGTGCTCCTTGGGATGTTTAAAGCTTGGGAAATCTTTTTGTATCCAAATCCAGCTTTAAACTTCTCCACAACAGTATCTCGGTGTGTTCCTTGGTCTTCATGATGCTCTATGCACATTGAACAGAACCCTGAGACTATCACAGAGCAGGTGCATTTATACAGAGACTTGATAACACACAGGTGGATTCTATTTATCATCATCAGTCATTTGGGACAACATTGGATCATTCAGAGATCCTCATTGAACTTCTGGAGTGAATTTGCTGCACTGAAACTAAAGGGGCCGAATAATATTGCACGCCTCACTTTTCAGTTTTTTATTTGTTAAAAACGTTTGACACATCCAATAAATTTCATTCCACTTCATGATTGTGTACCACTTGTTGTTGATTCTTCATAAAGAATTAGAATTTTATATCTTTTTGTTTGAAGCCTGAAATGTGGCAAGAGGTTGACCAGTTCAAAGGGGCCGAGTACTTTCGCAAGGCACTGTAGGCTGTCCGTCAAATAGCAACTCTAGCTTCATAAGCCACCAGTGGTTACTGCAAAGCCTCCCTACAGTGCTTATAGTACACACCACAAGTGCCCTGTTACCATTAGCTCAACATTAAGATCAGTAATAAAAAGTAATTTAAGCCTAAATGTAAGACAACCTTTTAAAAGATCCATATATTAGGTAAAAGGTTGTCTTACATTTAGGCTTAAATTACTTTTTATTACTGATCTTAATGTTGAGCTAATGGTAACAGGGCACTTGTGGTGTGTACTATAAGCACCTTTTACCTAATATATGGATCTTTTACTCCTCCTTGAACCGCCACCTTAACGTGGTGGAGGGGTTTGAGTGCTCGAATGATCCTAGAGGCTATGTTGTCTGGGGCTTAAATGCCCCTGGTAGGGTCTCCCATGGCAAACAGGCTCTAGGTGACGGGTCAAACAAAGAGCGGTTCGAGAATCCCTCATGATGACTACAGAATCGAGGCACGTGACGTCGCCCGGTACGGCGGAGCCGGGGTCCCACCCTGGAACCAGGCCTGGGGTCGGGACTTGTCGGAGAGCGCCTGGTGGCCGGGTTGCTCCACGCGGGACCCGGCGGGGCCAAGCCCGAACAAGAGACGCGAGACCATCCCCCAGTGGGCCCACCACCTGCAGGGGGAACCGTGAGGGACCGGTGCAAAGAGGATTGGGCGGCGGACGAAGGTGGAGACCTCGGCGGCCCGATCCCTGGATGCTTAGGCTGGCTCTAGGGACGTGGCATGTCACCTCGCTGGGGGGGAAGGAGCCTGAGCTGGTGTGGGAGGTAGAGAGATATCGACTAGAAATAATCGGGCTCGCCTCCACGCACAGCGTGGGCTCTGGAACCCATCTCCTTGAGAGGGGCTGGACTCTCTTCTACTCTGGAGTGGCCCGCGGGGAGAGGCGGCGGGCTGGTGTGGGTTTGCTTGTTGCCCCCCAGCTCAGCCGTCTCGTGTTGGGGTTTACCCCAGTGGATGAGAGGGTCGCATCTCTGAGCCTTCGGGTTGGGGAGAGGTCTGTGACTATCGTTTCGGCCTATGGGCCGAGTGGTAGTGCGGAGTACCCGGCCTTCTCCTGTTGGGGGTGCTGGATAGTGCCCCTCCTGGGGACTCCATTATTCTAGTGGGGGACTTCAACGCCCACGTGGGAAACGACAGTGACACCTGGAGAGGCGTGATTGGGAGGAATGCCCTCCCTGATCTGAATCTAAGCGGTGTTTTGTTATTGGACTTCTGTGCTAGTCACGGATTGTCCATAATGAACACCATGTTCAAACATAAGGGTGTCCATCAGTGCACTTGGCACGAGGATACCCTAGGCAGGAGGTCAATGATCAACTTTGTTGTCGTATCATCAGACCTTCGGCCGCATGTTTTGGACACTCGGGTGAAGAGAGGGGCTGAGCTGTCCACTGATCACCACCTGGTGGTGAGTTGGATCCGCTGGAGGAGGAAAAAGCCGGACAGACTTGGCAGGCCCAAGCGCATAGTGAGGGTCTGCTGGGAACGTCTGGCAGAGCCCTCGGCCAGGGATGTATTCAACTCTCACCTCTGGGAGAGCTTTGACCAGATTCCGAGGGATGTTGGAGACATAGAGTCCAAATGGACCGTGTTCTCCACATCTATTGTCGATGCTGCTGCCCATAGCTGCGGCCGTAAGGTCTGCGGTGCCTGTCGCGGCGGCAATCCCCGAACCCGGTGGTGGACACCGGTAGTAAGGGACGCCGTCAAGCTGAAGAAGGAGTCCTATTGGCTGTGGTTGGCTTGTGGGACTCCTGAGGCGGCTGACGGGTACCGTGGGGCCAAGCGTGCCACGACCCGGGCGGTGGCAGAGGCAAAAACTCGGACCTGGGAGGAGTTCGGTGAGGCCATGGAGAAGGACTACTGGTTGGCCCCGAAGCGATTCTGGCAAACCGTCCGGCACCTCAGGAGGGGGAAGCAGTGGGGGTGGGGAGCTGCTGACCTCGACCGGGGACATTATCGGCCGGTGGAAGGAGTACTTCGAGGATCTCCTCAATCCTGCCATCACGCATTCCCTGGTGGAAACAGAGGCTGGGGACTCGGGGTTGGACTCTTTCATCACCCAGGCTGAAGTCACCGAGGTGGTTAAAAAGCTCCGCGGTGGCAAGGCTTCGGGGTTGGATGAGATCCGCCCTGAGTACCTCAAGTCTTTGGATGTTGTGGGGCTGTCATGGTTGACACGCCTCTTCAACATTGCGTGGCGGACGGGGACAGTGGTGGTCCCCGTTCATAAGAAGGGTGACCGGAGGGTGTGTTTCAACTACAGGGGGATCACACTCCTCAGCCTCCCTGGTAAGGCCTACGCCAGGGTATTGGAGAGGAGAGTCCGGCCGATAGTCGAACCCCGGCTTCAGGAGGAGCAGTGTGGTTTTCGTCCCAGCCGTGGGACACTGGACCAGCTCTATACCCTCTACAGGGTACTCGAGGGTTCATGGGAGTTTGCCCAACCGGTCCACATGTGTTTTGTGGACCTGGAGAAAGCATTCGACTGTGTCCCTCGTGATAACCTGTGGGGGGTGCTCCAGGAGTATGGAATCGGTGGCTCTTTACTAGGGGCCATCCGGTCTCTGTACAAGCAGAGCAGGAGTTTGGTTCGCATTGCTGGCACTAAGTCGGACCTGTTCCCGGTGCATGTTGGACTCCGGCAGGGCTGCCCTTTGTCACCGGTCCTGTTCATAACTTTTATGGACAGGATTTCTAGGCGCAGCCAAGGGCCGGAGGGGGTCTGGTTTGGGGACCAGAGGATTTCGTCTCTTCTTTTTGCAGATGATGTGGTCCTGCTGGCCCCATCTAGCCAAGACCTACAGCATGCACTGGGGCGGTTCGCAGCCAAGTGTGAAGAGGCTGAGATGAAGATCAGCTCCTCCAAGTCCGAGGCCATGGTACTCAACCGGAAAAGGGTGGCTTGTCCTCTTCAGGTTGGAGGGGAGTTCCTGCATCAAGTGGAGGAGTTTAAGTATCTCGGGGTCTTGTTCACGAGTGAGGGAAGAATGGAGCGGGAGATCGACAGACGGATCGATGCGGCTGCCACAGTAATGGGGGCGCTGTGCCAGTCTGTTGTGGTGAAGAGAGAGCTGAGGCGAAAAGCGAAGCTCTCGATTTACCTGTCGGTCTACGTTCCTACCCTCACCTATGGCCATTAACTTTGGGTCATGACCGAAAGAACGAGATCCTGGATACAAGCAGCTGAAATGAGCTTCCTCCGTAGGGTGGCCGGGCACTCCCTTAGAGATAGGGTGAGGAGCTCGGCCATCCGGGAGGGGCTCGGAGTAGAGCCGCTGCTTCTCCACATTGAGAGGAGCCAGTTGAGGTCACTCGGGCATCTATACCGGATGCCTCCTGGACGCCTTCCTCGGGAGGTGTTCCAGGCACGGCCCAGGGGACGGCCCAGGACACGCTGGAGGGACTATGTCTCTCGGCTGGCCTGGGAACGCCTTGGGCTCCCCCTGGAGGAGCTGAAAGAGGTGTCTGGGGAGAGGGACGTCTGGGCGTCTCTGCTGAGTCTGCTGCCCCCGCGACCCGGTCCCGGATAAAGCAGAAGACGACGAGTATGAGTACGAGTGGATCTTTTAATTCCTCATTCTCTTGTGGCTGCCCCAACCCATGTCGCCCTCAGTGGAGAGCAAAAGCCCCCAAGTTCACATAGCCACACATACAGTGTAAGGATTATGATTATTGATTACTTAATATTGATCACAAATTATAAGTAAAAATCATAATTCAGGAAAATAATTTCTTAACCAAAATCATTACTTACAAATATAAATCAGAGATGTCCTCTAATGTTGTGGGCTCAAAGCTCTTAATAATTACAATTCGTTATTTATTCATTAATAATTGATAATGACACTGTTAATTCAACTGATTCACCAAAGGTGGGGGAACCTCGACCTTGTTTTGATGGATAAATCACTCTTGCAGGAAATAAACAATAATAAAGTAAAATACATGTGCATTGGATGTCTATGAAGATCAAACCAGCAGTTTTATGGACAAAATGTGTAATTTTGGTTAACTTGGAAAGAGAAGTCCTCCTGCTGTGCTGATGTGTCAATAGCCACTAGCAGCTGATTGCCCCGAATCTCAAACAAAGAGCCATAAAACTCTGAGGTGGAAACTCAGTGGAAAAACTCCAGTAATAAACTGGAACTAAGGAGTGGTCAGGCAAGCCCCAGACCACAGTTGCTTTGAATGAAAAACTTTAAAAGTCCAAATTCTAACTCCCGGCTGATCCACCTTGCACAGCAAATCAAAACAGCTCAGCATAAAACACTTCAATCAGTATTGCACGCAACAAGTTGATACCTTGAATTAACTAATGGTGATTCTAAATAACCTTAACTATGCTTCATCCTGCCCAGACTTCTAAATGCACCAATCAAACTTAATATAAAAAGGACGAAATTACTTTGATGTTGATTTCTTCTCTTCACCGGTTGAGGATGGGTCAGGTCTGAAGAATCAACTCAAAAAAAAAACGGTAAACTTCTCATCCAAGAGGGGAAAATATGAAGAACCGTTTAGTCAACTGAATCACAAGGAGGAAAACTCATCTCCTTGGAAATTAAACCTCTGTGGGTTTCACCTGCGTCGAGTGTCGGCAATTTACACACCTGGTGTTTTACGTTCATATATCTATGGGGGGGTTGGATGTGCCTATGCTGGCCTGGAATTTGCATTTGGGTGGGCCTGCCATTTTGAGTCGGGTGCGGCTTATTGGCGGCCTCGGTGTTGGTGTGGGATGTGTTTTGTTGCCCCGCTTGCCTGGTTGTGGCTGCGGTCTGGTTCCGGACATCGGGACTGGGCGCTATGTTGGCTGGTGGTGTTGGTCCCGGATTTCAGTCGGTTCTTGGCGCCCGGTACCTGTCCCTAGCCTTCACACTACTACTCATGTATGGCCTTGGCGTCATTAGAGTGCCGCAAGGGATTTCCATCTCTGCGGTCCCATGGCAGCCTGCGCTCAAATTTTATTGTACAGCTTAGACACTCTCAATTATAACATTTTCATGACATTCACATGTAGGGCCTTAGAGGTGGACACGCTCAATGGGAACAACTATATTATGGATCTGCTTGGGCGTAGACAGCTGCCGGTGGGGCCTGTGGGCTCGTCACTGCAGCACCCTGGGGCTTCTACAATGTGGCTGCTAGGTGGTTCCCGTGGGACTCTCACCTGCTCTTCTCTGGGGGTGTTGCAGTAGTCCCGGCGATGGTTCTCCTGGGGTTCCTCTGCTCTGGGGGGCCTTTGGATGTCTATGGCTTGGATCTCTGCCGTATCTGTCTCAGGTCCAGGGGGGCACGTCTGTGGCTCCTCACACTCGCTATTGCATACTTTTATGGAGAAACCTTGTATACACAACCGCGCTCACATTCATACCAACAGGTGTTTAGATTCAGGTGTTAACAGATACACAAATGTTCTATTTTGCATTCATAAGTACTGTGCACTTTTTGGTAAAAAAAAAAAAAGCTGTTAATATGAATGTTTCTGCAGGTGTAGAAGCAACCATGGTGTTATCTTGTATACTCTTCATCCTTCTTTATTCCATCCATTATTTTCTCCTTCTCTCCCTTTTTTCATTTTGTCCCGCTTCTCTATTGTTCTTCCTTTTAACAACTGAAATAATCCCAAAGCAATTTCTAATGAAGTTTATTTTATAAATATCAAGCAGAGTTTTAAAATGCTGGTTGTAATGCTCCACTTGTGAAAGTAAATCTGTTGGGGTTTTTTGACACTCAGACAGCAATTCTGAGCGCTACTCTGCCAGACAGGACACGGTAAAAAAAAGAAAATAAATATGTGCTTGGAAGAGACTGATCAATACAATCTGGAAGCATAAACAGTTTATTTGTTAAATATAAATCATAATATCATATTTTATGAGAGGTAAAAAAAATATTAGAATCCAACTTTATAAAATAAATACACAAACGTCCAATTAACATGACGTTTACTTGATTCTGTCTACAAAAAGCGAATTTTATCTTTTACAGTAGTATTAAATAAAACTGGATATTATTCATTACATCAACCCATCTGGCGACCTATCCAGGGTGTGCCCCGCCTCTCGCTCGCAGACTGCTGGAGATAGGCACCGGCCTCCCCGTGACCTACTATGGAGTAAGCGGTAGAAAATGACTGGCTGACATCAACCAATCTAAGGTACCATACTTTTTAAAATGATGTTTGAGGTGTGATATACAGCTCTGTGTACGGTAAATTCATGGTCCACCACCATAAGGCATGAGTTATGTTGTAAATTTGAAATACAGTCCCACATAACAGAGGATGTGCAGTACATCTATGTGACCATTTATGTGAGACCAAGCTACAGAATCTGTCTTTCCCGCAACAGTGACATACAACTTTCTTCAGTGTCATATAACATTTTTAACAACTTTATTTGAAAATACAGTTAACAAGGTACTAAAATGTTTTTTGCAAAGAAGGAGGCATCCAAGACCTACATGTTTTAGATGTTTTAAGGCCCTTTAATTCAGTCATTTAAATAAAGTGGGCTTGAGAATTTACACACCTAGGTTTGCACATTTGATCATGTTTTCGCAGCTCAAAAGCTAATGTTTTTCCGGGACTGAGCAGTATTAAAAAACTAGATGTTTGCTTAAATTAAAATTATGATAGGTTTGAAGCAGTAAGACTAGTTCGGGAGCAGATCATTAAACACTGAATGATATCTGAGAGAATCATTGAGTGCATAAACACCAGATCAAACTTGATCATATTGGAAAGCTTTTCATGGGAGCCTTAAATTAAATATTTGAATCAAAAACAACTCTGAGATACTTGCATTCAGAAACAACTTGTAGCGTACACAAAAACATGTGACACTTCAGTAGACTTGTGTGACATTGAGAAAAAACTAGAGATGGTTCAAAGCACAAACACACTGTGCAATTTCCAAAATCATACAGGACTTGAATGTGTCATACGGTGTAATCTCAACATTCTAATTAAATTCAATTCAATTCGAAAATACTTTATTAATCCCAAAGGGAAATTAAATGTTGTTGTGGCTCATTATGAAGGTTTCTTCATAGAGCTGTTGTAGATGCTGATGGCTGTGGGCAGGAAGGATCTCCTGTAGCGCTCCATCTTACAGCAGATCTGAAGAAGCCTCTGACTGAAGACACTCTGTTGTTGTAGGACAGTCTCATGAAGAGGATGCTCAGGGTTCTCCATAATGTTCTTCATTTTATGAAGAATCCGTCTTTGCACAATGATCTCCAGAGGTTCCAGAGGAGTCCTCAGAACAGAGCCAGCCTTCTTTATCAGCTTGTTGAGCTTTTTTAAGTCCCTGGCTCTGATGCTGCTTCCCCAGCAGATGATGGCAGAAGAGATCACACTTTCCACAACAGACTTATAGAAGATATGCAGCATCTTGCTGCAAACACCAAAGGACCTAAGCTTCCTCAAGAAGTACAGTCTGCTCTGTCCCTTCTTGTAGATGGCTTCACAGTTGCATCTCCACTCTAGTCTGTTGTCCAGGTGAACACCGAGGTATTTATACTCCTCCACCACCTCCACCTCTTCTCCCATGATGGAAATAGTTTTTGACTTATTCCTGTTTCTCTTAAAATCTACAATCATCTCCTTTGTTTTAGTCATGTTCAAGATAAGATGATTGTTTCCACACCATGCCACAAAGCGGTCCACCACCTTCCTGTACTCAGCTTCTTGTCCATCTCTGATCCACCCCACGACTGCAGAATCATCCGAGTATTTCTGCAGATGACTGTCTTGGAAGTCTGAGGTGTACAGAGTGAAAAGGAATGGTGAGAGTACAGTCCCCTGTGGTGCTCCTGTGCTGCTGACTATCTGGTTAGACTCACAACCCGTCAGTCTCACAAACTGTGGTCTGTTTGTCAGGTAGTATTTGATCCAGGAGATTGGTGAGCCCTCCACCTGAGTCTTCTGGAGTTTCTGACAAAGCAAATCTGTAAGGATGTGAGATTTTGGACTTTGTTTGTGGTTTGGTGTTTTGTTTTACTAGATGCTCTTGTTTGAAGTTTTGTATTCTTGTTCATCACTTTTTGTGTTCTGACAATTCTTGTTTCCTTTTGCCTCCCTGTCTGTTCTCCTCTCATCATTAGTTTCCCTATTTTAGTTGTTAATTACTCAGTTTTTGTTCCCTTTACATTCATGGTCACTCTTAGCTCTGTTTCTTCTGTTTATCTTTATTCTCCAGTTCCTCCTTTAACAGGTTAGCTTTAGTTACTGTTTACTTTTATTCTAGTCATCATTTCTCCTGTTTCATTCTCAGTTTATTCTTCCAGTGTTTGCTTTTGTAGTCAGGGTTTCTTTATGGTCCCCTTTTTCTTAGGCCTTAGGTTCTGTTGTTTTTCCTGTTCCTTCCAGATTCCTCTGTTTCCTCTATCTTCTGGTTATTGTAGATTCCTTATGTTTTGGTTATTTTACCGTAGTCTCCTGTTCTGCTTGGGTCTGTGTTTCTCCTTATTGGTTAGTCTGTTCCACCTGTCCCTTCGGCCTCCCTGTCTCCTTGCCGCACCTGTTCTGTGTCTTTTGATTATCTGTCCTTTGTTCTCCTCTCACATCCTGCTGTATATGAATTGGTCTGTGCTCTTTGTTCCCGGCTGGTTCCTTGTTGTTGCTCATCTTCACTCTGTTCTGCCCGCTCGCTGGACCAGGACTCTGTTTTATGTTTGCTTCGTTCCTGCAAGGAGTGCACATGTAAGTTTTTGGATTACTCATGTTTGTACCTGCAGTGTTTTCATTTTTGCCTTTTTTTTGGAATTGTTTTAAATAAAGCTGAAGACTGTTTTTGAAAAGCCACATCCAAGCCCTTGTCTGCATATTGGTCCACAACAAAACTGCACCATGACAAAATCAGGTTGGATTGTATTAAATGCACTGGAGGAATCAAAGAACATGATCCTCACAGTGCTGCTGGCTTTGTCCAGATGACAGTGGGTTTGTTGAAGCAGGTGTATGATGGCATCTTCAACTCCAACTCCACAGTGATAAGCAAACTGAAGGGGGTCCTGATGGTTTACTGTTTGCTTACTCAGGTGGGCCAACAGGAGTCTTTCTAGGACCTTTATGATGTGGGATGTCAGGGCAACAGGTCTATAGTCATTGAGGACTGATGGGTGAGTTTTCTTACCGGAACAAGACAGGAGGTCTTCCACAACAACGGAACCTTCTTCTGGGCCAGGCTAAGGTTGAAGAGGTGCTGCAGAATCCCACAGAGCTGCTCTGCACAGGCCTTCAGGACTCTAGGGCTGACACTATCTGGACCTGCAGCCTTATTCTGATTCAGTCTCTCCAGTTGCATCTTCACTTGACATCTTGAGACACACAGGTGGAAGGGGAAGCAAAGGAAGCATCAGCATCTTCTGATATGGTTGAAGGCAAACATGTAGAAGCAGAAGGGTCTGGGGCTGAGGTGGAAGATAAAAAATTTGAGGTGTTACTGGACAGCTGTGGGTCCTGTGGGTCAAAGGAGGGTGGGATGTCTGTTTGGCTGTGAGCAGGAGAGGAGGATGCGAAGCCTGTTTCTGAACTGAACCTATTGAAGAATGTGTTCAGTTCATTGGCTCTGTCCAGATATCCATTGGTGTGATCATCCTTCTGCTTGAAGCCTGTGATCTTCTTCATCCCTGTCCACACATCTCTGATATTGTTTTGCTGGAGCTTGCTCTCCAGCTTCTTCTTGTACACCTCCTTGCTGTCTCTTATCTTGACTTTAAGTTGCTTCTGTAAACTCCTCCATAATTCTCTGTCTCCCTCTCTGAAGGCTCTTTTTTTCTTGTTAAGCAGGTCCTTCGGGTCACTGGTGATCCAAGGTTTGTTATTGGGGAAACATCTCACGGTTCTAGTGGAGATGATGTTATCCACACAGAAGTTTATATAGTCGGTTACACACTCAGTCATAGCATTTAATGGTACAGGGGTTGGACAATGAAACTGAAATACCTGTCATTTTAGTGTGGGAGGCTTCATGGCTAAATTGGACCAGCCTGGTAGCCAGTCTTTATTGATTGCACATTGCACCAGTAAGAGCAGAGTGTGAAGATTCAATTAGCAGGGTAAGAGCACAGTTTTGCTCAAAATATTGAAATGCACACAACACTATGGGTGACATACCAGAGTTCAAAAGAGGACAAATTGTTGGTGCACGTCTTGCTGGCGCATCTGTGACCAAGACAGCAAGTCTTTGTGATGTATCAAGAGCCACGGTATCCAGGGTAATGTCAGCATACTACCAAGAAGGATGAACCACATCCAACAGTATTAACTGTGGATGCAAGAGGAAGCTGTCTGAAAGGGATGTTCGGGTGCTAACCCGGATTGTATCCAAAAAACATAAAACCACGACTGCCCAAATCACAGCAGAATTAAATGTTCACCTCAACTCTCCTGTTTCCACCAGAACTGTCCGTCGGGAGCTCCACAGGGTCAATATACACGGCCGGGTAGCTATAGCCAAACCTTTGGTCACTCATGCCAATGCCAAACGTCGGTTTCAACGGTGCAAGGATTGCAAATCTTGGGCTGTGGACAATGTGAAACATGTATTGTTCTCTGATGAGTCCACCTTTACTGTTTTCCCCACATCCGGGAGAGTTACGGTGTGGAGAAGTCCCAAAGAAGCGTACCACCCAGACTGTTGCATGCCCAGAGTGAAGCATGGGGGTGGATCAGTGATGGTTTGGGTTGCCATATCATGGCATTCCCTTGACCCAATACTTGTGCTAGATGGGCCACTGCCAAGGACTACCGAACCATTCTTGAGGACCATGTGCATCCAATGGTTCAAACATTGTATCCTGAAGGCGGTGCCGTGTATCAGCAAGACTGGTGAAAGATTGGTTTGATGAACATGAAAGTGAAGTTGAACATCTCCCATGGCCTGCACAGTCACCAGATCTAAATATTATTGAGCCACTTTGGGGTGTTTTGGAGAAGCGAGTCAGGAAACGTTTTCCTCCTCCAGTATCACGTAGTGACCTGGCCACTATCCTGCAAAAAGAATGGCTTGTATATGACTTGTATATGTCATTCCCAAGACAAATTGACACTGTATTGGCCGCAAAAGGAGACTCTACACCATATTAATAAATTATGGTACTCTAAAACCAGATGTTTCAGTTTCATTGTCCAACCCCTGTAACTCGTGTCACACTGTACAATGGAGGGTACCAGACTGCTTCTACTTGCTGTAGAAGGATCAGCTCAGGTAGATCCAACAGAGACACAGGTCCAGTCACAATTAGACTTCAAGTTAGAAGCATTAACGCACTTATCAGGAAAAGAGGTCTAAAGTCTGATATTGGGCATAGCAACATTTCCACTACATGACTTTACCTGCTTGACAACTGTCATAGGTTTTGTTTAGTTCAGGGAGCAGTAAATCAGTCAGCGGTGTCAATCAAACTAAAAGACCACAGACCAGCAAGTCAGGCTCATGAGTCCGAAAACTAAGAGTGCTAATAATTACATATCTGTGAGCCCAACTTCAGACACATTGACTTGCAAGGGAGTTTGTTAGTTTATTTGTAATATTTCATATGAAATCACAGTATCATCTGAATAGTCCTATCAGCAGCAGACAAAAATGAAAAACCAAATGAATTGCTTCTTTGCACTATTTTACTTCAGGTGATTGACTTTTACAAAGAGTTTTAAAGTGCAACAACAAATAAAGTTAGCGTACGTCTATCTGAAAGGCTATTCTTTTAAAAAAAAATACACTTCAGATACTGCATAAGCCAACATGAGAGATGTTTCTTTAATGATTGCAGGCAAAGTAATTATTTGAATAAAGCTTTGAAGGGCTAATTTAAATCGCCGAAAGACTGAGCTGCTTTCAAATGCAGTGTTTGTTGATTCATCAAAAGTCGGGGCTGTCTGACCTCGACAAAAAGCCCAATGACTGATGCTGTTACAACAGGTGATGAATTAAAATGGAGTTTGTAAAAGTAAAATCCATTACTTGAAAATAGGCCTAGATAAATTCTGACTCTTAAAAGAAACATCATTACCAGCAGCTGCTGCTTGTGTCAAAGGAGGTGGGACAGGAGACATTTTTTTTTTTGGTTCTGTCATCTTGACATTTATGTCTTACAGCAGCATATTACAGCTGACATTGCTTCACTAACAAACACAAAGAATGTAGCATGCACATACAGGGAGTTAAAGTCTATCCTCAGCAGTAGACTGATAGCAACATCTAGTGGTGTATTTTATGAGAACATTGTAAATGTGCTGTACAGATTTAAATGGGGACAGCAAATATATACTTTAAAATATCTGTATATGTATGTATAAATATGTAATAGTTTTTATGGTTCTGTCTTAATCAAAACTTAATCTTGCTACTAGCTGCTAGATATCCCAATATTTGCAAATCTTCGTATTTAAAGTTCTGCTTTGTATGAACACATTATCATTGGACTAATGAGAATAACCAATTAAACCATACTTTTGCATTGAGAACGTTTTAGCCACATCTTGTCAAAATTAAACTCCTGCTTAAAACAATTACTCCAACCAGTGAAATCAGTTAACAGTGATATACAGATCCAGGGAAAAGTCAATACCTGGATTTTTTTTACATTTGGGCACGTCGCAACCACAAACTTCAACATTTTAATTAAGAGTTTTGTTGATCAACCAACACAAAGTAGAACATACAGTATTAGTAAAAAGGAAAGTGTATTTCAGTGTTTTTATGAATGTAAAGCCTGAAATGTGTAAAAGGGAAAAGTTGTATTAAGCCCCATTAATTCTAGTACACCTAAATAACAGCAACTGCAATCAGATGGTTTTAAAAGATGTCTGTTTGTAATTTAATCTAAGTATGAATACAACTGATCGTCGCTCACGATTGTTATGTTAATCCAAATTTTAGTGCCTTGGTTTAAGTGCCCTGGTTTATGACCTGATATTCTCTGTGACCTGATAAAAGTATCCACTCCCCTCCCTGTTTCCTTAATATATGGCCTAATTTACAACCAAGGGTTGGAGCAAATGGATCTACTCCTTTTTCTCAGGGAGGGTTCCAGGGCCAAAGAATACCAGATGAGGATGTCACTCTGTCAGGGTTCACTTACCAAGGATTACAACTGGATCTGCCTTAGCCCTCAAGAGGGGGCCTTGGCTCCATGGGGAATATCGTGAAGTTGTTATGAGAGAATGCTCTTTCTTTGTCTACATAGAACGTTTTGGCAGGGCTCCTGAACACATGTCTGAAGCTGTAAAATTGTTCTCCCTTGCAAGGTTGTAATAAAGCAGATTTGAGTGACAATCACCGAACGCTTCTTTTGGTAAATACCATTTTCTTTTCGCAACAGTTACAAAAACATGTTTTTCAAAAACAAACAGCATCATAAATATTAAGAAACACAGAAAATGAGTCAAGGAAAAAGTTGTTGTGAAGTTTAAAGCAGGGTTGGGTTATAAAACTTTTCAACCTTTGAACATCTTATGGAGCACTGCTTAAACCATCACCTGTGAAAAGCTCAATTGTAAACCTACCGAGACATGGCCATCCACCCAGAGCCAAAAGGCAGCTGGTAACTCTGGACCTAATGAGGGTGCTCTGGTCAGAAGAAATTGAACTTTTGGGCAACCGTCCAAAACATGTGGCAGAAGCCTGTACCATGAGAACAACTATTTGAGGATGCAAATGATTTGAGACCAGGTTTACCTTTCATTAGGAAAATAATCCTAACCCTAGAAACATACCTAAAAGACATGTAAACATACATACAGTGAAATATGAGTCTAGAACAGGGGTGGGCAACTCCAGTCATCACGGGCCAGTGTACTGAAAATTTTAGCTGTGTCCTTGGTCCAGCTCACCTTAATCAAATGGCTGAATTACCTCCTCAGTATAGTGAAGTTCTTCAGAGTCCTGCTAATCATCAAATTATTTACGGTATCCAGGGTAATGTCAGCATACCACCAAGAAGGACGAACCACATCCAACAGGATTAACTGTGGACGCAAGAGGAAGCTGTCTGAAAGGGATGTTCGGGTGCTAACCCAGATTGTATCCAAAAAACATAAAACCACGGCTGCCCAAATCACGGCAGAATTAAATGTGCACCTCAACTCTCCTGTTTCCACCAGAACTGTCCGTCGGGAGCTCCACAGGGTCAATATACACGGCCGGGCTGCTATAGCGAAACCTTTGGTCACTCATGCCAATGCCAAACGTCGGTTTCAATGGTGCAAGGAGCGCAAATCTTGGGCTGTGGACAATGTGAAACATGTATTGTTCTCTGATGAGTCCACCTTTACTGTTTTCCCCACATCCAGGAGAGTTACGTGTGGAGAAGCCGCGAAGAAGCGTACCACCCAGACTGTTGCATGCCCAGAGTGAAGCATGGGGGTGGATCAGTGATGGTTTGGGCTGCCATATCATGGCATTCCCTCTGCCCAATACTTGTGCCAGATGGGCGCGTCACTGCCAAGGACTACCGAACCATTGTATCCTGAAGGTGGTACCGTGTATCAGGTTGACAATGCACCAATACACACAGCAAGACTGGTGAAAGATTGGTTTGATGAACATGAGCGTGAAGTTGAACATCTCCCATGGCGTGCACAGTCACCAGATCTAAATATTATTGAGCCACTTTGGGGTGTTTTGGAGGAGCGAGTCAGGAAACGTTTTCCTCCACCAGTATCACGTAGTGACCTGGCCACTATCCTGCAAGAAGAATGGCTTAAAATCCCTCTGACCACTGTGCAGGACTTGTATATGTCATTCCCAAGACGGATTGACGCTGTATTGGCCGCAAAAGGAGGCCCTACACCATACTAATAAATTATTGTGGTCTAAAACCAGGTGTTTCAGTTTCATTGTCCAAATCCTGTATATTGTGACAGCAAAATGTTTTGAATGATCAAACTAATTTTTATCAGAAAAACACCACCTGACTAAATACAAAATCTGGTCTTCAAATGATGATTGGATTTATTAGGAGACAAAAGCTTCCCAAACTATCATGGACCATGTGAAGAAGAAATTGTCCCCTTGATCTTAAAACTGGTTGTGCCACCCTTGGTGGCAACAATGAAGCATTTATTATTTCTAGCACTGAGTCTTTTACATCAATGTGTTGGAATTTTGACCCACTCTTCTTTATTGAATTATTTTGATACAGATAGTTAAGAGGGTTCTCTCCACTGCATGTCAATTGAATTTAAGCCTTAACTTTGACTAGACCAATCCAAAACATTAGTTTTGTTTTATGTGCCATTCAAAAGTGGAACTGCCATTGTCCTTTGAATCATTGTCTTGCTTCATAACCAAAGTGTGCTTGAGGTTATTAACTGATGGCTGGAAATTGTCATTCTTAATATTCTGGTAGAGAGCAGAAATCATAGTTCCATCAATTATGGTAATTTGGGTCTTAAAGCAGGAAAGGAGCCCTACATAATCACTCTAAGACCACAACGTTTGACTGGTGTTCTTTTTCTTATATAGTGTGTTGGTTTTACATCAAATGTATGACAATGATCTTAGGATCTTTGGGAGGTTTTTGGCAAATAGGACTTTATGTTGATTTTGGTCAACAGTGGTTTTCACCGTGGAACTCTAATAAATGCCATTTTTGTCTTTTTGTTGAATCGTGAACACTTATTGTAACTGAGGCAAGTAAAGCCTTGAGCACTTTAGATGTTGCTACATTCTTTTATGACCTCCAAAATGAGTTGTTTATGCGCTCTTGGAGTAGTTTTAATTTGCAACTCCTGGGAAGGTTCACCACTGTTCCATGTTTTCTCCTGTGCTCTCACTGTGGTTTGCTGTAATCCCAAAGCTTATAAAATGGTGTTACAGCCTTTTTTAAGACTGATATTTGTGAGTAACTTTGTTTATCATCTGTTCTTGAATTTCTTTTGTTGATTCTGTCAGGGTGTTTTGCTTTTTTAGATATTCTAGCCTAGTTCATGTTGTTAGACAGGCTCTGTTGGAAGTATTTCTTGAGTCTACAGATGAATCAAGCTGTAGCTAGGGAAATTAGACCCCAAAAAACATGGTCAATCACATTTAATTTCTCGTCTGTCAGCCTCCTTAAAGCCGCTTCTTTAAATGCACCAATTTTTAGGACTCATCAATAAACAACTTTTTAGTGGAGCCTTGCATCTTCTTGTCCCAAAAGAAGTATCAAAAAAGTTATTTAGATGCACAGACTACTCTACACATTCAGTTTTACATCTATCATGTTTCAATTGAGTATGTCCACATTTTACAGTTAAACATTGCCATCTAGTGGTTGCTTTACTTACCCTCACAGTGGCGGTAAATCACTTTTATAGGGTCTACTGTATCCTTATTCCCACAGCAACATGATGGTGCCGTGACAAAGGGGCAGGATTAGATTTCAAACACAAATCTTCTGGTTTAAAGAGAACACAGCAATCCACGGTTGGGCGGTAAAATCAGTGTAATCCAACTATTAGTGGACAGAATTATTTTGTATTTTTCAAAACATATTTTAAATGTAGTTCAATATTCAATATTTTAATATTTAGCTTCCTTAATTTCTTCTTAAAATAATCCTATTTAATTTATATTCATATATAAACTTGCAGGATGAGTGTGAATAGGCTGCATAATTATTTAATAAATCAAGACAAACACAAGAAGTTCATTACACTGCCAGGAATGAAAAAAAAAAAAACAGAAAAAAACATTTTTCTCTTTTTTTTAATTGACAGGGAAACATCCTTTGTAACAATGGTTGGTCATCACACAGTAATCAGCAACATGACAATAGGTAGCTTGCTGAGCCTTTAGACGTATCCTGTTCCCTCCTGTCTTCCTGGAAACGTAGGGAAAAAGCTTTTTATTGCGGACAAATTGAGTCTCATCACACAGACAAAAACAGCTGCTCCCCTTCTTGTAAGGCTTGGGGGAAATTGGGGAAGGGGCGCTTAGGTCAACCGCTTAGGTTGAAAGAAAAAAAAGCAAGCAAAAAAGGAAAAGCAAACAAGAAAGATCAAGACATTTTATATAAATAATGTCATGTTCCGTCACAGTTTGAACTTTCAGGTTGTACAGGTCCTTCTCAAAATATTAGCATATTGTGATAAAGTTAATTATTTTCCATAATGTCATGATAAAAATTTAACATTCATATATTTTAGATTCATTGCACACTAACTGAAATATTTCAGGTCTTTTATTGTCTTAATACGGATGATTTTGGCATACAGCTCATGAAAACCCAAAATTCCTATCTCACAAAATTAGCATATTTCATCCGACCAATAAAAGAAAAGTGTTTTTAATACAAAAAACGTCAACCTTCAAATAATCATGTACAGTTATGCACTCAATACTTGGTCGGGAATCCTTTTGCAGAAATGACTGCTTCAATGCGGCGTGGCATGGAGGCAATCAGCCTGTGGCACTGCTGAGGTCTTATGGAGGCCCAGGATGCTTCGATAGCGGCCTTTAGTTCATCCAGAGTGTTGGGTCTTGAGTCTCTCAACGTTCTCTTCACAATATCCCACAGATTCTCTATGGGGTTCAGGTCAGGAGAGTTGGCAGGCCAATTGAGCACAGTGATAACATGGTCAGTAAACCATTTACCAGTGGTTTTGGCTCTGTGAGCAGGTGCCAGGTCGTGCTGAAAAATGAAATCTTCATCTCCATAAAGCTTTTCAGCAGATGGAAGCATGAAGTGCTCCAAAATCTCCTGATAGCTAGCTGCATTGACCCTGCCCTTGATAAAACACAGTGGACCAACACCAGCAGCTGACACGGCACCCCGGACCATCACTGACTGTGGGTACTTGACACTGGACTTCTGGCATTTTGGCATTTCCTTCTCCCCAGTCTTCCTCCAGACTCTGGCACCTTGATTTCCGAATGACATACAGAATTTGCTTTCATCCAAAAAAAGTACTTTGGACCACTGAGCAACAGTCCAGTGCTGTTTCTCTGCAGCCCAGGTCAGGCGCTTCTGCCGCTGTTTCTGGTTCAAAAGTGGCTTGACCTGGGGAATGCGGCACCTGTAGCCCATTTCCTGCACACGCCTGTGCACGGTGGCTCTGGATGTTTCTACTCCAGACTCAGTCCACTGCTTCCGCAGGTCCCCCAAGGTCTGGAATCGGCCCTTCTCCACAATCTTCCTCAGGGTCCGGTCACCTCTTCTCGTTGTGCAGCGTTTTCTGCCACACTTTTTCCTTCCCACAGACTTCCCACTGAGGTGCCTTGATACAGCACTCTGGGAACAGCCTTATTCGTTCAGAAATTTCTTTCTGTGTCTTACCCTCTTGCTTGAGGGTGTCAATAGTGGCCTTCTGGACAGCAGTCAGGTCGGCAGTCTTACCCATGATTGGGGTTTTGAGTGATGAACCAGGCTGGGAGTTTTAAAGGCCTCAGGAATCTTTTGCAGGTGTTTAGAGTTAACTCGTTGATTCAGATGATTAGGTTCATAGCTCGTTTAGAGACCCTTTTAATGATATGCTAATTTTGTGAGATAGGAATTTTGGGTTTTCATGAGCTGTATGCCAAAATCATCCGTATTAAGACAATAAAAGACCTGAAATATTTCAGTTAGTGTGCAATGACTCTAAAATATATGAATGTTAAATTTTCATCATTACATTATGGAAAATAATGAACTTCATCACAATATGCTAATATTTTGAGAAGGACCTGTATGTTATGTAAAGAGCATGATCGCCACCTCAGTGTTAACCAAGAAATGCAATTAATCTAATTGGTCCTTAAGAGAACATCAGGGCCAAAGCTACTCCTACATAAAATATACGAGTTTCACTATCACCAAAGTATCTAAAATGTTCAGAGTATTATAAGGACAAGTGAAAAAAGCTCATTTACTTTGAGTTTTTTCCTATAAAACTGTATAAAGAGGAGACTAGTCCTTATACAGCAACTGATGACCCCATATTGCATTGGACCATAAAGAATAAGGTCATTTGATAAGGATTTTATCAGATATAAATAATCAGAGCCCAGAGCAATTAGGTATTCAATCTACAAATTGTAACATCTGAAAATGTAAATATCAAAATCTCTAAAACATCCAGATGATTTTTTCCCAAAAGTTCTTTTTTTCATCAAATCAGAACATGCAATAGTCAAAAGCGTTTTCCTCAAAAACAGGATTTATATATTAAGATCCAAAGATCTGTAAATTATAAAAACTATTCTGCTGTCTCTCTATCAAACTGTACTGATTAACAGGGCAACTATGCCTTATAGATTGGGACTGTCAATGCTCTAACAAATAAGAGGGAGACAGAAAAGAGGATGTCCTCACACTACATGAAACCTCCCCATTGCTGATAAAGTGTGCAGAAAGAGGACAAGAAGCAAGATGAGCACATACTGTATTAAAAAGATGTGGAGAACTGTGCAGTGTTCAGGAAGAAATGACGACCTCTCGAGTCCATATTCAGATCTGCCTCCCAATTTGGAAGAACAGTACTATAAAGGAATCCTATGTCAATAAAAAAAAAACATATTCTGATCACGTTATTAATTTAATCAGTCATGACTCTCTCCAACTGTCTGTTTACTCACCCTGAAGCCCAGATTCATTTTCTTCTCAGCGAGCCAAATGAACAATGTCACATGTTATTATTTACCTTCCTTGAAAAAACTTCTCAGGAACAATTACATCCTGACCCATTGTCTCTGTCTTTTGGACAGCTATTTAGGTGTAGTGGAGCAACAACATGTGAGGCTGACACACTATGATTATTAGTTATTTATGTTTATCTCACCATTTTGAACTCAACATGCATTCAACATGGGAGAGGAATCTCGAATGAGCATACCCAAACGTAATGACTGAGTGATTATGATAGCTATAATCATTTTCACTACTGATCTGGTGTTTAGCTAAATCTGTACGATTTCCAACTGCCCATTTAAGGCGATTCACCCATCTCCAAAATAATGTCAGATGTGTTAAATATCCATCAACTAAGAGGTTAAAAGAAATATTTTTCACAGTTTTAACAACACAAACCAGCAGATACCCTGCTTACTTAAAGGGCAAATGTCATCATGTTTTAGAGTCTGAAAAACTAAAAATCTCAAGTGATTGAAACATAAATATATCACAGTTTTTTTCTGTTGTTTTACAAATTAGATAAGTATTTATAAAAGGAACTTTTCTGAGATTCTAGAGGCCTGCCTCTCTAAAATTGAAAGGCACAACCAAAAGTGGAAGATATAACATATTTAACAGCAGTGCACTCACAAAATTTTAAACAGAAAAGTGTTTTTTTCCTTGACAATAAATAAAAACCATTATGTGGAATAAATGGGTGATTGTTTATTGACAATTCAGAGAAGGATGGATTGAATACTTTTACTTTCCACTATGATTCTCTATGCAGACAAAGTGGATGAGATTCATGAGGGTGAAGAGGATGGCTTTCTCTGCATCCACCAAAACAGTATTTGTGTTAGAAAGACCTGCTCCCAGATGAGTTATTTGTTCTTTGTGAGCATTACGTTTCTGAAATAAGAAAATGCATTGTTTTACTTTATTTTTGTGTCCTATGTCAATAAAAAAAAAACATATTCTGATTAATTTAATCAGTCATGACTCTCTCCAACTGTCTGTTTACTCACCCTGAAGCCCAGATTCATTTTCTTTTCAGCGAGCCAAATGAACAATGTCACATGTTATTATTTACCTTCCTTGAAAAAACGTCTCAGGAACAATTACATCCTGACCCATTGTCTCTGTCTTTTGGACAGCTATTTAGGTGTAGTGGAGTTAAACATAACCATGATCATAAAACATGGATTGATTATGTGTAGAAATATGACACTTTTAGCAACTTCCCTTCACTGCCCTTGTTTTACACAGCCACTCCACAGCTTGCTCAAACAAAGTATTCTGGTCACACCAGAGCACATAACAGTTACAATACTGGTCAAAACCAGAGCAGAAATTACTTGAATAATGCAAGAATCAAATAAAATTTTTGTTTCTGATGACAATTTTCCCATAGTTAATTCCAGTGGCAAATCACAACTAGTGTGAGCTTGTCACAGAGCATTTGGGTCCCAGCCTGTAGGAGTAGGTCTGAAAACAGTAACTAAGATACCTGACTTCCTCCTCCCCAATGGATAATTGCGACATAAATGTTTAATTTAGGAGCTCAAATGTAAGCTTTAAATTTTGCCGTCACAGGTTTTGTGCTAGCTGGCCATTGGGATAGAGATTGATGACTATGTTTGATGTTCCAAATGTCACTCTTGAGCAACTTTCATTGGCATTTTCCTTACAAATCTCTTTTTGGACATAGATATGAGCATAGTTACTGTTAGCTATAATTGTGAACACAAGTGAAATTGAAAAGTTGTGAAAATGATGATATTCGCCCTTTAATGTGTTGGTTTGGTTGGTAAACAACAATTTTAAACTTCTAATTTATTTAATTAGAGACAGCATCAAAGCACTTTGGTTTTCACTCAGGTCACTGAGGACTTGTGCATGCGTCATACTGATCACTACAAAACATTAGAAATAAAATACAATCAAAAAATAAAATAAAATTAACAACGCTGTCCCAGCCAGCTGTCTTTAGACATCTGAAATAATGAAATTCTTCTCATGCACATATGCCAAACCAGACTGTGCTGAAAAAACAACTAAATCAAATACATATTGTGTTGTGACAGAGTATAAGAATGGCTTTGTAAGACAACATTCAGCCAGTAGAACTGTTTGAGGTGTTTGTCACGAAGCTGTGGCAATATTTATCTGGTAGGGGAAATAGATATGATGTATTATAAATGGTGAATTGGTGGTCTAAAGAGAAAAAAAGGAAAACAAATGTGGAATGACAAATGGCTTATTGAGTCCTCAGGAGAGATCTTTTGCTTACAGTAACACCTCGGGCAGGTGGGCCTGAGCTTTTGGAGGAAAAAATCTATAGTACCTAACCACACAGCCACACCCACCCCATCACAGCCACAATGAGGTTGTGCATACCAACAGTAGCATGACTGCTAGAAATAGTAATGTCCCTCAACCATCATATAAAAAAATTATTTTCTATCATATATTTAGAACAGTTCTACAATATGTATGATTACAAAGATGTGGATGTCTTATGTAGTGTGGTTGTCACTGTATTTTCCACATGTATATATATTATTGCACTCTGGCTACACATATTGAGAAAGTTAGTTTGGTTGTCTTTAGATGTACAGAAACACAGGTGTCAGAGCTGATCCAGCTGAAGCACAGCAGCAGAAAAGAGGCTCAGTTATGTCACTTTGTATTTATTCTTATTTACAGAGCCCTGCAAAATTACACACACTCCTTGAACCTTTTCACTTTTTGTCATTACAACCACCAACTTTAATGTATTATAAAGGGATAGTTTAACTCAACTGGGCATCACTCAAGATAAGAGAACATGATTCGTGGTTTTTTGCTTGTTTTACATATGAAAATCATGTGATTTACATATGAAAAATATGAACAAAGTGTGGCTTGCATATGTATTCTGACCCTCTAAGTTGCTGGGATGCAAGTCTTTCTGAGTGTGTTGCTATAAGCTTTGCCCATCAATGGATCAATTTTCTTTTATAATTTCTCTTTGTAAAATAAGTTAACGGGGAATGTTTGAAAACATACGTTGTCAAATCTTGGCCCATATTCTCAGTTGAATTTAGGTTTGAACTTTAATTAGGTCATTTCAGCTTGTATAAGTTGTCCTATTGATTGTCCTACTTTTGGCTTCATCCATCTTCCCATAAACTCTGACAAGTGTTTCTTTCCCTGCTGAAAGAAACAAAAAATCCATAGTATGATGCTGTCAACATCACCTTATATTACCAAGGGGTTAGTGGTTTAAGGTGATGTGCTGTTTTAGATTTCATTTCGCATATTAACCAAAACAAACACATGCATTTTGGTTTCATTTAACCTATGCATTCTCTCCATGTTTACTGTGGTCTATGTGGCCTGTGGCAAACTGAAAACTGGAAAAAGTTAAAAGGGAAAAAAGTGAAAAGTTCAAAGGATATGAATATTTTTGCAAGGAACATTTTGTATACCCGGTGTTTGTAATTTCATCAAGACACCGATGTACAAGCATTTGTCCTCTAAAGCTTGCTGAAAAATCCCTAACTTTAAAATCAACTTGTAAAAACTGGTGCCAAGTTCTTATAGAGTTTTATCAAAGATTTAACCATTTACTTCTCTTTATTGGTTAGATCCATCTAAAATGAACTTGTTTGCACCACTGAGCCTGCTTCTCCAGACTGTTGTTGAGACACCAGTTACACAAATGTCTGAGACAAAACTACGGAAAAACACATCACACACCAGTTCTCCTCTGATGTTTTGTTAAAGTAGAAAAATAAAGTCCCTCTCCTTCACCTCAACTTGCAGTTTGAGAAGAGGGTCAATCGCCTACATCACTCTTTCTGGATCTTTCAAAAGAAACATAAATTAACAAGAGGACAACAGAGGAAATACGAGCAACTTGAAATTCAAATGTGTGTGCAAAATCATTATAGACCTCTATAAAAATATGTGCATATGGATAGAGCTATCTTTAAATCTCACCAAATACAGTATTTTTTTCTTTTATTTACACTTGACAAAAGAAAAACTACAGCTTCGCCGTGCTCTCCCTCTCTGTTGTCACAAGAATCAACATGTTCAACTTCGGTGACAATGGATTTGACATTCGACCTTGCATGTAGCACAGCGCATTTACACTTTTCCTCTCGGATCAATGTGATCGAGGAACAGAGAAGGGGCGAGCAGAACCTCTGCAGAAAACCTGAAGTTGCATATCCCACCGTTCCCCCTCCCACGCTAGCGTTTCACAAACCGCCTACCCCATAAAAAAAAAAAAAAAAAAAAGGGTCGACGGTCACCAGCCAGACGCTGCTTCCTGATTGGCTTGCGTGGGTGAGGACAGTGTGTGAAAAAAACTTTGGCTACAGAGTAAGGTGGCTTCAGTCCTGTTGTGTAGTGAGGGGATCAGCCATACTTGAAATGTCCAGCCTCGATGGATTTTGTTTTTTTAAGCAAGAAAAAGGATCTATCCGACCTCCTGTTTTCCCATGAGGAGTCAGTTCCCACATCTTTCTAGAAAGAATCAATGTCTTTATTTTTTTAACTAAACAAATGCAAACAAAATAACCTCTTATTCATTCTTTATTCAAAACCAAACACTGCTGAGGTCAGCTGAGGAGTTTCTACTCCACCTTTAAGGAGTTTAAACTGAATAACTCATCTCCTAAATGCAACTCTGAAAGTTCACTGGGCGGTCCTCCGATTCTTTGCGCTGAAACCTGGACTGCTTCCCAGTCTGTTGTCAAAAGGGGAAGAGCAGGCAGCAGATTCTGGCTCGCCTGTGTACCTAGACTGTGGTTGGTCAAAGGTGAATCGGGGGAGGGGGATGCAGTCTCCTGCGAGTGGGGAGTGCCTCACAACGGTCTGTGAAAAAGGCATAACGGTTGGGAGAAGGGGCGCGTGAGGCTGGATGAACACTTTTGGGCTGATGGGGATGTCAGGGGGTGGTGTGTGTGTCTGAGTGTGTGATGGGGTGGATCCCTGTGAAGGGGTCAGTGTGTGTGTAGCTGAATGCGCCTGTAGTGGTACATGAATTGGTGTTAGCGGTGTTTGCATCAGTAAGCTGAGGTGTGCATCTGCAGGTGTGTCTTGTGAATATGACTGTAAGTGCGATGTGAAGTCGCTGGATGGTGTCCTGCGTCTCCGCATCATGCTGCAGTCAGCCAGTTTTGGAGGTGAGGGAAGCAGGGAGTGTTCCCTCTCTGGGGGTGGGTGGATAGATATGCAGGGAGGGCTTGTCTTCTTCTTTCTTTGCCTGCCACCAACTGATTGCACCCTCACTGGAAAAGCCTGAGCACCCTTTTCTGATCGATGAGTCTCAAGCATAAAGATTTGGCTGTCAGTGGTTATGACGGCCTGTGGAAGACAAACCTCAATCGAGTGGCGCCGCTGGTCATCCGCATGACCTGCTGGTTCTGATTGAGGCTTCTCCAGGAAGCCATGGTTGTCAACACTGAAGCCTTTCTTGACATCCTTCAATCCTGGCCCGAGCAGACTGAAGGTGCTCATGTTGGATGGAGGGGGCAGAGTGGGAATCAAATCGAGGCAATGCGGGGAGGCATAAGGGGACAGTGAGTGGCTGCGGCCCGCCTTCCGTCTGCTCTCCTGTTCTCCTCCCTCCTCGTCCCTCCACCTATGGCGTGCCGAGCTTGTGATGTGATACACCTCTGCGTCAGCCGGGTCCGAGAGGGAAATGGCGGATGGAGCCCTGGGCCTGCGAAGACTGCTGGAGCGAGAGGGCAGACGTGGTGAGGGAGGTGGGGGGAGGAGAAAAGATGGAGGGGATGGGAGAGCCAGGAGAAAGGATGGCGACGGAGGAAGAGAAGAGGGAGAAGGGGAGCATGGGGGAAGGGAGAGGGCTGAGGGGGAGGAGGACAGAGAGTGTACTGGGGGGAGAGAAGAAGGGGAGCGGGGAGGCAGATGGGCTGAGTTGGACCTTTCCTGTTGCTCACAGCTCTGGATCTCCACAGAATCTGCTTTAACTGCCCCCTGCAACACACAGAAATGCCACACAGTTATTAGCTCTCAGTGGCTTTCATCCAAATGCAACCAACTTCAAAGCAAGGTAAGTTCATATGGTATAGAAAATAGAAATTTACTAAGAACAAATTAATGCAATGATTTCTATAATGACTTAACGGTTTGTCACATTCAGTCTTGTTATCTTTATTAATTAAAACACATATATTCCTGCATTTGAAGCTTGCAGCTGCCAAAATGCAGCACTTTGCAAATGTGGTTTTAACAATTTAAAACAAAGTAGTGTATAACTGTAATGTGGAAGAAGAATGATCTATGTTTTTCAAATTGTTTTATAATAACAATCTGAAAACTGTGGAGGTTATTTGTATTCAAGCCCCTGAGTCAATACAAAGTGAAACCACCTTTTGTAACAATTGCAAGATAGCTCAACCTCAGTCAGATCGGATGAAGTCTGTGAACATTCTTTTTTCAGTCTCACCACTGAATCTTATTTTGATTCAGTTCCTGACTTTGACTCCAGGAAGGTGACCCTCCACCTCAATTTGAAGTTTTAAACATGTCCCTCCATGATGATAATGGCTCTCACTGTGGTCACTGAAGTCCCAATGAAGGTAGAAAGCGTTGTTACCCTTTCCAGTCTGATGGATGTCAATGACTTTGTTTCAAATCTGTTTTTGCATTTCTATTTCTATTTATTTATATCAAGACATGGTGTGGTGCTGTTTGAATTCCTTTAGCCTATATGTTCTATTTAAGTGCTTTTTGATTCTACAGGTCTGCCAGTTGTCATGCATTGTTGTGTCTAGAAAAATAAACCAAGAAGAACGAAGTTAATTACAGTTCCATCATGATTCAAAACAATGAGGAATAATTTTTTGATGATAGGAAGCAATAAACTGTGACAATAAAGCAAAAAACAGAAGTAAACTGTAAGGCAGCAGATACCTTTTTATGGCACAGTTTACAACCAAATGTGTATTTGGTTCGATGGGATGGGGTCTCTCACCTGTCTGTGCAGGGCCCGTGGTGAGGGGCCGGGTGTTGGTGGGGCAATGCGGGGCAAAGTAAGAGTAGGAGTCGACAGGGGGAGAAGAGGGGAAACATCTGGAACCTGCAGCAAAGAACGGCTCTCACAGGGCTGGGATTGGACCGACATCACTGAGACTGCAGGATTAGATGAATCAAGGGTTCATCACTCAAGGTTAAATCACATCTATGCCTCTGTAGAAACATGCAGCTTTGTGGGAAAATCATGCACAGTTAATATTATACAGATGCATGTACTTGTTCTTGTAACTTCATTGTAAATAACATTTTATTATGATAGAACATCTGGATTAAAGAGATGAGGAATTTCAGTTAGAAAAAATCCCGAGGAAGATTTAGACATGATTAAAAGATGCTACAACATCCGATGCACTATCAAAATAAAACGTTTTCTGAATGAAAGTTGTTAAAACATAGAATGAATTGCTAATCAGAGCAGAGGTGCTACCTTGCAGCTATTTATCAAGTGAATCTTTATAAGGACACGAATAGTAATCTGCATTTAGATTCTGGTTAGAAAAAAGTTTTACATGACTACATACTCTTAAGAGCTTATAAAAAATACAGATGATAGGAAAGCAAATCCAATCTCTTTTTACTGTGAAACTATTTAACCAGAATCTAAGGTCTTCTGAACACATTTATCCATTGAACCTGTGAGTTCAGATATCTTTTAAAGCCGCTTCAGCATTAAGTTAGTTTTAAAATTAAAACCTTCAGCTCAAGCTCTTAAGTCACTTATATTGAAAACCTACTGTAATCAGTACATAGTCTTTTTGACACATACAGTTTTGTGACTTTCCAGCTTGTCCTGAAAGTTAACTTTCATCCTCTCTTATGTATCCAGACATTTAGAAGCTGAGCAGATGAGCCTGTGTGAAAGTTGAAGAGATTCACGTGGATCAATTCATCCACTACAGACAGTACCTTGGGACAGAGCTCGGTCTGCCCACAGCCTGGCCACAACATGCCATTAGAGTCTGGCTGCAGATAAAACAGTCTTTGTCAGTGCCTTAAAAAGTGTTCCCTGGGCAATTTGTGTTTTGCTTCTACTATAACTTTTTACTGAGAAAAGAAATTGTCAGGAAAGAAAGAAAACAAAACACCCATGATGTTATGTAACAATTTTAATGAGCTGCATATTTTAATGTGCTGAAAATTCCAAAATGAAACAACTAAAATGGGCATTAAATAAAAAGTATTTACAACTTAGCTCTTACTCAAGTTTTCCTCTAACTCAAAATTACTAAACCTTTATTTGCTTGTTTTCTTTCTAACTTTCCAACAACAGAGACCACACTCCCTCCTTTGCACAAATAAAAAAACATTCCAGCTAGTCAAAAGTGAAACTGTTTTATTAGGCCTGAGCAGTAAAGTGCTGTAAAGGCCTATTGTAATCGCAGGATTTTTTATTTTTTTTTAATTATTTATTTGCCACTTTGCGTGGCTTTTATTACACCTAAACAAATATGAGAACTCACCAAACTTTGCCCAAATTTGTCTCCCAACTAAAATTTTGGGATTTTAATGGAATAGAAAATGGACGTGGCCAAATGGCTCTACAGCATCCCCTAAAGTCGGAAAGTCTAACTAGTAAGTCCTAGAGAATTGAAATTTGGTACATCTCTTCAAATCATGAAAAAAGTCTCTTGGGGGGTATGCCCTAAAACAAACAGGAAGTTGGCCATTTTGGGTCAAAGGGTCATTGTTGGGTGTTTTTTGATGTTTCATACATGTCAAACTTTAACAAACTCCTCATAGGGATTTTGAGCTATTGGCTTCAAATTTGGTCAGTATGAATCTAGGACCTGGAGGATAAAATGATTAAAATCTTGACTTTTTGAGCATGTTTAGGGGGTGTGGCCAGACCACGAACTTTACCTACTCACCAAAAAATTCAAACATAATTTTTGCATTGATATGCTGAATGAGACCAGACTTGGTATGATTGATTCCCTTTGGATGCCCGACGATCCTATGTGGTCAATGCCAACGTCATCAAAGCCCGCCCCCCTGAGAACAAGAAGTCACTTTTTTTGCTTGGAAAGGTACCTTTCTGACCCTGTTGACCTAATCAACTTGAAACTATGTCAAAGACAGAAAACAAGTTGGTCTAACTTTGTTTGGAACACAGAGACTGTACTTTGGAGGGTGTTGCCGTAGCGACGTGGCAAAAGACCATACGTTTGGCTCTAATTTTGACATATGTCATCTGATCTGCCCCAAATTCAATACGTTCGTTCTTAGTCCGCCCACCAGAAGATATCCAGTGAAATATTTGGTGGGCGGGGGTTAATTTCTTCACAGCGCCCCTACAAGATTTTAAAAAAATCAGCCCCAAGCCATGCTATGACAGAGGATTATGAAATTCGCAACATATATGTAACTTCTCAGGACCTACAAAAAAAGTCTCTTGGAGCCATAGTCCAAACTACACAATAAGTCGGCCATTTTGGATTGAATTTATGATTTTGACCCTATTTTTGCTGTTTCTAGCCTCCGTATCTAAGCGAACTTCTACAACTTTTGACTTACACTCTTCAAAATGGATGTCATTCTTTTAAATTCTGACTCTTACAAGCTTCAAGCACAGTGGGAAGACACAGAACAAGGTGATGTTAAATCATAATGCAAACAGTTATTGTTGGCATGGCGAATTATTATATCTCGCCATTGACATACGTTTGCCTCTAAATTACACACACATGGTCCGATTTACACCAAACTGAATGTGGTTGATCTTTGTCAACCCCCAAACAGCTCTATTGGACTACATTAGAATTTGTATCAACGTCGCTGCCTAGGAGACTTCAAATGCTCCATCTCCCTCATACACCATCGGATACACACCAAATTCTGCATGCATCATCATGGACAAATGCAGAACACGTTGGCACAGTCAACTGAAGACATCACTTCTGCGCCACCCACTGACAACCAAATGAGAGGTTTCTTAGCTGACTGACCTTCCTTGACAGTCTACACAAGTTTAAATCTTTGTCTAATGAAACATATTAATTTTTATGACAATTTCAAAGCACGACAGAAAGTATCTACAAAAACTAACTTAAAATAAATAAGTTAACCTCAGGCCTGCACATATTTATAGCAGATGCACAGTGACTCTTAAGTACTGTTTTTAACTTGTTAAGCTTCATGCATCATAAAGCACTATATTCCATGTGAAGTTTAGTAAACCATGTTGTCAGTAGTGCTGCAGTCAGTTACATGTTAAAACACAGGAAAATTAAATTAACGAATCTCAACATATGTGGGGAGGTGTTGGCAAGTTTTAATTAAAAGGTTACCTGCATGCTGGTGCTCTGAACTGGCAACTACCTCCTTTAAAGGGTAGGGGGCACTGGCAGGCCGCACAGGTTGAAACATATAGCTGTCATTTGGCAGAGAGTGCATTCTGGACACAGACATCTTGCCTGATGATAGCGGGTCCTGGTCATTGTACTGCAGGTCTTCCTCCTGCAGAGGGCGACATACACCACAAGGTTTAATTAGCTGAATTCTGCTTTATCAGAATAACTGTCACATTGTGTTAAAATCAGTAAGATAATTCTTCAGTGCATGCTAAAATATTATTTTACAACTGTATCTTGCTAACAAACACAGTCCTCCAACCTCTTCAGGTGAATTCGGGCATGGCCCAATATAAGTCCCTCCCACTGAGCTATTGTTGGATTCTGTGCTTTGTCTGCGTTGTCTCTCCACTTCCATTTCCAGTGCAATCTCTGCATCCATCTCTGCATCCTCTTTGGCCTCCTATGAAAAGAGATTCATTTTTTACTTTACATTTTGCAGCCAGTTTTTAGGCCCGTTAAAAACTAGAATGAGACACCTTTAGCCAAGTACATAGGTTTTTATCACACTAGTTCTTAGCTTTTTCCTGTGTTTGCACCTTGTTGCTCTCCTCTAGATGTTTCATCAAAACGGCCACCACCACATTGACCAAAACAAACTGGGCCATGAGCACGAAAGTTACAAAGTAAATCGGAGATATCCAGGGTAGGTATGATAGACAGTGGATTTCATGTGGCTGGCACTCCCTTAAAGTGTCCTAAGGAAACAAAGAGTAAGATTCAGACATTCAAACACCGACAAAAATAAAAAGACACACACATCTAAAAAAAAAGCCACACCTATAAGAACTCAAATCAGAATCCGAATCAGCTTTATTTCAAAGGCTGAAATGCAAAAACATTCCTTTAAAAAATTAGAAAGTATGACAAAATTCACCAGATAAAGGACATTCATGATTAATGTGTGTCATATAAGCATGATCTGAGTAAAACAAATATGTTTAAAAAGAACAAATTACAAATTTATAAACCACCTTGTCAATACAATTAAATGAAATGAATGCTTTTTTAAATGAATGACTATTCACAATTTAGTCCTGAAGTAAAAAATAACCGGCTAGCCTGAATAGATGTTTGTTGATCAAGTATTTAGGGTTCAAATCTGTGTTGGTGGTAAATAAGGTGACCTGCTATTTTTTACATTCCTTTTGTTAGTTTGTTTCTGTCCCTATTTCATTCACTTAAAAAAATGTTTATAGATTTACCAGTACCTGATTCCAGAAATATTCAACATTTAAAACACAGTTCATCCATTTTGGAATAGATGATTCCCATCTAATCTCTTTTAACTGCCATTCTAGTGAATATTGACAGTCTTGTCACATTAAGAAAAAGGGTGTCTCTAATTGGTTTATTCATTGAACCTCTAGTGCAGATCAGTTAATAAGAAAACCACTAATTTTAAACAGTGACATGTGACAGCCATCTCCTAGTGTATTTAGGGAGTAGCAGGATCAGAAGAAGCATGATTTTAATGAAACAAGAAACACTGCAACAAGACATTCAGTGGGAGATATATCCACTTTGACTGCTGTTTACCAAAATAACCAAAAAGATAATTGAAAAAAATAATTAGTTGAATCAATAAAGTTGAATCAAAATAAAATTATATATATATTTTTTGAAATTCATCATGAAGCTGCCACTGCCATTCTGCTATGCAAGGGTGTTTTCAGAGTAATGTCCAACAGGGATTCCAAAAAACTGAAATGAATACAGGGGATATCTAAAGATTTGCAACATGAATATTAAATAATAATAATAAATAATGAGATAATGAGGTACATTTCAATAAAAGTGCAATTTCCTCAGTCTTCTTTTTCTATTCTTCCATTACAATGTTTTTTGCAACTTAAGCACTAAATCTCATGTGGGTATATTTTGCACTTGCACTGAATATATTATTGGCATGGGGATTTTCAAAAATTGGAATATACTAGTCTAAAAATGTTGACGCTTTTCAGTAAAATTCTATTATTTCAAAAAGAAAGAGAATAAATAACTCAATTTAAAATAATCTGAGCAATAAATCAATATGTTAAAAAAAGGTATACGTTGAAGGAGTCCTTTTTCCCCTAACCTCTTTTTGAAATAGATCTTATATATGAAGTAATGACAGAAATAGGTAAATTCAAAGTACATTATCAGCACAGTTTCCACTTAGCAAAATCATTCAAACATTAACAAAGTTATAAACAACAAAACATCAAGATTTATATTTTAGACTTCATTCTTGAAGGAATTTACTTTTTTCTTTAAAAGGAATTTAAATCTCTATAATTTTCAACATTCAGCTTATCATAACCTATATATAATATATATAGGTAATATATATAGGTTATATGATATATAACTTCTGCAACCAAACTGTAAATTCAAAATATTTTCAATAAGGTAAAAATTAAAGATGCTGCAGTGTTGACATTGCCATGCTCTAAGCTACCGTGCATCCACATAATTGCTTTTAGAGGTCAATGCTCTCTCTGTGGCATCAGATAATCTAGTCATCAAGCATGAGAGTCTTCAGTTCACTGTGTGTGTGCGTGTGTGTTTTTGTACTTGTTGCTGAGTGAGAACCATTTTTCGTATTTTTATCGCAAAGTGAGGACATTTTGACAAAGTGAGGTCATTTTCCTGGTCCTCACTTTTTCAAATTCCGTTCTTGGGACAGGGGTTAGGTTTAGGACTAGGGTATGAATTGAGTTATTGTTAGGGTCAGGGTTAGGTATTAACTGGTTAGGGTTAGGGTTAGTGTTAGGGTCAGGGTTAGGCACTAAAAATCAAGGAAAATGAATGGAAGTCAATGGAATTAACCGAAAAGTCCTCATAAAGATAGTAAAACACGGATGTGTGTGTGTGTGTGTGTGTGTGTGTGTGTGTGTGTGTGTGTGTGTGTGTGTGTGTGTGTGTGCGTGTCTGTTCATACTTTCATAATCCCATTCCAGTTGTCTCCTGTGGAAACTCGAAACAGTGTGAGGAAGGCCATTCCAAAATTCTCAAATGTTGCGTGACGACTTAGACCCTCACATGGGTTGCTGTCGCTGCACTCTGATAAAACAAAAACAAAAAAACAAACACTCTTAGACAAAACTTACAAAGCAATCTCTAACAAAATATTCAAACTGTTAAGAAGTGACTAAAACTGGTCTTTATCAACAACGATGATTATACAAATATACAAATGTTGGCAATAATCCAGAGAAACACTCAACTTATTTTTATCAAGCCCAAAGTCTCTAATGAATGAAAATAACTCTCCCATATAGGATGCATGCTGTCTTCACTGCCTACAGTACTGAATTGCTGCAAGTTATGAATACAAATCACTATGCTAAGGCCCTACTTAAAGACTGAAATCAACTCCTTTGAAATATTCAGAAAATGAATAAATTATAATATTTACACAATTAGAAACATAAATATGTGTTTATATTGAAAAAAACATACCAGAAGTAGGTAAACACAAGTTACTTTCAGATTTCTGAATGAATCAATAAGGATGTTCTTAGGATGATTTTCTGAAGAACCAGAAGTTTAGTTTATTTTGTAATAAAAAAAAAATATATTTAATATAGAATTCAGTTAGAGAAAAATCCATGCCATCATTTTCATAAAGCAAGCAAGAACAGGATGTTGTAAGCCGATAATAGTCCGATGTCCATGGACGTCCCTGGTAGTTAAAACAAACACACCCTTTGACAGGAGAATATGTATATTGCCGTCAGTGCAGCAGAATGTAGCTTTTTCACTATAAATGCAACTTGATTTGAAAAAAAAAAAACACCCAAATTTAAAAACTGCTAATTACTCAGAGATGCCATACATAGTGCATAAACCTTGTGCAGAGTGTTACCATACATTACATTAAAGCGAATTCAATGTCTACCAGCATACTTTCAGAGATTATTCATAAGACTCGAGTCTCGGGCTTTGTGTCTGAGTCGAATCTTAAGTCCTTAAAGCACGGGTTTAGGTTGTGTGTAAAGTCTTTTGCAGCTTAAGTGTAATTCAAGTCTAAGTTGCAGACTTGAGTCCCCTTTTTTGCCATACTCTCATGTTTGCAGTGGCGTGCACAGACATTTTGGGGGGCAGGTGCTCAAGTGGAAAAAAAGGGCACCTTGCGCGGCCCATGGAGCTGTCAGTTGGCTTTGTAGTGTGAGATTTATTACAGGCACAACATGAACATAATTTACATGTGTTACTAAGCACCCCCAAAACAAACTGTCCTGTGGGTTGAAGGGAAATGACCACCCAGGAAAAAAAAACTCAAAACAAGAATGCATTTTACAAAATTCTTAAGATTAATAAGGCAACAAAATGATCATAGACTGATTTAAAGTTAGATTACTGATTCACAACCTGAACTTCCCGAGTCAAATTTGAAACTTATGTTATCCTTACGTTATATTTTTTTACTTTTTACACACTGAGCACAATGTGTTTGTCTTGACTATATCATTCTGTACTTTTATCACAAAATGTCTTCTGCACCAAATAATCTTATGTTGTAGCAAAGCAGGTTACACTGTCAAATTTACCAGGTAGGTCACACTAAATTAGTTATCTTCAGAAATGTGAGTAACCAGTGACCATTGTACAGTGTAAATCAACTATACCCAGAAAATGAGTTATAAAATCTTTATAGTCAAAATGAAACCAACATCAGAGAATATGATCATAAGAAGAATCATCTATACTTCTGCATGTAGCCAGCGTGATATATGACAGAATTTATTCTTAGAGAATAAAAATGAATGAGATTACAAGTCCTGAGAACTGATAAGATGTCTGCTATTTAGAAATTAAAATATTCTGATCACATCATCATTTTTACACACAGAAGTAGAAAATACAACTTAGCCTACATGCCCCACATTTACTGAACTTTATTAAAGGTATTTTAGTAGTGCATGAATTGTAATGTTAACCAGCTCATTTGGCTGTATTTGTAATAAAAAAAAAAAAATACATGAGTCAAACAGAAGTCATCATGGACCATAATAGCAAATGTAATACCAACATCTATGAGATAGATTTGAATTTATTTTTTTCTTCTAATTTAATCTAAGAGTTAAGTCGTAGACATTCTCCTGGTGCATGGTGGCGGCCATAGAATACATAGCGGGTAATGGTAGGCCATTCATTGGCCTGTTCTGTTTAGATAAAATGGTGGCAGGTGAAGTTTTAACTTTTTCATCTGAAGTTTAGGAAGTAAGTATATTCGTTTTGTTTGTTTCCTGGATGGTTAGCCGGCCTGTCGGCAGGGCAGGGCTCTATCTGACGGCGGAGGGGAGGAGAGAAGAGGTAAGCTGGACCAGCACAGGTCCAACTCTCTGCTCTGCACGCAGCCCATCTCCATTGAGAGACACACAAGTGGTATTATAGGCCTTTAAATTCAGAAATTTTACCTTGGGCCCCACACTATACACTGTAAAAAAACAAAACAAACAAAAAAAAATCAAAAAAGATTTCAGGAGGGCACTTTTTTCTCCAAAAGATAAAAGGGCAGGTGCTCTAGCACCACCTAGCGTCTATCTGTGCACGTCCCTGCATGTTTGCACATTTAGGCTGATTTTAAATTAGCCAGAAAGCTTTATTTGAGGCAGACAAGCCCAAAATAAACCACACGTGCTGTGTGGTATTTGTTTATTTGAAAAAAGGACAGACTGAGACATGGAAGGAGTTTTACATATTTAAAAAAAAGATGCTTCACTCCCAACTGACTAAGACAAGCATTTGGCTTCATTTTACAAACAGGTTCACTTTAGTGCTCTGCTAGTGTGAAGCTAGCATGTAATAGACCAAACTTTATGGATATATTATCCAATTAAGTGGCAAATGTTTTTAATTTTTATTTATTTTTTTGGTTATGCACAACAAACCACCTGGTGCTATAGAGGAAGTAAGCATATCTCTTTGAACATTAGTGGATTTTTGTTTAGGGAAATTGATACATAATTACCAATGTCCTATTTAGAAAGCCGTAATAGTTTAGTTATAAAAAAATCAGGAATACTCTGAGTAGAGAGGGGCTAAGTGTTATGTCCCATTAGATATGACATATCGTGGAAAATAATTATTTGCAATGGACATGGAAAATTCTTCAAGCCGATTTTGACAGAAAGCCCTATGAGCAATTGTGCAAAAAGATATATTTAGCTACTTCAAACTTGGGTCTCATCAACTGGAAGCTGAGGGGGCCTGAGATTGTTCACTGTGTATGATGTAACTCTCTTTTTTTATATATCAGTTAACAAGAGAAAAGGGAGAGGATTTAACAATGTCACACTTCAGCTCATAGGAACTGATTTAGGCAGTTTTGCATAATATAAAAATGGAATCCAGCTTCAGAGAGTTCTTTTTTTCAATATAACCATTTGTGGTGTCTCTGGAAGAAATGGAAGACACCCAAATTGTCATTTTTAGATTTAATCAGTAATTTATCTGGCAGAAAGAGAGACCCTCCTTTCCCTTCCTGTCTGACTCACAGCAAAATAGCATGAGGACCGTGTTAGAGATGGTGATTAATCTGCGTGTAGATCAAAGGAGATTACTAATTAGATTTAGTTTGGGGGATCAAAACAAAACAGCTTTGGTATCTGCTGTGCTAAAAATAACTTCATTGCAGTGCTGAGCTATACATGTCAGTGAAGTCAGAAAAGAGTCCTAGATATCCACAACCCATACTCCACTTCTCAGTATTATCTTTTAGGTTGTCGTACAATAATCAATGTTGGAAATGTTGGGGCCTTTGGGGCTGCAGCTTTTCTTTGTCGTGGATAAAAAATATACATTGAACCCTAACTTTATAGTAACTTTTCTTAATTAGCAACAAAAAACTTAGATTTTTTTTTTCAATTTGTGAATTAGTTATTTTACAAAAAATCACTTTGTAAATAAACCATCTTAAATCAAATAAATATTTTAGTATTTTGTTTGTTTATTTACATGGTACCATTAGTGTCACAGTGCAACTAGCTGCAACAGGAAGTTTAAAGTCTACAAGCAAATAATTCCCCATTTCTTTCATTAGTGAAGTTGCTAACAAAATCTCTTTCAGTACTTACTGTATTCTATAATAGAGCAGAAATAAAAATAACCACAAATAATCAGAAACCACTTTTTTTCCTGTTCATTTAAATTTTACCAACTAGTATTAGCACTGCAGCACAACTAGCTGCAACAGGAAACTAGAAAAATAACAGCAATCAATTTGTATTTTTTTCCAGAAGTGAATTCAGAAGACTGTTTTAGAAGAAAGTAAGGTGGCATAAAAGAATGTCAAAACAAACATTTCTTTTTTTTTTTTTATACTATTTAAGGGTTAGGGTTTTTGCTCTGTAGTTAGGCTGGTAGTTATTATAGTTTTTAATCTAGGCAGATCAGGTACCTTACAATTGAATCTATCTCCTGAAAATCAGCCACAGATCCAAGTTTTTGTTTGTTTTTGTTTTCTTTAATAAACAACACCCTCTACAAGTTTTCATGACCTCCACAACTATTGATACCCTTGATAACGCTGTGTAAAAAACTTAAGAAAATACTTAATTTTTGTGGATTAAAACACTACCACTCTGAAATTCATTCATTGAGTTGGTGGGGATGTTACAAGTTGGTGCCACAATTATTGGCACCCTATAGAATAAATGTAAGTGAAGCATTTTTGTAATTTATACTCTTAAGCTCATCAGAGCTTAAGAGTATAAACCTTCAAGTAATAATTCAAAAAATGGGAATGGTAAATGGCTTGCAATGGATAGCACTTTATCAAGCCCCCAGAGACCTTTACACTACATTCAGTCATCCATCCATTCACAGTGGCAAGCTACATTGTAGCTACAGCTGCTCTGGGGCACACTTACAGAAGTGAGGCTGCCATACCATCAGCAGCAAGGCGGGTGAAGTGTCTTGCCCAAGAACACAATGACTGAGACAGAACGGGGGTTCGAACTAGCAACCCACAGATTACAGGACAAACCCTTACCACTGTCACCATTGCCACTGTATTGGGTGTTTCGTCGAAAGACAAGAGCACATCCGATAGAAATAAAGCAGGTGTTTGTTGATCCCCATAAGTCAGGAAATAGAAGGAAGAGCAATAAATGCAAGGAGTAAAACAGTTAGAACTCAGCAAAACAAAGCTAGACTGGACCCCGAGCTGGTCTTGCTCATAGAGGACGTAAAACATATCCCAGCAACACTGTCAACTGCACCAAGGGTGGCATTTGGGGTCATCAAGTCTCCATAACAATTTACTTTAAGACTTGAGTACACATCCTCACCAGGGATGCCAATAAAAAGTATTTGGGTGTTTGAGTGTACTTTATTTTCCACGGACCATTCCAGTTTGAATTATTCTTTGTCACACCAATAATGATATGAGGATATCTAGTGTATGTTCTTAGTGGGTTGGTTTAATTAGGACCTGGTAAAGATCAGACAATTTCTACATTATAACGTTAGAATTGACAGAATTTGTACTTCTTTTATTAGCATGGCTCTAACGCTCATGTTCTGTACAGTTGCATCAATTGTCTTTACAAACCAAAATATATATCATGAAGACAACTCGGAGGCATCCGTATAAAGAAAACAGCTTTTCTCAGCATCCCTGCCAATATAGAAATCACAGCAAAAAACAGCCTTACGAAAAACACATTACTTTCTTTTCCACCGTATAATGACATTTCCCAGAAAGCATACTCTTTCATCAGCAAGTTGTTTCCATTTTTCCTTCCCAGATGTGGCTAATCCTCTCACAGAAAATGAGTTGGATGTAGCAGCCTTATCAGGAGAGCAATGTGTAAATAAACATGATCATGCAAATGGATTGTTTCCTCTGTACCCAAAAAGCAGGCCTCTGGTGTGAATGAGTGAGTGGTAGAGAGGCAGAATTCAACAAAAATGATTCAGGCAGGAAAATTTGCTTTAAGCTGTGACTGCAGGGACAATAAGTGAATCTGAAACCACGTTTCGCTGAAGCATGGAGACCAGTGTGTGTGTTGTTTTTCTGACTGAGGTGTGTGTGACTGACCCAGTTTGCCAAAGAGCTCCACTCCCAGAGCAGCGTAGATGAAGAAGAGCAACATGAAGAGGAGACCAAGATTTCCCACCTGGAAGTGATACACATGTTAGACTCCCCTCTCGGAACGGAGCACGACAGTGTAAATATTCCTTGTTTGAAACTCCAGAGAATACAAGGATTAAGATTTATTTCAATGTTTTTTTTTAAATTAATTGTAACTGATACATATTTGACTTTTTTTATGGTGAGACCACACTGAAAAAAATGTCTTCCCAGCACATAAACTCTGCGGTTTGACATGTTTTGTAAATACAGCAGCCAACACCTCCTCAAAATGGAGATCACGCAAGCTTTGAATAAAACTGCTTGGAGGTACATACTCTGTGTTCTTGTGGTTCACAAAGAAAAAGTCATAGTCGTTCTCCTTTCTAACATTACGAAAAGAAGAAAAGAAACGACCTTACAATAGAGAGCACATAAAGTAGCATAACAAGGACTGCTGGTTATATGCAGTAGTCTGCTTCTAATAAATGCTTGTTTTGAAAGACAGTCATAAAAACAGATTAAGAAAAAAGTACTGTTTTCTTTGTTAGTCTGCAAGATATGGAATTAAATATGTTAACTGTTGTTGAGACCTAACAAGAGTCCTTGTTTACCTGCGGCAGTGCTTGCATGACCGTATCCAGCAGAGCTCTCATTCCTTTTGCCATCTTCAGAAGTTTTAGCACTGCAGGACACACACAGAAAGGTCTTAAGCAGTTTTTACAAGTTTCACCTGGCCTAGTTGCTGAAGAATTGACAGTGGCATAAAAATGTCCTAGTTGTTATATAATACTAAAGAGACAGTTGGATATGATTTTACGGAGCCTATGATGTCTTTTCATAAAATGTAAATTAATATTAAGATTCAAAATACATAGGCTTGGTTGCTTTGTCGGTGTGTGTGTGTGTGTGTGTGTGTGTGTGTGTGTGTGTACCTCGTGCAATCCGCAGTACTCTCATGATTCGGATAATGGTAGGATTTATTGGCAAAGCAGCTTTCATTTTCAGCTCTTCCAGAGTGATACCCATAATGGACAAGGCAACTATCCCAACATCTAGCTGATTCCACCTAAACATGCATTGTAAAGTCATTTTAATGACACAAAAGACTAACAAGTAAGGTAAAAAATGGCCTATATGACAAACTGAATAAGGTTTTCCTTGCTTGACAGTACACAGCCTTGCAAAAGTAAGGAAAGGTTGTCAGAGTTGATGTTAAGACAGATGGAAAATGGGGAATCTGTGGCAATACTTGAAAACGGAATAGGCCAATGTTTGTCTTTATGTGACCATAGTTGGAAGAGGCATACCCCAAAGAACCTACAACTGACCTGTGGTTCTACAAAATGCTGTTCAAGAGGGACTTTACCCATGGATTTCACACTTTTTAGATTTTTAGTTGTAAAAAATTAAGAAAACAACTTTGTTGGTTTTCGGTTTTTATGCTTTCTATTTTTGAAAATAGCAGAATTTACATTACATTATTTCTGAAACCAAAGTCCTCTCCATCTTTGTGACAGTAATGTTTACTTACTAACCAAAGCCTATCCATCAACTGTGCTATGTGGTTCATATTCAAATCTAACATTGGCAGCCTTTGTGTTGAGAAAGTCCTGCACACCCTGTTTAATCTTTGGTGCCTTCCTTAGGGTGGCGATGTACCCAGGTTGGAAATCTTTGACATGAAAGCACAAACAAAGTAATAAACTCTACATTTTTTCAATATTTACACAGCTAAAAGAAGAACAGGATAATGGGAGACAGACCTAATATTAGCTCTGCCAGACGGCTGATGGTAAACATTGAGCCAGGCATCTAAATTAATGGGTAGACCACCCACTTATCTCTTTGGGAGAGAAAACAGTAAATTTAGCCCTAAGACAAATTAACCACACTCACCAAACATGTTGTCTCTACTTTACTGAAACTGAGGCCAAAAAACCAGAATACAATAACATGTTCTAATTAGGATAACATTATTTTTCGTGACAACCTATCATGCATGATGGATAGATGAACGGATTTAGTGTTCAGCACACAGGAAAGGGTTTCATGTTTGCACTCATGGTCTGTTTTACCTGTCTTTGAAGAACCTGTGGAAGCCAAAGGCCACAAGTTTCAGCAGAGCCTCGATGACAAAGATAATGGTAAACACGTAGTTACAGTACTTCAGAACCTCCTCCAAATACTGCAAAAACACAGACACAAATGTAGAAGAACATCTCACACAGAATGCGTAGCAGTGTTTGACTCTATCATATATGTTTTTCATTATAAATTGGTAAGTTCTCAACTTGCCAACTTCAACATGTTTGTGTTAACACAAATGAGTATAAAGAAAATGTTAAGCTGTTAAAGTTTATTCTTTTATAAAACTGACACACCTTAGAAAATAATTACATTGTAAATGCAAGTAGATACTAGCTTTTAAGATGCAAATAAGCTCAAAATAAGTCATACCCCAGACAGATAAAGATTAAAATAATATTTATTCAACCATTAATTTTCTTCCTGATGGGTAATAAGATAATAAAAAACAATGTAAGAGGAGTATAATTTTTTTTTAAATTCTATTTATTTTTTTAATTTTAGTTTTTAAAACTAACTGTATTGGCATTACAGCAGATAAACCCTTATAAAACATAACCAGCTTTTTGCATGTTTCCACTGGTATTTTGACAATATATGTTTAATGATGAACTCTACAGTTTTGACATTCCCTTCACAGATTATATATTTCAAATCAGAAGAAATGTGTCAATAAAATTAAAAGATATTGAGACACCTAAATCTACCAGAGGTAGGATTTACCTGTGAGATGGGTGAGACTATTTAGCGAGAGCAAAACTGATCCACAAAAGATTTACTCTTGTCAATAATTTGAATTTTAAAAAAGAAAATATAACAACGAACTAAATTTTAATCAAAACTCTTCTTGCATGTCAATATATTTCAACAAGCCAGCTCAAAAGAGGCATCTGCATTGCCTTCAATTTAAACCTAAAGTCCAGTTTTTCCAATCCATTGTCTAAAAAAACTAACTATTAAATGTTATGCTATTACTGACACACCCTTAATGTATATAACAAGGGTGAGACAAGATGGCAAGAGTATCTTCTGATACTGAAATATGACTATATTTTTTGCTGAGGCGAAGACATGGAGTTATGGTCTGGTCAATTAATCATTGTAGTGACAGAGAAGAAATTAACAGTGTGTAAACCCTGTAAGAACATATTGCCATACACTGCGACTAACACTAGCAATACGCAATTTGGTGCTAAAGCATGGAGCAATTTCACTTTTTTTCTGTTATTTGTACTACATTGGATTATTTTGTAGTTCTAGGTAAAATAACACCTTTCACTTCTCCTGGGTTATTCTACACTGAACAGATATTTATTAAAAAGTTTGGGATTCATGAAACGTTTATTCTCTGTTTGACCATACAAAAACAGGCAATTTGAATTTCTTTTTTTGTTGGGGGTTGAGGGAGATGCAGGTGCAGGTGCATACAGTACCTGTGGCTGATTGTAGTGCTCAATGCTCATTGTGAAGACATTGATGCAAATGATGAAAGTGATGAAGAGATCCAGGTAGTGGCTTGTGCACAGAGTATGGATGGTCAGCCGCAAAGGAGAGTAGTCAGCGTAGTACGGTCTCTGCTTGGCCTCTGAAACACAAACAAACACACAAACAGGACAGAGAAAGTGAGAGACAGGCAAATATAACAGTTCTCTATAACATTACTTGTCCAGAAGTGTGCACAGTGAGGCAACGACTACTCTTTATTTAAGCTGTAAAAGTTTATTTTTGTATCGTTGGTCGACCAAGATGTATTTGTGTCTAACATCAAATCCAAATGTTTTTTGCAGTCATACTATAGTTATAAAGAATATGCTCCCAATTCCTGTGCACATTACTGGGTGTGTCTAGTTTCTAATATGAAAGGACATGAGAGTAACAGATGTGCTCATCGTTTATTTATTTAGTAACTTGTTTCCTTTGTTAATTGCACAGAACATAGTTTTAAAATAAAGATAGCAAAAACTCACAGGCTATGCATATTTTCATACTAATCAGCTAAATTATGAATATAGGTTAAAGGTTTTTAAATACCTGCTATTTTGAAGAGTTTTTCTTTTCATCAACATGTTTCAGACTTATACTAATAATAAATGTGTCATAAACAGAAAAACATGTTTAATAAATTTCATCTTTTGCTGAGACAGCATAATTTATCATCTTAAAATTAAGAAAAAATACGACCTTGATTTAAGTACAAGTCATTCTGAGGGGAAAATATGTCATTTGTCACAAAATTCCAGGTATCACAATTATTGCCACTCTTAACAACTATCAAATAAACAAAACTGAATATTTTTTTTTATTCATAACTTACTTCTGTCGGTTCTGCCTGGTGTAAAAATATACAAAAGTGCCTCATGCCTTATTTTAAGAGTGGATGAGTATGTACAGGTCCTTCTCAAAATATTAGCATATTGTGATAAAGTTCATTATTTTCCATAATGTCATGATGAAAATTTAACATTCATATATTTTAGATTCATTGCACACTAACTGAAATATTTCAGGTCTTTTATTGTCTTAATACGGATGATTTTGGCATACAGCTCGTGAAAACCCAAAATTCCTATGTCACAAAATTAGCATATCATTAAAAGGGTCTCTAAACGAGCTATGAACCTAATCATCTGAATCAACGAGTTAACTCTAAACACCTGCAAAAGATTCCTGAGGCCTTTAAAACTCCCAGCCTGGTTCATCACTCAAAACCCCAATCATGGGTAAGACTGCCGACCTGACTGCTGTCCAGAAGGCCACTATTGACACCCTCAAGCAAGAGGGTAAGACACAGAAAGACATTTCTGAACGAATAGGCTGTTCCCAGAGTGCTGTATCAAGGCACCTCAGTGGGAAGTCTGTGGGAAGGAAAAAGTGTGGCAGAAAACGCTGCACAACGAGAAGAGGTGACCGGACCCTGAGGAAGATTGTGGAGAAGGGCCAATTCCAGACCTTGGGGGACCTGCGGAAGCAGTGGACTGAGTCTGGAGTAGAAACATCCAGAGCCACCGTGCACAGGCGTGTGCAGGAAATGGGCTACAGGTGCCGCATTCCCCAGATCAAGCCACTTTTGAACCAGAAACAGCGGCAGAAGCGCCTGACCTGGGCTACAGAGAAGCAGCACTGGACTGTTGCTCAGTGGTCCAAAGTACTTTTTTCGGATGAAAGCAAATTCTGCATGTCATTCGGAAATCAAGGTGCCAGAGTCTGGAGGAAGACTGGGGAGAAGGAAATGCCAAAATGCCAGAAGTCCAGTGTCAAGTACCCACAGTCAGGGATGGTCTGGGGTGCCGTGTCAGCTGCTGGTGTTGGTCCACTGTGTTTTATCAAGGGCAGGGTCAATGCAGCTAGCTATCAGGAGATTTTGGAGCACTTCATGCTTCCATCTGCTGAAAAGCTTTATGGAGATGAAGATTTCATTTTTCAGCACGACCTGGCACCTGCTCACAGTGCCAAAACCACTGGTAAATGGTTTACTGACCATGGTATCACTGTGCTCAACTGGCCTGCCAACTCTCCTGACCTGAACCCCATAGAGAATCTGTGGGATATTGTGAAGAGAACGTTGAGAGACTCAAGACCCAACACTCTGGATGAGCTAAAGGCCGCTATTGAAGCATCCTGGGCCTCCATAAGACCTCAGCAGTGCCACAGGCTGATTGCCTCCATGCCACGCCGCATTGAAGCAGTCATTTCTGCAAAAGGATTCCCGACCAAGTATTGAGTGCATAACTGTACATGATTATTTGAAGGTTGACGTTTTTTGTATTAAAAACACTTTTCTTTTATTGGTCGGATGAAATATGCTACTTTTGTGAGATAGGAATTTTGGGTTTTCATGAGCTGTATGCCAAAATCATCCGTATTAAGACAATAAAAGACCTGAAATATTTCAGTTAGTGTGCAATGAATCTAAAATATATGAATGTTACATTTTCATCATGATATTATGGAAAATAATGAACTTTATCACAATATGCTAATATTTTGAGAAGGACCTGTATGTCATGGACTGGTTTCTATTCCACAAGCCACAGACACTTTAACAGAGTGCATGGCCTTATGAACTCTTACAAACCCCATGGCATTTTCTATAAAAATAAAAATTATCTGGGCTTCTTTCAGACTCAGAGAATTGAAAATAAATTGTTATTGAGTATATTAGCAAGATAATGATTAAAACATATGGCCACATAAACCCTAAAATGGTTTACCAGACGCAAAACTAATCTTCGTCTCTGGCCATCTCAGTTCCCATGCCTAATGTCTCTTATAGAAGACATATGGGGTTAGCTGAGGAACCTAGAGCATAGGAGAGGACCCAGGACTCTGGACAATCTCGAGAGAGATAGTGTGACGAGGAATTATCAGAGATCTCTGTTTGTATTCTTAAGCTTAGTGAAATGTTAAAGCAGAGGTGCTACTAAGTGGTGTCCAATTAGCAAAAAAGGGTTATAAAAAGTATTGACAGCAGAGGTTTAATAAGTGTGGCACCAGTGATTTCGTGGAAAGCGGCTCTTTCTTATGGTGAGATTTGTTTCCCCACTGAATACATGCACTTGAAATAAAGGTTAAATTTTTCAAAGTGAGATTAATCGGCTTCCATAAATGCTGAACTTAATGCAAGCGTATTATTGCACTTTCAACAAAGACACAGCAACAGCAAGGAGATCTCTGCAATGTACTCTACTAAAGCTATGTCTACAGATAGCCATTTTGATTAACTTGAAAGGAACCTTAACAATGCCTCTAAATTGTGACCTTGTGTACACTAAGAAAAAATAAACTCTCCAGCTAGGTTTTAATAGGCTGTACTCACATGTCCATGGTGATGATTTTGAGTGGGCATCATGCCCTGTCTAACTACTGCATGCTCATATGTGATAAAATGCCTGATGTAGAAGGCTACCCAGTTCATGTTCAACAGCACGCTTTTCACAAACAGAATTACAAAAGCATCACATGTTAGTGAGAAACTCTGTTGATTCAGCATCTAATAACCTCATGGTCAACAATAGTCATTTAAAATACTATATTCCTATTGATTCACTGATCATGTTTCCTAATTACCCTGTAAGCTTAAGAAAAACATTTGTGATGTTGAACAAACACTGAAGCCACTCTCGTCTCCAATAGCATCACTGTAAAATAAAATCTCAGTGGCTCAAAACTACGTTGTTCTTTGAAATAGATTAGTTTGGATTAGCTGAATCCCATAGTAAGAATATTTTCTGAAATAGCTGAGCTTACATTTCTACAGAACATGCTGGACCACTGAGATGTAATAATGAATAAAGGTAAGACTTGTCTTCCACTCACACCTTAATCTACTTTCGAATTTAAGAGTAGATCAAGTGCCTTACAAAAGTAGTCACATGGCTAAGGTTTTCCACATTATGTCATGTTACAACCAGAAATTTCAATGTATTTCATTGGGATTTTATTTCAGAGACCTACACATGTAGGGAATTATTGTGAAATGGCAGGAAAGGATAGGTGGCTTTCAAATTTATTTTTCAAATGAAAATCTGAAAACTAGTTTGCATTTGCATCCAATTACTTTTACAAATTTTCACATACATGAATGTTTCTGCAACCAAATGTCTTCAGAACTCACCTCATTAGTAAATAAGGGGTTATTGCAACTATTAACCCTGCAGTTCTCAAAATGGCCTTTATGGAAATACTGCAAAAAGAAAACCAAAAGATCTCCTATTTTCATGTAGTTTCTTTCTTGTCCCTCTATAGCCCTAATTTATCAAACACAGATGTAGGTTTGGACATAAATATGATCATAGTAAGAGTTCCAGTTCTGATTTGTGAAGCCATGCATATACTGGACACTCCCAGGGTACGAAAAAATAACCATCAATTAGAAACCATAAACCATTAAACCTGACTTTAAATGGAGCTAAATACAGGCCAATCCTAACAAATTATTGACTCAGGGGGCTGAATACAAATGCAAGGCACACTTTCTTTCTTTTATTTAATTTTTTTTTGGTTTTTTAATGTATCTATATTTCTTTCCCTTTGGAAAATGTGCATATCTTTGGTTGTATCATGAAAAATTATGAATAGTTTTGCGAGGCCATGAAAATTAAATCAAATGTTTGTCTCTTATGTTCATCTTGATTTAAAGTATTTCTACATGCAAACAGCTCAGTTGTTATAGCAATTTGGTACAGATATGCACAGATATTTTAATTCACTTCTATTCCTTTAAAGGTGGAACTAAAATTTACTAACAGCTCTGTTACCCAAGATATTAACCTGACTGATTAACAGGTATAGCAGCCAAACGTCTGCTATGTTTCTGAGTCTGCCAGTCAAAGCATGTTTGGAGAAAATATTTATTTTCTACCAGAGTCGAGAGGCATCTCAGAGTCTTACACATGCATTGGAAGGGATTGAAGGGAAATAGACAATTCACAGAGGAAAATTTTTAATGGAGAAAAATTTTCAAGGATGTACCAAGTAACTTACTAAGCATGCAAATGTTGCTATTTATATTACACTAAACAGATTTTGTTTTTTAATCCAACTCGTACATGTGTCGCTTAAGTTTATCATGTACATCTAGATTAACAATTTAGGTGGAATTTGAGTGAAAGTTTGGAATTTAAAATGTTGTGGTTTGGTGATTAGTTTGGTTCTGTCTTACGTTTTCCATGCAGGGTTAGGATGGGTCAGGGTTGGGCTGCAGTCATGCAGTGACATGCATCAGATTGGCATAGCCCACACCCTTTAACAGTGATTAATCACATTTTGTGTGAGCTAGCCAGTCTTATAAACTCTCCACATTCCATCTGTAATTAACTAATCATAACCCTATTTTTATTGTTTTCTTTTTTTTTCCTTCAAGCTCTGAAAGCAGGCAGTGCTCAGAAAAATAGACTACCGACCAGCCCCTCCATTCTCCTTACTCCTGCGCTTTTTATCTATCATTTTGAGCCTCTTCTCCTCCCGTAAACGGGCCTCCTCCTCCTCCTGATCCTGCCGGCACTTGTGAAAGTTTTCCACCACCACGCCAACAAACATGTTGAGGACGAAGAAACTGACGATGAGCAGAAAGGAAATGAAGTAGAGCAACATCCAGGGGTTGTGGTTCCTCACAGGCTGGAGAGAGAGAGGAATATATGGTTTTACCTTCAAAGTTTGTTTGTATTTTAGAATCAAGACACAAGAAGTACAGATGACAAATATATTTAAGCCTCACTACTTCAGTCTTTCATACAAGAAATGTGTAACAACATATAATACATCAAATATTTTGATAAATAAAATATAATTACAGTTAATTATGTAGTTGTTAGTCTATGCGAGTTACAAAAATTTGATGATACTACAAATATTTTATTTTTATTTTTTGATGTGAGCAAATTTGATATGCTGCCTTAAAAAATAAACAGGCGTATACAGTGTATATTGTCAAACTACACACAGACAGATGTTTCCAAGCCTTTAATTAGGATGATTTTCCACTTATAGTTAATTAAAATTGGAATATTACATCAGACCAATACAATATATATTTTAATACAAAGATGTTAGCTTAATGAAAAGTACTTTTAATACATGCATGAAGATTGTTATTTTCAAAAGGTACATTTAAACTGACAAAAGCATTATTGAAACACATAATTGCAGATAACTGTAGATAGCAAACTGCAGTATGTTGAACCACTTGTTAATCGTAATATTGATATTACATTTACTATTTTAAATTCTTTTTTCATTTATTATTTTCTAGTATGATTAATTATCTGATAATACAGGTCCTTCTCAAAATATTAGCATATTGTGATAAAGTTCATTATTTTCCATAATGTCATGATGAAAATTTAACATTCATATATTTTAGATTCATTGCACACTAACTGAAATATTTCAGGTCTTTTATTGTCTTAATACGGATGATTTTGGCATACAGCTCATGAAAACCCAAAATTCCTATCTCACAAAATTAGCATATCATTAAAAGGGTCTCTAAACGAGCTATGAACCTAATCATCTGAATCAACGAGTTAACTCTAAACACCTGCAAAAGATTCCTGAGGCCTTTAAAACTCCCAGCCTGGTTCATCACTCAAAACCCCAATCATGGGTAAGACTGCCGACCTGACTGCTGTCCAGAAGGCCACTATTGACACCCTCAAGCAAGAGGGTAAGACACAGAAAGAAATTTCTGAACGAATAGGCTGTTCCCAGAGTGCTGTATCAAGGCACCTGAGTGGGAAGTCTGTGGGAAGGAAAAAGTGTGGCAGAAAACGCTGCACAACGAGAAGAGGTGACCGGACCCTGAGGAAGATTGTGGAGAAGGAAGGGCCGATTCCAGACCTTGGGGGACCTGCGGAAGCAGTGGACTGAGTCTGGAGTAGAAACATCCAGAGCCACCGTGCACAGGCGTGTGCAGGAAATGGGCTACAGGTGCCGCATTCCCCAGGTCAAGCCACTTTTGAACCAGAAACAGCGGCAGAAGCGCCTGACCTGGGCTACAGAGAAGCAGCACTGGACTGTTGCTCAGTGGTCCAAAGTACTTTTTTCGGATGAAAGCAAATTCTGCATGTCATTCGGAAATCAAGGTGCCAGAGTCTGGAGGAAGACTGGGGAGAAGGAAATGCCAAAATGCCAGAAGTCCAGTGTCAAGTACCCACAGTCAGTGACGGTCTGGGGTGCCGTGTCAGCTGCTGGTGTTGGTCCCCTGTGTTTTATCAAGGGCAGGGTCAATGCAGCTAGCTATCAGGAGATTTTGGAGCACTTCATGCTTCCATCTGCTGAAAAGCTTTATGGAGATCATGATTTCATTTTTCAGCACGACCTGGCACCTGCTCACAGTGCCAAAACCACTGGTAAATGGTTTACTGACCATGGTATCACTGTGCTCAATTGGCCTGCCAACTCTCCTGACCTGAACCCCATAGAGAATCTGTGGGATATTGTGAAGAGAACGTTGAGAGACTCAAGACCCAACACTCTGGATGAGCTAAATGCCGCTATCGAAGCATCCTGGGCCTCCATAAGACCTCAGCAGTGCCACAGGCTGATTGCCTCCATGCCACGCCGCATTGAAGCAGTCATTTCTGCAAAAGGATTCCCGACCAAGTATTGAGTGCATAACTGTACATGATTATTTGAAGGTTGACGTTTTTTGTATTAAAAACACTTTTATTTTATTGGTCGGATGAAATATGCTAATTCTGTGAGAATTAAAAAATTTATTATACTCCTGCAGATAAAATGTATATACCTGCTGATCCACCCCTACAGCGTCTAGTCCATCATACATGATGTTGACCCAGCCATCCTTACATGACAGGACAAACAACGACATCAAAGCCTGGAAACCAAAAACAGTTGTACTTTAGAAGATTTTCTCTGCATGCATTAAACGTCCGTTGATAGTGCAATCATAAATCAAGCAAGATTTGGGCTTTATTTAACTGGGAAATGCACATTATATCAAAAAAAAAAAGAAAAAGCTGCATGGTATCATAGGAAAAAGAATATTAATCTCTGGCATGCTGACATGAATAGAAGAAAGGTGCTAGCTTTTTACATTGTACATGCTTCATGTTATCTCAGACTTATTTGATTCATCCACACCTGAATCAAGTTGTCAAAATTGTACTTCCTTCGTATCCACTTGTAGTTGGCCTGTAGACAGTCTGACTTGTTTGTGACATTTCTTGTGTCCAGACCTTCACAGTGGTAAAACTTTCCTTTGAACAGCTAAAAAAACAGGCAAAAGAAAACAATAAAAAGGATACTTTTCAACTCCCTGAAGGTATGTTCACCTATGCAGTGCTCAGCATTGACATCTAAGCAATTTTGGGTGAAATAGCTCAGGAGAGAGCAGGGATGCAACTTGTGCATATGATGTATTGTAAGCTTGTGCGACTGCATAGTGAAACAGTGATTACCTGGACCCCCAAGATTCCAAACACAATGAAGAAGGCGCAGCAGATCAACACAATGTTCCCAATAGGTCTAAGAGAGGTGATGAGAGTCTCCACAACCAGCTTCAGTCCTGGGGCACGGCTGATCACCCTGGAACACACAGTCATGCACTCAGTAATGGACAATTTAAAGAGTAGCGGCAGTTCACAGAAATGAATATTAAAATGATGGAAACAGGAAATGGGCGTGCACCTGAAAAAATAAAACCAGAAGCAATAACCTGATTGTGTGCCCCCCCTAAGACAAAAAACTTTGTTGAATTTTCTGATTCAGTTTCAGCAGACATTCTTATCTGGTAGACGTCTATCAGCATTCCACATCTTGACTTGGTAAAATTTACACTCTATACTGTATAAGTTATCCAAATCTGTCAGATTGTGAAACATACCTTGTGCATAACCCTCTTTAGGTGAGCACATAGTTGTTTTGTCAGATTTTGCTCTGGATTCTGGCTAGACTAGCTTGGACTCACTTTGATGCTGAAAATAGATTCCTGCCTACCACCGGTTTTCTAGCAAACACTGATGTGCATGAGACACCAGAAGAAAGAGTAAGCCCAAAGCATAATGCTGAGACCACCATGTTTGAGATACAAAGTGTTGTGTTTGTGAGCCAAACATACATTGGGAATTGTGGCTCAGAATCAAATTTTAGTTTTGTCAAACCAAAACCCATTCTCCTAAAGGTTTTTGGGAGATTATAGCTAGGTCTGGATATTTTCTTTAGAACAAAAGGCTACTGTCTTGAAATCTGTCTACTACCTGACTACAAACCTATAGAGGATACAGGAGAGTGTTTTTGACCCCTTGGCAGCCACACTGAACAGTTTTTGTCTTGGTTTTCAGGAAGTCTTGTTTTTCCAATGCCACTATTGTACCTGTTGTTCCTGTACCATGGTGCATATTAAATGCTCTATATTTTCTTTATACCCTTCTACTGACAGGCTCCTTCTCTGCAGGCTGTGACTAAAGAATGTAAATGAGCAATTATCTGGAAAATCCTTCTAGGACAGTTGAATGTTATTTAATATTAAGTGAAGTTATGAACTCAAGACTGAAATGCTGAAATTGATATTAAACAGAGCTTCGGCTGAGTATTGATTCATCAGGGTACACAGTAATACATCCAGTGTATTGCAGCTTACTTTAATCTTTTTATATTTAAAGTTTTTTTATATATTTTCTCCAAACAGATTTTATTGATTTTTAGTCTAACTGTACAGGATCATTGTGACTTTAAATATAAAACAAAGTTATGAAATTACTTATGCATTTTTTTATTCCTCAGAAACTTTACATTTTGACAGCATGTTGAAAGTATTTTACACCTTAGGCACAAATAGATACACTATGTACCTCAGAGGGCGAAGGGTACGTAGAAGACGAAGGACTCTGAGAATCCCCAGTATCCTGTTGGTACCAGTATAGGCCAGAGAGACCAGGATGTCCACCAGAGACACAAACACCAAGATTCCATCCAAAATGTTCCAACTGGACTTAAGATAGCTCTGATTCCCAAAGCAGAAACCAAGAGCTACAACCTGAGAAAACAATTAAAGGAATAGACAATTACTACCACAAAATTTCAGCCTCTGTCTATTTCTTTTTTACTTCACCGACATAAAAATAAAGCCTCTGATGTTTACCTTAATTGCCATCTCTGCTAGGAAGATTACAGTGAAAATATAGTTGGACACACCTAAAAACACTCGCTCCTAAATGGGAGAAAAAAAAGATTTAACCCATGTAAGTGGACCAAATTACCTAAACAAGACGTTTATGGTAATAACATATCCTGCTCTAAATGCAGCAGGTGTTCTATTTACATCCATCAGCTGTATAAGTAAAAGGCTTACACTGTGAAAAGACTATTTTGGAAAGACAGTCACTTTCACTGTTTTAGAAGGTATGAACTATGATGTCACCTTAATTCAAGGATTTAAAAAAAATTGGTTTTTTGGCTTTTCCCTTTCAGGGGTTGTCAGAGTGAGTCAACTGTCTCCATCTAGCCCTATCTTCTGCATATTATTTTCTCACACCCATTACCTTCCTGTGTCCTTGCACTTCGTCCATAAATCTCGTCTTTGGTCTTTCTCTAGGCCTCCCGCCTGGCATTTCCAGCCTCAGCATCATTCTACCGATGTACTCACATCCAGTGTACTCAGTCAATGGAGATTCCTGTCTAACTTAATCTGTCAACCCGTCCATCACCACAGCAAACAAGAAGGGTGTCAGAGCCAATCCTCGTTGCAGTTCCATTTCCACCTTAAACTCATCTGTCAAACCTACAGCACACCTCACCACTGACTCACAGCTCTCATACATGTCCTGCACTACTTTGACTTAACTCTCTGCTATTCCAGACCTTGTCATGCAATACCATAGTTTATCTCTCGGCACCCTGTCATGTGCTTCTCTAGATCTACAAAAACATAATGCAGCTCACTCTGACCTTCTCTGTACTTCTGTATCAACAATCTCAAAGCAAATACTGTATCTGTAGTACTTTATGGCATGAAACCACACTGCTGGAAGCACCTCCTGGTCACTCATAACCTGTCTAAACTCTTACCTGAAAGCCACACAGCTTTCTTCCTTTTTCAGTTTCCACCACTATGTCCTCTGCTCTTCCTTTGTTCTCTTCATCTTCCTCATCATAAGAGTCATTCTACACACCACCATCTTATGCTCTCTGACAACACTATTTCCCAACACTATCTTGCAGTCACTGAGTTTCTTCAGAATGCATTGTCTACAGAAGATGTAATCCACCTGTGTGCTCCTACCTCCGTTCTTGTAAGTCACCCTGTGTTCCTACCTTTTCTGAAAGAAAGTATTGACTACAGCCATTTCATCCTCTTTGCAAAGTCTACCACTACCTGTCCTTCTGCATTCCTGTTCTGAATACCAAACCTGCCCATCACTTCCTCATCACCTCTGTTTCCTGCTCCGACATGTCCATTGAGATCTGCACCAATCACCACTCTCTCACCTTTGGACATATTTTGCATCACTTCATCTGACTCACTCCAGAATTTCTACTTCTCCCACAACTCATATCCTGCCTGTGGGGCATAGCCACTAACAACATATAACATTACACCTTTAATTTTCTAAATGTAGACTCATCAACTAATCTGACACCTTTTTCACCTCCAGAACATTCTTGGCAAACATCTCCTTCAAGATAACTCCTACACCATTTCTCTTCCCATCCACACCATGGTAGAACAGCTTTCAATCTACTCCTAAGTTGCTAGCCTTGCTACCTTTCCACCTGGTCTCTTGAACGTCCACCTTCCTCCTCTGCCTCATGTCAGCCAACTCTTCAGCTTTTCCTATCATAGTCCCAACATTCAAATCCCTACTCTCAGTCCTTGACTCTTGCCTGCCCTCTTCTCTATCTGCCTATGGAGCCATCTTCCTCCTTTTCTTTTTTGCTAACCAACAGCAGCCTAATGTCCACCAGTACCATGTTTGTCACCAGCATCAACGGAGATTGATGCATGGAGATCACTTTCTTGACTCACATGGTAGATGTGGCAAACGTTTTATGCTGAATGCCCTTCCTGACGCAACCCTCAGCATTTATCTGTACATACATACATACATACATACAGGGGTTGGACAATGAAACTGAAACACCTGTCATTTTAGTGTGGGAGCTTTCATGGCTAAATTGGACCAGCCTGGTAGCCAGTCTTCATTGATTGCACATTGCACCAGTAAGAGCAGAGTGTGAAGGTTCAATTAGCAGGGTAAGAGCACAGTTTTGCTCAAAATATTGAAATGCAAACGACATTGCACGGTATCCAGGGTAATGTCAGCATACCACCAAGAAGGACGAACCACATCCAACAGGATTAACTGTGGACGCAAGAGGAAGCTGTCTGAAAGGCATGTTCGGTGCTCAACTCTCCTGTTTCCACCAGAACTGTCCGTTGGGAGCTCCACAGGGTCAATATACACGGCCGGGCTGCTATAGCCAAACCTTTGGTCACTCATGCCAATGCCAAACGTCGGTTTCAATGGTGCAAGGAGCGCAAATCTTACGCTGTGGACAACGTGAAATATGTATTGTTCTCTGATGAGTCCACCTTTACTGTTTTCCCCACATCCGGGAGAGTTACGGTGTGGAGAAGCCCCAAAGAAGCGTACCACTCAGACTTTTGCATGCCCAGAGTGAAGCATGGGAGTGGATCAGTGATGGTTTGGGCTGCCATATCATGGCATTCCCTTGGCCCAATACTTGTGCTAGATGGGCGGGTCACTGCCAAGGACTACCGAACCATTCTTGAGGACCATGTGCATCCAATGGTTCAAACATTGTATCCTGAAGGCGGTGCCGTGTATCAGGATGACAATGCACCAATACACACAGCAAGACTGGTGAAAGATTGGTTTGATGAACATGAAAGTGAAGTTGAACATCTCCCATGGCCTGCACAGTCACCAGATCTAAATATTATTGAGCCACTTTGGGGTGTTTCGGAGGAGCGAGTCAGGAAATGTTTTCCTCCACCAGGATCACGTAGTGACCTGGCCACTATCCTGCAAGAAGAATGGCTTAAAATCCCTCTGACCACTGTGCAGGACTTGTATATGTCATTCCCAAGACGAATTGACGCCGTATTGGCCACAAAAGGAGGCCCTACACCATACTAATAAATTATTGTGGTCTAAAACCAGGTGTTTCAGTTTAATTGTCCAACCCCTGTATATATATATATATATATATATATAGAAATGTATGAAATGCACTGTCTAAAAAAGAAATACGGACTGTGTGTGGACAAAAATGATTGTGTAAGCTCTGTTTGTTTGTGACTCACCGAGCTGTGAGGCTGTATATCAGGCCTCTCCAAAGCGATAGTGATGCAGTTGAGGAAGATGAAAACCAGAACCACGTGGTCGAACAATTTGTGAGTGATCACCGCTTGGCACCACACACGTACTCTAAACAGACACAGTCATATATAAAATACCTACTGTTGGTCTGGGCTATGAACCAAACATTTGTAAGAAGGAAAATATAAAACCCCACCTAAATGGAACATAAAGATTAGAAGTTGAGGAAAAGGTGGAATGAAAAAGTAAAAGGGGACATATCATGCAAAATCCACTTTTTTAGCCTTTAAATACATTTTGTTCAGTACTTGGAGTCTGTATGAGTGCAGAAAAGTTGACTTTAGTCTCTAGGTGTTGCAGAGATATCTTTATATTCTGTTTGGGTCATATTTGTCAGTCAGTTCAGTTTACTCTATCATCTGTTACATTTTTCCAACTGTTTTGTCACAGTATTTGTTGCAGAACAACTCAATAAGGTCATGGACTTCTGGCTGATAAATTTCATGTATCTGCCATATCCATTTTTCACTGTGATATTATAGTCCAAGTTAAAGTATGCCGTAGCTACAAGAGGATAAGTTTGGTATGGTTGTTGGATGTATCAACACACACAATTCATTACACCGTCCCCAGCATCAGAACCTCTTTGAAGTACCTGGTTCAATATTACTTTTCATGAAACTCTACGCACATCACTGGGGAATTTCTTATTTCCCCCATTTCAAGGACAAGTGCCTTCAGCAACCTCCACCAGTTTTAAGAAGGATTTGCTGAAAGACTTCCCTCTGTCTATGGAAGCGTCGGAGAGAGTAGAGCCGTAAGCTGCAAATAATGCTAAAATGACAACTAACTTTATTTTAGACATGAATTTACTGTGTTGATATAACGTCCTTTCCATTGTGTTTGTAACAGTATCATCATGCCTTCTGCTTATGTTATTGCTGTGTGCTGCTTTGAGCTCCTTGAGGACATAACTGTCAATGGTATTAATACATAAACAGTTTTGCGTTGTTTTTGTCGTTTTTGTCTTGTTTCAGCAGTGTTATTTAATTGTTATCAAACTACATAATAGCCGAACGGGTTAAAGTGCAGCGTTCGTTGACCTCGAGTGGGGCGGGTGTGAAGAGCCTTTAACAGCGTTAAAAGAGGCCGCACCAAAACGAGTTGCTCTCAGACGTACCTGAGAACTGGGGTAAAAGAGGCGCCTGTGGAGCTACACAGCTATACACCACAACTTAATGATAAAGTGTGAAAAGGAAGGATTTAAAAGCATTATATGTCCCCTTTTGTGACAATTTGGACAGATATAATTCCACAAATTTGTATAACACAAACTTCACAGAGAAATTGGCTAGTAAATTAAACGGTTTTCACCTTGATCGGCCTTGAGAAGCAATTAGTTGGCCAGAAAATTAATCATCTGATATTTTCTCTAATCACTGAAGGCACTGTACTAAATGCTACCTCAGACAGAAAGGAGTACAGCAAACTTGATGTGTGTTTATTATTTTCAACTTTAGCTTCTGTCATTTCTGGAAGATGTAGATCTAATTTTCTAGGAAATAAACACAGAAACAGCTGTTTTAGTAATGCTATGCTAACTGCGCTATTCATGAATGCAATATTTCTTAGTTTAGTGGCTGTGTAAAATGTCTGCTAAAATGCGTTTATTTTTTATTATATTTTCATTATTAATGATGATTTCATATATAGAAGAGTAGGTCTTACGGGCTGTCTGGGGCGAACAAATACAGCGTCCAGCTTTCATGTTCCTTACACCAGCGAGGTTTCATGTTATGGAGCTCCCTCCTGATCCAGTAGCAGAAAGGACTCTGCAGCAATGAGATGACACACATCAACGTAATTGTCAGCAGCCACAACCATATTCTTTGTTATTCACTATTGCAAGCTATAAACAGCCACAATCTCTATTAAACTGCTGTTTGCATCATGATGGCAAGTTGTAAAATCTTTACTACGACTAACACTTTCATCCTGTTTATTACCTACTGTGAAAATTTTATCTAATTCAGAAAACAGCAGACGAGTTGCTTATCAAACAAGTCACTTTAGCAGCACAATGATTTTAAAGCCTAACAAAGGCTTTTATGATTAATCTGGATTTTTGTGTATTGAGTGACTCCCTGAGCATCCTCTTCATGAGACTGTCCTACAACAACAGAGTGTCTTCAGTCAGAGGCTTCTTCAGATCTGCTGTAAGACGGAGCACTACAGGAGATCCTTCCTGCCCACAGCCATCAGCATCTACAACAGCTCTTTGAGGAAACCCTCATAATGAGCTACAACAACATTTAATTTCCCTTTGGGATTAATAAAGTATTTTTGAATTTGAATTGAATTGAATTAATCGCTTTGTCAATATAAATTGAATTACAAAGAACCTGAAACAATAAAGAAACAATCAAAGCCATAATGTGTCTTGGCAATTGTAAACTTCTATCTAGTCATGTTTTGCCTGAAGTTACCATAAATCAGCACAGATGATTTCAAACATTTATTTTGTTGAGTACATTTGTCTTGTAGTTTCTGAAACCTAAAATACAAAGAATATGTCATCTTGTATTATATTCTGCTTAAAAACTGTGGTGAATTTGTGCCTTTCTCAAATGTAAACTTTCGAATACTTTGTTGTTCACTTCACTTGTCCAGTCAAAGCAAATTCCTGAACCTGAAAAAGATGAGGACTATATGACCCCAGAGTTTTTATGCTTCAAGTGTCTTTTCTGAGTGCTTGTCAAAATTAGTTTCAGTCTTACTTCTTATTTTACAAATTGAGAAACGTAGGAATCGTTTAACTAATTCATTACAGTCATTACTTTAAATATTGGTAATTGATTGTGTCCAACCTTGAATGTGCATATTGTGTTTTACTGAGTCAATGCGAGTAATATCATTAAGAATACAGGAGAATGGCTGGGTTCAAGACATTGTCCTGAAATAATTGTCATGGTTAAAGTGAAACAGTTGATAATGTTTTCTGGTAATCTCTAGATCCTAGATAGCATTTCTGATACTTTAAGGAAGCATTTTTTTAAATTAAAATGTCTGCATTTGGGTGGTCCTTTACTTCCACCTGACTTGGTTACCCCTGACAAGAGATTGAATATTAGTACATCATTACTAACAGCAGGTCAGAAGAGGAAGATTCACACCTGTACCCTCAAGTGTGCCATCTGAACCCTAAGGTTGAGTGATCAAACAACCCAGGTTTGACTGTTTTGGAAAACTCTTCTTGTTAGCACCAAATGTTCATCTATCGTTGTGCAAAATTCTTGTAAGACTTTGTTTTGAAAATGTCATCATACACCTGCTTCAACAAGCCCACTGTCACCTGGATAAAGTATGCAGCACTTTAAGGGATCATGTTTCTTTGATTTCTCCAGTGGATTTAACTCATTTCAGTCCAGTTTACAATCTCAAAAACTCATAATGAATACCTGACAAATTGACTGTGATATTAAAACTCTGTCTGGCCAGGTGATCTTCAGCACAGATGCACCACAGGGCAATGTACTTTTGCCACTCTTTTTTTACCCTGTAAACCCTCAAACCAGTACAAGTCTGAGTGCTGTTGTGTGCAAAAACCCTCAGATGACTCAGCAGTTGTAGGTTGTATCAAAGATGGATAAGGGACTTGAAACAGACAGCTAGTTGACCGCTTTGTGGCATAGTGTGGGAACAATCATCTCGTATTGAATGTGAACAAATTAAATTAGATGGTTGTGGATTCCAGGAGACACAGTTATGCCAACCAATATTTCTATAATGGGAGAAGAAGTTGAGATTAGGGAGGGGCATAAATACATTAGTATTCACTGGTGACACAACAGTGAAGCTGTATACAATAAGTGACTTAGCAGAATCTATTTTTTGAGGAAGGCTAGGTCCTTCAGTGTTTGCAGCAAAATGCAACTTATCTTCTGACTCTGTTGTGGAGAGTGCAACCTCTTCTGCATTTAGCTGTTGGGGTTGCAGCATCAGAGTCAGTGACTTAAGGAGATTTAACAAACTGATCAAAAAAAGGCTGGCTGTGTTCTGGGACCTGCTGTGGAACCCCTGGAGAAGATTTTACAAAAAAGGATGATTTATAGAAGGAAAGACATATTGGACAACCCTGAGCATACTCTTGATGTAATACAACAAGAGAGTGTCTTCAGTCATCTACAGGAAATCCTCCTGCCCACAGCTATCATTATCTACTATTTGAAGAAACTTGAATAGTTTGGGTTAGAACAACATTTAATTTCCTTTTGGGATCAAAGGATTTCTCAACTGAATAGGCTCCTGAAAATGTATAGATTTTAATCAATTTGAAAGTATTTCCTACTAATTAAATTTTTATTTGATTTGACGATCAGTGTTTTGATCAGTCAGTGTTAGAGGACTTTGTGTTAGTTTTAAATTTATTTTTATTCATCTACTGTATTTATACTATTCATCTTACAGTTGATCAGTAGCCAATAGACACTGATTGACTGGTAATAAAAAATATTCATGATTACTTCAGAGATTAGTTCTTATGAGTCGTTCCATCCTAATTAAAATGTTGATTATTTTTGCAATGATTATAAATAAATCTTAAATCCTGACAAATGTACTTACATCTCCTGAGTATTAACTTTATGTGATAAATGTAGCTCCCTGCATAAGAGGAAGTTTATTCTTTAGATATGTGTTCCTTGAAAGAGTTATGAGGTAGATTGATTTATTATCTTTTTATTATCTTTAATATAATTAACTTTTGTTAACTCATCTACAAGAATGAAAACATCTTTGGCAGTATACAATTCAGAGACAAATTATTTCGTACCAAGTTATAAATCCAGCCTTATACACAAAATCGTTTTAAAATGTTGTTTACATGTTTTTGAAAACAAGACCCCCCTGATACTGAATGACGAGTGAAGTAGAGATGCCCTTACAAGATAAAACTCAAACAAGGCATCCCTTGAGCTTGTTTCAAAGTGCTGCTGATGTTAGCTAGTCCCCTTTTACATCTATAGGTGCACACTAAACATGTGTTTCTTTGCATAATGAGGATGAGATAATTGGACCATAACAGGTGGACTTTAAACTCAGCAAGTGCACAAGCTCAGAACAGAACTCATTAAAGTTTGCAATAAAACAAACAAGAAAGCTTAGGTCCACAGCTTCTGTACTTTAGGATTCTAATTAAAAACAGCCCAGAGTCAAGCCTCCCAGACTCTGCTTTTTGGGCACACAGGCACTTATGTGAGAATGTGTACATCTGAGTGCCTTCTGTGTGTGTGTGTGTGTGTGTGTGTGTGTTTGTGTACTCAAGTGTCAGTGTGTAAATGAAAAGGACCTGCTGCTTACAAGTTTTTGGAGCTGAGATCTTAAGTGTGTGACACTGACATTTGCAGAGAACATCCTGCTCACATCTCTCTTTGCACACAATAGCACAATCCCCACACAACCACACCCATACATCCATATAATGCCCATAATAAGCTGCAATCAGTATGTACCCGGGGGGGAGAGGCCTTTTGTTTCGGTGTATTTTATGGTATTATGAACTCAATTTGGAGCCAATAAAACCCTGAGAAATGTCACAACACAGGTCAGATATAACCAACGAGGGAGTAAATAGAACTAGGCAGACATGCACACGTTCACAAATGTTTTCAACTGCCTTCAACCCTGTGATAAAACAATTACCGCCCCAGTCAGTCAATTAAAGCATGACAATTGCATCATAAACACACAAACAGACACACACACACACACACACACACACACACACACATACACACACAAATACTGCAGAGCCATTCAAGAGAAAAAGAGAAGTATGATTGTGGGTAAAAAAAAAAAAAAAACTAGTTATCTGATCCTCTACAGATCTCAAATTTAGGAAATTACAACCTATGATGTAGAACGACCCAATGTATTACTGATTGACCACACACTAGGACAAAATGTAGAGGGATCGTTATGTAATATTGACTATTAGCTGTGATTCAGAAGCTTGTTTCAAACTTCAAATTTCACCTCTTCTTTACTTCAGTGTTTCAATTTGTTATTATTTGGGGTTACAGATTCATGCGCATCTGCCAAAATGTCCCAAATGATAATTTTTATTATAATCTGGAGTTTCTCTTAGCTACTGCAACACTCTGAGAGTTCCATTTTTACTAAATCTGTTGTACTGTGCCTTGCAAATATATTTATACACCCATTCTACATTTTGTCATGTATTTAAATGTATTTTATGCAATAGACCTATAAAAAGCGAAGAACAGTTGTGAAATGGAAGGAAAAGGATTCATTGTTATGAATTTTAAAATCTGAAAAGTGTGGTGTGCTTGTATTAAGCACCCTTGAGTCAATACATTTTAGCACAACCTTTCACTGCACTTACGCAGGCTGAAGAGCATCTATGAGCAACAATTTTAAAGTGTTGCCACAGATTCTCACTTGGAATTAGGTCTTGACTTTGACTTTGATGTAAACTATTCCAGTAAAGAATAGGAACCTCCTCCCGAGACTCATATTGTTTGCAGCCTCTGAAATTTTCTTTTTTTTTTCCCCAGGATTGCCTTGTAACTCCATCCATCATCCCAAAACAGTTTCGCCATCTGGGTTGAAGAAAAGCATCCCCAAATCATGATGCTACCACCATTGTGTTTCACTGTGTGAATAAGTGTGTTTAAAATGTTGTGTTGTGTTTTTTTTCTTTCACACATCACAGTTTGTATGTATAGCAAAACACAAAATGTCCTATTTTCTTCCACGTTTCTATTGGACAGCTTTTTAAAACCATTCTTTCACAAGGGAGGTTTAGTGTAGTGCCCAATAACTGTTGACAGATTCTCTCACCTAGCTGTGAATCTCTACTGCTCCTCTAGAGTAACCAAGGGCCTCTTAGCTGCTTCTCTGAATAATGCTCTTCTTGCCTGGTCTATCAGATTAGGTGGAAGGTCATTTCTTGCTAGGTTTGCAGTTGTGCATCATTCAAATTTTAGGTAATGGATTGAACAGCATTTTTGTGAGGTTTTCAAAGCTTGGGATACTGTTTTTATAACTCTGCTTAAAACCTCTCCACAACTTTATCCTCAACTTTTCTCGTGTGTTTCTTTGTTTTCACAATGCTTCTTGTTAACTAACATTCTCTAAGGCCCTCACAGAACATTTTTATTTATACTAAGTTTAAATTACACAGAGTTGGACTCTATTTACTAATTAGGTGACTTCTAAAGACAATTTGTGGTACTAGATTGTGGGTATCAAAGTAATAATACCCGAATACAACTGCATGTATTACATGCAAATACCCTATTCAGTTTTGTATTTAAAAGATAAATAAAACTATGTATTATTTTCTGTTTACAATAATGCACTAATTTAGATTGAACTAGCACTAGCACATGAAACACGTTGAAGATTTTAATCGTAGTGTAACAAAATGCGAAAACGTTCATGAGGTATGAATAGGCTCCGTATGTTTGGAATCACTGTATGATCTTGTATAAATGACCAAATTGTAGACAAGCTTCAGCTGTAAGACCAATGGCCTCACATTTGACTTTAGAATACTTTGGTGCACAAAGTAATTACTTAATGACTATCTTCTGGATGTCAAACAAACCTAAATCATTACCCCTCCACCACCATGTTGACAGAATGGTTTGTTGGTGCCGTTGAGTTTGTTTTTTTTACAAACCTGGCAATGCCAAACTTTTCCACTAGTGTCAGGTGTGACTGTTGCTGTGTTTATCTTTGAGAGACAACATTCATCTCCTTCCATTTAAAAACAAAAACAAATTTAGAAATGTGTACTTAATTGCAAACAAGCAAATAAAAGGTTCATATAATACACGTAACTGGTCCAATCCCGGAGACCTGCGAAAACTGCTCTTACCTCGCTGCTGAGTTCCTATGTTATTTCAAAAGCTGGGAGTGATGATAACTTACGTCTTCATCTAAGTCATCATCCGATGTGAAGTCATCTTTAGGATCTGAACTTCCATTTGTGTCATATGCCACAGTCCTCCCATTGCAGTCGCCATACTCTGCAATTATGGTAGGGCAAAGAGAAGATGCCTGCAGCTGCTCTAATGACTCCAGCTTTAGTCTGTTGTTTACCCCAGCTTCCACCAGTTCTTCCTGGCATTCTTCTTCTTCACCACCTTCTCCAGACAATAAACTTTCCCTTTCTCCGCTGGTGTCTCGCCTTTTGAGGCTCGGTGCTCTCCCCAGGCTGTTCCAGCTGGACCGCCGACTTCCCCATGAGCTGATGGAACCACGGAGAGGAAGAGGTGAGCGTCTTCCAGGGCTTGAGAGACTCTGCATAGAGGAAATAGGGTTAAGTATTTAGTTTTCGTATGAAAATGTATGCATTAGCTGCTGTATATTTCCCGGTCTTTCCAATAATAAAATGTCTGATAATGGAATCGCAATCAGAATTTCAATACTGTTATAAGAAAAGTTGAGTCATGAATTCTTGGAATGTGTTATTGTTTTTTGCTAATATTTCTTTTTTGGGCTTGGCTAGCTATTGAATCACAATTTCTGAATAATTTGGCTGAAGATGTTTTTATTATCTTTTGAGATAATGGTATTATTGTCAGGGTTTTTTAATTGCACTGCAGACAAGCATGATAAATCAGTGTCTTTCTATTTCTTAGAGTTGAAATGAAAAAAAAAAAAGCCTGCTCAACCAGCTGTGATTTAACCTTCAAGCACAATTAAGATTTTTCTCCAAAAGTTTTAAGCGCAAGAGCACTACGCCTCTTCTGCTTGTGGTCATAAGTGGTCAGTCAACTGTGTAGGAAAGTAATGGAGAAAACTGACTTTGCAATACCACAAAAGCAGAGATAGCTATGGCTTTGTTATGCTAGCAGTAGCATCCATTACTCTTTTGTTACTTTTTTGAAAAAAAATATTTGCATTAAACAAATGTATGCCTGGTTTTCAAAAAAAAAGAAAAAAACATCACAGTTAATGCGCGACAATGTTTTGAATGATTTAAAGTGTTATTAGTTCTAAGGAACAATGTGCAGCTTTTTCTTTGGATCTGTCAAAGGCTTTCGACACAGTCACCAAACTGTCAAATGGTCAGTCAGTCAGTCATTTTCTACCGCTTATTCCATAGTGGGTCGCTGGGGAGCTGGTGCCTATCTCCAGCAGTCTATGGGCGAGAGGCGGGGTACACCCTGGACAGGTCGCCAGTCCATCGCAGGGCAACACACAAACAACCATGCACACACTCATTCATACACCTAAGGGCAATTTAGAGTGACCAATTAACCTAACAGGCATGTCTTTGGACTGTGGGAGGAAGCCAGAGTACCTGGTGAGAACCCACGCATGCATGGGGAGAACATGCAAACTCCATGCAGAAAGATTCCCGGACGGGAACTGAACCCAGGACCTTCTTGCTGCAAGGCAACAGTGCAGCCCCTGTCAAATGGTTTGGAAACTAAAATAATGCGCTTTTCTAAATCAAAGAATACAGAACATTATGCTTATCAAATTGAATCAATACATAATAAGATGATTGAATTAGTCTCAGATTATAGAATACACAAAAACCTGTCTTTTAAACATGGCAGACATCATAAACACTGACAAAAAACACTGTCAAATTGAGATGTTACTATAGAAAATGTTCTTAAATCTTGTTTCTCTCAATGTGGTTCATTTAACATGATTAAGGACTGTTTGAGTACTAATTGTGCATGTGCTGTTACAGCTGAAAAGCTGCTGCTGATTTGAGAGCTCTGGCATAAATTGCCAATTGTTTTATAACTACTTTGTTTTATGCTTGCTTCAACTTGCTTCAACTTGTGTTGCTGCCTTAGCCTTGACACATTTTCAAAAGGGATTTTAAATCTTAATAGGATTATTTCTGGTAAAATAGCAGTTACATAAAAGCAATAAGCAATTCAAGGAAATTAGGTTAAGTACTGTCTTTTGCAATAAACCATTTACATAGACTTAGAATCAAAAGTCACTGATGAGAGTGAACAGAGGTGTTATGGCATCTTTTCACAGATGTTTGAGAAGTACCTTCAAATCTCAGTCTTTACTATAATAAAATGTTGATCACAAATCTGTGTAAAATTTGTTAAACTCTCAATTTCGTACAGATAAATAGGCTAACAAAATCTAACAATACCCGATTGTTTGTTTTTTCTAGGTCTTAATTAGAAAGGGACTAATTATTGGTACCAAGGTACAGCCTTAACACTAGAACTCCCAGGGCTGTCACTTTGATGCCATAACTCTGGTTTATTAAAACTGTTATCTTCCTGGCATCCTGACTTTTTCTAAACCTGTGTCTTGTGTATTCCTATGTCTCTATTTAAAAAAAATAACAAAGTAAATAGATCTAAGTGTTTCTATTTCTAGCTGCCACAGCCGCTATTTTGACAGCCCTATTATTTACATTGATTTTTTTTTTCCCGCGGCTGAGTATACGCGCGAGTGTTGCCCAGCCACCGCCACTCTAGAACGCTGTCCGAGAAGGAGATTGCTAGCATCCTACAAATGGATTTTCAATTCAAGAAGCAGTGGAAATGCTTAAAAAATTAGATGAGTGTGATTCTGGGGGTGAGAGGGATGAGAGTGAGGCTCCCCCAGCTAAAAAAAAAGACGAGTCGTCCCATCAGCAGGAGGTGGTGACGCATTATTTTAAGGTAGTAAAAGACTAGCCTATGTAATGATTTTATCATTTTAGGCTATAGTTTACAGATTAGTAAACTAATAATCTATATACTGTGTATATAGCAACAGTGCCACAATCAGCGCAAGTTAAGAGAAAGGGAGACAAGTCAGGTGCCCAGTCCCCAGCTACAAACCGAGCAATCCAGCTCACTGGCAGGAGAAAAACTACAAATCAAGGTACTGACAATGAACAAAGAAATAAACAATAAGTTAGGCCATAGATAGGTATAGTAGCCTAATAACAATGATCTATTCTGCGCTTTACAGATTTTTCATCACAAGATGAGCACACACCTAAGAAGGAGGAGGAGATAGGAAAGGATGACACTGTGTGGAAAGTGGTAGGGGAGGAAGATAGAAGAGGGAGGCATCAGAGCCAGAATGCATTGACAGAGGCAGAGGGACCCACTATGTACGCGAAGCACCAGAACCAAGATGCCTAGACCGCATTCCTCTACTTGCTTGATGCTGAAATCCTCATCCACATTCAGGGCTGCACTGTGCCTGAGGCCCCGCAGAGTTTTAGGTTTTAGGACTCCTCCTGGGACATGAGTGTGGATGAGCTGAAGGCATTTTTAGCACTAGTTTATGTCCGTGGAGTGAAAGGAGGGCATAACATTGAGCTGTCCAGCTTTTTGTCAGATTAGTAAAACGTTTTTTTTTTTTTTAAATGTACTCCCTACTCTGTGTTATTTTTCAATACTATTTATAAATAATAATAAAACATAATAGGTTTTGATCAAATACTATTACTAATCCTTGTCAAAACCATAATTTTTAGCATGCCAGAAAACCTTTAGCATTCTGACCAATGGAATCTGATGACGCCATGACCGCCCTCGCATCCAGAATGCACACTGTCAAATTAACGGGCTTGGGAGTTCTAGTAGTGTTAGAATTACGGGAGTCCTAGTGTTAAAACAGCAAATGAATAAATACATTTTAAAAAAGTATTAACATTCCAGACAATGCACTGTATGAAGCATAGAACATTGCAACACTGTCCCTGCCATATGTTTTGCTGCACACTACAGGTCAGCTGCCTGAAAGCAGACTGCTACACAATTCACTTAAAACAATCTCTCTGTTTCAAAACATTTTTACACTTGTTAAGGTAACTCTGTTTTAAAGCTACAGTTTGTTCATTATGAGCATCAGCTGACTGCAGGCTGGCTACCTGGAAAGAATAATAACTAGCTAATATCAGCTTGTTATACTCCTACTGTTATACTATAAGGAACATAACAGACAATTGGTGTAATATTCTGCACAAAAATAACTTGAAAAGTACAACTCAATTTTGGTCAGGTTATAAATATTTGTGTAAAATATTGTCTACAGTGAGTTGGAAAATAAAGTTATTTTAGAGTAACATAGCTCTTGCTTCCCAAGGATACAATGTAACACGTGTGGACCAAAAACAGCAGAGGAGACTTAAATGATGGGGATTCAGTCCGGCTCTTCTATGCTTTGGGGACCAATTTGCTGACATAGCTAATATAGTTTGTGTCCACTCATTCATGGTGGATTCCCTCTGCTGTTGCCTCAATCACGCTACCCATCAGGAAGATTTTTGCCGGAAAACCTCTAACCTTTAAAGTAAATGGAACATCTTTTGAGGGAACAGTGTTTCAAAATCCTGCATAGCATGATGGCTTAAGACCTGATTAAACCATCAGATTTTCTTTGAATTCATTTGAATGTCTTTGAGTTCCTTTTAACAACCTTATTAAGTTCAATTCTTCAACAAAAAAACTGAAAATATTTCTTTTACTCTTATTACATCAGTAAAAAGTTGAAATAACTTACTAGAGAATGCTGGTCATAGGCTGATGGATCCATGGATGTTAAGCTTCCACGCCGAGACCCCACATGACCACTCGCTGTCTCAGAAACACCCAATCCAGCTTCTCCATGATGAGATATCCCTTCTCTGTACATGAGTTCCTCTCCTAAGATGGACTCGGGCCCTAGAGAGCTCTTAGGCGTTGGCATGGGAGTGGCTGCTGTGTGCATTATTATGGGAGGAGCCATCATGCCACGAGGGTCAATATGACCATTAGCTGTCATCATCAGAGAGTACATCTTAAGCTCTATGGAGCAGAGAGAAAGAAATTACTACTATTATTATATATTTTTAAATCAACCAACTTCAATAAATGAAAATAGTGCATGATAATTAGAATGTTTCAGATGTTTTATTTACCTGTGTCTCTGAGCTGTTCAACTTTTTCGTCCTCATCAAAATTGTCAGATTTCTTTTCATCATCTGACTCTGATCGATTGGCGTCGCCCTATAAGACACAGGAATGTACATACAAATAAACCCTTGTTTGAGTTGCCAACATTTATTTTTATTTTTATCATGATGTAAAAAAAAACCAGAGCCTTTTGTATTTTTTTGACAAAGACACAGAACAAGAGATGTTTTTTTCACCTTTATTTCCAGTTTAAACAAAGAGTATCCAGTGGCCTCCAGGTTATTGTTACCACATAAAACTGTGTAAAACAAATCTTAAAATAAATTTTAGTAGCAAAGTCTCAAACTTAAATATTTGTTGACATTCCCAGAAGTTGAGTTTTTAAAAGTTGGAACTTTTTCCAGGAACAATAGCTTTCATGGGAGGGAGTACTTTTTGAATTGGGTTGTGTTGTAGTTGCAGTTTTGTGGTTGGAGGACAGAGAACATTTCATACTGGGTAAACATTCACAGCACTTTTTTTCAGTCATCTCCCAGTTTAAAATCATGTTTACTGTTAAATCTAAACTCCACAAAAGTATTCTTTGTATTATTGTTTTTAGTTAGTTTGCAAATGCAACATTTAATGTTAAATATCACTGTTTTATACTGCTTATATTCAAATACATAAAGAAATCAGCTTTATCACCTTTATGGGGATATACATTAAATTAATGTAGCGTGCGGCTGTGGGTCATGTGATTCAGGGGAGGGATTAAGGTTAGATTTAATATTCTTTGGTAATCATTTAAATTAGCTTGTTTAGCATTGTTCTGTGGGGTTTGATCTGTTTGTGTGTTAAAAAAAGCCATCAAATCACCATATGGTGGTTAATTCCTGATTAAAACTAAGAGCCCACTTCTCTCCAAGTAGTCATTTGGTTCTATGCTACATTGGCATCAGAAGTGGGATGAATTCTGCGAAGAATACATAGAGAGATTGAAGAACTGCAGGGTCTTATTGCTGAAGACTTGCGGTGCTTGGAGGTGCTGACTGGTAAAACACTAAAGCCACCGGGCAGGGATTCCTAAAGGGCCGAAGAATCGTCAAAGCCTGACTCAAGGGAAAACCCCCCACACTGCCGGGGAAAACTGCTGCTGAGCCCCGCTCACCACCAAGAGATGACACCGCCATGCAGTGGGAGAACACCGCTGCCAAACCCCACCCAATTTCAAAGAATGATGGTGCCAGACCATGAGACAACACGAGAAGGAGAAGTTGTTGCTGCCACAAAGAGGACCCCATCATCCAGATGAGGGCATAACCTCTCTGTAGCCTATCCCAAATTAGGTCTGGATTGCTGTGTCATTCTGCAGCTGGAGCAATGTAGAAACAGGCATTCCACCTGGCTCTGGCACTGTAAGGGGGAGCAACAGGACATCCAGGGCCTGATCAGCCTCCCCAGGTGGAGGGTGAGAGGTTAGAAATATAATTCCATAATTCCCAGGGGCTTGCCTTCCAATGGTTCCTGAGGGGCTCACACCTGAGTGACCACTTCAGCATGTCCTCCTGCAACCATGCATATAAAGATGCAAAGGAAGCAGAGATGGTGCTCCTCCCACAGCAGAGAGCCAATATTCTGAGTGCCTGTTTGGCTGAGCCAGAGAAAGAGGACGAGCCAGAGGAAGAGGAAGAACCAGATGGCCTCTGTCAGGACAGTCCCACCAAGACCCAGCTATGCATGGGGTCTGTCTGCTGTCATCGATGTGGCAAACCAGGGCACATGGCGCAGAACTATCCAGCACCAGTCCCAAAGGCTGGGTCATCTGCCAGGAAACGCCCCAGGCTGGTGTAAAGAGGGGAAAACCATTTCAGTCCCCAATGCCCATCCGAGGACAATGTGTGGTGGTTAGCTGGACTGGTCACTCAAGGGGACTGCAGCTGGACTCTCTGCTGGACAGAAGGCCGGGGGCTAGTTGATGTAGGATCCAGCATTTCCCTAGTGTGACCAAGCACCCTCCCAAGCACCTGGACTTCCTCTCGAAGACCTGGCTTCCAACTGCTACACAGCTAACAACAGTGACTGGTAAAAAGGCAAAGATGCAGGTGAAGAAGATGTTGAGAAACAATATTCAATGCAAGGGGTGGGATCATATGTTCTGGCTGGCACCTATCCATCCTAGGACTGGATTCCCTGACCAACACGGGGGCAATAGTGGGCTTCACCAAGTCAGTCCTTTCCCTGGACACTCTGACAGAATCCCTACAGATGGGCCTACAGGAGAAACCGAGGCAGCTGTAGTTGTCAGCAAACTCTGGAAAAAGGTGGTGGAGGTGCTCCAGACCTACAACTTCAAGATCCAGCATCAGCCAGGGAAGCAGCGCAGGTACTGTGATGCACTCTCTTGACACCCATGTGCTACTGCAGCAGGAAAGGTCTGACAAGGCGAGGACAGTGGTCGCAGCAGACCAGATGAGCCAAGGAGAGGTTGAACATCTCCTGTTTAACACTAAATGTCTCTTCGAGTTGCAAGAAGTCGATCTGTCCTTGTCACTGGTCAGGACCTGACTTGCAGAGGAACAGCGCCTTGAGTGGCCAGGAGTATTGTCCGTGGGCCCAGATATAAAGATTTACCACCCCCAATGGGGCAACTTTGAGGTCCATGACAGCCTACTGTACAGAAGGGGGCATGCCCTCGGACGCGTGATCCAGGTGTCTTCAGCTCACCACCACAAAGTCCAGAGGAGTGGGGTTCGGCGGGGGCCAGACATTTAGGGATCTCCAGGTCCCATTACTGACACAGCCCCTTTACATACTGAGGCGATGGTTCTACTGCACTGGCTGTCATTGGGATGTAGAGCTGTATGCAGCACCATCTGGTGGGGGCACAGATTAAGCAAGTCAGGGTGGACACACAAGCTTCACAGGGACCAGGGTTACAATTTCGAGTCCCAGGTCTTCAATTAGGTCAGCCGGCTGCTTGGAGTGAAGCTGCACCTTAGAGTCCTTAACGTCCTCTGTTCCAGCTTTGTCAGCCAGAACACCGGCAGGACTACATGCTGAATGATAGGAGTGTCAGTAATGACTAGTCTTTCAGGTGGGGGGGGGGGGGGGTGATTTGACATCTAAGAACAGCCACTGTGCCTTATAGAAAGTTATTTATACTGCACAATCAATGAGATATAGTTTAACATATCACACCACCTAAGACCAACACATCATTCTCACCTCAGCCTGGAAGCCTTCGACCAAGATGGCAACCAATAAATTGAAGAGCACATAATTGCCAAATGTCATGAGAGCAACGAAGTAGAGAGCCGCCCATGGAGAGGTAGAAGCCATGCCGTTATACAGCACCACGTTCCAGTCCTCCTGGGTAAGGATCTGGAAGGTGGATAAAACACAGACACAGAGATTTAGGCATGACAAAGGAGAGAAGGAGGGGAAGTGAAGGGAATAGATAAATGAAAGCAGAAATAAAAGAGGACAGAACGAATTGGAGGTTTAGAAGATGTGTAATTAAAAGGCAAGGAGTAGTAAGATGAAAGAAAAGCAGCATGAGCCGATATGTTAACCAGCACAGAAATCGATTATATGCTTTATAAAGCCCAGTAATGAGCTTCTTATATGAGCACAATAATTTAATTTAAAAAACCTACTGGACTATAAGTCCATAAATGAAAGTACCTGGATGTAAACGTCAGTGTTTCTGTGCCTGCAGTAAGATAAATATGACTGATAGAAGATTTTAAATCTACGCACAGCATTCATGTAGATTAGCTCAGCCCACTCATTTACCAATCTGGGCAAAAGGCAGTCCCTCTGTGCTGTTTTTGTGAACTACAATATGCAATTCTGCACAGATCTGTGTTTGTTATGCTTGCATGCCTTGATGATATAATAGTAAAATAATAATATAGTAAAATAATATAGTAAAAGTGTACAAAGTATGGAGCGAGTGGAACTTTTCACATGACAGTTAGCTCTGCATAAAATGCTTCTTCAGCACCAAAGAGAGTCCACTGCATTGTGTGTGCTGCCCTTTTGCTGACTCATCTCGTGTGGAAAAAAATGGATCTAGAGCAATTGAACAATATCTCCACAGGGAAGTGGAGCGAAAAATAGAAATCCTGGTGAGGGAAAGAAGCTACGTGCAATTAGACAAACTTTCTGCATTTCAAAGTCAGCTTGGGGCAATTACACATAAACATCAGTGCACTTTAAAGTTGTATTGGCATCTAGTTTGATTTGATTTTGTATGCCCTAGTAAATCTTTGGGGTAAATAAGATGAAAATACATACAATGCTAAAAAAATAAAGGGAACACTTAAACAACACAATATAACTCCAAGTAAATCAAACTTCTGTGAAATCAAACTGTCCACTTAGGAAGCAACACTGATTGACAATCAATGTCACATGATGCTGTGCAAATGGAATAGAAAACAGGGGGAAATCTTTGGCGATTAGCAAGACACACTCAATAAAGGAGTGGTTCTGCAGGTGGGGCCACAGACCACTTCTCAATACCTATGCTTTCTGGCTGACGTTTTGGTCACTTTTGAATGTTGGTGGTGCTTTCACACTCGTGGTAGCATGAGACGGACTCTACAACCCACACAAGTGGCTCAGGTAGTGCAGCTCATCCAGGATGACACATCAATGCGAGCTGTGGCAAGATTTTATGGTGTGTCTGTCAGCGTGGTGTCCAGAGCCTGGAGGCGCTACCAGGAGACAGGCCAGTACACCAGGAGATGTGGAGGAGGTCGTAGGAGGGCAACAACCCAGCAGCAGGACTGCTACCTCCGCCTTTGTGCAAGGAGGAACAGTAGGAGCACTGCCAGAGCCCTGCAAAATGACCTCCAGCAGGCCACAAATGTCCATGTGTCTGCACAAACGGTTAGAAACCGACTCCATGAGGATGGTATGAGGGCCCGACGTCCACAAATGGTGGTTGTGCTCACAGCCTAACACCGTGCAGGATTCTTGGCATTTGCCTTAGAACACCAGGATTGGCTAATTCGCCACTGGCGCCCTGTGCTCTTCACAGATGAAAGCAGGTTCACACTGAGCACATGTGACAGACGTGACAGAGTCTGGACACACCGTGGAGAGCAATCTGCTGCCTGCAACATCCTTCAGCATGACCAGTTTGGCAGTGGGTCAGTAATGGTGTGGGGTGGCATTTCTTTGGAGGGCTGCACGGCCCTCCATGGGCTCGCCAGAGGTAGCCTGACTGCCATTAGGTACTGAGATGAGATCCTCAGACCCCTTGTGAGACCATATGCTGGTGCGGTTGGCCCTGGGTTCCTCCTAATGCAGGACAATGCTAGACCTCATGTTGCTGGAGTGTGTCAGCAGTTCCTGCAAGATGAAGACATTGAAGCTATGGACTGGCCTGCCCGTTCCCCAGACCTGAATCCGATTGAGCACATCTGGGACATCATGTCTCGCTCCATCCACCAACGTCACGTTGTACCACCGACTGTCCAGGAGTTGGCGGATGCTTTAGTCCAGGTCTCGGAGGAGATCCCTCAGGAGACCATCCGCCGTCTCATCAGGAGCATGCCCAGGCGTTGTAGGGAGGTCATACAGGCACGTGGAGGCCACACACAATACTGAGCCTCATTTTGACTTGTTTTAAGGACATTACATCAACGTTGGATCAGCCTCTAGTGTGTTTTTCCACTTTAATGTTGTGTGTGACTCCAAGTCCAGGCCTCCATTGGTTAATAAATTTGATTTCCATTGATGATTTTTGGGTGATTTTGTTGTCAGCACATTCAACTTTGTACAGAACAAAGTATTCAATGAGAATATTTCATTCATTCAGATCTAGGATGTGTTATTTGAGTGTTCCCTTTATTTTTTTGAGCAGTGTATAAGCATACCATTGTTCTAGTTTATTTCTTGAGTGTATACTGTGCAAAAAATCATTTTTGTTTTTTTATGACTATGAAAAAAACAGCATCATGTTTAAAAAACGTATTTCAAATAAGTAGTTGGCAAACCAATTAGATAATTTTATTTAAATAGCAGAACTTCAAACAGTCACAAGAAGATTCAAAGTGGAAAAGGTTGCCTTGAATGCTTAACTATACAGCTAAAGCCAGATATGTGCATACACTAGATAAAAAGACACATTATTTTCTCAAAGTCTGATAAATCAGACAAAGTTTTTTTCTGTGTAAGGTCACCTAGGATTATCAAAGTTTTTTCTATTTACCAATAACATAAGAAAGAGAACATTTCAGTAAATTGTACTAAGTCAGAACTTATAAACACAAAGATTTACACACCGTTAAACAATTAGGCAAAGTCCAGACGATGATGCCTTGGCTTTTATGCTTCTGATATGCTACTTCACAACAACTGAGAACAAAAGCAAAAAATCTTGGCTAAGCTGGTAAAAGAGTGTCATTATCCACAGTGACCGAGTCCTGTTCAAACTCAGAGAAGAAGCAGTAATTACTTCATAATATAGCCCTTACAGTTTGAAAATGCTCTCAGGGACAAATAACTTAATAGTATTTCATCATGTATTGTAATGAAACCAAAATTAGGGTGTTTGGCCTTAATGATAATAATGATGATAATGTTACACTTGTGAATGAAACCTAAGAATCAAAATCCAAAGTGTAAAGTACAGTGGTGGAAGCATCATAATTGTCTTGTGCTTTGCAGCAGAAGGGACTGGTGGCTTAAGGACAGCAAAGTCAAATCTTTGTAGAGGCAATCCACAAAAGTCTTGGTGTAGGTCCCCATAGAAAATTTGTTAACAAAGCGGAAAAGGCTTGGGTGAGCAAGAGACCTGCCTTAGTTACACTAGGTCTGTTTGAGTAAAATTTCCAGCAAACTATTGTGAGAAGCTTGTGAGAGGAAACCCAAAACACATGACAAAGACAACATGTTAAAAGGCAATTCCAGAAAACACCAAGGAAATGGGGCTGCACGGTGGTGCAGTAGGTAGCACTGTTGCCTTGCAGCAAGAAGGTCCTGGGTTCGATTCCCGGCCAGAGGTCTTTCTGCATGGAGTTTGCATGTTCTCCCCGTGCATGTGTGGGTTTTCACCAGGTACTCCGGCTTCCTCCCACAGTCCAAAGACATGCCTGTTAGGTTAATTGGTCACTCTCAATTGCTCTTAGGTGTATGAATGAGTGTGGTTGTTTGTGTGTTGCCCTGTGATGGACTGGTGACCTGTCCAGGGTGTACCCTGCCTCTTGCCCATAGACTGCTGGAGATAGGCACCAGCTCCCCTGTGACCCACTATGGAATAAGCAGTAGAAAATGACTGACTGACTGACCAAGGAAATGTAAAACTTTGAAAGTGAAGAAAAAAAAATCTAACCTGCTCATTAATCTGGCATTTAATAGAAATAATTCTGGGAAACATAAATTATTTTAGTAATCATAAAACTGAAGACATTTAATCTGAATTAATGTCAGACAATGAGAAACAAAAGGTTGTATGTCTTTTTTATAGTGTATGTAAATATCTGTTTTTTTCTTTGTGAAAAACAAAAATCATGTCTGCTTAGTCCTACGGGGATCAGTAATCAGTCTAGTTAATTTAATCTGTGGTTAATAATACTTGTAACTCGACTTTAGGTGTGGATTGCATGGACAATTATGAAGTCTAAATGTTGATGAGGATGGTAAGAATTATATTCAGAAAAAGTGAAAAAAAAACAACAAAGAGTAGTAAAGTAAAAATTCGGACAGGGGAAGTGAAAAACTCACCTGGAATACCGTGACGATTGCCCAGAGTAAGGAGTCAAAGTTTTTGCGGTCAGGAATGGTATCCCCATTCTCCATTCTTAGACTGAATTTACATCCAAAAAGATGCATGCCAAGTATACTGCAAAAACACAAGGAAAATCCTGTGATGACCATTTGAATGCACAGGAACAGACAAAGTTGATGGCACCCTTAGCAAAGATATGTACAAAGAATATATAATATATGGATGTAATAAAAGTAAATTAATCTTTATTTGCTGTAGAGCAATCTCACATTGAAAATATCCCATGTCAAATAAAAACCGTTTTGAACAATATCACTGTTGGCACAATTATTGGTGCCCCTGACAGTCCCTTTGAATTAACTTTATAAATTAACCCTTATACATTGATAAGACTAACCGACTGACTGACATTGATAAGACTTTATAGAAACTTCCAACGCAGGCTTATTTCTTTTGGCACTTGTCACTAGGTTAGATGAATACCCATATTTATCTTGTCACGACACAGAGTAAGCAGCATGGGAAGAGCAGAAAACAAATCCTCCAAACCTCATTGTTAGAGTATTGCAGCAAAACAAGACCTTAGCTTAGGGTCACCAACTCTCCCAAGCAGCCATTTAGCATATCAACTGGTTGTTACAGATACATTCCAGGCAAAAAAGCCTTTTCTCTCCTATCCTCACAAGTGTAAAATATGGAATTTTCTAAACTTCTCTGGGACTTTAACTGAAACCATATCCATTTTGTCAGAAGAGACTAAGACTAAGCTTTTCAGTAATTCTGAAGGAATTCTGAATGATCTAGACTTATGGTTCTCAAACGGTGGTACCAAGTACCCCTGGTGGTACTTGGTACCACCTTTAATGGTAGTCTTTGGCAATCTTTGGCATTGTCATTTGCAAGGTAAATGTAAACATATTTTTTGTGCAGTAATGGATGACAGTTAACAATTAACAACTGCTGTTGGCTACTTATACTCAGTTTTATTTACAACAGTTCAAAGCTTGGATCTGGGACTGATGGCCAACCAAACTTAACCATGTACTAGTGACAAATCTGAAAGCTATGGGATTTCCTTATTGAAAAGACCAGGCCCCCCCTTCTACTTGCTAATGGCAACACACATGTTGTTCTTCCAAACACTGTACCTCCTGAAAGATAAGATATTGGTGTCATAGATACCAATAATTGTGCCTTCAGTAATTTTGCTAAAAAGCACTGGAGGTGGTATTTTTTTGATAAATATTTTTTTAATAAATGTAGTCAATATTGTCAGTGTGAAATTGTGATACAGCAGTAAAATATGCCTTTGACATATCTTTACCAAAGGTGCTAGCATATTTGTCCATGTCTCAATGTGTTCACAGGATGAAAACAATGACATCATTTTATTAAAAAAAATGAAAACAAGCAGGAGGTTCAGCAGATTTTCCATTTTTGAACCTGAAAGTGAAGATGAAAAGCATCAGCAGCATGCAGAAGGTGGCCACATTGTCCATGGTCTTCATCAGAACCACCAGCTGCCTCCTCAAGGCAGGTAGGAAGCGTACAAGCTTCAGCACACGCAACAGACGAAATGTCCGCAGGACTGACAACCCTCCATCCGCTTGACCGATTATCTCCCACACACTGAGAAACATAAACAAAAAAAACAGCACATGTCTGAAATAAGCAAGTAAACAATTTTCTAAAGTTTAATATTTTTTTTAAAATCTTAGTTTTTTGTAGTTAATAGAAAATTATTCTAAAGCAACCATACCTTATGATGACAATGATGCTGTCGAATATGTTGTAAGGGTTTCTGATGTATCCAAACAAACCAAAAGCAAGAAGCATGAAGCCCATCTCCAGCACAAACATGCTGGTAAAAACAATGTTACTAATCTCCAACACATCAGTCAGTTCCTCGGGCTGGAGGGAGAAAAACAGGAGCGAGATTTAAAGAGAAAAGAAGAGTCACGAGAAGAAACTGAAATGCGCATAATGGAAAACAAATAAAAGAAGCAAATCTCTAATCTGTTATCTCTGAACTTTAAAACCTATGTTGCCCATGTGCCCTGAACTGAGGCATCATCAATCAAGCACAGAGTCGCAGTCAGGCCTAATCAATCAAAGGGGACTAAATGTGTCAATATATCAATGCTGATCTACTTCGCTTACCTCACAGTATGTGCAATCCAGTAAAGATTTAAGTGAGCCCCCTCCTGCTCCTCATAAAGCATGTATTCAATTCTTTTATGAAAAATGCAGCATTTTTTTTGCTCTGCTGACTGTATTATAGGACCACATCTCCGGCTTGAATTGAAAAGATGTGACATAGACTCTAGCAAGTAGTGTTAAAAAAGTGTTTACACTGTTGCATTAGGTAAACGCTTTCATACACACATTTAACAACACTTCAATGCAAGTGAAAACCCTGCATCTTTACATTGTGATAATAAATCAGTGAATAAATTAAATGAATGAAAGTAGCAGTTAGACGTTTCCGAAATCCTTAAACCTTTTTTTCTTTTTCTCTTTATTGATGCCTCAAACACAAAGAGATTTGACATATTAATAGCTATATCTGCAGCAAGAAAATACATTTTACCTAACACACAAGATGTTTAGTGAAAGTAAGATTATAGACGAATATGGTTCTTGTTTTTTAAAAGCCAATTGTAAAAAAGCACAAGCAAGATCCCAGAGATTACTTATTAAGTATGCCAAATATGAGGGGTGACAAACAGCAAAGGTTTACTTTAATGATACCTATCTATGCAGCAGAGATGATCACAAGTCATTTCTCCAAGTCCAAGTCTTTTGCTCTAGTTCCAAGTCAAGTCTGTAATGACTGAAATTATCATTTTCATTTTAGTCATTTAACAGTCAGCGATACAGAGATTGTCGAAATGCTTGAGAGAGATGACAAAGCGTTTGTATAATTTTTGTAGGGAGATGATTAACTGAAACTGCATTTAAAAATGTGAAATTATCACTGAGTCATATCAAATTAGAGAAAGCATCCTATCAGCTCAGGGTTGAAGGTCCTTCAGCATTGGACCCTTGTAACTTTAATCACTCCAGCACTCCCAGAAACACAAAATGTTTATTTATTTTTTTCATAAAGAAATTATAAAAGACCATCAATTTCTGCTTAAATTTTAAGTACTATATGCATGTTTTTACAGCAAACTGAAATGAACTTTCAATGAGACCTTCTTTTTTTAACCTTTATATGGACGAATTATGCTGCAAACTATGTTCTTTATTTCTTGAAGTGGGACACCTATTATTATTATTAGATTTTTTTTTTAATATGGAAGGGACATCGTTGGCTTTATTCTACTCCAGAAAAAGGTATTGTCTCTTTCAGTGTAAACTGTTTGGTTGAAAGAGGTTTTACATTATATCTACAAACAGAAGACAAATAAACTGTGAATACTTGTTTAAAACATTTTTTCTCTATATTTCTGCACTTTTAGGTAATCTTTTTATAAGTGTCTCGATATTTTTGTTTTTAGCAGGAAAGGCATATATGGCTCTTTGAATTGGAAAGGTTCAACATTTGGAAACAGTTTATAGTGTTACTGAGGCAGGTCTCTTGCTCACCCAAGCCTTTTCAGCTTTGTCCACAAATGTTCTATGGGGACTGACACCAGGACCTTTGTAAATTGCCTCTACAAAGATTTGATTTTGCTGTCCTTGCAAACAGGAGCAAGATGTAAGTTTTTGAAGAATGGTTCTATGTGTAGAATAAGATAATGTACATCATTAGAAACAAAGAAAAAAAAAAAAGCTATCAGTGTTTAATGTAACACATTGTCAAAACATTATAATAGCTTTCGGAACCTAGCTAACTTTGTGATGAACCAAGATAATGTGGCTGTCCTTTGAAAGGCTTGTCAGGACAAAATATCTTTCACTGTCAAGAAAAATGTACAATATATGGCATCCAGAATGTTATTGTTGAATAAGTAACTTTGAGACTAGTTAAACATGGTGTGTTAATTTGCTGCATTAAAAAGGTACCAGGTTTTTAGCCATATAGCTGTCTACTTTTAAGATTAGGCTTTAAACTTTCCTTTTGATAGAGTAGCTTAGGTTATCCTGAGCCATCTCTATAGTTATGATGCTACAGGCTTATGCTGCTAAAGGACATATTGACCGCTTTTCCTGACTCCACTACATTCTCCTACAACTCTTCAATTTTGTATTATTTGCTGTTATTTCTGCTTTAACTATATGTTCTCTTTATATACAGTAAGCTACATCTGGCCTTGTGTTCTATTTAGCTGTGATATCATTCTGGAGGGGACAATGGCTGAGCTCCTGCTGCCATTGACTTCATGTTCTCCTTCTATAGATGATACACTTGACCCCATCTTCCAGTGTTTAACTCTGTCTCTATCCTAGACATAGCCATTGTTAGGCTTTTCCTGTGAGTAACTATGTGCTGTATTTCATCCTATAGACTTTAAAAACGGTTCAGACCTTGTCTGTTTAGCTGTGTTTCTTTCCTAGACAAAGCCACTAAGGAAGCTACTACTGCCATTAACGTCTTTTCTTTAACATAGAAAGTGTTCCTGGAACAGTGTTTTGTGTGTTTCTTTTTCTTGTGTGCATCTGTCTTTTCATATACCTAGTTGGTTGTGGCAGACGGCTACTCACACTGAGGCATGTTTCTTCTTGTTAAAGAGGAGTTTTCCTTTCTGCTGTTGCTATATAGGCATACTCGGTATGACGGATTGCAGAAAAGTCAACGGCACAATGTGAGCAACTGTCCACTGTCGCAACATGCTTTTCCAGGAGGAGTGAATGTGCAAGTCAGTGACTTGATGCAATCTGCTGGATTTACTTAGATTCTAAACATTTTAACAATTTGAATAACAAACTGAACTTGGTGGCATTGCCAGCTAGGATCAATTTGGAATGTATGTAATTAACTTGGACCTGTTTGAACACAGCTCTGAGTGTGACCTTGCCTTTCGGATATATAGAGGAAAATCACATCGAGACGAGGGAAAAAAAGGGTCAAATAAGTTATCAAACATTTTATATATTTCTTCTTTTGGCCTTATTTTGGGATTTCTATGTGTTGCAGTATTATAGCATATATCTCAATAAATTGTATTCTCCAACAAATCTGATTTATTGATAATAAATTGATAAATGTAGTATCAATTTGTCATTGTGACACTTCTTAGAAGGGTTTATAAAGTTGACTTTACATTTGACCAGACAATAATAAAAGGCCACAATATTAAAAAAGTAATGTATGTCTCCAGAAGAGATATCTTGTTTATCAGCCTCACATCAGTTGGTAAAACCAGTGTAAGCTAATATGACATATGACATCCCATGACCCGGGAAAAAGTGAATGCTTATTCTGGATCAATGTTTGAGACTCTTTTGAAATAACAAGTTGCTCTTTGGCTGCTTAGTTATGTGGACAAAACCTCCACAAAAACGGCTGTCCACCCCATTTTAATCACTTGTATGGCAGCAAACTGTTAGGGGGTACTGATGCTAAGGTTAGGATCTAATTAAACACTTCCTACTGGTGCTAAACAAAAAAATAAATAACATAAACAGAAAATCTATTGTGCATCCTTTATTTTGATAGTTTTTCACTAATTTCACTATAGCAATCATATTATTTTCTAAACCTTTTTATGTTGAAAACAACCATTGTAAATGTCTAACTTAAATTGCAAGATTATTAGCTTTGAAAAATGTTTAATTGGTTTTACTTTTAATGACAAAACAAGTCTACCACCAAGATTTAGTCAGTCTAAACACAACTAAAACATGCTCTTTGGAACACCATCAGCTCAAGGACTTCTACATTCATATACATTTCTGCACATAGATTTACTCCCACTGGCTAGGAAAAATTTGTTAGGTGTCACAAATGAGGGTTGATGAGCACTAAACTGAGAAGGAACTCATAAATAACACTTCAGTGTGTTTACATGGATATAGTATTGCCTTAAAAAGGCAATGGCTCACCCAGTCTTTCCCTATGTTTACACCACAAAAATACAAGTGCACACACTTTGCCGACAGGTAAGCTTGAGGACCCCAACATTCCAGATGTTAGCCAGAAAGAATGAAGCAGAAATATATATATATATATATATATATATATATATATATATATATATATATATATATATATATACATTATTTATATATATCTATATCTATATATGTATAGATATATATATATATAAATAATGTATATATATATATATATATATATATATATTTGTGTTTGTTTACGTATGCAAAGAAAATGTGCTCTACTAGTCTTTTAAGTTTTCATCTAAAAACATATGTGTACTCACTTTTGATATAAAATGAGAAATTTAAAAAAACAACTTTTTGTGTTTTTTTTAAATCTTTTATCTTTACCTGTTTTTTTTTTTTTTTTTCTTTTTGTACTTGTCAATTTGTACTCTCTGTTAGGCACTTTGGTCAACGTTGCAGTTCTTTTTAAATGTGCTGTATAAATAGAGTTGAACCTTTGCCTTGGTTTACTGTCTTGTACACTCAATTTAATTAGTCTAATCTGTTCTTTAGGATTTTCAGAAAACCAAATACAACTTACAGACAATATGTTTCGCACAGACAGAATGTGAATCTTACCTGTTCATGATACTCTATTCCCATGCTGAGGGTATTAATGAGAATGGCAATCATAATCCCCCTGTTGAAGTATTTACTTTCTACAATTCTCTTCAGTTTTTCCCTAAAGTCTATCCAAGCCCGAAGAGCTCCGTTTCTGTACTCCACAACCCCACATCTTCGGAATCGACTTCTGAATCCTCGAAGATCACCCCCCTGGAAGAAGATATTTCATCATATCAACAAATATTCAGTTATTACTTATGCTTAAAACATTCATGAGCAAATATCAGAAATACACAAGCTTATATGCCTGAGACTAACCAATATGTTATCTGTGTTTACTATCATCCCATTAGCACCTATTCTGACCTGCTGAAAGTTGTTTAGTCCATCAGCCTCTCCTTTGCCCCCCTCCAGGTCTCCTAGTTCCAGTTCCAGGGTCTCAAGGCTGCGAGCACACAGAGGGCAGCTAAGCAACTCTAAAAGCAGAGGGCTGGGCACCACGCCTGCCAGCTGAAACAGCAGCCTCTGGCGACCTTTAGACAGAAAGTGATGGAAATAGTCAAAAATCTGCTGAAAAGATGTTTTCTGTCTTTTTTTATGCTGTTGTCTCTTTGGATTTTTTTTTTTTTGGGATTTGAGTAGAGTTGGTAATACAGGTCCTTCTCAAAATATTAGCGTATTGTGATAAAGTTCATTATTTTCCATAATGTAATGATAAAAATGTAACATTCATATATTTTAGATTCATTGCACACAAACTGAAATATTTCAGGTCTTTTATTGTCTTAATACAGATGATTTTGGCATACAGCTCATGAAAACCCAAAATTCCTATCTCACAAAATTAGCATATTTCATCCGACCAATAAAAGAAAAGTGTTTTTAATACAAAAACCGTCAACCTTCAAATAATCATGTACAGTTATGCACTCAATACTTGGTCGGGAATCCTTTGGCAGAAATGACTGCTTCAATGCAGCGTGGCATGGAGGCAATCAGCCAGTGGCACTGCTGAGGTCTTATGGAGGCCCAGGATGCTTCGATAGCGGCCTTTAGCTCCTCCAGAGTGTTGGGTCTTGAGTCTCTCAACGTTCTCTTCACAATATCCCACAGATTCTCTATGGGGTTCAGGTCAGAAGAGTTGGCAGGCCAATTGAGCACAGTGATACCATGGTCAGTAAACCATTTACCAGTGGTTTTGGCACTGTGAGCAGGTGCCAGGTCGTGCTGAAAAATGAAATCTTCATCTCCATAAAGCTTTTCAGCAGATGGAAGCATGAAGTGCTCCAAAATCTCCTGATAGCTAGCTGCATTGACCCTGCCCTTGATAAAACACAGTGGACCAACACCAGCAGCTGACACGGCACCCCAGACCATCACTGACTGTGGGTATTTGACACTGGACTTCTGGCATTTTGGCATTTCCTTCTCCCCAGTCTTCCTCCAGACTCTGGCACCTTGATTTCCGAATGACATGCAGAATTTGCTTTCATCTGAAAAAAGTACTTTGGACCACTGAGCAACAGTCCAATGCTGCTTCTCTGTAGCCCAGGTCTGGGGAATGCGGTACCTGTAGCCCATTTCCTGCACACGCTGTGTGCACGGTGGCTCTGGATGTTTCTACTCCAGAATCAGTCCACTGCTTCCGCAGGTCCCCCAAGGTCTGGAATCGGCCCTTCTCCACAATCTTCCTCAGGGTCCGGTCACCTCTTCTCGTTGTGCAGCGTTTTCTGCCACACTTTTTCCTTCCCACAGACTTCCCACTGAGGTGCCTTGATACAGCACTCTGGGAACAGCCTATTCATTCAGAAATTTCTTTCTGTGTCTTACCCTCTTGCTTGAGGGTGTCAATAGTGGCCTTCTGGACAGTAGTCAGGTTGGCAGTCTTACCCATGATTGGGGTTTTGAGTGATGAACCAGGCTGGGAGTTTTAAAGGCCTCAGGAATCTTTTGCAGGTGTTTAGAGTTAACTCGTTGATTCAGATGATTAGGTTCATAGCTCGTTTAGAGACCCTTTTAATGATATGCTAATTTTGTGAGATAGGAATTTTGGGTTTTCATGAGTTGTATGCCAAAATCATCCGTATATATATATAATATTTTGAGAAGGACCTGTAGTTTACAAATCTAATTTACATTATGAAAGTTTGTCAGTTGGTGCTCAAAGTTAGTAAACATAGACTCACTTCTTTTCTTGTCGTCTTAACGAGTGTTTAGTGAAGACATTCATGCAGTTTAAGTATACCTGAGATAGTAGCATCATTCAGGCTATAATTTCAACCTTTACCTAAATTTCAAAACACAATCAAAACAATCAAGCTGGACTGGATTATTTTGTTGATAGTTTGGGGCATTCTGGCAGCTTTAGAATGTAAGTGCTTAAGTGGTATATCTTTTTGTTGTTAAAATACAGAACTCATATTGAAAATTTGTATTAATGAGGTTACCTGGATCTGATCTGATTAAAGTCTTGATCAAAGCATTTTGGAAGTATCCTATCCAAACGGAGAGTAAAGCTACTTCTAAAGCTAATGGTAGCCAAACATGCATAGAAATATCAAGAAAAATACAAGTTTGATGAAGAATTAAGCTGCATGTATGGATTCAGATATATGTTTAGAAAATGAAAGCTGTGCTTTTGGGACATGTTTTCTGTCTCTGAAGAAATATGGATACCACAGTGTCCTCAATGTGAATGGTAAGAAATTTAAGTGAAAAATTGTTCGTTTTTTTATTACTATGCATACTATGCTACAAGTTTTGAAGCATACAATACAGTCCTAATCAAAATCGTAAGACTGAGGAAGTGCAAGTATTCACATTCCATGCTGCTGGACTGTAGCCAGGTTGTAAGATGAGCTTCAAAATCCAAAAAAAAGAAACAGCAGGAAGCAATGGAACAAACAGAATAGGCAAACTGTTGAAAACAAGTTTTAAACTCAGGCTGTTAATTAGCTGACCAGAAATGTAAGACCATAGCCCCAAAAACCTAAAACAGGACCAAAAGTAATATAACATACTCAGTAATGAGTAGTTCCACCACTCTATGAGTATCCCTACTAGGCTGGTGTGAAAATAGTTTAATGGAGGGCATCCACTGTCTGAAACTGAAATCTTTTTTAGGAAATCTACATTGTCAATAATTCCCAAGCATTATTAATGGGATTTAGATCAGAGGAAAAGAACATGCAACATTATCCAAAAGAGGAGTGTTATTCTCCTGAAAAAGACATGCATCAGACGTATATTGTGAACTGCAGTGTTGCAGTGTAATGCTGAAAGACTCAGTTATGACCAGGTTATTAATTATCAGTTGAGGACCCTCAGACAAGAAGTATGCCTGCTGCAAAATCTCCACATAGTTATCTGTGGTGTGACATTTTTGCACAACTTAAAACTCTATTGTTCCATTTTATTTTTCTTACGTTTTGTGGCACTGGTGGCCTTTATTTTTAAAGTTGACCAACAGGAAATGAGGTGGAGAGAGAGAGGGGAAGATATGGAGCAAAGGTCAAAGGGCCGAGACTTGAACCAGTGATGGCTGATTGAGGACTGTAGCCTCTGTACATGGGTCGTCTGCTTTACCCTTGCGCCACTGCCATGCCCCTATTGTATTTTTAAAGAAATAAACTCCCTGATGTAACATCCTCCACTGGCTTAAAAATATTTCCTGTGAAATATCTTTTTCATGCCACTAATGTTGGAAGCCATCATGTTAAGATTTAATTTATTCTTATCAGAAAATAAAACTTTCCTCCACCTTTCTGTCTCCCAGGTTCAGTGCTCCCTTGCAGAGTCAAAAGGGGGATTTATGGCATAGGAAGGGAGACATGGCCTTTAAAGATGTTATTTGTTCTTGTAGCCATTTCTTTGTAGATATTGTCTTAAAATTATTGGGCTGCAGTCAGCATAAGTGAGCACCTTCAGAGGTTTCTTGCTTTTGTCATCAGAAAATCATGACTCTATGACTGCTTGACACAAAACGGCATGAGAGTCAGATTTATGCAAAAGATTTAGAATTTCTACAGCTGTTATCTTAAACCTTTGATAAACAGCATGTTTGAGTTTTAATACAGATTCCAATCATTTTGCCTACTCTGTTTGCTTTGTCTCATCCACCTTGCATTTTGAAACTGTACTTATAACCTGATTATAATTTACTTGCATTAAATAATAAGGCTTGCATTTTATCCTTTGGTCTTAAAATTTTGATCAGGAGAGCAAACATAAGGTATATAAACCTGGTATATGGCATTGTCAAATGCCTGTTTGTAAATGATTTGACATCAGGACAAAAAAAAACACTGATCAGGACATTCCTATTATCAATCAAACTGAAGCCATCAGCTCTGCCTTTTTCAATGTGAGATAATAAAATGCCAACAAATCATATCTGAAGATCTTTTTATTGCAGACTGAACCAACAATGTGCACATTGCTTAGCAACTTGGACATCACATATATCCCTGTGAACATAATTATCAACAGAACTTTAAGTTGTTCTACTTTTTTTTGTTTCTTTTTTATTTTACACTGGTAAAGTCAAAGCTGTGGCAAGAGAATTAAGACTTGCTGATCAAAGAGGAAAATTGTGACAGATTTGAGATGAATGTTCTGTTGCAATGTGACTTTGCTGACATCTAATGTTCATTCTTTCTCTTTCTAATTAAACTTTAAGGAGACACTGCAATGCAATCCTCACCTTTGCAGACTTCCATGTTTAAACGATTTAGTCAGTGGTTATAACTTGGTAGGGAAATACATCCTTGTCTAACACAGAAGAATATCTCAAACTAAAACAGTGTAGAGAGAAAGTCAGCACCACAAGCCTGAGAAGAAAAATAGGTGTACCTGGTTTGGATTAGAAGAATTTCAATTTAAGCTTATTGTTGTTAGTATATTAAAGTGTATTGATATTTTTATCACCTAGATATGAAATGTACAGGGGTTGGACAATGAAACTGAAACACCTGTCATGTTAGTGTGGGAGGCTTCATGGCTAAATTGGACCAGCCTGGTAGCCAGTCTTCATTGATTGCACATTGCACCAGTAAGAGCAGAGTGTGAAGGTTCAATTAGCAGGGTAAGAGCAGTTTTTCTCAAAATATTGAAATGCACACAACATTATGGGTGACATACCAGAGTTCAAAAGAGGACAAATTGTTGGTGCACGTCTTGCTGGCCACAGGATTAACTGTGGACGCAAGAGGAAGCTGTCTGAAAGGGATGTTCGGGTGCTAACCCGGATTGTATCCAAAAAACATAAAACCACGGCTGCCCAAATCACGGCAGAATTAAATGTGCACCTCAACTCTCCTGTTTCCACCAGAACTGTCCGTCGGGAGCTCCACAGGGTCAATATACACGGCCGGGCTGCTATAGCCAAACCTTTGGTCACTCATGCCAGTGCCAAATGTCGGTGTCAATGGTGCAAGGAGCGCAAATCTTGGGCTGTGGACAATGTGAAACATGTATTGTTCTCTGATGAGTCCACCTTTACTGTTTTCCCCACATCCGGGAGAGTTACGGTGTGGAGAAGCCCCAAAGAAGCGTACCACCCAGACTGTTGCATGCCCAGAGTGAAGCAAGGGGGTGGATCAGTGATGGTTTGGGCTGCCATATCATGGCATTCCCTCTGTCCAATACTTGTGCTAGATGGGCGCGTCACTGCCAAGGACTACCGAACCATTCTTGAGGACCATGTGCATCCAATGGTTCAAACATTGTATCCTGAAGGCGGTGCCGTGTATCAGGATGACAATGCACCAATACACACAGCAAGACTGGTGAAAGATTGTTTTGATGAACATGAAAGTGAAGTTGAACATCTCCCATGGCCTGCACAGTCACCAGATCTAATTATTATTGAGCCACATTGGGGTGTTTTGGAGGAGCGAGTCAGGAAACGTTTTCCCCCACCAGTATCACGTAGTGATCTGGCCACTATCCTGCAAGAAGAATGGCTTAAAATCCCTCTGACCACTGTGCAGGACTTGTATATGTCATTCCTAAGACGAATTGACGCTGTATTGGCTGCAAAAGGAGGCCCTACACCATACTAATAAATTAGTCAGTCAGTCATTTTAACTCTAAACACCTGCAAAAGATTCCTGAGGCCTTTAAAACTCCCAGCCTGGTTCATCACTCAAAACCCCAATCATGGGTAAGACTGCCAACCTGACTGCTGTCCAGAAGGCCACTATTGATACCCTCAAGCAAGAGGGTAAGACACAGAAAGAAATTTCTGAATGAATAGGCTGTTCCCAGAGTGCTGTATCAAGGCACCTCAGTGGGAAGTCTGTGGGAAGGAAAAAGTGTGGCAGAAAACGCTGCACAACGAGAAGAGGTGACTGGACCCTGAGGAAGATTGTGGAGAAGGGCCAATTCCAGACCTTGGGGGACCTGCGGAAGCAGTGGACTGAGTCTGGAGTAGAAACATCCAGAGCCACCGTGCACAGGCATGTGCAGGAAATGGGCTACAGGTGCCGCATTCCCCAGGTCAAGCCACTTTTGAACCAGAAACAGCGGCAGAAGCGCCTGACCTGGGCTACAGAGAAGCAGCACTGGACTGTTGCTCAGTGGTCCAAAGTACTTTTTTTGGATGAAAGCAAATTCTGCATGTCATTCGGAAATCAAGGTGCCAGAGTCTGGAGGAAGACTGGGGAGAAGGAAATGCCAAATTGCCAGAAGTCCAGTGTCAAGTACCCACAGTCAGTGATGGTCTGGGGGGCCGTGTCAGCTGCTGGTGTTGGTCCACTGTGTTTTATCAAGGGCAGGGTCAATGCAGCTAGCTATCAGGAGATTTTGGAGCACTTCATGCTTCCATCTGATTAATAGCTTTATGGAGATGAAGATTTCATTTTTCAGCACGACCTGGCACCTACTCACAGTGCCAAAACCACTGGTAAATGGTTTACTGACCATGGTATCACTGTGCTCAATTGGCCAGCCAACTCTCCTGACCTGAACCCCATAGAGAATCTGTGGGATATTGTGAAGAGAACGTTGAGAGACTCAAGACCCAACACTCTGGATGAGCTAAAGGCCACTATCGAAGCATCCTGGGCCTCCATAAGACCTCAGCAGTGCCACAGGCTGATTGCCTCCATGCCACGCCGCATTGAATCAGTCATTTCTGCAAAAGGATTCCCGACCAAGTATTGAGTGCATAACTGTACATGATTATTTGAAGGTTGACGTTTTTTATATTAAAAACACTTTTCTTTTATTGGTCGGATGAAATATGCTAATTTTGTGAGATAGGAATTTTGGGTTTTCATGAGCTGTATGCCAAAATCATCTGTATTAAGACAATAAAAGACCTGAAATATTTCAGTTAGTGTGCAATGAATCTAAATTATATGAATGTTAAATTTTCATAATGACATTATGGAAAATAATGAACTTTATCACAATATGCTAATATTTTGAGAAGGACCTGTACAACTATACACACACTCATTCATACACCTAAGGGCAATTTAGAGTTACCAATTAACCTAACAGGCATGTCTTTGGACTGTGGGAGGAAGCCGGAGTACCTGGTGAGAACCCACTCATGCACAGGGAGAACATGCAAACTCCATGCAGAAAGACCCCAGGCTGGGAATCAAACCCAGGACCTTCTTGCTGCAAGGCAACAGTGCTACCAACTGTGCCACCGTGCAGCCCCAATAAATTATTGTGGTCTAAAACCAGGTGTTTCAGTTTCATTGTCCAACCCCTGTATATCAAAACAATATAAAAAAGACAGTCAGACCTTGCAATATAATAAAGCATTGAAAAAAGTAAGAGTAAGTGAACTTCTGCAGACAAAGCTAAAAGTTTGGTCTTTTTCTATAAAAAGCCAAGAGGCTGTCACTATAAGTACTGCGAGCTCATCCTTTATCATCAGCCTGGCTATCCACTCTCACCTTCTGTTCTTTGACTGCAGACTTAAAATCAGTGTAGAGAAAATGCAAAGCACAGCTGAAAACGCACAGAAGTAGGACTTAGTGAGTGAAAACATCACCTCATTAAAAGCAGCTTAAACAGCAGGGTAAATGTGTCTAGCATGCTGCCTAAAATCTCAAGGGATAAAATGTGTAGTGAGAATCTGTACCATTTTCCAAGTCTTTTGATAGTCTAATTTATAGTTAGTGCTAAGTAATACACATATTTTAAGAAATTATGATTCCTACAATAATAACTCATTGCCTTTATAGCATAAGGTTTGGCCATGTTAAACTTTTTTTTTTTTTTTACATTTCCTAATGTGTTTCAAATAAACAAAGTTGAAACATACTTCAGAGGAAAGTGGCTCATCTTGTGTGCAGGTCATATTCAGACAAAACTAGGATTGATGCTTTAATAGAGTTATATTATGAGGTTTAGTACCAATGAGTCACAGAAGATCCAGAATGTCAGTGTTAATGAATCTGTGATATTTAACACAAAGAACATTTAATTACGGTATATATTTTCAGACATGATTCACAAAGAAGGTCCTGGTCCAATCTCCTGGTACTGGTCATAGCACTTTTGAATAGTTCTACAAGTGTAGCTAATTACACTCAAGTCCTGATACCCATTGTCACCCACTGTCTATGGGGTTATATGTGCTGTAAACTGCCATATGATGTTATAATTGAATGTGCCAATTGATGTCAATAGTATATATTGAAGCTGCAGTTTCTAAACACCACAATAAGAGTCAACAGCAACCAAAGACCCTACACTCTAAAACTCGTCCCTATTATCAATAATATTCCCTAATAAACAATATTTTGACGACTTATCATTATAGTTGGAGGTTCAGAGTTAGGGTTAGAGTTGTGGGCAGGGTCAGGGTTGGGGAAGGTTTAGTGCCAAGATTAGAGTTAAGTTAAGGCATACGGGAAAAAAGTAAAGAATGTACAAACTGAAAAAGGGCACATGATCTGGGGCCTGAGATGACATGAGGGTCTGGGGAAAGTGTCTGCAGCTAGATGCTTCTAATTGTTGTTCCTAATACATTACAACTATTTTAAAATAAACAATAAAAGCAGTTTCATCAGCAAATTTGCAATTTATACTGCTTGAGGCAATAGTGAAAGAGCTGTATGGGCAGATACATTCTGCTAACTCTGAAAGTGTATAAGGTGAAGGAACATAAATTGCAGGAAACTTGCTGATAAGGCAAGAAAGATTACCAAACAGGTGAAATTATCACCCTGGGGGACCACCCCATCACTTTGTAGCTACTGGAGCAATAGTCCATCCTTCTCCTGAAATTACATAGTGCACACAGGGCTATACTGGGGAATAATATCTGGTGTGACTGCCACTGGCTTTATTACAGACATTTGGAGTTTGAATGTTTGCCTGAGGTCACTGCTTAGCCTCAAAGCACATTACATAGACTCCTCATTGATTCAATACAGACTGTGCTGCATGACCTTCAGTTTTGTGTATCTCATCCTGTGAAGCTTCGAAGCATGCAACTAATGACAAGCTAAACAGATGGGAAATCACCAAAGATCACAACACTTGTACTGATAAGGCAAGAAATACAAAAAAAAAGGCAGGAAAATATGAAGATTCGAAGCATCGGTTTCAAGAGTTAGTCCTTATACAGCACAGCATCACAGAAACAGTGGCTGGTTGGATGTCAGTCAAGTCCTGTGTTTTAAAAGTCTGTGCTGCAGAAAATGCAGACTTAGTATTTGTCCTTATTCTTAAATGACTTCCCTATAATTCAATAATTCTTAAAAGGATTTAAGTATGTTGAAAAAAACATTAAAAACACTGAAACCTATTGTGTATTTTAACTCCTGACTTTTCTGGCATTTCCCTTCATCACTAATATCTTACTTGGAAGTATCACATGGCACAAAGTAACAGTTCTCTTTCACCAGGCACTAATTTCTCCACGCTTAATTATGTTTAGAGTGTCAACAGTGTGAAAATAGGCAAGCATATCTTAAATGTGGGTCGTCACTGGCAGTCTCACCCCACTGGGACAGAACAGACCAGCCTATCATCCTGCTTCTGCCTTTTAAAATGTTCTTATGTCACACAGTGGTTGTTCTCCCTTTCTTCTTCATGCTGTCTCCTGAATTAGCTTCTGTTTTTTACTATCTAATTTTTTTTTTCTCTTTGTGCCTCCTTCTCTTGGTCTCTCCCACTGGATACCACTTCTTTAATACTTCATGCCTCTCCTTTGAATCTCTCCTCTTTCATTCTCCATTGTTTTCGCAGATATCCTGGCATACCGGTTTGTGTCCACGCTGTTTTGCACTACCTAGGTCTCTGACACTCGCTGACACTGTGCTGACCCAGTCAATCCAAGCCCTCAATCCACCTCTATGAACTGATCACTGTAACACTCAAGACATGGATTTCCTGTCACAGCTCTAAGTGCTGCTAAAGACACATGCAAAAGCAGACGGTCTATCTCTGGGTCAGGCTCAGACAGAGGACAGACATAAAGACAGAAGTGGAAACATTCAAAATGGTGATAGGTGTGACTGTGATGATATAGAGCAAAAGTATTCAGAACACTTTTTCAGAATATTTCATGTTACAACGACAAACTTGTATTTTAACTTTATGTGATAGACCAACAAAATATAGCTCATAATTGTGAAGTGGTTGGGAAAGACAAATCTCGAAAATGTGGTATACATTCGCATTCAGCCTTCTTTACTGTTAGCCTTAGCTGAAATCCTCTGCAGTCTTGTATTCAAAAATCACCTAATTGGCAAACAGAATATACCTGTTGTAGGTCCGGATCAAAAGTTGACTTTATTTTTTTTTTATTTTGTATGGTTCGCTTTCAAATTGTACGTATTGCAAGTGAACTATACCCTGTAAACAAAGCCACCTGTGACAATTGTTGATGCCATTGGAAAGAAATGACTAGGATGGAACTGAGCAAAGATCCGAAAATGGAGAAAAACTCTTTTAATTGCTTGAGTCTCATGCTTTAGGTACCTTTGGCAATGTTTTTTCACTTTAATGCAGCATTGTTTGGGATACCACAAACCCCCTCTCCTTCATTCTCTCGCTAAACATGTTAAACACGACCGTTTTCTTGTGTCTTTTTTAGCTGTTGTGTTATGTGTGCAACTACCCAAAAAATGAGGAGGCACAGTATTTCCTCGTTGCTCCAGGTCTGTCCATGGCTCATTGTTTGTAGCATCCATGCAGTAGTTACGTTCTCAACACTGAAGGGCTAATCCTGCCCATTATGCCCTGCCACAGTGGCTTGTTAAGTCCAAGAAGGCATATGTGTCCTGTAGTTGGGTTTACCGAGGCCGGTTCATGTTCACATCAGAAGGGAACCATACCGGAGTCCGTTTGGAAGTGGGTCTTTGTCCAGTTGTTTGATTTAGACCAGGGTTCACTTGAGTTTATTCACACCAGCACAAAAGGTCTAGACAAAGGGGGTGGGGACAAAGTCTTGTCTGTTTAAAGTGGATCAAATGTGGCGGATGTGAATACACCCTTAGTGTAAGTATGGCTGTTTTTTAAAGGCTTTGTTGGAGAACTTTAGCAAACAAACAAGATCATGAAGATAGAAACAACCCAGACATTTCAGGGGTGAAGGTCTGTCCAAGTTTAAAGCAGGATTCAGTAATGAAACAATATCCCAGATTTGAATATTTTACAAATCACTATCCAAATGCTTGTGGACAACAATCTTCAAGCCAAAGACTGTCAATTGAGTGTTGATTTAGCACAATGCTTTAGATCATTGTCCTGCTGGAAGGTGAAGCTCCGTCCCAGTCTCAAATCACAGGCAGACCCACACAGGTTTTGCTCAAGAATATCCTTGTGTTTAGCACCATCCATGTTTCCCTCGACTTGTACCAGTTTTCCAGTCCCTTCTGCTGAAAAACATCCCCACAGCATGATGCTGCCACCACGTTTCACTGTGAGAATGGTGTTATGGGGTGATGGGATGTATTGGGTTTGCGCCAGACACAGCATTTTCCATGGTGGCTGAAAAGTAAAATTTCTGTCTAATCAGAACACCTTCCTCCATGAACTTGGGGAGTCACCCACTGATCTCTCTTTATAAAGCCCAGTTCAATGGAGTATATGGCTTATTGTGGTCCTATTTACAGATACTTTAGTGTCTGCTGTGCAACTCCTTCAAGGCAACTTTTGGAACTCTGGGCTGACTCTCTGATTAATGTCCTCCTTGCCCAGTCTATGAGTTTGTGTGGGCAGCCCTCTCTCAGCAGGTTTGTTGTGGTACCATGTGCTTTACGTTTGACGATGATAGATTTAATGGTACTCCAGTGGAACATCAAAGATTTGTATATTTGTTTATATTTATTTTCTATTTTATTTTTTGACTTTTGCTTCTCAACAACTTTGTCACCGACTTGTTTGGAGAGCTCCATGGTCTTCATCGAGTAATGCCTCTTGCTTAGTCGTGTTGCAGCCTCTAAGAAAATGTGTGTTTATACAGACAGATCATGTGACACTTAGCTTGCATATAGGTTACTTCCTTTCACTAACTGTTGACTTTTGATGGGAAGTGGTTGCACCAGAACTTTTTAATGGCTTCTTAGCAAAAGGGGTGGATACATATGAACATGTCATTTTCATTTTTTCTTCTGCAGGTTCACTGAAGCTGATTAGAGTTATTGGGAAGATAGATGAGGCTAAATACAGCAAAATGCTTGATGAAAACTAGAAACTGTAAAAGATGTTATGCTGGAACAGAGGTTCTTCTTTGAGCAGGACAATGATTTTAAACAGACAGCTAAAGTGACAGAATTGTAAAGACCAAAGCATGTGTTAGTGAAAGCCAAGACCTAAATCCAATCATTAATCTAAAGCAAGATATGAAAATTGCTGTTCATTGATGCTACTAGGCCTCGAAAACCATGGATCATTTTCCTTAAGCTTAATTATTATTCACTGTGTTATGTTGATCTTTCACATGAAATCCCAATAAAATATTTTGAAGTTTATGGGTATAACTTCAGAAATATTTAATGTTGTTCTAATACCTTCGCATGGCACCGTATAAGGTCTGTGGGGGAAAAAGAATCCTGTGCTTAAAGTGAATTTAAATTAATAATCAATGCAATATTTAATTTTTGCCAAATGAGTGAATCGTGTGTTTTTCTTTTCTTACTGTGCTGTCCCATGAGCTGGTAGAGCTTGTTCAGCGCCTCTGTGTGCTCAGATGTTGGGTGGTTCAATGGATGTTGCTCCGGACTGCGCCCGCACTGCTTTGAGTGGGTAGGTGGTGTCTTACTGCTGTAGCTGCACACAAAAGATGGCAGAATGGTCGGATAGTTCATGCCCCCGTTCAGCCGGCCAAGCAGTGGTCCCATTCCCTGAGAGACAACAGTAGGATTATCGCCGCTACTTCTGTTTGTACTTCCTCTTGTAACAGAAAGAGACTTCATCTCCAAATCCTCCCCTCCTTCAACATGGCTTTCCTGGTCCATGTGCTCAGCAGTTGTGGTGTTGATTGTGTGCTGCCCGCCGTTGCTGAGGTGACAGTGTTGGTGCTGATGATGCTGCAGGAGGTTATGAATTGGCCTCAGCCACAATGCAGTGCCAGGCCCTGGACCCCTGCTAGAACCTTGGCCATGCCCATTTCCACCACCATTGCTGCCAATGCCACTGCCATTAGGGTTCACCTTTTTACGGCGTTTGCTAAACAAAAAAGAAAGATTAGAGAAATTATTATTGATCATGGACAGAGAAAATTCTAATTGTCGATGAATAAAAGGTGTAAAAAACTGAATCCAATACTAAACCATGCCCAGAGCTTGCTGTAGCACAGAAAAAAAAAAAATTCTGCAACTCTTAACTGGGCTAAAAGATAGAAGGACTTTTGCTAGAATTGAAGGTTGGCTTGTAGAGTCCAACAGCCGGTTAAAAGGTTGTTAGCTCCCTGTTTCTATAATCATATACAGGTCCTTCTCAAATTATTAGCATATTGGGATAAAGTTCATTATTTTCCATAATGTCATGATGAAAATTTAACATTCATATATTTAGATTCATTGCACACTAACTGAAATATTTCAGGTCTTTTATTATCTTAATACGGATGATTTTGGCATACAGCTCATGAAAACCCAAAATTCCTATCTCACAAAATTAGCATATTTCATCCGACCAATAAAAGAAAAGTGTTTTTGATACAAAAAACGTCAACCTTCAAATAATCATGTACAGTTATGCACTCAATACTTGGTCGGGAATCCTTTTGCAGAAATGACTGCTTCAATGCGACGTGGCATGGAGGCAATCAGCCTGTGGCACTGCTGAGGTCTTATGGAGGCCCAGGATGCTTCGATAGCGGCCTTTAGCTCATCCAGAGTGTTGGGTCTTGAGTCTCTCAACGTTCTCTTCACAATATCCCACAGATTCTCTATGGGGTTCAGGTCAGGAGAGTTGGCAGGCCAATTGAGCACAGTGATACCATGGTCAGTAAACCATTTACCAGTGGTTTTGGCACTGTGAGCAGGTGCCAGGTCGTGCTGAAAAATGCAATCTTCATCTCCATAAAGCTTTTCAGCAGATGGAAGCATGAAGTGCTCCAGAATCTCCTGATAGCTAGCTGCATTGACCCTGCCCTTGATAAAACACAGTGGACCAACACCAGCAGCTGACACGGCACCCCAGACCATCACTGACTGTGGGTACTTGACACTGGACTTCTGGCATTTTGGCATTTCCTTCTCCCCAGTCTTCCTCCAGACTCTGGCACCTTGATTTCCGAATGACATGCAGAATTTGCTTTCATCCGAAAAAAGTACTTTGGACCACTGAGCAACAGTCCAGTGCTGCTTCTCTGTAGCCCAGGTCAGGCGCTCCTGCCGCTGTTTCTGGTTCAAAAGTGGCTTGACCTGGGGAATGCGGCACCTGTAGCCCATTTCCTGCACACGCCTGTGCACGGTGGCTCTGGATGTTTCTACTCCAGATTAAGTCCACTGCTTCCGCAGGTCCCCCAAGGTCTGGAATCGGCCCTTCTCCACAATCTTCCTCAGGGTCCGGTCACCTCTTCTCGTTGTGCAGCGTTTTCTGCCACACTTTTTCCTTCCCACAGACTTCCCACTGAGGTGCCTTGATACAGCACTCTGGGAACAGCCTATTCGTTCAGAAATTTCTTTCTGTGTCTTACCCTCTTGCTTGAGGGTGTCAATAGTGGCCTTCTGGACAGCAGTCAGGTCGGCAGTCTTACCCATGATTGGAGTTTTGAGTAATGAACCAGGCTGGGAGTTTTAAAGGCCTCAGGAATCTTTTGCAGGTGTTTAGAGTTAACTCGTTGATTCAGATGATTAGGTCCATAGCTCGTTTAGAGACCCTTTTAATGATATGCTAATTTTGTGAGATAGGAATTTTGGGTTTTCATGAGCTGTATGCCAAAATCATCCGTATTAAGACAATAAAAGACCTGAAATATTTCAGTTAGTGTGCAATGAATCTAAAATATATGAATGTTAAATTTTCATCATGACATTATGGAAAATAATGAACTTTATCACAATATGCTAATATTTTGAGAAGGACCTGTATATATAATCTAGCACCAAGATGGTTCTCTGGCTGTGTAAAACAAAACCAGTTATTTGTCATTTTCCTATATAGGGAGCTAAGAACAAACACTAGCAAGAGCTTCGGTCACCACTGGAACACTTTCAATCAAAAAAAACCCTACTAATTACTCAAATGGATTTAATTTAGAAACAGGAAGAATAAGTCACAGCAGAACACAGCCCACACCATACCTGTGCCATCCATAGTACATTCTCTGCAGCCTGCGCCTGAACTTCCGGTAAAGATGACTAATATATCGTAGCATCTCCTCATAGCATGAGCCTGGCTCACTGTAACTGGCCAGAGTTGAGTCATTTGACATGTAGCGAGCACGCTGCTCCCTCATCAGGGCATTCTCTCTTTGCTTTGTCTCAGAAAACTGGGTGGCGATGACCACGAGGCACAAATTGATCATGAAGAAAGAGCCCACCTTGGTTGGAGGAAGTTAAAAACAGAGATGGAACAATGTTAGTAAGACCCGGTGTGTTGTAATTCTAATCTCAGAAACAACTTTGAAGACACATCAAGACCTTCAAGATTAATATCTCATTTAAGTAACTGTTAAATCTTTTAATCCATGGCCCATATATAAATAGGCTTCAGCATTCAACCTGGCTGTCCCTTAATTCCAGTCCCAGCCACGGCGACCTGTGCTGCATGTCTTCCCCCTCTCTTCACCCCATTTCCTGTCTGCCAAATGACAAAGTGAAGGCCACCAGTACCAGAAAACAAATCTTAAAAAAAAACCTGTTATTTGAATTAACTTAGCCGTATGTGAAAAGTAATTGCCCAGTACAGATCTACATTACACTACTTTGGAACATAATGTCTTACACCAATACAACTGCTGATACTACACAAGTAAATATAGGATTTTATCTGAACACTTGTCTGTCTCTGATTTTCTTATTCCTTTGTTAAGCATTCATTTTTCTCCTACTATGCAGTTGCATCTATTTTTAGTTTGCTTCAAGTACTTTGTGCAGGGTTATTTTGCTCTTCTAACTTCCAAATATTTTGCCCTTTCTTTTGCACTCCATAATACACACTTTCTATATCAAACAGTAAGCTAGGAGGGAGCTCAGTTTAAATTATAGCCAAAGCTTGAAGGCTTGAAACATCTAAAGACGCAAAGATCACAGCACACATAGTGAATAACCACAGTTATTCACATAGTAACAAGCCAGCAAATTTTAATAGACGGGGTTATGCTGGAATGGAAGTTTACCTGCTCACTTTTAAATGGTTATTCTAGGTTTTCCAAACCAGAGGTAAAATGCAAGAAACAAATCTCTCCTCAGTTGCTACAAATGTAAACATCTTGTTTATTATGTTTCCATTCAGAGTTATCATTTGTCTTAATCATTTGACATCTGCTTCTTCCTCTGCAAATTGTCTGCATTTTGTTTCTTGCAATTTCCATCAATCTCCTCTTTAGCCATCCTCTAATTTGATAATCGCAGATAAATTTCTTAATGCCAATATTTCCATCAGTTCTCTTTATTCAAACTTATTCAGTTTTGTGCCTCACCCTTATCTCTTTTATGCCATGCAAAACTCTTGATACACTTTTTTATTTGTAATTTGTCTTGTTACAAAAGTTTAGTGTTTTCTACTAGGACTTTATTTCATAGACTATTTCAAACACAAAGAACTGCATACAGCAATTATGAAGTGGAAAAGGTTCATCCCTTCTAAACTTTTGTATAACAACAAATGTGGAAATAATGTTTGCATTTGTATCAAGAACCTTTTAATTTAAAATCCCTAAATGCTAACTGCCTTCAGAGGTGAACTAAATAGCAAATAGTGCCCACTTGGGTGTAATTTAATTTAAATAAATTATTTAAGTAAATATAGCTGTTGAAGGCCTCAGATGTTTGTTGGAGAACCTAAGTGAGCATAAAGACCAAGAAAGAAAATATACAGCACAGGGATAGGTATGTAAAGAAGTTTAAAGCAGGGGTGGGTTATAAAAAATATCCCATCTTTAAACATCACATGGAGCACTGTTCAATAATTAACCAAATTCTGAAGTACGCAAGTATGATAACACTGGATGAGCTGCAGAGAGCCAAAGCTTAGGAAGGATCATTTTTAAATGGGACAACTTAATTGTGGACATGAACATATCTGGCATTTTTAGAGAAGAAGCAAAGCAATTGTTCAAGGATACCCACTAAGACTGACATTGTGGAGACATAGAAAGCAGGAAAAATAAGTGCCTAGGGACCTCATGTACAAAATGGTAAATGGACTGAACTTATATAGCGCTTTTCCAGTCATACAGACCGCTCAAAGCGCTTTACACTAGAGCCACATTTACCCAACACTCACACATTCATACACCGATACGCAGATCAGTAGGCAACCTGAGGTTAAGTGCCTTGCCCAGGGGCACATCGACGTGGCATGAGGAAGCTGGAATCAAACCCACAACCTTCTGATTGCAAGACGACTACTCTTCCTACTGAGCCACAGTCGCCACAAAAGAATGTACAGCTTTCATACTAAAAGTTGGTAGTAGGGAGAAATTTTTAAACATGTGGCACACAAAAAAATTCAGACGTACAAAACTGTGCGTAGACATGTCACCTCACACGTTGCCTTCATACATCCTAATCTGAGGTGAATTGGGTGCATCTGCATGTGCTGCTTGAACCGCCCAGTTGCCGTAACATTGAGCTCTATCATAGCTCGATGCTGATCATTGTAATGACATGAACATGCCCCCCGTATTTCTATCTTATACGTTAAATCTTAAAAAAAAATTTAGGACGTCACATAAACACAGCACAAAAAGTAGTGGTAGCTTTTCTTTAGCAAGGACTGGGAACCTTGTCAGAATTGATGGGAAGATGAATGGACATAAATACATTGCAGTCCTGGAAGAAAACCTGTTAAAAGCCACAAAGACACTGGGATGAAGGTTCAACTTCTGCAGGACAATTACCCAAAACACACAGTCACACCTACAGGGGTTGGACAATGAAACTGAAACACCTGTCAATTTAGTATGGGAGGTTTCATGGCTAAATTGGACCAGCCTGGTAGCCAGTCTTCATTGATTGCACATTGCACCAGTAAGAGCAGAGTGTGAAGGTTCAATTAGCAGGGTAAGAGCACAGTTTTGCTCAAAATATTGAAATGAACACAACATTATGGGTGACATACCAGAGTTCAAAAGAGGACAAATTGTTGGTGCACGACTTGCTGGAGCATCTGTGACCAGGACAGCAAGTCTTTGTGATGTATCAAGAGCCACGGTATCCAGGGTAATGTCAGCATACCACCAAGAAGGATGAACCACATCCAACAGGATTAACTGTGGACGCAAGAGGAAGCTGTCTGAAAGGGATGTTCGGGTGCTAACCCGGATTGTATCCAAAAAACATAAAACCACGGCTGCCCAAATCACAGCAGAATTAAATGTGCACCTCAACTCTCCTGTTTCCACCAGAACTGTCCATCGGGAGCTCCACAGGGTCAATATACACGGCCGGGCTGCTATAGCCAAACCTTTGGTCACTCATGCCAATGCCAAACGTCGGTTTCAATGGTACAAGGAGTCCAAATCTTGGGATGTGGACAATGTGAAACATGTATTGTTCTCTGATGAGTCCACCTTTACTGTTTTCCCCACATCCGGGAGAGTTACGGTGTGGAGAAGCCCCAAAGAAGCGTACCACCCAGACTGTTGCATGCCCAGAGTGAAGCATGGGGGTGGATCAGTGATGGTTTGGGCTGCCATATCATGGCATTCCCTTGGCCCAATACTTGTGCTAGATGGGCGCGTCACTGCCAAGGACTACCGAACCATTCTTGAGGACCATGTGTATCCAATGGTTCAAACATTGTATCCTGAAGGCGGTGCCGTGTATCAGGATGACAATGCACCAATACACACAGCAAGACCGGTGAAAGATTGGTTTGATGAACATGAAAGTGAAGTTGAACATCTCCCATGGCCTGCACAGTCACCAGATCTAGGCAAGTCAGGAAACGTTTTCCTCCACCAGTATCACGTAGTGACCTGCAAGAAGAGTGGCTTAAAATCCCTCTTACCACTGTGCGGGACTTCTATATGTCATTCCCAAGACGAATTGATGCTGTATTGGCCGCAAAAGGAGGCCCTACACCATCCTAATAAATTATTGTGGTCTAAAACCAGGTGTTTTAGTTTCATTGTCCAACCCCTGTATAAGGGAATAGCTTAGCTCAAAGAATATGTACTAGAATCGCCTAGTTTAAAGTCCAGTTTGAAATCCAGTTATGAATCCATGAAAACTGATATCCACAAATCATCCCCATTCATTCTGAGTGAGGAATTGGCTGAAAAATTCAGTCTCTAGATGTGCAAAGCTGGTAGAGACAAATCTTGAAAGAGTTTCTGCTGTATTTGCTGTGGAAGACAGCTCTATAAAGTACTGGCTAATATGGACTGAATACAATTACATATCTTACTTTTCAGGTTTGTTCTTGTAAATTAAATTGAAAAATACTATATTATTTTTCTTTAACTTCACAATTCATATAAAATTCCAGTAGTATACTTTTAAGTTTATGGTTTGTTATGTTATAAAATATGAACACATTCAGGAGATGTAAATATTTTGCAAGGCACTGTGTTTGAACTCTTTCACGTTTGCCACTTCTTCTAAATGCCTTTGCACCGGCTGCTGTACTGTCACATAATGATGCAGATATATTTCATCCAAAACTGGCTGTTTTAATTTGTGCCCAAGCCATAGCATTCCTCAGCTTCTCTTGGCTTCCATAAACCTGTCCTTTAGTCTTTTTTAGGTGAAAGATTAATGAGCAAACAGCCTCTCAATAACCTTTGCAGACAAATCTGATTCCACCTTACTGCTACAGCTGCACACCTCAACAATGTCTGTGCTGCCCTTATACATAATCCTGCACATATTGCCAAATTATTTCGTGGTACTCTACCATGTGGCTTCTCGTAGCACTAGTTGTAAATGAACATTTGTTACATTCTTCTGACCTACTTTACCTTTTGTCATAACCACTTCCAAAGCAAACAGTGCATCTGCAGTGCTCCTTCTTGGCATGAAACGAAACAGCTGCCATTTATGACTGCAAGATAAAAGTGAAGCCCTCAGAAGATGCCTCGCCTTTTAAAGGATAAATAAATTCATTTTTTTTTTAGTACCATTATAGGATTTAAGGATAAGGTCCCTGTTGTACCTTTACATACTTCCATCATATTCAGGAATGCCTCTTGGGGTTGTTTGAAAAGATGTAATTACAGGTGTTTTGTCTTTAAGAATTTTTCAAGAAAGACCATCCATCATAAGATGATTAAAACGTTATTTGGAGTGTAATGAACAAGTCAGAAACAGCAAAATTATAAATCTGATATGACTGAGTTGTATTAAACAGAATTGGATTTTGATAGATAATTTGATTCTGAAAAAAATGTATTTTGTGAAAAGTTGTTAATTCATGATATTTAAATAAACTCAAGTGAACTAATCTTACCTGTGATTAACTTAACAGTAATGTATTTGAATTGAACTGAATGAAAGCAAATTGAACTTAAATGAAGGGAGATTACGTAAATTAAACTAAAGTGAGGTGTCTACACTAATTTCTTCTTGTTATTTCAACCAGTGAAAATAGTAGTGTAAAGTACCAGTGTAAAGTAATGAAGATTTATAATGAATTAAAATGTTCACATTTTTTTTCAAAGTCGTAATCCTGTAGAACTCTTCAACTCGAGATTAAAAGCGGTTCTAAAAATCATTCAATGTCCCATTTTTTTCATTAAAATCATGTTCCGGACCAGAATAAAAACCTTCTAACCTACCTAGAATGTTGCCTAACATATTGCTAAAAAGATTATTTTTTGTTTCCCATCAGTTAAGCCGAATCTGTGAGTCTTGATCTAACTGTGGTCTAATGTAGCTACCCTAAACTCTACAGATCACTGTTAACCCACTAAGACCAATGTTGCCTTTAATACTGTAATAGGACTGAAACAAGTCTATCTGGTCTATTTAAGACTGAAACTGTTTAACACCTAATTAAATATACAAAATACTATGGTTTCATTTCTGTCCTCTATTGACACATTTGAATATTGATCACAACATAAAAATAAAGGTGGTACTTACAATAATAAGCAGTATAAAATATATAAAATTGTAGAAGGAGTGAGCATCCATGACATAATACATGATGTCCACCCATCCTTCCAGTGTGATGACCTGATAACAAGAAAATGACAAGGAGAGAATAATTTGTTAACTACAATATAATAATCAGCAAAGCAGGAGAAACAATAACTAGACAAAGAAACCTAAAGACAACCTCAAAAGTCCTTCCTAATTCTTTTAAATTTGTATGTGTTTGTGGCAGGAGACTGGTAGCAACTCCTTCAGGTGGCTTTGGCTTGTATGCTAATGAGTCAGCTCAGCTGAACTAATAACACACTTGCACCTCAACATCAAAATCTTAGGCCTGCATGAAACGTTACTCTGGGAACTGCAAGAGTGTGCACAGGAGTAGCAGGAGTGCAGTGTACAAGTACAACACAAAAACACGTTAGAAAGCAGGTATTTGTAAATCTGCGCATGAATAAAAGATTTTGCACAAGTATCATATGAGATCTAGTAAATGCAATTTTTTTGCATGGACAACAGTAGAGGCAGCAAAAAACAACATTTGTTTTAGAAAGAATGCATGTTTTACTAATATACACCTGAAACTTGTAATTTGATATCTTATTTTTCTTACAGAAACACACTGAAAGACATATACACAATAGATATACACATAGTGTAAATTGCTGTATATAAACATGCAGGGATTCCTGAAAACAAACATTTTGATGGCAATAATTAATTTATGTATTACTTTTAATTTGTCAATGAAAGAAATAAATCTTTGAGCGATTAAGAACATACTCTTTTTTTCTTATTTTTTAATATCTGAAGCATTAAACATGGCTGACAGACCTAGCAAGGAGACGGGTTATCAAAAAAGCAGCCAAGTGGTCAGTGGTGACTTTGGTGGGGCTGTAAAGATCTACAGCTCAGGTGAGAAAATCCGTGGACAGGATATCTACAGGCAATTTACAAATCTGGTCTTAATGAAGGAGTGGCAAATGTTTTTGAATTGTTGAAAGAAAGCCATCAGAAGTCCCCTGTGTAGTTTCTCATATGGTATGTAGGAGGCACAACAAACACATTGAAGTAAAAAAAAAAATTGTTATGTCACACCAAAATTACCTTTTAACTTCATGCAAACACTATACAGGTCCTTCTCAAAATATTAGCATTATTTTCCATAATGTCATGATGAAAATTTAACATTCATATATTTTAGATTCATTGCACACTAACTGAAATATTTCAGGTCTTTTATTGTCTTAATACGGATGATTTTGGCATACAGCTCATGAAAACCCAAAATTCCTATCTCACAAAATTAGCATATCATTAAAAGGGTCTCTAAACGAGCTATGAACCTAATCATCTGAATCAACGAGTTAACTCTAAACACCTGCAAAAGATTCCTGAGGCCTTTAAAACTCCCAGCCTGGTTCATCACTCAAAACCCCAATCATGGGTAAGACTGCCGACCTGACTGCTGTCCAGAAGGCCACTATTGACACCCTCAAGCAAGAGGGTAAGACACAGAAAGACATTTCTGAACGAATAGGCTGTTCCCAGAGTGCTGTATCAAGGCACCTCAGTGGGAAGTGTGTGGGAAGGAAAAAGTGTGGCAGAAAATGCTGCACAACGAGAAGAGGTGACCGGACCCTGAGGAAGATTGTGGAGAAGGTCTGATTCCAGACCTTGGGGGACCTGCGGAAGCAGTGGACTGAGTCTGGAGTAGAAACATCCAGAGCCACCGTGCACAGGCGTGTGCAGGAAATGGGCTACAGGTGCCGCATTCCCCAGGTCAAGCCACTTTTGAACCAGAAACAGCGGCAGAAGCGCCTGACCTGGTCTACAGAGAAGCAGAACTGGACTGTTTCAGAATCAGAATCAGAATCAGAAAAGCTTTATTGCCAAGTACGTTTTTGGACATACAAGGAATTTGTTTTGGCGTAGTCGGTGCAATACAGTACAAATTAAACAGTACAAACATATCTACAATATAATATAAATATAAGTGCACAGTTTTAAGTGAGTGAGAGTAAATATAGAGCAGTATAAGATGCAAGAGCAATACAACAGTGCAGGTGATCATTGTGCAAGTAAGCAGGAGTCCAAGCTGAGCGTTAATGTAACACATAGAGTTACAGGTTACAGGTGTCCTGTCAGCAAAAAAAGGGGGGGTGTGGGGGAAAGAGAGAATGTCAGGGTGGTTTCCGGGCTTTGTTAACCAGGCTGGTGGCAGATGGGAAAAACTGTTCTTGTGGCGTGAGGTTTTGGTCCGGATGGACCGCAGCCTCCTGCCAGAGGGGAGAGTCTCAAAGAGTCTGTGACCGGGGTGGGAGGGATCAGCCAGAATCTTCCCGGCCCGCTTCAGGGTCCTGGAGGTGTACAGTTCCTGGAGCGACAGTAGACTGCAGCCAATCACCTTCTCAGCAGACCGAATGACACGCTGCAGCCTGCCCTTATCCTTGGCTGTAGCAGCGGCGTACCAGATGGTGATGGAGGAGGTGAGGGTGGACTCAATGATGGCTGTGTAGAAGTGCACCATCATAGTCTTTGGCAGGTTGAATTTCTTCAGCTGCCGCAGGAAGAACATCCTCTGCTGGGCTTTCTTGATGAGGGAGCTGATGTTTGGCTCCCACTTGAGATCCTGGGAGATGATGGTTCCCAGGAAGCGGAAAGATTCCACAGTGTCAATTGTGGAGTCACAGAGGGTGATGGGGGCAGGTGGGGCTGGGTTCTGCCTGAAGTTCACAACCATCTCCACTGTCTTTAGAGCGTTGAGCTCAAGGTTGTTCTGGCTGCACCAGTCCAACAGATGGTCCACCTCCCATCTGTATGCGGACTCGTCACCATCAGAGATGAGTCCGATCAGGGTGGTGTCGTCCGCAAACTTCAGAAGCTTGACAGACTGGTGACTGGAGGTGCAGCTGTTGGTGTACAGGGAGAAGAGCAGAGGAGAGAGAACACAGCCTTGGGGGGAACTGTGTATCCACTGTTGCTCAGTGGTCCAAAGTACTTTTTTCGGATGAAAGCAAATTCTGCATGTCATTCGGAAATCAAGGTGCCAGAGTCTGGAGGAAGACTGGGGAGAAGGAAATGCCAAAATGCCAGAAGTCCAGTGTCAAGTACCCACAGTCAGTGATGGTCTGGGGTGCCGTGTCAGCTGCTGGTGTTGGTCCACTGTGTTTTATCAAGGGCAGGGTCAATGCAGCTAGCTATCAGGAGATTTTGGAGCACTTCATGCTTCCATCTGCTGAAAAGCTTTATGGAGATGAAGATTTCATTTTTCAGCACGACCTGGCACCTGCTCACAGTGCCAAAACCACTGGTAAATGGTTTACTGACCATGGTATCACTGTGCTCAATTGGCATGCCAACTCTCCTGACCTGAACCCCATAGAGAATCTGTGGGATATTGTGAAGAGAACGTTGAGAGACTCAAGACCCAACACTCTGGATGAGCTAAAGGCTGCTATCGAAGCATCCTGGGCCTCCATAAGACCTCAGCAGTGCCACAGGCTGATTGCCTCCATGTCACGCCGCATTGAAGCAGTCATTTCTGCAAAAGGATTCCCGACCAAGTATTGAGTGCATAACTGTACATGATTATTTGAAGGTTGACGTTTTTTGTATTAAAAACACTTTTCTTTTATTGGTCGGATGAAATATGCTAATTTTGTGAGATAGGAATTTTGGGTTTTCATGAGCTGTATGCCAAAATCATCCGTATTAAGACAATAAAAGACCTGAAATATTTCAGTTAGTGTGCAATGAATCTAAAATATATGAATGTTAAATTTTCATCATGACATTATGGAAAATAATGAACTTTATCATAATATGCTAATATTTTGAGAGGGACCTGTATGTGGCAAAGACCTAACACTGCAAATCACCCTAAACACACAGTGCAGGAGAAAAATGTTGGCACTGCTGGGGACGTGTTTCTTTAACAGGGACAGAACAGATGGTTAAGTTAATAGGGAGATGGGTGGAGCCGATCACACCTCAGTGTTGTGAAAAAAACTGTTAGGGGCTGCAAAAGATATGAGAGTGAGGCAGAGGTTTGTCTTCCAGAAGGACAGCAACCATTAACATGCAGTCAGAGCAATGAAATGGTGAAAATACAGTTTAGGTGACTAATGATAACATGGAAAAGGCATGACAGGAATTGGAGGGTATCAAACTAGAACAATAATGCAACAGAGACAGCAGCACAGGAAGACTGGCATGGAGAAAGACATGAGGTGGAAAAAAAAAATAAACAAGGAACAGAACACAAGAAAGAACAAAGAAATCCAAAGACAGAAAGGAACTAGTACAGATCACCACTGGAGACAATGAACAACTAAAATATTTCAAATCTAAATCCAAGTTAGAACCAAAACAAAAAGACCCACAGATTATGATATGATAAAATAACCAGCATGCTAATTGGCAAATTAAGTCACAAGTTGTAGTTTTATTTTTTACTTTAATCAAAAAAATATATTCAAAAATGAATAACAACAAGCTCATGCCGGGACTGCAAATGTAGTACAAAATGTTTAGATGGAGCACTGTACACATGACTTCTGTCAGTTTTAGCCTCTGTGAAGTGAGCTTAGAACTAGTTCTTGTTAATGGCAAACTAGTATGACACTGATTGTACAATTTTACTTTTGACCACCCAGGAATTCATCACATGGTTTCTCTGCTGATTAACCCAACCAACAGTATCCTTAAAACATAACTAACAGTAATTCATCAGTTGGTTGAATATAGTGAGTTGTTTATGTCTATAGGGCTCCTGCTCTTGTAGATTTTCTTTAAGTGTGAATCATTCATCTATCTAATTTTTCCATTCCTCATTCTCTGTCTTATAATTCAAAGGACTGAAACTTTTCAAGATCTAGAAAATGTTACAAGCTAATCAGACTTCTTCTATTTTTTTGCAAGTGCTGCAATTCAATGCTGAATGTTGGTTACAGGGAATCGTGATCTTTTGAAACCTCCCATGGTGACTGTGTTATATTTTATGAGTATTAATGAAATCCAAAAGGAGTCCTTGCTATTCTCATGAGGACAGCTGTGAGTTCCCACAGACCCAGGCACTTTTTAGCCTTTCAAGTGTCTCTAGGGAAATAGTGAAACAGCTTAGACATGTTCAGAATGTATGCTGTATCTTAGACATAAATAAAAGGCGTGACAGGATGGTTTAATGTAATTACATGACATGCACATACCATGTTACTGTCTAACTTCACATTTAACAGAGTCCAATAATTATCTTTGGTGTAAGATCAAAAGAGGAATTGTACAGCTACCATTTAGGTAACTGAATTTGGGAAAGCAAGATCAAGGATATTCACCTAAGCAAACTACTCTATCATAATAGATATACATTACATTACATTCACACTGGTGTATGAATGTGGTGAGAAAGAATTTTAGTAACAACCAACATAATCATTAGAATCTAAAATAAACAAACGTAAACTCTCTTTTAGCCCCTACCCACCCTGCAATCATGCCGGCCTGATGTTTGCTCCTACATAGCAAGGCTGAATCTGATGAAGGAGGTTCAGAAACCTCCCATACTTATAAGGAACTTCCACTGAGTATTTGGAAAAATCCTGCAGATGTTATATTTGTTGCATTAGCATTGGAATATTGTCACAAAAACACCACAAAAAACAACTTTCTGGGTTCTAAGACTGCAGTAGCATCATGCCTGTTACCATACTGAAATTTGGGTTTCCCATATTTGCTATACTTCAGCTATGTTCAGTTTTGCAGGTTCTGTTTAAGTTAGATTATATAAGTGTGTCCTCTAATTAATTATCTTATGCAACGCCTATCACTGTGAACTTCCTGTTATGATCTTCATTTAACATTAACGTAAATACTAATTTAACTCATATAGATTCTAGAAGTTTTTTTTTTTTTCCTGGCCCCTCTGTCTTTTCTCTTCCTGTTCCAATTTTCATTATAAATGTCTAAATGTTGCAAAAAAGAATTGCAACCATGTACTCCAAGTAAACAGATGCTTTTAGAAGTAGGCACAATCATATGCCTAGCAAAATAAAATATTCTCACATTAGACCCAAAAATTCTGTTTACCAAAATATTTCAAATAGGAAAAATGTACAAATGGCAAAATGTAATCTTAAGCCTCATGAGGTGAAAACACAGAGGAAAGTTTTGAGATGGATTAATATGTGCATGAGTGCATTGAGAATTTGTGGTGTTTGTAGTAATTTGAAGATAAAACTCTTTGGCAAAGTAAATTGCAAGTCATAGCACATTGGGAGCAAAGCCACATCCATCACTGTGGCTTAGGTAAATTCACAAAAAAGGATGCAACACAAATCTCAGCAGTACAGAAAGTGTAAGCTTACAGACATCAATAATAAATAGCCTGTCATGGGAGGTGGAAGTTGTGAGAGGAAGAAATGTGTTTTTCAACCCTGGTCCTCAAAGCACACTGCCCTGCATGTTTTACATGTTCCCTGCTTCAGCACACCCGATTTCATTTGGTGGCTGATTAACAGGCTCTTACTGAACTGTACTGAGCAGAGAAACACCTCAAACATGCAGGGCAGTTTGCCTTGAAGACCAGGGTTGAACACACTGCAATAGGATTTCTAAAGTAACATTAGGTTTTTGAAAATTAAGTTAGAATATTATTTCCTTTCTCACCTGGAATATGGCTATCCAAGCATAGCCAATATTGTCAAAGTTAACTGCTCCCTTGTGGGGGTTGTGGTCCCCGGGGAGGCAGTCACTGTAGTACTGGTTCCAGTTAACACAGTTGCTATTGCTAGCCCCACCCACTCCTGGTGGTGAACCAATCAGAGCAGATCTTTGGTGGGGAGCAGACAGTGAGCAATCCTCTCCTCCCTGGGTGAAGGGTGGCACATCGTGGCAGCGCAGCATCCCGTTCTCGCGGGGAGCTGAGCAGATGAACGGGCTGTCTTCACCTTCTTCAGGCATGTAGTAAGGATTTATGGAGAGGTTGTAAAATCTGGGTGGGACAAAATATAAATAAGTGAATATGGAATTTCAAAATGCAGAGGTTACAGATTTTGTCAAAAGACATTTGAATGTTATTTTTATGCCTCATTTAATATACTAACCCAGATGCATCCAGAACCAGAACAAAAGTGTGAACACTATCCTGGTCTCTACTTGTGAAGTGGAAACCATAATCACGCCTTTGAATTTATTCGCATGTTTTCCACATCTTTTGTCCTATTATAACTGCAAATTTCAATGCATTTCACAGGGAATTATTGTGGCTTAATCATGAAGAGAAAGTGGTCTTTATTTACAACCTTTGGACATTTAGAGAGTGCAAATTTAGACAGTTATTTGCAAATAGATCAAACTCACTCAGATTAAATGGAGAGTGTTATCAGGGACGTTTTTTTTTTTTGTCTTACCATGGATTCTAAAATCAATTTGGATCTGGACTCCTATTGGGTCATTTAAACCTTGAATAAGCTTGAATATAAACCATTATAGTTATGGCTATATGTTTACAGGGCATATATATTATGATGGGATATGCACCAGCATCCCTACAACCCAGTATGGATAAGAGGGTACAGACAATGAATACGGTTTTAGGGTCTACTAGAGGTGGAGATGATAACAGGTGACCAGTCTGAATATGTAAATTAATAACCTCATCAATACTGATGGCAGTTCAATAAAACGTTTGTAGCTCTGATTAATTACCATTGTGGCTTTTATTAAATTATTGATACTAATATGAGGTATTAAACCAAGTTTCAACTCAACTCTATTATTTCAGATATGATCCCAGTTGCTAAGAATCTGAGCAAAACAGGAAGAATTCTTTCTCACTATTGGCCTTTTAAAAATTTCCACTTTTATTTTACATCATCCAGCCTGAAACATGCTCCAGGATTTAGCTTACTTTATTAGTCTTAAAAACATAAAAAAATGGGTACAGATATGAATATGAACATACAGAAATATTATGATACAGGTTAGCTAAAATGAGGCACTGGCAGTTTATACAATCCTAAAGCCTCTGAACAGGAAGGAATCATCTTAATGTTCATTAATATCTATAAAAACAACAATATATATATATATATATATATATATATATATATATATATATATATGTGTGTATCTTTGGTTAGTACACCCTAACATTTAATACAAGCAATGAAAGGCTTAATGAAACTGTGCAACTCAGAGACACAGGAGAGAGGAGACTGTTTCACTGTGAGCACAAAAAATTTAATTATAAGAAAGGAATTACTAGGAAACCTCACTGGTTTCTTGTCGCAAAACTCAATCTGCCTCCAGCATTTTAGGTTGCCACAGTGAGAAAAGAAGGAGTAAACCAACTCTGCATATCTTAAGCCCAAGAACTGAGCCTTAAATTACAGCACACTATCAGTTAAGCATAACATAAAAAAGCCCTTTATTGGATGGGTAAATTTCAATAACGTTGGGGCCTGTATATGTGGACTTCCCCATTTGTGACCACAGGAGCAGAGAAAACTCCAGTTTAGAAACAAATGTATTTTAAAGCCTGGAGTACAGAAGAACTGGAGTACAAAACATAAAGAGAAGGAAGAAAGAGAAGTCAATTCGCCCTTTCTGCATGACCTACCCCACTTGTCACTCATGCATTGCCATTTTGTCTCAGTCTACTGTCATTTTGTAGTCGTTAAAAATATATTTTGTATCCATGTATGAGGAGCAGCGGCTCTACTCCGAGCTCCTCCCACATGGCCGAGCTCCTCACTCTGTCTCAAAGGGAGTGCCAGGCCACGCTACGGAGGAAGCTCATTTCAGACGATTGTATCCGGGATCTGGTTCTTTTGGTCATGACCCAAAATTCATGGCCATAGGTGAGGGTAGGAACTTAGACCGACCGGTAAATCGAGAGCTTTGCTTTTCGGCTCAGCTCTCTCTTCACCACAATGGACCAGCACAGCGTCCCCATTACTACGGCAGCCGCACCGATCCGTCTGTCGATATACCGCTCCATTGTCCCCTCACTTGTGAACAAGACCCCAAGATACTTGAACTGCTCCACTTGAGGCAGGAATTCCTCTCCAACCTTTTCTCCTTGAACCACCACCTTAACATGATGGAGGTATTTGAGTGCTCGAATGATCCTAGAGGCTATGTTGCCTGGGGCTTAAATGCCCCTGGTAGGGTCTCCCATGGCAAACAGGCTCTGGGTGACGGATCATACAAAGAGCGGTTCAAGATGCCTTCATTAACCCCAAAAAATCAAGGCACGTGATGTCGCCCGGTATGGCAGAGCCGGAGTCCCATCCTGGAGCCAGGCCTGGGGTCGGGACTCGTCGGAGAGTGCCTGGTGGCTGGGTTGCTCCTTGTGGGACCCGGCCAGGCCAAGCCCGAATGAGAGATGCGAGGCCATCTCCCAGTGGGTCCACCACTTGCAGGGGGAACCATGAGGGACCGGTGCAAAAAGAATGGGGCAGCGGAAGAAGGTGGAGACCTCAACCACCCAATCTCCAGATGCTTAAGCTGGCTCTAGAGATGTGGAATGTCACCTTGATGGGGGGGAAAGAGCCTGAGCTTGTGTGGGAGGTTGAGTGATATCAACTAGAAATAGTCTGGCTCACCTCCACGCACAGCCTGGGCTCTGGAGCCCAGCTCATCGAGAGAGATTAGACTATTTTCTACTCTGTCGCAGGGGGAGGCGGTGAGCCTGGGTGGGTTTGCTTGTTGCCTCCCAGCTCAGCCGTCTCGTGTTGGGGTTTACCCCAGTGGATTAGAGGATTGAATCCCTGCACCTTCGGGTTGGGGACAGGACTCTGACTGTCATCTTGGCCTACAGGCGGAGCAGTGGTGCGGAGTACCCTGCCTTTTTGGCGTCCCCTTCAGGGGCGCTGCATAGTGCCCCTCCCGGGTACTGCATTATTCTGCTGGGGGACTTCAACTCCTGCATGGGAAATGACAGTGACACCTGGAGATGTGTGATTGGTCAGAATTGCCTCCCCGATCTGAATCTGAGTTGTGTTTCATTATTGGACTTCTCTGCTAGTCACAGATTGTCCATAATGAACACCATGTTCAAGCATAAGGGTGTTCATCGGTGCACTTGGCACCAAGACACCCTAGGCAGGAGGTCAATGATCGAGTTTGTTGTCATGTCTTTCCGACCTTTTATTGAAGAGAGGGGCTGAGCTGTCCACTGATCACCACCTGGTGGTGAGATGGATCCACTGGAAGAGGAGAAAGCCAGACAGACTTGGCAAGCCCAAGCGTATAGTGAGGGTCTGCTCGGAACATCTGGTGGATCCCTCGGCCAGGGATGTATTCAGCTCCCACCTCTGGGAGGGCTTTGACCAGATTCCGGGGGAGGTTGGAGACATAGAGTCTGAGTGGACCATGTTCTCCTGGTCTATTGTCGATGCTGCCATCCATAGCTGTGGCCACAAGGTCTGTGGTGCCTGTTGCAGCAGCAATCCCCAAACCCGGTGGTGGTCACCAGCACAAAGGGATGTTGTCAAGCTGAAGGAGTCCTATCAGCTGTGGTTGGCTTGTGGGAATCCTGAAGCAGCTGACGGGTACCATGAGGCCAAGCGTGCCACGGCCCGGGCTGTGACAGAGGCAAAAACTCGAGCCTGGGAGGAGTTCAATGAGGCCATGGAGAAGGACTACCGGTTGGCTTCGAAGCGATTCTGGCAAACTGTCCAGTGCCTCACGAGGGGGAAGCAGTGCTTCGCCGACACTGTTTACAATGGGGGTGGGGACCTGCTTAACTCGACTGGGGACATTATCAGGCGGTGGAAGGAGGATCTCCATGAGGATATCCTCAATCCTGCCGTCAAGCATTACCTTGTGGAAGCAGAGGCTGGGGACTCGGGGTTGGACTCTTTCATTACCCAGGCTGAAGTCAACGAGGTGGTTCAAAAGCTCCACAGTGGCAGGGCTTCGGGGGTGGATGAGATCCACCCTGAGTAACTCAAGTCTCTGGATGTTGTGGAGCTCTCATGGTTGACACGCCTTTTCAACATTGCGTGGGAGTCGGGGCAGTGCCTCTGAACTGACAGAATGGGGTGGTTGTCGTCCTTCATAAGAAGGGTGGCTGGAATATGTGTTCCAACTATAGGGGTGTTACGGCTGGTGGCCGTATGTGTGTTTGTTTTGTACCTTCATCAACAGACTGGCCAGCCGATGTCGCTGAAAAGCACCGTTTTCCTCCGTGCTATCGGTACCGCTGTTTCTGATAGGATCGGATTTCTTCTTCGCTGGATACCCTCTTCTTCGCTGTTCCTGACGGACTCTGATCTCCCTGCGTGCTCTGCACTCCTCCTACTGGACGTCTCCGGGAGTTCATGTTGGACTATTCATTTCCTGGTTCTTCTGAATTCGCCGCCAATCAAGAAGGGACTACATTATATAAACTCTCTGCACCTGCCACTAAAGGCAGCTGGTATTTGGACAGAACAGCTCGCCACTTCTGACTTTGGTGTTGTAAAATTTTGAAGCTTGGTTATTGTTGTATGCTTACCTGCTCGTTGGGAAGCTTGGTTATTTTTGTGTGCTCACCTGCTTGATGACTCCATCTTGGCTCAAAGGAGTCTCTTTAAAGTTGATTGGGCTTTGTCTTGATTTGTTTGTTTGCTTTTTGTTAGCAGGGACGTTTTTGATTTAGGAAACTGTTGAATTAGTTTGTCCCTCCTTTTGGGGGATTATTTTTAGTTAAATTACTGATGGTTGTGTATTTTGTTAAATTTATGGTTATTGTGTATTTTGGGTTTTACCCCTTTTTATTTTCAAACGGTTTGTACTTTAAGTATCCTCCTTTTGTTTGTTTTGTTAAAAATAACGGAAACTGAACTAAAAAGAAATAAATTACTCTTTCTTTCATTAAACCAACAACACCTGGTTTGAATGTTTACTTCCCCCTACCCCTAGACCGAGTGGGGTCGTAACATTTAATGGGGGCTCGTCCGGGATCTCTTTAAATGAATCCTGTGATTGAAAGTGTAAACTTTAGCTTTGTCAGTTCAGAAAGTGACAAGGTCTTGGTAGGCCCCTGTTGTCACTTGTGCAAAATTTTAGTATGGCACAGTTTAACTTAAAACAGTTTTTGGAAAGTCCCTCTCTTGAACTAATAGAGTCATGTCGAAAGGATGATTTGGCACAAATTGCAGCACATTTCTGCATTTATTATTCTAAACAACTCCTTAAGAAGGAACTAAGGAATCTTGTAGTGGAGAAATTGGTAGAACTAGGAGTTCTTGTATGTTCTGAGATATCTGCGAGTTCTGTGGCTCAACCTGCTTTGACTTCTGCTGCTGTAGCTCAGTCCAAGGCCCTTTCTTCTGATGAAGGTGGTAAGAAGGTTTTGGGAAAACCTCCAGCAGTCTCTCCAGATGTGGATGCTGAGGTGGGTGTGGGGATTAAGACTCCTTACACACTCCCTCGGTTTAATCCTCTCTCTGACGCCAGTAGTTCGGCTGGGTCAAAGGCTGATGCTCGGATTAAAATCCGACTCGCTAGACTGCACCTTGAGGCCCAAGAGAAGGCACAGCAAAGGCAGTTCCAACTAGAAATGAAAAGGTTGGAAATTGAAGCAGACACTGCCATAAAAATACGTCAGTTAGAGCTTGAATCTCAGACTAGAATTAATGTTCCTGCTTTTGCAGTAAACTCCTCTTCTGTTGGTTATTCCACTACTTCACCTCAAATTAGACCTTTCGATATTACCAAGTATGTTGCTCTAGTGCCTGAATTCCGAGAAGCGGAAGTAGATTGTTACTTCTCAGCTTTTGAAAAAATAGCACAAGCTTTGCAGTGGCCTCCTGAAGCCTGGTCACTTCTGTTGCAATGCAAACTGTATGGAAAAGCTCAAGAGGTTGTTGCAACTCTCCCTCTTGCAGACACCCTAGATTTTGAAAAGGTAAAGGCTGCCATCTTAAAAGCCTATGAACTTGTCCCCGAGGCTTACCGACAAAAATTTAGGTCTTTTAAGAAAAATCCCAGTCAAACTTATGTTGAGTTCGCTAGGGAAAAGGGAACTCTTTTTGACAGATGGTGTTCTTCTTGTAAAGTCTCAAACTTTCTCAGCTTAAAAGAGCTAATTTTGTTAGAGGAGTTTAAGACCTGTTTGCCTGAACGCATTTCCATGCATTTAAATGAACAAAAAGTAGAGTCTTTGTCTGCTGCTGCTGTCCTTGCTGATGAGTATGTGCTTACCCACAAAACAATTTTTCAGTCCAATCCAAACAAAACTTCTGTTGTTAAGACGTGTGACACAGTCAAGCCCATACAATTGAAGGAAAACAGAGAGTGTTTTTATTGTCATAAAACAGGGCATGTCATTGCTAACTGTTTAGCTTTAAAACGGAAAACACAAACCTCTGTTCAGTCCCAACCGAAAGGTGTAGGACTCATTAAGAGAAAACCAAACATTGTAAGAGCTGAAGTTGACTGCACACCTGATCCCTGCTTCAACCCTTTTCTGTCGGATGCACTAGTTTCGCTCACTGGACAGCCTGAAGATCAGCGTTCTATTCGCATTCTGCGTGATACTGGAGGTTCTCAGTCCATTATTTTAGCTGACACATTACCGTTTTCTGAACAGTCATCATGTGGATATAGTGCAATTCTACAGGGCGTAGAAATGGGTTATGTTCCTCGGCCTGTACATCTGGTACATTTAAACTCCAAAATAATCTCAGGAATTTTTCCTATTGCTGTCTGCCCAGCACTACCTATCAAAGGTGTCGCATTACTGTTAGGTAATGATATTGCTGGCGGTAAGGTAACTCCTGCATTAGAGGTTTTGGATGTACCACAAAACTTGGGAACTAGAGATAACAAGTCATCACCCAAAGTAAACCCAACTGGTGTACTAACTCGTGCACAAAAACGTAAGAAAAAGGCTAAAAGTGATTATGTGGATTTGTCTGACAGTTTGTTTATGTCAGTGTTCTCAGGTGGTGGAGAATCTGACTCTGTTACAGAGGCTTCTGCAATTCCGGATTTGACTGGTGGGGATGCATTACAGACCCCTGATAGTGCTTTCCCAATCACTCGTGCTCACCTGCGCACTTCTCAGAGGTCGGATCCAACGTTAAAACCCTATTTTGAAGGTGTAGTAAGTCCTGATACGGCCAAGGATGAAGGTGTATCTTTCTTTCTGGATGATGGAATTTTAATGCGTAGATGGTGTCCTGTTCTGCTTCCTGGTGCTGATTGGAACATAGTTTTACAGATTGTGGTTCCTTCCAGTTATCGAAAGAATATTTTATCATTAGCACATGAAAGTAAATGGTCAGGACACTTGGGTGTTTCAAAGACATACCAACTGATTTTGAAACACTTTTACTGGCCTGGATTAAAAACAGATGTGGTTAAATTCTGCCGCAGTTGCCACATATGTCAGATGGCTGGAAAGCCTAACCAGACCATACCAAATGCTCCGCTCCATCCAATTCCTGCAGTGAAAGAACCATTTGAACGCATCATTATGGATTGTGTGGGTCCTTTACCACGAACCAAATCTGGTAATCAGTTTTTACTTACCTTAATGTGCGCTTCCACTCGCTACCCTGAAGCCATTCCTCTCCGTAAAATCACTGCTAGTTCAATCATTAATGCCATGACCAGATTCTTTTCTACATTTGGTCTTCCAAGAACTGTACAGACAGATCAAGGTACAAATTTCAAATCGAAACTCTTTAGACAGGTTCTTAAAGAACTAGACATTAAACATGCTGTTTCTAGTGCATATCATCCTCAATCTCAGGGAGCTTTAGAACGTTGGCATCAGACTTTAAAGTCTATGCTGAAGAAATACTGCCTTGAGAATAAGAAAAGCTGGGATGAAGGTATCCCTTTTGTACTGTTTGCAGCTAGAGAATCCACTCAGGAATCATTAAGATTTAGCCCTGCAGAACTAGTGTTTGGTCATACTCTTCGCAGTCCACTAAAAATTCTGAAAGAGAAACTTTTGAACTCTGACACTTCCGCTCAGGAAAACATTTTGGATTATGTTTGTAAGTTTCGTGAGCGTTTGCATTCTTCCCGTGCAATTGCACAAGAGTTCCTTTGTGACTCTCAGAAATCAATGAAAAGGCGTTATGATCATTCTGCTGTTCTTCGTCACTTTCAGGTTGGCGACAAAGTTTTGGCATTACTGCCTATCCCTGGATCTGCTCTTGATGCCAAGTTCTCAGGTCCTTATGAGGTTAGTGATCAACTGAGTGACACTGACTATGTGATAAACACTCCTGAAAGGAGGAGAAAAACCAGAGTGTGTCACATAAACATGCTAAAACCGTACTACATTCGAACAACTAACCCAAATATGGACCAGAGTAAAGTAAAACCCAGTGGCAGTGCAGCCATAATTGTGACAGATGATGTTAGCTCTGAATCGGGTGAAGATGGTTTAACTCTTCGCTCCAGTTTTCACCAAAGTCCTCGTTTGCCCAATTCTGAAATGTTGAAAGAGTTTTCAAATAGTCTTACACATTTGCCTGAAAGCCAACAAGATGATATTTTATCCCTGATGAGCAGTTTCCTATGTCTATTCAATGACATACCGACACGCACTACAGTACTTGAACATGACATTGATGTCGCTAATGCTAAACCCATTAAGCAACATCCTTATAGAATAAATCCTGTTAAAAGAGCTCTAATGAACAGTGAGACAGAGTACATGTTGCAAAATGGATTTGCAAAACACAGTTCGAGTTCTTGGAGTTCTCCCTGTTTGCTTGAAATGAAACCCGATGGCACACCACGTTTCATTACCGATTACCGCAAGGTAAATTCTGTTACAGTTACTGACTCATATCCACTTCCTCGCATTGAGGACTGTGTAGATAATGTGGGAAATGCTCAGTATGTAAGTAAACTAGATTTATTAAAAGGATATTGGCAAGTACCCCTCACGAAGAGAGCTTCTGATATTTCTGCTTTTGTTACACCAGACCAATTTTTACAGTACAATGTGATGGCATTTGGGATGTGTAATGCCCCTGCAACCTTCCAACGCCTAGTAAACATTGTTTTGTCTGGTTTGTCTAACTGCAGTGCATACTTGGATGATATAGTAGTATATACTTCTACCTGGACAGAACACATAACTGTTTTAAAACAAGTGTTCACTCGCCTTGCTAAAGCTTCTTTGACCTTAAACCTCGCCAAATGTGACTTTGGGAAAGCCACAGTGACCTATCTTGGTAGACAGGTAGGCCAAGGGCAAGTGCGACCTTTAAAAGAAAAAGTTTCTGCCATTACTTCGTTCCCTGTGCCTTGCACTAGAAAGGCTTTACGCCGTTTTCTTGGTATGGCAAGTTATTATAGGAATTTCTGTCGCAACTTTTCCACTATTGTTCATCCTCTGACTGGTCTATTAAGTCCAAAAGTCAACTTTGTATGGACCCCAGAATGTCAACATGCTTTTGATAGCATTAAATCTCTGTTATGTCATGCTCCTGCACTCTCTGCTCCAGATACAGAAAGGCCCTTTAAACTTGAGGTTGATGCGAGTGCAGTGGGAGCTGGTGCTGTCCTCCTACAGGAAGGTAAAAATGGAGCTGATCATCCCATTTGTTATTTTTCTAGGAAGTTTAACAGAAGCCAGCTTAACTATTCCATCATTGAGAAGGAAGCCTTGGCTTTGCTTTTGGCTTTACAACACTTTGAGGTATACCTTGGATCCTGTCCTTCTCCAATTGTGGTCTACACTGACCATAACCCACTTGTCTTCCTAGCACGTATGTACAACCATAATCAAAGACTCATGCGTTGGGCTTTAATCATTCAAGACTTTAATCTGAACATCAGATACAAGAAGGGTTCAGCAAACATCTTGGCTGATGCTTTATCAAGACAGGAGTTATGAAAACAAGAGTTTGTTATTAAAATGTAAGTGAAGGGATGGACATTTTGTTTCACATTTTTAGGGGGGGGGGTGTTACGGCTGGTGGCCGTATGTGTGTTTGTTTTGTACCTTCATCAACAGACTGGCCAGCCGATGTCGCTGAAAAGCACCGTTTTCCTCCGTGCTATCGGTACCGCTGTTTCTGATAGGATCGGATTTCTTCTTCGCTGGATACCCTCTTCTTCGCTGTTCCTGACGGACTCTGATCTCCCTGCGTGCTCTGCACTCCTCCTACTGGACGTCTCCGGGAGTTCATGTTGGACTATTCATTTCCTGGTTCTTCTGAATTCGCCGCCAATCAAGAAGGGACTACATTATATAAACTCTCTGCACCTGCCACTAAAGGCAGCTGGTATTTGGACAGAACAGCTCGCCACTTCTGACTTTGGTGTTGTAAAATTTTGAAGCTTGGTTATTGTTGTATGCTTACCTGCTCGTTGGGAAGCTTGGTTATTTTTGTGTGCTCACCTGCTTGATGACTCCATCTTGGCTCAAAGGAGTCTCTTTAAAGTTGATTGGGCTTTGTCTTGATTTGTTTGTTTGCTTTTTGTTAGCAGGGACGTTTTTGATTTAGGAAACTGTTGAATTAGTTTGTCCCTCCTTTTGGGGGATTATTTTTAGTTAAATTACTGATGGTTGTGTATTTTGTTAAATTTATGGTTATTGTGTATTTTGGGTTTTACCCCTTTTTATTTTCAAACGGTTTGTACTTTAAGTATCCTCCTTTTGTTTGTTTTGTTAAAAATAACGGAAACTGAACTAAAAAGAAATAAATTACTCTTTCTTTCATTAAACCAACAACACCTGGTTTGAATGTTTACTTCCCCCTACCCCTAGACCGAGTGGGGTCGTAACAAGGGGGATCACACTCCTCAGCCTCCCTGGTAAGGCCTATGCCAGGGTATTGGAGAGGGAAGTCCGGCCAATAGTCGAACCTCGGCTTCAACAGGAGCAGTGTGGTTTTCGTCCCGGCCGTGGAACACTGGACCAGCTCTATACCCTCTGCAGGGTACTCGAGGGTTCATGGGAGTTTGCCCAACCGGTAACAGTTTTGAGTTTCTTCTCTATGTCTCTGCAGTTCCCTGTTTAGTTGCTGTTATTCTTATTAGATGAGGCTCATGGTCACCCTTGTGTTTGGATATTCATATTACTTCTAAGTGGTCACACTCATCCATGTTTACTAGCCTCCCTCCTTCAGTTGCTTCGCATTCTACCTGCTACCAGCTGCTCCACATTTCAGCTTAACCTCTAGTTCATTGGTAATTTCTCCACCGAGACTATATTTCTATCTCTGGTTATTCATTGCTCACCACTCAATCCTATACCCCAGTCATTTTGACAGGGGTGTATAGACTTTTTATATAAACTGTGCATTTCATCATAGAGCTTGCAGACTTCATGGGGTGGGTATCTAGCTTGAGGTGAACCTTGACAAGTTTTGATACTCACCTGGCATAAAATAAAGGCTTTTTTATGTTGTGATTATTGACGTCACTTGTCATCATACGCTGCTCAAAAAAATAAAGGGAACACTTAAACAACACAATATAACTTCAAGTAAATCAAACTTCTATGAAATCAAACGGTCCACTTAGGAAGCAACACTGATTCACAATCAATGTCACATGCTGTTGTGCAAATGGAATAGACAACAGGGGGAAATCCTTGGTGATTAGCCAGACACACTCAATAAAGAAGTGGTTCTGCAGGTGAGGACCATAGACCACTTCTCAGTACCTCTGGCTGATGTTTTGGTCATTTTTGAATGTTGGTGTGTTGGTGGTGTTTTCACACTCGTGGCAGCATGAGACGGACTCTACAACCCACACAAGTGGCTCAGGTAGTGCAGCTCATCCAGGATGGCACATCAATGCGAGCTGTGGCAAGAAGGTTTGCTGTGTCTGTCAGCGTAGTGTCCAGAGCCTGGAGGCACTACCAGGAGACAGGCCAGTACACCAGGAGATGTGGAGGAGGTCGTAGGAGGGTAACAACCCAGCAGCAGGACCGCTACCTCTGCCTTTGTGAAAGGAGGAACAGGAGGAGCACTGCAAAATGACCTCCAGCAGGCCACAAATGTGCATGTGTCAGCACAAACGGTTAGAAACCGACTCCATGAGGATGGTATGAAGGCCCGACGTCCACAAATGGGGGTTGTGCTCACAGCCCAACACCGTGCAGGACACTTGGCATTTGCCAGAGAACACCAGGATTGGCTAATTCGCCACTGGCACCCTGTGCTCTTCACAGATGAAAGCAGGTTCACACTGAGCACATGTGACAGACGTGACAGAGTCTGGACACACCGTGGAGAGCAATCTGCTGCCTGCAACATCCTTCAGCATGACCAGTTTGGCAGTGGGTCAGTAATGGTGTGGGGTGGCATTTCTTTGGAGGGCTGCACGGCCCTCCATGGGCTCGCCAGAGGTAGCCTGACTGCCATTAGGTACTGAGATGAGATCCTCAGACCCCTTGTGAGACCATATGCTGGTGCGGTTGGCCCTGGGTTCCTCCTAATGCAGGACAATGCTAGACCTCATGTGGCTGGAGTGTGTCAGAAGTTCCTGCAAGATGAAGACATTGAAGCTATGGACTGGCCCGCCCGTTCCCCAGACCTGAATCCGATTGAGCACATCTGGGACATCATGTCTTGCTCCATCCACCAACGTCACATTGCACCACAGACTGTCCAGGAGTTGGTGGATGCTTTAGTCCATTTCTGGGAGGAGATCCCTCAGGAGACCATCTGCATTGTAGGGAGGTCATACAGACACGTGGAGGCCACACAATACTGAGCCTCAATTTGACTTGTTTTAAGGACATTACATCAAAGTTGGATCAGCCTGTAGTGTGTTTTTCCACTTTAATTATGTGTGTGACTCCAAATCCAGGCCTCCATTGGTTAATAAATGTGATTTCCATTGATGATTTTTGTGTGATTTTGTTGTCAGCACATTCAACTTTGTACAGAACAAAGTATTCAATGAGAATATTTCTTTCTTTCAGATCTCGGATGTGTTATTTGAGTGTTCCTTTATTTTTTTGAGCAGTGTATATTGAGTAATTTTGATGCTGTGCTACCTATTTTTTTTGTGACCGCTACACAAATATTTTGGAACTTGTTTACTTGGGATAGTAATCTTTATGCTTCAGACTTTTACAAAATTTCTCATTAATTTATGTGCAATGCTTAGCTTAAAGGTTTTATTATTGATTGGAAGATTCACAAAAATTGTCTGACATTTCTGTTTCTGGCATATACCGAAGATGCCAAACTGCTTTTTTTCTGTTAAAACTACAAATAAGAGGAGAGGGCCACAAGGCAACTGACATCAGCTAACATGAAGGTTCCTTCAAGTGTGTTGAGCATGTGATCTACTTCTACACCATTCATCTCTTCTGTCCATCCCCTGCATTCACACGAGACTGTTTCCCAATCAGGAGTAAGGAGACAGCTGCTTTATTGCTTATTAAATTAACATAATGCCTTTTTAAAGTGCTCAAGATGCCCATACAACCTGTTTACTTTAATAAACAATGAAGCGTCGTCCTCTCCATTCCACCCACTCCTTTATTTAATAGCACTTGTTGGAGAAGTTATTTGGAAATTAGAGCGAAATAGCAGATACAAATTGCATGGCTCAGTAAGGCCACATTTAATGGTATCCACCAAAAGAGCTATTTTCAATTAGAGACATGCATGAATTGAAAGCATGGGAGGGGTAAAGCAAAAGCTCTACTGACATCCATCTCAATGCTTAATTTTCATGTTTCAGTGTATTCTGATATTGCTTTTAATGGTGTTTTATTGCCCTTGTTTAAGTTCCACCACAGAGCTAAAAAAAACAAACATGTTCCTTGTGATAAAATTGAAAAGGTTCAAAATTTCTTATAAAAGAGTATGTGCTCATGATTTCAATTTTCAAACAGCAGAGATATGTTTTGCATGCCTGGTCTTCTGAAAAGTACGATGATGTTTCCTGCTCCCTCACGCAGAAAACAAAAGTCAGCCACATTTACTCTGGAACAATTTGTACCATTACATCAAAAGCAAAATTAGTTCAAGCACTTCAAAGTGACATTATTTGCTTCCCAGGGTTGTAACCACAAAAGCTTTTTCTTTCTGTTCCTACTTTCAGTTTCAATCCCAATGACTAAATCGTTCTCTGAGTTGTTCTCTGCATTGCCTAATGCTGTATTCCTGTCTGTCTGCATGTTCCTCTGAGTTCAGACGGGGGATGCTTGGCTGTTGGTTCTGTATCTAATGCTATTACATCCAATATAAAATAAATGAGGGGAAATGGGTGTGCCTGTGGTTTTTTTCAACATGCTAAATGTCAGATTTGGTCAGGTTTAAGGTTGGTCAATAACAGAATGCAAGCGACTGTCCACTGTCACTACATGCTAATCTAAGAGGAGGTAATGCCAGAAGTTACAGACTCAATGCAATCTGCTGGGTTTCCTTAGGTAGGACATGTTTTAACCAATTTGAATAATAAACTGAATTTAACTGCATTAATTTGAAAATTAGGATCAATTGCAATGTATATGCCTGACTTGGAATCTGCATGATTCAATTGAATTGACTTTGAAAAGTGTCTTGAGACAACATGTTTTATGTGTTGGCGCTATATAAATAAACTGAATTGAATTGAAATTTAAAAGACATCTCTTTGATAACTACTTTTGTGTTGTTGATTCTCATGCATATTGCAAGTACCAAATAGCTGTTAAATGGAAAGAAAGTGATACATGGCTTTCTAACTATTTGTTTTCCCAAAATCTTAAAAGTATTGTATTTGTATTCAGCCCCCCTGAGTAAATACTATATAAAACTGCCCTTTGGTTAAAGCTGTAGGTCTTTTGAGGTACATCTCTAGCAGCTTTGCACTTTGGGAGACTAAAATATTTCGTTTCTCTTTGCAAGATAGCTCATGATGAGTAAGCATAAACAGACTGCATATTGAACAGAAATGTTCAAGTTTTACAATGCATTCTCAGTTGGATTTAGGTCGGACCTTTGCCTGATCCATTCTAAGATATAAATGCTTTGATCTTAATCAGACCCTGGCATTTTACGGCCTGTGGGCCACATCCAGCCCGCTGACTACCTTTGATCAGCCTGCATGAATTTGTAGTAAAAGTTTGAATCCTGTTACTTTGTTATAGGAAAGGCAATGATCCACCTTTTCTTCTGAAGGCCAATCTTGCTTTCTTAATGTCAACGATGCACTTATGCGCCTCAACAAATGTGCTGAACAGCTTTCAAGAAAGTAGCACTTAGCACTTAAATATGTCAGCTAACACTGACACAGAATGCAGAGTTTATAACAAGACATGGCCTCCTTAAATGTGTCTTTGCCGTAAAGCTGTGTGCTTAGCGTGTGGAGAACATAAAGCGATATTTAAGGACTAAAATTTGAACTGCAATTAAGAGAGAAAACACAGACAAAAGTACAAGAATGCAGCATTCAGGACTAGCTTTGTAATATCCCACAAAACTGCAAGACACAATCAATCATTCTCTGATGAGGAGTTTGTCAAAGATTGTTGGACTCAGCACAGCTAATTTGCTTTGACAAAAAAAGATGCATTGCAAATGTGTCCTTGGCTCTGGACGAGAGTTGTGATGTCCATGATACAGCTCAGTTACATATGTTTGAATTCGGATAAACGAAATACTTTGAGATGACGGAGGAGCTGGCAACCATGTAGCCAATGAAAGGGAGTACAATGGGGAGTGATTTGTTCAAAAAAGACTTCAGAGGTAAATGCATCCATGGACACGTTGGGACTAAAATGGAATACACTGGTAGGTGTCACAACCAATGGCTGTCCAAATCTGAAAGGAAAAAATGTTTGACTTTTCAAGTAGATGCAAGGTAAAGTGTCTAAAATTAACCCAAAACAGAAACTGATATTTTTCCATTGCATCATTCATCAGGAGATGTTGTGCAAGTCAGTGCTACAAATAAGCAAATTATGTTGATGTTATAACTAAAATAGTTGATTTCATCAGGGCAGGAGCATCGAATCAGTTTGATTGAACATAGTGACATAGGCTATCCGACCACAGATAGATGGCTCAGCCTGTGCAAGATGCTTAAAAGAGTATGGGACCTGAGAGCAGAGATTAGAAAGTTTTGTAAAAAAAAAAACAAGGACATAGCAGAGCTCTCAGATTTACACTGGATGTAGGCAAATCTGGCTTTTGATAATGATGTAACTGCAATAACGAATGAACTAATTACTAACCTGCAAGACAAGGGTTCCTCGCACATAAAATGTACAGCTTGGTCACAGCTTTCATGAGAAAGCTGACGTTTTGTTTAAGTCAATTAGAGGGCAACATTCTCACTCACATGCCAGCAATGCAGAAAGTCTCACTATCAGCTAATCACCCCCAAAAGTATTTATCCGTGTTAGGGGCACTGCATGGTGAGTTTTCATGTTTTGAAGAATTCAGAATCAGAATATCGTTTATTGTTAGTCTTACAAGACAAGAAATTTGGAGAAAAAGCTGTCTGGTCTACACTATCTATAAAGTGCTTCTCTTTCCCCATTTTAAAGTGGTCCTAACCAATAGAATAAATGTTTGCAAAAGCTCAAACTGTTTCAGTCAGCTAAAGTGTTATGTGAAATGTTTAAAGCTTGGGATATTTATTCATGACCCAACTGTGTTTTAAGCTTCTCTACAACCTTATATCTGATATGTAATTTGAAGGGGGTGCGTAAAATCACATGTCGCACTTTGTAGATTTTTATTTGTAAAATATTTGAAACCTTGTTTTTTTTTTTTTCTTCCCTCAAAATTATGAACTACTTTGTGTTAGAGTACCACATTAATTCTAATAAAATTCACTCAAGTTTGTGATTGTGATGTGATAAAAAGTGAAATAGTTCAAGAAGCACCAATAATTTAGAAAGGCACTGTTGTGGTCATTTATGTTGAATTTTGTAAATCATAAGTTCTATTTCCTTATAGGTTGTTAGAATATATTTCAGTTTGTTTGGAACTATGATATGAAATTAATTGTTTGGAATTATTATGATTTCTTTGGTAACTTTTAAGCCCCTCCCAGTAATTTAAGATATTAAGAACACACTGTGCGGTCCTTGTTGGGAAAATGCCCGGTGTGATGACAGGAGGTTTTTTACAATAATTTTTTGACTTAAATGTCACGGCCTTTCTGTTTCCAAGTCAAAATAGTTCCAAAAAAAAAGGCTGTTCGTGGCAACAGGTGGCCTACAGGGGTTGGACAATGAAGCTGAAACACCTGTCATTTTAGTGTGGGAGGTTTCATGGCTAAATTGGACCAGCCTGGTAGCCAGTCTTCATTGATTGCACATTGCACCAGTAAGAGCAGAGTGTGAAGGTTCAATTAGCAGGGTAAGAGCACAGTTTTGCTCAAAATATTGAAATGCACACAACATTATGGGTGATATACCAGAGTTCAAAAGAGGACAAATTGTTGGTGCACGACTTGCTGGAGCATCTGTGACCAGGACAGCAAGTCTTTGTGATGTATCAAGAGCCACGGTATCCAGGGTAATGTCAGCATACCACCAAGAAGGATGAACCACATCCTACAAGATTAACTGTGGACGCAAGAGGAAGCTGTCTGAAAGGGATGTTCGGGTGCTAACCTGGATTGTATCCAAAAAACATAAAACCACGGCTGCCCAAATCACGGCAGAATTAAATGTGCACCTCAACTCTCCTGTTTCCACCAGAACTGTCCGTCGGGAGCTCCACAGGGTCAATATACACGGCCGGGCTGCTATAGCCAAACCTTTGGTCACTCATGCCAATGCCAAACATCGGTTTCAATGGTGCAAGGAGTGCAAATCTTGGGCTGTGGACAATGTGAAACATGTATTGTTCTCTGATGAGTCCACCTTTACTGTTTTCCCCACATCCAGGAGAGTTACGGTGTGGAGAAGCCCCAAAGAAGCATACCACCCAGACTGTTGCATGCCCAGAGTGAAGCATGGGGGTGGATCAGTGATGGTTTGGGCTGCCATATCATGGCATTCCCTTGGCCCAATACTTGTGCTAGATGGGTGCGTCACTGCCAAGGACTACCGAACCATTCTTGAGGACCATGTGCATCCAATGGTTCAAACATTGTATCCTGAAGGCGGTGCCGTGTATCAGGATGACAATGCACCAATACACACAGCAAGACTGGTGAAAGATTGGTTTGATGAACATGAAAGCGAAGTTGAACATCTCCCATGGCCTGCACAGTCACCAGATCTAAATATTATTGAGCCACTTTGGGGTGTTTTGGAGGAGCGAGTCAGGAAACGTTTTCCTCCACCAGTATCACGTAGTGACCTGGCCACTATCCTGCAATAAGAATGGCTTAAAATCCCTCTGACCACTGTGCAGGACTTGTATATGTCATTCCCAAGACGTATTGACGCTGTATTGCCCGCAAAAGGAGGCCCTACACCATACTAATACATTTTTGTGGTCTAAAACGAAGTGTTTCAGTTTCATTGTCCAACCCCTGTAGTTTATTGAACGCACTTTTCGATCACTTTTTGTCTTTGTAAGATGAGATGTAGGAATTTTTTGGTTATTATTTTGCCTATAATTTTGCAAGAAATAAAAAGATATTTTTCAAACAATAAAGTCAGAAGTGCGTTCAAGAAACTAGACCACCTGTTGCCACCGACGGCCTTTTTTTTTTGGAGCTTTTTTGGCTTGGAAACAGAAAGGCCGTGACAGGCACTTTTAGGGCATCTGGAATCCTTGGTTCTTGAAGATTTTTCACCTGTCAACTGAAAGGCTATTTCAGATGAGAGGTGACTGGGAATATTCAGGCTTACAAAATTTACCAGTGATATGAAAAAGAACCAAAGTCACATATCTGCAGCTTCTTTTTATGAGAACGCAAAGAAAAGCATAATACAAATTTACAAACACTTGATCTAGAACCACCAAATGGAATGAATTTTCCTGCAGACATATGAGTTGCCTCCAGTCTGAAAGACCAGTGGATAAACAAGTTATGTATTAAAGGCAAAAAATTGCTTACTTTATTATTTCTTCTTTCATGAAGCAGCGGTTGCGCAGCAGTCCGGCCCAGAGCTGGACTCCCACAATGCCGAAGATAAAAAAGACAAAGAAGCAAAGAAGGAGCACATTTCCCAGCATGGGTAAGGTGTCCAGAAGCAGCGTTACCAAGATCCTCATACCTACACAGTGGGACACAAACAGCACAGATGCCATAAGAAATTAGTATTCAAGGTTGAATGCACAGATTTGAATTTTGTATGTTCTACAACGGCAAGTCTTCTGTAGTCCTCTGGATACATAACACACATGCCAACATTATTGATCTATTCAGAGTGGGACTTATAATAATGATTTAATTCCTAAATACAATATAGTCATAACTGATGGCAATTGAGAATATGACAGTTTGACATTATTTCAGCCTCTGGGAACTCACAGCTTCTGGGGCATTACTATGACACATGCAATGAGTATCTATCTCAAAATGTCCGATATGTTTAGCATCAGTATTGTTAGGGATTCAGTCCAGAGGTCTAAACAATATGTTCTGTACTTACCCCACAGCCTTGTAACAATATATTTATGTGTACGGCAATTTTACACCCATCTACATTTGTGTTACAGCTAATTTGTTACAAGTGCAGTGATACTTCTCAAATTTAGGTGCTTTGTGTCATGCCAAAGAATGTGTCTTGATAACGATACCTATGATCTAATCTAATGACTTCTTGAAAGCTTTTGCAGTTACCAGAATGGACCTAAGCTGTTCCCCGCTGACTAGTGTGTGTAAAGGGATTTATTTTTGTTATCGTCACCATTCAAGTTTGTTACCTGCATTCAGAGTAACCTAAGTTTAAAGAATCTAAGTAAAATTCTCATTTAATTCAGGCTTACTGGAACTCAGGATAGTGAAACATTTGATAGATGTGACTGCATGCATAGGCCCCTGCACAACGCAGCAAGGGGAGCAAATGTTCTCTCTTTTTAAATCTGGTGGAGCAAATCTATGTTATTGCTTCTCTATTTCAGACCCCAAAAATCTGATTACTCCCTGTGGTCAGACAGATTCATAAAGTATCTTTTAATTTTCATTGTACCTTTTAAATAGGCTACTAAAAATAATAATAACAACATTTTAGTTCAAACCCCTTTCACTTTTGGGTTGGTTTAATCCACTTCACCTGATTTAGAAATAAAAGTTGCCTTCATTCCGATGGAATCTCTTCAGTCAAACAGTTTACAGCAATGCACAGGAAAGGTAAAAGTAACTGACTATCTTATAGCATTGCTGCAGCTCTCTGCCTCATAGTAAATTATATAAAATACAGTATAAAACTTTGCTTGGAAGGAAGCTGCAAGCTACTCAGAAGTCCCAGTCTGCAGGAGTGAGATTGGAATACATTTGCAGCTGTCATGCAGTCTGTTTGAATGAAGCTCCCCGCCATAAGCAGAAACAACATCACAGAGAATATTTTCAACAGTAATGTCGATGTTCACCATTTTCTCATCTAAAATCAACTATACAAACAATAAATCAAACTGCAAACTGTAAATTGCAAACACAACAAAATATAAAAATAATAAAAAGGGGTGAAACAAGATCCTGTGGCAAGCAATATTAATGTTGCAAGTTTTAGAAGTAGTTCTAGAGTTTCTCTCTTGCTGTGATGGAGTAGCATCTGCTTCACAGCTTAATGTCAGCAATAAATGGCATTTTTAAGGAATCTGTGAGATAACTTATTAGCTTTAGTTCAAAATGTGAAGGGCTTTTACTGACAGAAACAGTTTGAGATTGAGGAAAAAAAAAAGTTCTATTGTTTAGGACCACTTTAGAAATGGGTAAAACAATAAAAAAAATAACATATAGACAGATCAATGCTAGACAATATTATTCCAACTAAATACAGATGTTATAAACATGTCATGTTTTCAACCCTGGTATGAGCCTCAACGATGTAACATTTACAAACTGAATAAAATCTCACTCAGTTTCTTTTTAGGTCATGAGTGGAAGAGTAATTTGTTATAACAGAAAATCTAATTTAATAAACTTTGTGTGAATACGGTGATTTAAAAAGACATATTGATTACAACCTCAACTCCCATCCATCAACCCTCTAAAATTACTTACTTATTTGGATAAAGTAAACCTTTCCCAAATTTCCAGGTAACTTAATTACATGTTTCAAGAATCATGACTGACAATGCAGAAGGATGTACCTACGCATGATTTTCTGTTTTCCAAGAAAAAATAGTCAGTCAGTATATTTCAACGATCAAAACAGGTACTGCTTCCAAGTCTAGAAATGTGGATAATTCTTAAAACACAAACTGCCCCAGAGGAAATGACTCATCACTGTCTGCTTCTTTACACAAACACTGAATGCCAAGATTTTGTCTAGGACACACAGTACTTTCTACATAGTAGCGCAAGAGTGTGATTTTAATTTTCCAATTTTTATTTAAGCTCCTTTAAGCTTAACTGCATTTGAGCAGAGCTCTTCCAGAGTACATTAATGTCAGGATCTGTGCTTTGTCTGTTTGTTCGGTGCCTTTACTGTGCTTAGCCCCTAGATGGCGTGGAACCTGGAGGAAAGGTGACAGGTGTTCATCATTCCCTTGATTACCTACTGAGGAGTATATCAGGAGGAGGCTGCCAGCAACTCACTGCCAGAGTGTTGTCCCTTAGTGGTACAGCTCAAGCCACATTACCTTGTCTTGTTCTTGCCTTGAATTTTTAGTAATTTGAATTTTGTTAACTTGCAGGATTACCAGAACCTGACCTTGCCTTGTTGTGTGGAACTCTGCCTGGATTAACAACTTCTGGAAAGAAGCTATTCAGCTCCATGAGCAAAGACTCTAACCACTTCATTGGACCTCACCGGTTGGCAGCCCCCTGAATTCTTCGCTCCTTGGATTACCACTCAAGAACCCTGTCCACCCTCCTCCTTCCACTGCGCCAACTTCTGAAAACCCTGGACCGTCTTATCATTCTGGCACACCATTATCCACCATCATCTACCTCACGGGTAAACAACTATTTGGTCTCTCTGCTCCTCCACCCTCTGACAGATCATTCCATCATCCCAGTAAGGCTGAATTGTTCTTTAGTTTTTGACCCTGCTTACCATCCTGTTTATTTTACAGCTGGTTTCCCGGTTCCAGTTTCCCTGCCCACGTCACTACACTGTAAATAAACTCTTCACCGAAAAACCTTGTCTCCTGAATTGCTTTCTGCATGGTCAAATCTGTTAAAAACAATATGACAGAACACTCTGGCCAACCAGACCCAGCAGAAGCATTCAGGAGAACTCTATCTGGACACCGCCAAATCATAACACATGATTCTTCCCTCCGTTCTCTGTTTGAACAGCAGAAACAGGCCAATCAGCAGATTGAACAACTAGACTCCTTGTTACAGCACACCTTGAGTAATTTCTCCGCCCCGGCAGTAGAGGGCGCTTCAGCCTCTCCGGTTTCCCAGCAACTTCCGCACTCACGTATCGTCGCTTCCCCGAATCCTGAAAAATGTTCTGGTGAGAAAGAAGATTGAAAGGGCTTCTTTCTACAATGCACTCTCATTTTCAATCGCTCCCCACAATCTTTCCCACATGATTCAGTTAAGATTTATTTTGTACTAGGGTTACTTTCTGGAAAGGCCTTGAGATGGGCAGAGTCCCCTTTTTCTAACTGTTTAGAATTTGGTTGCACTTTTCCTGAATTTGAGGAGGAGTTTCGACAGGTTTTCTCCAGTGAGAAAGACTTAACCGCTAACGCTCGAAGTCTATGGTCAATTAAACAGAGAGACCGGTCTGTTGCTGAGTTCTCCATTGATTTTCGCACCATGGCTGCAGCTTCTGGATGGAATGACTGCGCTCTTAGAGCCGCTTTCTTCAAGTCTTTAAATGAATCATTAAAGGATGAGTTCGCATTAGTCGACGAGCCTGAGACTTTGAATGGGTTAATCAAGTTAGCCGTCAGATTAGATAACAGAATGAGAGAAAGAAAAAGATCCCGATTTGAACAGAGTGCAGTTAGGACTAATTTCTCTAGCTCTACACCTGAAACTATTCGCTCCACTTCTGCCTCGTAGAATTCTGGAGCTGAACCCATGCAGATCGGGCAAACTCAGCTTTCCCCAGAGGAAAGACAGACGCCGCCAATCAAATCAGTGTTTTTACTGTGGCTCAACTGATCATTTTCTCACAAACTGTCCTATTCGTCCTTCGGGACCAAAAGGCCAGGTCCGTCAGTAAGTAAGGGGATACTGACGGACCATCCTCTTACCCCTAGACTTAGTTTGTCTGCCACATTAATTTCTCACCACCCTTTTCAGAATCTTTCCACACTCATTGACTCCGGTCGCGACCAGAACCTTATTGATCAGAGGTTAGTTGATGAAGCTAAAATTGAGACTGAGCCACTCCCCATACCTCAGTCTGTTTCTTCATTAGACAGGAAAAGATTACCCCGAATCACACATAGAACCAAACCGTTGACATTAATCCTTTCGGGAAATCACAGGGAAGATATTTCTCTTTTTGTGTGTCCCATAGCCTTGAATTCGTTAGTTTTGGGTTTTCCTTGGCTCAAGAAACATAACCCTCACATTAACTGAGCAGAAAGCCGTATTGAATCCTGGTCCACTAACTGTCTTTCCTCTTGTTTACAGTCAGCAGTAGCTTCATTTCCCTCTGAGTCAGATTCCGCAGATAACGAGATATTCGATCTCTCTAACGTTCCACCAGAGTACCATGACCTCAGGTTGGTTTTCAGTAAATCCAAAGCTTTGTCTTTACCTCCACATACAGGTCCTTCTCAAAATATTAGCATATTGTGATAAAGTTCATTATTTTCCATAATGTCATGATGAAAATTTAACATTCATATATTTTAGATTCATTGCACACTAACTGAAATATTTCAGGTCTTTTATTGTCTTAATACGGATGATTTTGGCATACAGCTCTTGAAAACCCAAAATTCCTATCTCACAAAATTAGCATATTTCATCCGACCAATAAAAGAAAAGTGTTTTTAATACAAAAAACGTCAACCTTCAAATAATCATGTACAGTTATGCACTCAATACTTGGTCGGGAATCCTTTTGCAGAAATGACTGCTTCAATGTGGCGTGGCATGGAGGCAATCAGCCTGTGGCACTGCTGAGGTCTTATGGAAGCCCAGGATGCTTTGATAGCGGCCTTTAGCTCATCCAGAGTGTTGGGTCTTGAGTCTCTCAACATTCTCTTCACAATATCCCACAGATTCTCTATGGGGTTCAGGTCAGGAGAGTTGGCAGGCCAATTGAGCACAGTGATACCATGGTCAGTAAACCATTTACCAGTGGTTTTGACACTGTGAGCAGGTGCCAGGTCGTGCTGAAAAATGAAATCTTCATCTCCATAAAGCTTTTCAGCAGATGGAAGCATGAAGTGCTCCAAAATCTCCTGATATCTAGCTGCATTGACCCTGCCCTTGATAAAACACAGTGGACCAACACCAGCAGCTGACACGGCACCCCAGACCATCACTGACTGTGGGTACTTGACACTGGACTTCTGGCATTTTGGCATTTCCTTCTCCCCAGTCTTCCTCCAGACTCTGGCACTTTGATTTCCGAATGACATGCAGAATTTGCTTTCATCCGAAAAAAGTACTTTGGACCACTGAGCAACAGTCCAGTGCTGCTTCTCTGTAGCCCAGGTCAGGCGCTTCTGCCACTGTTTCTGGTTCAAAAGTGGCTTGACCTGGGGAATGCGGCACCTGTAGCCCATTTCCTGCACACGCCTGGCCTACTTGCAAACGGCTAAGAGACTGAACCCCTGCCAATAACGTTGGTCATTGTTTTTCTCTCGTTTTGATCTCTCCATTTCTTACAGACGAGGCTCCAAGAACGTCAAGCCGGATGCTCTTTCCCGGCTTCATTCACCAGATTCCACCGAGAAAGAGACCAAACCCATTGTGCCGTCCCATTGGACCTTTGGAGCTTTAGTTTGGGAGGTAGAGGACCTCATAGACAATGCCCAACGAAACGAACCGGACCCAGGGACTGGTCCTCCCAACAGGAAGTATGTACCTACCTCTGTTAGGTTTAGGCTCATCCGCTGGTTTCACACTGCCAAATTCTCAGGACACCCAGGGGTTAGCAGAACCATATCACTCATTTCGAGACGATTTTGGTGACCATCTCTTCATAAAGACGTTACTGAGTATGTATAGGCTTGTTCAGTATGTGCCAGACAAAAATCGAGCAACCAGCCTCCCTATGGTTTACTTCAGCCTCTCAGTACACCCAAACGCCCTTGGTCTCACATCGCTCTGGATTTTGTTACAGGTTTACCCATATCAAAAGGGAATACAGTCATTCTCACCATTGTTGACCGTTTTTCTAAGTCCTGCCATCTGGTACCTTTAAAAAAGCTGCCAACTGCTTTTCGTACTGCCCAGCTGTTGGTTCAGCATGTTTTTCGCCTTCATGGCATACCTCAGGACATTTTGTCAGACCATGGTCCTCAATTTATCTCTCGTGTTTGGAAACAGTTTTGTTTGGCTCTCGGAGCCAAAGTTTCCCTGACTTCTGGTTATCATCCCCAATCTAATGGACAGACTGAACACATGAACCAACAGATGGAGTCCATTCTCAGATGCATGACCACAACTGAACCACTTGACTGGTGTGGTTTTCTTCCTTGGGTAGAATATGCAATTAATTCACAAATCTCATCCGCAATAGGCCTCTCACCCTTTGAGATTTCCCTGGGTTATCAACCTCCTTTGTTTTCCGCTGATGAAAAAGACATTGGTGTAGCATCCGTTCGGCACCACATACGGCGTTGTAAACGGATCTGGGGAGATGCAACCAGAGCTCTCCTTCGTACAGCTGACCAGAACAAGAAGTACGCTGACCACAATACCAGCCTGGCCAAAAGGTTTGGTTGTCCTCCCGAGACATTCCATTGAAGGCTATGTCCAAAAAACTGTCTCCTCGTTTCATTGGCCCTTACACTATTGACTCAGTCATCAGCCCCTCTGCTCTACGTCTGCGTCTGCCTTCCAGTTTACGTATTCATCCTGTTTTTCATGTCTCACAAGTCAAACCTTAATGTTAAAACCAATATGACAATTAATGCATGAAATACAGCCATACTAATAAATAATCATATAGTTATGACACTAAGTTTGACTGAAATCAGATGAGAAAAACTTGAAACATTGAAAGAAATTATGTAAAATATGGAACATGGTGGAAATTGCAATCAAATAAATTTTTTGCATATTAGTTGCCATGTATACACATTACTGACTACAGGTGTATTTGGTCTATATTACAAAAAAATAAATTTAATCATGATGCAGTTTTTTATGTAACCTCTGATCTTAGCTCTACAGTGATGTCCTATGGCATTAGCCTTAACTGCCTTCACACAAAAACCCTGGTACAAGTGCAAGCCCCCTATTTGGTATTATCGCATACCATATATCTCTTCCTTTAATATTCCACAATCTGTGATCTTAACAGCTTCCTCAAATATAAAGGAATCTTATCAGTTCACATTAAATTTTTCCTGGCATTTATTAATTCCTTTAAGATTTACAGTAATCTATTTAAATGTTTTAAATGGCATACGACCAACTCTAAGATGCATGTCTGAATAACAGACGACTGGCAATAAATACTGACTTTTTTTTCAAACACCAGTGGAAAAGGTAGAGCCTCAGTTTGCACCCTGAGCTATCCAATAAAGCTCTGTGTCTGTGGAATGTCACCTCACCAACTCTAGAAACATTCACCTGCAGCCACATGTACATGATTGTTCTTTTTCCTGCCTCAGAAGCAGTTGTGAAAAAGGCAAAGATACTTTAGTCCTGACTCATGACTCTGTGAGGAAAATACATCCTGTGGGGCTTTGAGTTACTGTGATACATTGATGCAGAGTTGACTGAAAGACTTAACTATAAGCTATAATTATGTTTCAAAAGAGCAGGAGAGAAAGAAATTTTAATTATTTGAACTAACGCTCAAGTTTTAGAAAATGTATGCAATTAAAGAAAAACGATATTATGCTTGATTACAACCATTGTTTTGTACTGTATTTATTTGATTATATATTTCTGAAAATGAAATGGAACGTGCATTGAGATTATTTGTTGTACATTGGTGCTATATAAATAATCTCAACTGAATTTAACAGAAGTTTCTAGAGTTTCAGTACAGAATAAATAAAATGTCCAACACTCATCACCATTACATTATTCGAACACCAGGGTGAGCTTATTAAAGAGTATGTATTATATTTAAGACCCAGAAAACCCACAAATAATTTTTAACCATAAAGAAATAACCATTGACATTTGCATTGTTTTTCTATGACTCTTTGGTATGAAAACATGTACCATTGCATATCTTGTAGTGAAGTAAATTTTACTGTGGTGAAGGACAGATATATCAGCTGACATGTTTAGAACAAGAAAATTGAAAAAAAAAAAAGGATAAAGTTCAGTGCTTGAAAATAAGTGAAAAAAAAAAAAATGTAAATATCATTTTTTAACACTTTTGTACGCATTATTATCTAATTACAGTAATTTACTTTCAAACGGGCTGCACGGTGGTGCAGTTGGTAGCACTGTTGCCTTGCAGCAAGAAGGTCCTGGGTTCAATTCCCGGCCTGGGGTCTTTCTGCATGGAGTTTGCATGTTCTCCCCGTGCATGTGTGGGTTCTCACCGGGTACTCTGGCTTCCTCCCACAGTCCAAAGACATGCCTGTTAGGTTAATTGGTCACTCTAAATTGACCTTAGGTGTATGAATGAGTGTGTGCATGGTTGTTTGTGTGTTGCCCTGCGATGGACTGGCGATCTGTCCAGGGTGTACCCTGCCTCTTGCCCATAGACTGCTGGAGATAGGCACCAGCTCCCCCGCGACCCACTATGGAATAAGCGGTAGAAAATGACTGACTGACTGACTGACTACTTTCAAACTGAACTATTAGTTAAGTAGTCCTAAATAGAGTTCCTATTGGGCAACCAGTGGGGAATTGGAAGATGGAGCTTTAATGTCTCCATGTAAGTCAAATTAAGACCCATCACTGCCTGTAATAAAAGTTTGAATCAGGACCAACAGGTCTGAAGAGATACTGAAGAGTCCAGGATTAGACAAACTGCTATTTTATATCAAGTTTAAGGACTCAATTTATGGGCCACAAGTTTTTTAATTCTCTACCTTTTATGACATTGTTATCTGTGCTCTCAGCCTGTGATCTCATTAGTCTGCAAGTTCTCTTGTAATCTGTTTCAGTTGGAATAAGCCAAGTCACACTGCAGGAAACAACAGAGTGCACTGCTTTTTAAAACTTGGTCTTGCAGTGATAACAAGATGGGTTCCCAAATAACTTGCTATTAGCTCCAGCAGGATAAATCTAGGTGTTGCACACAACACTCAAGAATTCTGATTATTTATTCAAGCAATCAGTGTGTAAGTATGTGTGTGCATGGAGAGTGTAAACACAGTATATAAACACAACTGCAAATTATCTACAGTTGGCAGATAATTTTCAGAAGCCCCCTGCAAGCAGCAGCCCTGATAATATGATATAAACAGACGGTTGCTCACTGTATCTAAGCTACAGAACAAAAGCACAGTTAACATCTGCGTAACAACTAACCGACAATAAGGCAGAAAGACAAACAAGGATAGAGAATAATGAGGGAAACAATAGGAACGAGTAACACGAGCCTTTGTATGAATGTTGCTGCCTGGGAACTTGATGATATGCCAGATGAAAAATAACATGCAATGACATAAAATGATGTTAGATGACCTCCAGGTGTCTCTGAATGTGTGTACCTGGGAGTTGCAGGCTTTGGAGGATGTTTGATGTAGATATATTTATCTGCACTGACTTTGCTTTTTGGCCCAGGGAAATACCTGTCATTGTGGCACCCCAATGCAAATCTAATGCTATGTCCTCTTTCTAACCTCACCACGAGTTTAATTTCAGGTTGCAACTAGAAACGTATTACAGGAGTGACATTATTTGTTGCCTTACTATAGCAAATTAAAAGACAAGGCTTTAAGTAAATAACGTTTCAGCATTGCTGTGCATCTGAGACACATAAGTAATGTGATACACATCATTTTAACTTGTCCATAAATGTTTTGGTATGAGTGTCAGAACTCAGAGGCACCGTATTCAGCATTGAGATGATCTTTGCATAAGTGATGCACAAATGTCATAGCAATGACACAATAATAACATTTCCAAATAATATATTTTTTTATATCTTGCTATGCAGGTACCTTGTTGAAGGTAATGAAGATTCAACCACCTTGGCATGCCAGAGGCTGACATGGCTGGGGAACAGGCCCAAATATCACATAATATGAAATAATTTAGCTAATATGTTGTTGACCACCTGGCGGCCCACACAGACTGTTTTAGAGCATCTAAGAGTTAGTTTGGATTTTTAAAAGTCAGTTTCTATGAAATTATTATCGGTAATAGTCCCTTTGACTGTGAGAGAGAGACGAAAGTAAGTAATCCTCAGATTAGTGTTAGTTTACAAGCTAGTCAGACCTGCATTGTATCAAACCACATCATGAGCTATTATTTATTCAATAATTGATCAACTTATCTGATATAAATATATATTTCTATGTTAATATTTAACTGTTGTAATTTGTCTTTTTGCTATTAAACTTATTTTTATTTAAACCACTATTTTTCAATCATGCATTTTTATTGAACTCTATATTTTTCTTTTGTTTATTTAAAACAAGTTAATGTTTTGCTGTTTTAGTTTTCCTAACCCTTTTATTTCTTTCACATGAATTACCACCAGTCCCAGTCTTGCATACATGTGTAATCTTGACAATTTGTGGAATGAGCAAATAAGGTTAAGGTTTCATTAGCAGAAATACTAATGGTATTGTTGATAGCTGTTGCAATGTTATAGAGAAACATAGAGTTAAAAATAATAGCTGAAAGAAAGTTTTTTGTTTATGTACAAGCTTGGATTGGCATTGCAGCACAGCTAGCTGATACAGGACGGTGAAAAAGCTATGGTTTTAAACCCTTAGGAGACACTCTTTTAAAAATCACGGGATTGTTTGACATCAGCCACCTGGTAGCCATTTAGACAGATAATCACTTTTTAGAGTCATCAGTATTTTTCAATAATTCTGCTGAGAATGGTGCTTTGATGTTGGTGATTAATAGTGACCACAATAAAAACCCATGATAAATGGAAACTTGCCATTAAAAGCACATTTTCAGCACATACAGCTCTATATCTGTTGACCATATCCATTACTCTGAAATGTATTGTACGATATATCCTCAGTTGCTTGCAGGCCAAAGCTTGGCCGCTTGCTAATGTATTCTTGCTTAGTAATGCAGTAAGTTGTTATGACATTATTGTCTAGATAATCTCTTTAGCTGTAGATTCATTGGCACTTCTTTTAGAGAGCTTTTAGGAATATGACAAATTATGTTGGAGTTCTATTGAGCTGAAAGCAAACACCTAACTCTGCTGGGTCATACATCAACTTACCACAGAGTACTGCGAACAAGTAAACCAAAATACAGGCCTGCACTGCTCAAGGCAAACAAACTGAAGAATTACAGGCCAATAGAAATGCATTTTACATACAGTGTTGGAGTAACTTTAAATAAAATACTGCAAAAGTAGACTTTGCTCCAGCAGCCTTAGATAAAGTAGGTTGTAACCAGAGTAAAAGAAGTGGTATGAGGTTTAGCTAAGGTGCCATGGGGATATTATAGGGACGATAATGGGTGGTGTCTGCAAAAACGGAATTCCACTCCAGTTGGGGAAGCATTTCACGGAAATGTACTAACACTTTGTTGGAGGGATGTTGTATTGACAACTTTTTGGATTGACAACAGTAACAGACTTTTACATAAAAAAACAAATGTTCACGCAAATAATTGTGCAGATCTGAAAGGCTTTGCAAAAATCTGTCTGTCTTCATTTGTGTCTTCATCACTCAGTGTTTCCTTCCTTTTACTTTTTGATTTGTCTTCTTGTTTTGTTGTTATAACACCCACCCACCCTACATACACACACACACATGCATATACACAGATTTATTTCATCTCCCTCATCTGTATCATTCAGTTCTCATTTTATCTTTGTCACTCCTAACTTAGCTTACTATTTAAATTCTGTTCACATCTTACTCTCAGGATTTTATACTGGTACATATGCCGGTAGATTATAATCAAATACTGTAAAACTATAAGTTATATTTACCACCAATATTTTCAAATAGGTACATACAGGTACCATTCAGACATACTGACACCACTGATCAGTATGTATAAAAAGCCTAAGAGAAAAAAATCAAATTTTATTATGGCATCCTAATCTTACATTGACTCACTCTATTTGCTGTGAAGAATTATTTTACCTCCCGGACCATTCTGGTCATTGTGCGATGTTGTAAGATAAATCAGCCAGCCTAGTGGCCAGTGGCTGTAAGAAATGGGCCTTTGTGTCATGTCGTATTTATACCCCAGTAAAACAGAAAGCCATGGATTACTCTTTAGAAGTCTATAGAGAAGAGATTGTTACAAGTGTGCCACTTGTGATTTCTTTAAAAAAAAATCCAGACTTTTTCTGGATTTTGTTTGTTGTAATTATTTCAAACTTTTTTTGTCTGCGGTAATTTTACTGCAATTAATCTATTTTAAGGTTTTTCATAAATCATTGCCAGGGGTGCAAACAAATGTATTCATGTCTGTACATAACAGAGTATTTCTCTTTTATCAGTAAGTATGCAGGCTTTTATGTAGACTCTGTACTGCATCAGCTAAGCTGCATTTTACCTTTATCTATTCGGTGATCTAACAAAATTATGCATTTATTCTATTTGACAAAACCTCTAAATCCAAATTATTTTTTGCTTCTATCTAGACAGCAATGATGGTGCAGTTTTGCACTTTATAGTGCATCTGCTGCTGTTTCATGTTTCCTCAAATAACAAATCTGTCAATGACAAAATAATTCTCTAAATCAAGATATCTTCTGCTCTGGGTCTAGAAAGCCACTTTACCTCTGGTTGAGATTCTAATAATTAAAATAAAGAGGAAGAATATTTAGTTTTTTTTCAATGGAATTTCATCTCCCTTAAGTCCGTATCATCAGAAAGAAGAAGGTCCAAACCTGAATGACACCTTCAACAAATGTACACATTTTGCCAATTTGTATGTTTTGGCACTGTACCCTAAGATACACCTAAGATAATGTGGATAGATTGATTTCTGGAAGATAAGCTTGATGTGCATTTACATATCATTACTCAAAGAGAAACACATGGTTCACTGAATCTCTCTGACTTACTTGGTACTCTGTTAATCGCCCGCAGTGGCCTAAGCACTCGAACGGTACGGATGGCTGACAGACTGGCATTGTGGCCATCCAGAGAATACTCCATCACCCTGAAAATAAACAAGCAGTAAATGTTCGACAGAGTTTAAAAAATAAATATTTTTAAAAAACAGGCAGAAAAATATACACCCAAGATGCATGCAGTCACAAACAACATAAAGATAGGTTGATTACTGAAATCAGGCAATTTTCAGCTCAGATCTGCTCAGACTGGTGACCAGCTGGTTTCTAACAGAAGAATCCAATTTTTTTGTTCAGCGATTGCACCATATACGAGTGCCACCATGAGGGGCCTTGGTAGATATAAAGTCATGCTGTGCCACACTCCAAGCTATAAAATGTGTTTTTATAGTAGCCTGTAATAGCTTTTGCTGCTCTGGTCTTTATTGTACCATACTCATACTAGCAAAATCCCTACCAAAGACACATAAGTAAAAATATGTCAATGAATAAAATAGAATATTTAGTTAAGTTTATAAGGAAATCTTATTTAGAAAAATAAATTGTTTTCTATTTTCCTAATGGATATATTCTCTAAATCAGGCCCTAGACTTCTTTAGTACAAGGGTATCTTTTTATGTAGAGATGTTGGCCAATAGGGCAAGTCTCCATTAAAATGCGTGGTATTTCCATTAAATTTGTTTTACCCAAAATAAACATAATCTTTTTAAAATTGTTTTATCCTTTATGCAAATAATATTTTCCTCCTCAGGCAGAAAACATGTTCCCTATGCATCCGAGTTTGTAAGACACTGCATTTGTGCTTGTTAGATTTTTTACCTGTGTACATAAGAACGCATGGAAAAAAGAAAAGGAATATTACTTTGATCTAGGAAAGGTATCTTCATAATGCCAGATGATTACATGAGCCATCATCCAAATTTACATGTGAGTGTCTTGTTACTAATGTATTGTTAGTTGAATGTGGTATTTGATCATTGGTGTGCATATGGCTGTTCAGATACAAACCGTTGAACTGAAGGGCTACGCATATGGATCACAAATTGGTGCACTCTGTTTCTGCTTGTATGTCACTTTGCAAAAGGTTGGTCTAAAGTAATATTTAGCATTTTGCCATCCAGTGGCAATCATCCTAATTATGTTGCAAATTGCATGTATGTTTAGTTTAGTTTCTACCTAGTTGGGTTTGTCTAACTCTAATAATAAAAATACATTTCATTTAAAAAGCACCTTTTGTAACACTCAATGACACTATACAAGTTAAAACAACAAACAAAGACAATAAACCAACAAAACCACCAGCAACTTAACATGAATAGGGAAGGGAGTCAATATTGTGAATGTTGGGTGGCGGCTTATTCCAGAGGACAGAATAAGAAAAGTCTCTGTCCCCCATGGTCCTGAGACAGACAGAGGTGAATGGAAGAGGAACACCTGAGGACGCAGGAGGGTGAGCATGCAGACGAAATGGGACACGTAAGGTGGGGCAAGGTTGTGCATGGCCTTGAAAGTAATGAGAAGTAATTTAAATTTGATTCTGGATTTAATGGGGAGCCAGTGAAGGTGTTGTAGAATGGGAGGGATGATGTTGAAAGAAAGCGGATGAGTCAGGATACGAGCAGCAGAGTTCTGAATCATTTGACGTTTATGGAGGGAGTTTTGTGATGGACCATAGAGGAGAGAATCAATCAAGAGTGGAGGTGACCAGACTAAGCATACGGAGAGAAGTGGACGGAAACAGTAAATAGAGCAAAGGTGGAAATAAGCAGACCAAATAATATTTTTAATATGGGATTGAAAGGAGAGGTGCTGTCGAGGATGAAACCCAAATTCTTTACCTGAAGGGAGGGTGAGATTGAGGAAATGTCGATGGTCAGAGAGAAGTTATGGGTTTTAGAAATTGTGAAATTGGTGACAATTAGGAGAATTTCAGTTTTATCTCAATTAAGTTTGAGAAAGTTTATGTTAACCAGGGGTTGAAAGCATATAGGCACAAGGCAAGATGGGAGGGGGGTAATGTGGCAGGTAGTTTGCAGGAGAGGTAGAGCTGGATGTCATCTGCTTAGCAGTGGAACTGGATATTGAAATGGCAGAAGATTGTAAACTAGTGGGAGGAGACAATAAAAAAAAAGAAGTGGCCCCAGACAGAGCCCTGGGGACACCAGAGGTGATGGGAGAGGGATGGGAACACAAAGTTTTCAGTTAGATATAGAATGTAATGACATCAAAAGGATACCTACCCTGCCATGACAATAACAAAGTCAAGCTGGTTCCATTTGTCACCTAGGTAACAATTGGAGCCAAAAATTCCAAGGGCCACCATCTTGATGACCATTTCCACTGCAAAGAAAGCAAAGATGCAGTCGTCCAACACCTGTTCAGATAAAAACAGACAAACACATCAGGAGAAGAATTAGCAATGGCTTGAATAAAATCTCTTACAAAATGACAACCTTGTTGAATCACCTCATCAATACAAGCATATTTTAATAGAAGCAATAGACATTGAGAGTAGGGTGTTTGGGAAAAAAAATGGATCTCATGAATAAATTAGTTAGTTTATTTACACCCGGGACATGTTTAGACTCAGCATGGTTGGTTATGTGTCTCAATTAATTAGATGTCATTTGAGTATAATGAGTCTGTCTCAATGTGCTACTAATCAGCATTAATTAAAACAATGGTGTAAAATCTTCCTAAGAGGTAATTAACTTATTTATTTCCAAGTTATATTTGTGAAATATAAGTAGTAATAAGAAAACTTTACCCAAATTAATATAGTTAATGTGATGAGTGACAAGTTGTTTTGTCAATAGGAAAAACATTTGGTACTGTGAAGGTTAACACCGCATATACTCATTTACTTATCACTGCTAGAGCCTGTCGCTTATAAACTCTAAATTTGACTGGAAGCTTTGTGCATTTTGTCACATTATAACCACAAACTACAATGTATTTTATTTATTTCATGGGAATTATGTGTGATAGACTAACACAGAGTGTTGCATATCAGGGATGAGGTTTTGAAAACGTTTAATGCAGAGTTAAATTGAACTTCTCACAGAGCACTGTTTAATCCACCATCTGAAAATGGAAAGTGAATGGTAACTAAAAACTCAAAGCATTGATCCGAGAAGCAGACAAAATACCCATGGTAACTATGAAGGAGCTAGAGAAATTTACAGCTCAGGTGAGAGAACAAAACGGTGCACGTATCTGACCTTTGAGAAAAAAGCCAAACTAACACCCTCGACACATCATCCCAAACCAGAAACTTTTTGGGGACAGTATTATGCTGTGGGAATGCTCTTTTTTTGGCACGGATGGATTGAGTTAAATACAGGGCAATCCTAGAAAAAAATCCTGCTAGACGTTGCAAAGGAATTAAGACGCTGGAAAGCAACCATAAATGTGCAGCCATAACTTCAATACAGTAGTTTAAATCAAACCATATCCCTGCATTAGGAAGACTCAGTTAAAGTAAAATGACAAAACGTGATAGAATATAAGGGTATTAAATGCTTTTGTAAAGCACAGACATCATTACTGTCAGTAAAGAATGTAAATGTGCATGGTGAATGTTTTTCAAAGGGAGCATTCAAGCAAATTATTACACTCAGAAAAACCGCATTTGGAACCTAACAGAATGTTCTTGTAAGCCTATTTAACTGGGTATGACACTCACCTGTAGGATGCGGCACCACTCTGACAGGCAGGTAACGTCCTCACAAGGTTGAAACATCCCCAGAGTCACACAGTTTAACAGGATCACCAGCATGGACACATGCTCGAACCACGTGCGAAGGGGAAGTTAAGGTCAAAACAACATACATGTCTTTCTGAATTATCAACAACAGGAAAGCAGAACTTGTACACAAGTTGCAGTTATTCCATAAGCAACTATGTAACACTGTTGATGTCATCAGATCGACACAATAAAGGACGACAATAACAGAACTTGAGAGCAAATTATACAGTGACTCGTGTAACTGATATGATGTGATTATGCAAAAGGACAAGTAAACAATCACTCTATCAGTCCACTGGAAACAGATACCAACAGGAAGTCTTGCATGGGTCTAATGCACTAAATAGGCTCAACAATGGCAATTTGCTGCTAATATAATTATAGCGCTTTTTGTCAAAATCATGAAAATAACATGTTGAAGGGTTGATGTCTGCTGCAGATTGTGTTGCAGCATTTTACCAATGCTGATCAATGGCAGGTGCAAAAACAACAGGGAAAATGCTGAAAAGATGCTCACATTATGGTGTCGCCAGGCACAATGTAATCTCTATTTGTGTCAATAAGGCAGACTTTTGGTCTAGTTAAAGATTTGCATTATAAAATCCCGGTGTTTTGTCAAAGGGAAGAAGATTAATTTGAAGGGTCCAAATGTCAGGTGTCGCCTCTCTGACCTGACTTAAAAGCACTTCAGAGTAATCTGTTTTGGAGTACGTTCTACTTGTTTAATCTTTCCTTTATCCTTTTTGGGTAAGCAGATAAATTATTTCAGCAATAAGGTACAAAGGGTGCTGGCAACTACTTTGTTTATTTGTTATTTTTTGTTTTGTTTTTGCCTCTGTCATAGAGCACCACAGTGTAAGGGTGGAAATCTCAATAGTTCAGCCTTTACTGATGCCTCATTGCATTACGCAAATTAGACACTAAGGAGTACACTTGCCTTGATGCTGTTTGTGTATATCAACATGGACAGTGACGTAACTCTACTTCTTCTGATAAAAAGTGTCAGTCCCTTTCAAAATCCCTTCAATCGATTCTACTTTGCATCAGAACTGGACCAAAAGTTGGGTAATGTGCTGTGTAACAACTGAGAAACCAAACATGAACATCTCTGATTACTTTACTTACAGTTTCTGAGATTACATACCTGTTCACAACCAACGCTGGTAGCATAGACAGCATGAATGCAATATGACAACAAGAAAACTCATAATATATGCAAAACCGAGAGAATGTTGTACTTCTTCTGAGGCGAATCTAATATTAGATGTATTGTAAAGCGCAGGCCATTTACCATTTGTCATTACAACAGGGGTGTGGGGGCTGGGTTGAGGGTTACAGTACAAAAACAGGATGAATGAGAGACAGAGAGTAAAATGGATAGCTTAATAAACTAAAATGAGGGAAAATGAGGAGAAGAGCATGATGAGAAAATGGCCTACCAGGAAAAAAAGCCACTAATACTGCTGTTTTTCTACTTTAGTTTGGCTTTTGCCACAAATGTACATCCCATACACATGCTCTCAGTCATATTTTTTCCTCTCCCACTTACACATAATCTTGGTGAGTGTGTGCACGGAGCTGAAATCTTGATGTATTCCCAAGGTGCTGTCCTAATTGGAATGCGAGTTTAAGAGAAAACGTAATGGTAAACCTTACACCATGATTTAGGTACTTTATGTAAACTATATGATGTATATAGGGATTGGTACGAGATTCATACAGTAGGGTAAAAATATAATGATTTACACAATAACATTGTAATAAAAATGTGTAATATGATTTAACTGCTTTTATTCAATAACAGAAAAGACATAATTATCCCTGCTCATACAAAAATATCATACATTACTAATTACAGTTAGAATATTCTTAACTAGAACCTTTACATATTATTATTTTTATATATATATATATATACAGATCTAAGCAACAATCGAAATAAAACAATCAATAAATGGCATAGTAGTTTTCAAGTGCCACGCTGCTCTTTACAGAGTAACAATGGGAGAACTACGAGCTGAATATATCAAATTAAGCTGCTGTCCCAATGATTCATATCTTGTTATGTATGGTGGTGTTTTGAAAAACGTGAGTTTAAAATGAGGTATTGAAAGCAAATTTCTGGAAGAAATGATTGTCTTTGAAGTACATGGATCAGTGGTGTAGAAACTTGCTACATAATGGCTGGACATCAGGGCTGCAAAATATTAGAAAAACATGAAATTGCATTATGATTACCGACTATTGAGATGAGAATATTGCATTCAATGAACCAATATCTTTACTGACTAATTTCTTTCTTTTCTATTTCAGTCTCCATAACTGTTGCTCATCTTTCGGATCACAGTCACTAAGATTTACACTATACTGCCAAAACTGCTGGGTCCCTTGTATTTACACAAACATGAACTATTTTGATATCCCATTCCTAAAATGAATCCGTTAAGATTATGATTTTAGCCCACCCTTCGCAACTATTACAGCTTCAAATCTTCTGGGAAGCCTTTCCGTGAAGTTTAGAAGTGTGTTTATAGCGATACTTTAAGGAAAGCATTCGTGAGTTTAGGCAGCACTGATCTAGGATGAGAAGGCGTGGCTTGAAGTCTCAAAATTAATTAATCCCAAAGTCGTTCTGTCAAGTTGAGGTCAAGGCTTTGCACAGGCTTTATCTTTGAATGTCTTTAAATACTCAGTCACCCATTTCCTTGTGGACCTTGATATATGCACTTGTGTGAAGTCATATTAGAAGAGGAAGGGACCATTCCCAAAACTTTCCTACAAAGTTGGGTGCATACAGTTGTGCAAGTATTTCTTTGTACATGGAATTATTAAGAGTTTCTTTCACCGCAAGTAAAGAAACCAGCCTAACTCCTGAGAAACAGCCCCATACCATACCATACCTCTGCAAAAAAACTTTACGCTTGACACAGTACAGTTAGAGATATCTTGCTTTCCCGGCAACTGCCAAACCCAAATTAGTCCTTTGGAAAGCAGATGGGGAGGCAAGATATGTCACTCCTGAAAACATGTCTCTACTACACCATAGTCAATTTCTTTGCATTGCACTTGGTGATTTAGGGCTTGAAAGCACCTGCTTGACCATGGAAACCCATTTCATTAATCTTTCTGCACACTGTACTTCAGCTAATCTGAAGGCAACGTGAAGTTTCAAAGGCTGTAGCTACTGACTATGCAGTAAGTTGGTGACCACTATATAACCTAGCCCTATTGACAGCCAACTCAGCCAATTTGTGGCTGAGTTGCTGTAATCCCAAAACTATCCATGTTAAAATACCACTAACAGGTCACTGTGTAGTGGTCAGATTATTATTGGCTGAATTAATCATATGGTAAAAGAAGCTTTGAGTTTAACTTTCAGTTTCAACCATCCAACATTCCTCAGGGAATGACCTGTCCACACAGCGAAGCATGAGATCAAGCACATGTTGGGTCGGTGCTGTGGTATCTCAGTTGCTGTTGAGTTAATCCTGTAAGAGTGGTGCACATGTAGGGCTTACATCATGTTTTATTATCCAATAGTATCATGACTTGCAATGCAATTAATTAGTTCCGGTGTCTGAATTAATTAAAGGTAATTGTACATGTGTATGTACATGTGGATAAGCAAGCAGATGCAGAAACCTACATTGAGTAAAAATGTATTTAATATTAATGTTGATCCAAATTTCACCATGTGAAGAACTTAAAGAGAGAGCTTTCATTAGAGTTGAGAACTGAGTATGTTTCAGAGTATGGGCATATTTGCTGAAAATTAGACATCAATTATTTATGTTCCAGTTAGTTTCAGGACATCTTTGGCCAGGAACCTTGAAAATATTAAAACCAGCCAGCTGCATTCATTCTATATGTAAAAAAAAAAATACTAAAAAGTGTTTGCTAGGACTCATCAAACACATAATTTGTATTCAGCTCCCATTTGAAATTCTGAAAGAGGACATTCTGAGTCCTGGCTTCCACTACTCATCTCTGCTTAATTAGTCAAACCTGCCATTTACCTGACATGTTCAGCCAAAATGCCACATATACTTATTCTCGTTATGAAGGATTGTTTCTATACGCTAAAAGGAAGACTGAAAATTTGAATCCCCTGATTCATTTAGATTAATTGAGGTTAAATAAATAAGACAGGTTTTATTTCTTAAAAATTACAGATGTGTGTACCTATGACTGCAACATCCATTGATACAAAAAATGCACATCTCTCACACTTACATGGTGATTAATGAAAATGTCACTTTGAGGTGATGCTGTGATAGTTAAACCAACTAGACAGTTAAAATTAGGAACATTTTTCTCTACTGGGTCCTTGGTCAATAGAAACAATGCTTCTCCAAGAGTATGAGAGAACGCAAATCCCTCAGCTTATTTAAAAAACAAAATGTGAGCAAAAGAAATCTGTTCCTTTCTTCAATAAGTGATGTATACGTGGGAAATAAAACATGGTAAATGGCCTGCACTTGGACAGTGCTTTGTCAAGTCTGAGGACCCCAAAGTGCTTTACACTACAATCATTTTTTCACATAACATGGGGAAATGGGGCTGTTAAGGATCAATTTCAAAAAGACAATATTTAATTTTATCCTTTAACACTGTGGAGGTTCCCTATTAGGTTTTGTGTTCTATATGGTCTGAATATACAACACACTCCACAGTTACTGATACCCCAGGCAAAGATGTGTAAAACGCCAGTCAGTCAATGAGTCATTTTCTACCGCTTATTCCATAGTGGGTCGTGGGGGAGTTGGTGCCCCAGCAGTCTATGGGCGGGAGGCGGGGTACACCCTGGACAGGTCACCAGTCCATCGCAGGGCAACACACAAACAACCATGCACACACTCATTCATACACCTAAGGGCAATTTAGAGTGACCAATTAACCTAACAGGCATGTCTTTGGACTGTGGGAGGAAACCAGAGTTTAAACTGAGCTTTCATGGCAGAGACATCATTTCATCTAGAAAGAAATTTTATTTTCATTTGAGTATATTTATTCAGAGTGAAAATAAACTACATTAGGATATAAATGCTTTAACAAAAACACCACTGGTGCATTTGTTAGTCAATCTAACAATTCTAATAAAGCAAATGCAACTGAAGCATTTTTTCACATAATGTATAACAAGTACTGTATGTGTTACTTTAAGTTGAGGGTATCCAAAAGATTTTGAAAATTATACACACCTCCAAGGCTGCAACTACATTAGGTGATTTGTGTAACAGAAGGATAGCACAACTTCTGTACTGCCGTTATAGCGGATCTCAGAGTTTTTGAGCTGTGTGAAAAACGAATGAGTAGTTGGTGTCTTACATGCTAAAGATTAGCAGTGAAAGCAGTCTAGATTTGGTAAAAGAGAGAGAGGTTCTCATGCAGTAATCAAGCTGATTATTACTTAGGCCTGATTAAGCACAAAGTTAAAAAGTTTAAAAAGCTGAAACCTCAAAATTTTGCAGAACTTCAATATGTGGCTGTGTCTGATGCATACTTCAATGCAAAAAATATGGACACACAATACTAGAAATTACAACAAACAGGATATAAACAAAATTCACAGCTTGAGGAAACATTTCTGTAAGCTTTGTTACTATACATTTCACTGGGACCAAATAAAGACATGGGATGACCTAATCAGTCAAAGAAGCGAATAGGGAGATGGGATGAGCAAGCATTAGCTTGTCACTTCAGCGAACTACTCCATATGCAGACATCATCAGCAAAAGCAGGGTGTGAGTGTTTTACAGATTATGCAGATGTATGTATGGAATCAGATATTCATCTAGAAAACAAAATAAGCTGCACCTTTCTGCACTTTTTCAATATGACCTCCCATAACATGATAGTAATAGATAGAAACTACCCAGAGGAAAAAAAAATAAGAGAGCTGTTGAGGAAACGGCAAATAACAGACTGCAGCATCCTGAACATCATCAATAAGTGATAAAAAACAACTACAATACTTTGCCACTTTTTGTATTCTGTATTTATTGCATTCTTAAATTCTGAGATTCCTGGGGTGTAAAGGTGTTTGTGTTGTAGCCTTTAGATATGCTTCATAGTTTGTTTTTTTTCTTCCCTAGATCCTTGTATATGCAATCTGTTTATTGTTCAGCTCCTCTCAGCCTCTCTCACCACACAGCTGACATGCAATCTGCAAATGAACTCACCAGCATTCCATTAATCACTCCTCATTTAAGCTCTTAGTTTGCTGTCCTCCTCCATGGTTTGGTTCACAGTGTGCTGTAAGTTTTAAACTTTCTTACTATTATTAAATTGCTCCAACACAATGAGACAGCCTCTCTTCTGGCTGTATTTTAGTCCTCTCACCTCATACAACACAAATCCTGACATTAACTGATTTTTAGGATCACAGGTGAAACACCTTTATTTACACAAAAAAAAATAAATACCTCTTGAAGCTCATCAACAGAATGCCAAGAGTGTGTGGAGCAGTAATCAAAGCAAAAGGTGGCTACTTTGAAGAACCTAGAATATAAGACATATTTTCAGTTGTTTCACACATTTTTGTTCAGTATATAATTCCACATGTGTTAATTCATAGTTTTGATGCCTTCATTGTGAAGCTACAATATTCATAGTCATGAAAATAAAGAAAACTCTTTGAATGAGAAGGTGTATCCAAACCTTTGGTCGTACTGTATATACACTGCTCAAAAAAAAAAAGGGAACACTCAAATAACACATCCTAGATCTGAAGGAATGAAATATTCTCATTGAATACTTTGTTCTGTACAAAGTTGAATGTGCTGATAACAAAATCACACAAAATCATCAATGGAAATCAAATTTATTAACCAATGGAGGCCTGGATTTGGAGTCACACATAAAATTAAAGTGGAAAAACACACTACAGGCTGATCCAACTTTGATGTAATGTCCTTAAAACAAGTCAAAATGAGGCTCAGTATTGTGTGTGACCTCCATGTGTCTGTATGACCTCCCTACAACGCCTGGACATGCTCCTGATGAGACGGCGGATGGTCTCCTGAGGGATCTCCTCCCAGACCTGGACTAAAGCATCCACCAACTCCTGGACAGTCTGTGGTGCAACGTGACGTTGGTGGATGGAACGAGACATGATGTTCCAGATGGGCTCAATTGGATTCAGGTCCGGGGAATAATGGGCGGGCCAGTCCATAGCTTCAATGTCTTCATCTTGCAGGAACTGCTGACGTCAGGCCCTCATACCATCCTCATGGAGTTGGTTTCTAACAGTTTGTGCAGACACATGCACATTTGTGGCCTGCTGGAGGTCATTTTGCAGGGCTCTAGCAGTGCTCCTCCTGTTCCTCCTTGCATAAAGGCAGAGGTAGCGGTCCTGCTGCTGGGTTGTTGCCCTCCTACGGCCTCCTCCACGTCTCCTGGTGTTCTGGCCTGTCTCCTGGTAGCGCCTCCAGGCTCTGGACACTACGCTGACAGACACAGCAAACCTTCTTGCCACAGCTCGCATTGATGTACCATCCTGGATGAGCTGCACTACCTGAGCCACTTGTGTGGGTTGTAGAGTCCGTCTCATGCTACCACGAATGTGAAAGCACCACCAACATTCAAAAGTGACCAAAACATCAGCCAGAAAACATAGGTACTGAGAAGTGGTCTGTGGTCCCCACCTGCAGAACCACTCCTTCATTGAGCGTCTTGCTAATCGCCAAAGATTTCCCCCTGTTGTCTATTCCATTTGGACAACAACATGTGAAATTGATTGTCAATCAGTGTTGCTTCCTAAGTGGACAGTTTGATTTCACAAAAGTTTGATTTACTTGGAGTTATATTGTGTTGTTTAAGTGTTCCCTTTATTTTTTTTAGCAGTGTATGTTTGTAAGCTATCGAAATAAACAAGAATCAAAATCTAAAAAAAACCTCTTCTTCAGTTTTGCAATGCAGTGTTGAAACCTGAATTGTGCTTTAACTAACCACATACCACTCTCCAACACAACATTTGTGGTGTAAGTTACCATTTGGAAGCTAAATTAATGTTTAAATGTTTAGAGACAAGGATTCACTTACACACAGATAACCCTTTGACTACTCAAAAATAATCCATCCAAAACAACTTAAAAGGAAGGGAAATACACCTCTGTTCAAAGGTGAAACTAAAACAGCGCCAATAAATTTATATAATCTACTTTTATATGCAATAATACAAAAAAGATAAATCTGCGATCCCATTTAGAAAAGGCTTCTTGTATCCCATCTGTATACATGCCTCAAACACGCACCAGCAAGTACCGAGTCAAGTAACATAAGGTCGACCTCTCTTTCAGATGAAAGATGCAGTAATCTGTAGCAGCATTAAAAGAGAGATTTGAATATTCAGAAAAGCTGTCTTCATCTATTCTGCCCCCCTGTGTCTTCTTGTGCTCTGCTTTCTCTAATTCCTCTTTAATCTCTAGTCAACACCTCATGAGCTCCCTTCTGTCTTCAGTTCCCTGCAAACACACATCCATGCACAGAAACACAAAAGTATAATGTGAGAATCTTCAAAGGAAAGCCAGGCTGTCGCTGGAGAGTAAACTCAGTGTACATCCTGACTTGCAGTAAAATAGAAAGAAACTTTTCTGGTTTCTACTATATTTTTGCCTGATGTTACCATAAGCAAGTTTAAATATAGGCTAAAGCAAATGACTCCTGATTGGTTGTAATGGTCAGTTTGTGTCTGTCCCTAAATTGAGTGGACCAAATTAGAGCTGTGTTGTGTTACTCTAAATGAAACTACATGGCATGAATTGCCTATCCTCATCAATCCTGCTTCCAGTGACCGTCCAATAGTTCAGTATTGCTTAAAACGTGCTCCACGAATAAAGTCCTTCAGTACACCACTAAGTCTTTTTGACTTTATCTTCAGTGTGGACGCAGCTACATACAGATGAGTAAGTGATGTCTAACCAAGGGTTATAGAAGTTTAAAACCATTACATGTTATTACATGTTTTAGTGTGGGTTTAAAACAGAAAAAAATGTCAGTCATTTTCTACCTCTTCTTCCATAGTGGGTTGAGGGAAAGCTGGTGCCTATCTCCAGCATTAAAAACCTGCTTTTAAAATACAGTATAAAAACAAAGTACAGTATATGACTGTGATCTATTACAACAGTTATGTCACATGAAGAGTAATAAAAACAGATCTCAATATTAACTCTGTAAAGTAGATCCACCTTTATTGCACAACATGCTTGAAGCTAACTGTTTATCTTGACAATTTGTGAGATAAGGAACCATGGTGAAATAAGATGGGAGGATGTGTGATGAAATTAACAATTACTCCCATCTGGAAGACCTATTATTTAATGCAACCACCTTGTGAATCCAGTCCAGAAATACAGCAAATAGAACATTGATTAAAAGCTTTATGAATAAAAATACTGAACATTAAAAGAAATCTGCTCAAGAGTTGTGTACATCCAAAATAACACTTTCTTCAGTTGAACTAAAAAAATATATTTTTGTCAGGGCAAGTTGTGGGAGTTGTGTTGAAAATGTGACCAGCAGTACCCAAATCGTTGCCTGGCGCTGCGTCAGTGTGATTATTTCACACTGTAAAACAAATATGAATGACTCAACATGTGTGGTAGAATTATTTAACAATGCAATCCTTCTAAGGTACACAAGACAAAAATATCACAATGCAGGATGGTCCATCCTTAGGAGCCTGTTAAATGTCTACCATCTTCTGTCATGGTAACGTCTCACACCAGCAGCAACTGTGATAGCACTCACACAAATTCGCAAATACAATATTCACACAAAGTCAGATTAATAGTATGTGATATGCCCAGAATTTACTTCAGTTTTTAGACAGACATTCAAACACTATTTAGAATGGGAATTTCAGTGTTTATAATTGTAAATCGTTAAGGTAAATCTCATGTCAATGTCCTATTACTCCAGGGTTCCACAAAGTAGAGCAATTTACATAATTGACACTTGAATAAAATAAATTATATATTTTTTATTGACTTGTATTATATTTGGACCCAAATACTTGTCAACAACAAAATGAATTAAATAAATAATGATAAAAAAGGGGTCAAACAGTAACAGTAACATGTTTCCAACGTTTTTAGTCCTGTGTTATTCTCCTCCATTACACCTTCCACAAGCTAACTGTTGTGGTTTAAAAAAAATCCAGTACTACTACAATGGGACATCATATCAACCTTGAACCCTGAAAATCATTGCTAAGTGTAAAATTATGTGGCAAAGGATACAAACTAAACATTTGGAAGAAAGAATGTTGTGAACTTTTAAATCCTCTATGAAAGGAAGCACCCAGCATGAATACACAGGTGAGATCACTGAGCTCGCACAATGTGAAGTCTTTTCTGCGATGCACACAGTGTCAGGCCTACTTCTGCTGAGCTGTCAAATTGGTTGTGTAGCATACATGGGCAGAGCGTGCTGCAGAGAGCACAGAAGGGTAGAAGAAATTTGCAGTAAACAATGAAGATGCAATAATGCTCCCTAGACAAAAGAGATGCCTGGTTGCTTCTCCGTCATAGCGCTGATTCATGCTGATGGCCACTCACCTTGAGTTAGTTTAATTAACTCTGCATTTTCAGCTGCTTTGAGCGTTTTTTTTTTTTTTTGCTGTTATTATTTCATGTTTCTTTTCTTCTCTGGACTCTAATTTCCTCAGACTCTCCTTCATCTGGCCTCATTTTACCACAGTTTACACAAATAAAAGAGAAACTACAGTTAAATCTTAGCTCAGAGGCAGAACTTCTCCTTGTCTGCTTCACGGCTTAGTGTTTCTGTTCTGCAACAAGACTCCAATTTAAGAAGTCCCATCTGGTCACAGCTCTTAAACGTTCCTTTGCAACAGCATAACGCATGCTTTTAACATTTTGTTCCTTTGCAACCTGCTCACAGCATCATATTGTTACAGATTTAAGCAAAAGGCACTCAGATAAATTGGTGCAACGGTTTGGAGCTTGTTTGCATTTCTCTGTTGTCCATAAAACAATAGGACATAATGCCATGAGAGCCAGTGGGGTGCTGGATTTCTGGCTGTGCAATTGGTCACATCAAGTGGTCACAGTTTATAGACCCACACAGCTCTCATCTAAAGCTCATAGGTTGTTGCGCTCAGTTGTTAAATGATATTTTTCATTTCTAAACGGATACATTTCAGACTGCAACTTTGCCTCATTCTTCTGAATAAATTGGGGGGATGAGAGGTATTAGGTGTCTAGGGATCGGATCAGGGACCAGTCACAGAACTTAACTCTGCCATAAAGACAGATAGCCCAGAAAAGGCAAATTTATGCATCCACGCACAGAGACAAAGGGATCTGGAAAATGAAACCAGCTTTGTAGCAAAAGGAAATACCTGTTTTTGAAAGGTTTGGTGGTTATTGGCTCTCAGGTTATCACGTTGAAAAAAACGTAAAAAAACGTTTTTAAGGGAGACAGAATACATGAAACAATGACCAATTGTGTTACAAAACTATGTTGTAATTTTTACATATAATATGTCATAGGTGGCAAGACATGTAAAGTAATAACGTGCTACAAGTGAGTTATTCGAAAATCAATGTCAGTGTCAGGGAGGGTGTTTTGGTACCCTACCCACAAGTTTCTTTTATACATGAAAACTACAATAGCCTTAGATACACATCATTTCCCAAGTATTTAGGGCTTGACTGTGATTTAAAAAAAATTTTTCAGAAACTATCATTGTATTTTTCCTATCTGAAAACGTCCTAATACATGAGTCCATAATTCTGAAGGTGTCTACCTATTCAGAAATAGAGCTAGAATTTTTTAGCAACTCTGGCAGCCATGTATGTGTCTTTTAATACCCTCTAATCCTCATAAATTAAACCCTTCAGAAAAAAAAAAATCCCATATTAATTCAGACAGCTAATAGATGAGTTATATAGAATTCATACATATATACAGTACTGTGCAACAGTTTTAGGTTGTTGTGAAAAGATGCTGTAAACAAAGAATGCTTTCGAAAATGGAAGTGTTAATCATTTATTTTGATCAATCAAGAAAATGCAGTGAATGAACAAAAGATAAATCTAAATCAAATCAATATGTGGTGTGACCACCCTTTGCCTTCAAAACAGCATCGGTTCTTCTAGGTACACTTGCACACAGATTTTGAAGGAACTCGGATGGAAGGTCTTTTCAAACATCTTGGAGAACCAACCACAGATCTTCTGTGGATGTAGGCTTTCTCACATCCTTCTGCCTCTTCATGTAATCCCAGACACACTCCATGATGTTGAGATCAGTGCTCTGTGGGGGCCATACCATCACTTCCAGTAAGTCTTGTTCTTCTTTACACTGAAGATAGTGACTTTGGCTGTATGTTTGGGGTTCGCTCACTTAGCATTTTGTAAATTGATAAAAATAAATATAATTATTTATATTTCTGAAAGCACTTTTTTTACAACATTTTTTCACATCTGCCTAAGACTGTTGCACAGTACCGTATATAAATCTATATATGTTTTTTAAATGGAATTTGAGATTAAAATACATTTTATTACCAACCGTTACTCTAAATAGCTAAGCCTAATGTGTGTTCCTATCCATGAGTGCCAACTAGTTTTATACAAACCTCATCCTTCACCTGTGTGTCTATGGCAAACACATGTAATTTCTCTAATGCACCTTATATTTTTCATTTAATTTTCTAATATGACATAAATTCTTGCTGATGTCAAAGGAAATTTAATCTCATTACAGAGTGGGACTATTAACCTCATACCACTTCTGAAAACAAGGTTCTCAAGTCTGAAGGAACTCTTTATTTTCCACATATCTCACAACACCTTTGACATGTTCCTCTCCCATCCCACTTGCCTTGACCATCACATTCAATCTTATTTTCCTGCTCATCCCCCCCACCACTATCGACCTTCTATTTCTTAACCTTTTACCTCCCATTTTCTTACAGCTACACCTCCTTCTCTTCCACATTGTGAGCATCTGTTATAGGCCCTTTCATAGAACCTACACCACATTAACACCCACCACCACTACCTGCAAAAAAGTAGACTAAAAGCAATATCATCATGTATAATGTCCATAGCCCAACACTCCTTTACTCATGTCATTTAGCTGATCAACAGTAGGTCACAACTTGCAAGCATGTGTGATGTTCAGTCAGCTCAAGTACATAAAACAATTTATTTTTTGTCTGGTCTCACACATAAAACAGTATGAGTTGCAGTATATGCTTTTTAGTGTCTAGTCTGTTATTCTCAACAAGTCACATCTACATAATTGCTTTGTCCCAGTTAGGGTTATAAAACTTGCATGAGAATGGATCAAGGGAACTTTTGCTACATTTCAATGGCTGACAGACAAAATATGACTCTGTTGTAAACAACTTATTTAAAGACAGAAAGCAACATTTTAAGAAGATGCAAATGAGCACAAAAAACGCAAATGGTGAAGTTGTGACATGGTTAAATAGTACAATTTCTCAGATTAAATTAAAAACTTGATAAAATCTATAAATAATTTGCATACTGAAAAATCATGTTAGCCTCTATATAATAAATTAAAAATAGAAATATTTTTTGATTATTAGCAGTTTAAAAAACACACCTGTTTGTAAGGAGTTACAGCAAGCAACTTGGTTACATAATGTACAACACCACCTCATTTCCCATCTGAACTGAGATCTGAAATGAAGTGGCGTATTCAAATCAGTTCAATAGAATTCAATTCAATTCAAAAATAATTTATTCATCCCAAAGGGAAATTAAAAGCTTTTATACGGGTTTCGTCAAAGAGCTGTTGTAGATGATGCTGATGGCTGTGGACAGGAATGATCTCCTGTAGCAGTCCGTGTATGTACATATATATGTGTGTGTGTGTAGTCAATTTAATCCAGGCATATACACATTAACAGAATCAAGTTGAAATCTTAATTAGAGGCTGATGTACTCTGCTTGACTTTTCAGATTGCGAAGTCACAATACCCAACAAGTCAGTCATTTGTAATGCAGGTTTAACAGAAATTAATCTGCAAGAGAGACAAACCAAACCTTCTCTGCCAATTACTAATTTGTATGTGCTTAGATTGGAGGTCTCACACGTCACTTTTACACACAATTGAGCCTCTCTATACCTCTGAGACACTGGTGAGCAAATCTCAGAGGAACTTATTTCTACTTCAACCAGCGTGCAGCTTTGAAGAGCTCTGTAGGATTCAGAGCTTCTCCAACTGCTGGCATCGCATGACTGACCGTCACAAGCTGTTGGCCCTCTTTTTTTTTTCACCACTCCATTCCCTGTTAATGAGCACTCTCTTCCCTCTTCTATCTTTTTGCTTTTCTATCGTTAATCTCCAAGCTCTGCTGTGAATTTTTGCCCAAAGTCCAAAACCTATCTGTCCTGACATTTATCTACCCCAACTCTCTTATTCTCTTCACATCTTATTTGCCTATGTCTGTCAATGTGGCAGTGGAGCGCTTCCAATCCAGATTCAAAGTCGTCTTTTAAATGAGATGATTTTTCATTTATTATACCATCTGCCACAGTGAATATAGGCAACACAACTATTACCTCCACCCCGCACTGCAATTGCTGCTTTTTACCAGTAGGATGACAACTTCTAGAGCCGTGGAGTGTCTCGTGTTTGCTGTGTGAGCATGTTTTGAGCTGGTGTGAACTCCAGATTGGCTCATCTTAGTTGAGTCCCTGAAGAGAGCCCGATTCAGAAAAAGAAACTCATAAATCAGCCTGTCCCTAAACTCGCTCCTTTATTCTTCCATCTCCCTGCTCTGTCTTTTATCTCTCCATCCTCGAATCCCATCGTTCCTCCTCCATCAGAGCCTCTGAGAGGAGGCTGAAGCATCAGTGACGCAGATACATCAGGATTCCTGCTCTCTTCCTGTTCTCTAGTTACTTTGTCTGTCTCAAGAAAATATCAGACTTTTTAATTTTCTGTGATCATGACTCTTTGATGCAAAGTTGCTCTGAAGTATTTTCACTTTTAAATCAACCAGAACTAGTTGATTACAGCATCAGGAAAACACTACATCGTTTTGAAGGTCTTTTGCAACAAAAGAGAAGACACTTTGTTTTTGAGGCGTGTTGTGCACAAGACAAACTGTACTGAATATTTTAATTACAAGGTGAGATTCCAAATACTGAGCCAACTCTTACATCACATATATCAACACTCGGTATGTTTCCAAGTATACTAAAGAAGAAAAATGGAGACAGCAAAGGCAGGGGGAAAAAAAATCCCTAAATAGAATAGTTGCATCTGATGTGGCCTGGCCATAAACCTGCACTGCATCACAGACTCATACACAACACAGAGTTTAAAAACATGTCCTGAAACAGTAAAATCATCCACCCTGAGGTACTGCAATACTTACGTGTGTATACACAGAGCCATATGTGTTCAAAACTATCTACAACAATTAATTTATCTTGACTTAATGTTATGTGAAACCCAGAAGCAGAACGTATGCATTCTGTAATTTCGCTGTTCCCTATTTTCTGTTTCCCACAATGAACACGAACAACATGGCCAACAACAGCTGAATATCTATGAGACACTCACACATAGAAATGTAAAAGTGCAAGTATTTGAAATAAGGAGGGTCACATTGCACTGACAACATTGGGGAAAGGAAGGTCACAAGACCTTTTTCTACTTGTTCTACTGGTCGGCTACACTGTGGTGGTAAAACGTTTTACCAGTTGGGAATATAGTCCTGGTTTTGAAACCCCACTGGGGAGTTGCCACATTAAGTTTGCATGTGCTCCCCATGTATGCGTGGGCTTTTCTTGGGCTTCATCTTGCAGGTCTTGGTGTTGTCTTCTGTGTTGCCCCCAAATAAGGACTGCCAACCCACATGGTCATCTGTCAGTGTTTACATCAGCTGTTTAAGCATGCTAGGTCTAGTGGTCTAGTGATTCTGTGTTTGTGTCTCATCCCAGACAAAGCCACTGACCAAGTTATTACTGCCTTTACCTTTGTGTACTGTTTGTTTTACCTGGGTCAGAGCTTCTATTTTCACCTGTACCTTTTTTTTTTGTTTCCTTCCTTTCCTCTAACCTCAGGTGCAATAGAGGGCAGTCATACTAAGGTGGTTCTGCTGGAGGTTTCTTCCTGTTGGAATAACTGTAGAATTTTCACTGGAGCCACTTGCTTGCTCAAACCCTCTTAGATAGATAACTCTTCAACTGGCATTAAAAATCAACCGAATGTGAATGTAGTGTATTATGAAGGCAATTTAGACTAAATTGGACTCTGTACAATTGAATAAAGATTTTACCTGTTTTTCTTTTAAACTACCTTGAGATGGCATTTTTTAAATTTGTGCTATAAAACAAATAAATACAATATAAAGTGTTGATCAGAGGTTTACATACACTCATCCTGAAAATGGTTTCATTCATTTTGGGTTTTTAATAAGGGGTTTTAACTTTGTTGGGTGAATTGATGATAAAGCACATAAATGTAATGAAGTTTCAAAACAAGAGTGTACAGCTTCAAATTTATTATGGATTGTTTCCTAATTAATTGGTTAAAATGTGTTCTTGGGATCATTGTCCTGTTGGAACCATTTTATACAAGTTTCAACCATTTAACTTAAGAATTGTGCTGAACTTTAACCTCTTAAGCCCGAGGGTCCCATTACAAGGGGACTTGGCCTCTTTAGCTTGTAGCTAACTCTGAGACACACACTTGTCATATGTCCAGATCTTCATCTGAGAGTCCTCTACAAAAGTATCTACTTCATTCCTATATCCACTGACCACAGCTCAAACGCCATGCAAAAAAGCACACAGCCAAAATGCAACTTATGACCAAGAACTGTTTTGCAGTGTGGCATGATTCAAAGTAAACTGTTTTTCATTTTCTTTATTCACCCTTTTTCATTATAGAAAATAAAGTCAATAAAGAATGCTGAAAAAATAAAAAATAAATTATATATTTTTTTTGGAAAAACTGTAGTTTTATGACCAAATATATATATATATATATATATATATATATTGGCAACCCACATTATGAATTCCAAGAATAAATTCAGAATTTCAATAATTGTGCCAAACTGTGCCAAAGTGTGCCAAAATGGCACAGTAGGAGTCCGCCTGGATTTCTTTCAGTCTAAACATGTATAACTTTTCAATTGCTTGTTGTGTTGACACCAGGCTGGCTACAGATGTCACTCAGATGTTGTAGTGACAATTTATTGTGTTTATTTCCTTCTTTACAGCAAGAGTAATAGTTTTTGTATGTAAACATCTGTTTGTTTGTTTTAGGCGGAAATTATTTTTTGGGGAATTTAAAACTCCTTTACTCAGATCCAGAATAATTTACTCTCAAAGTTTCACATCCACATCATCCTCCAGGACCTTTCTGTTAGTTGATACCAAGCTTAACAGTTTAGGGATTGTACAAGTTGAGAAATGCCTTGTAAAGTATGAGTATGCATTTTTGAGACCCTGGGGCTTAAGAGATTAAGAATTTAAAGATGTTCCTTCTTATACACCACCTCCTTTGTGCAATGCATCAACACCACTCGCAACAAAACACCCCAACAGCATGAGGTTGCCACCAACATGTGTGACAGTTGATGTAATGTTTCTAAGTTGAAAAAGCCTCAACTGACTTTTCCAAACATCTCGTCACTGAGGCCAAATAGTCTCAATTTTGGGGTTCCTGGTCTGACCAGTTTTTCTCCTGAAATAATTAGGTTTTTGGGGTTTTCAGTTTATTTTCTTTTGGCCAGGATAGCTTAGTCCATGACAAGACAATTGGCTTGACTGTGGGTCAAGGGGCAACCTGGTGAGGCTTTTAAACCAAATATTAGTTGGGATGTACAGGTCCTTCTCAAAATATTAGCATATTGTGATAAAGTTCATTATTTTCCATAATGTCATGATGAAAATTTAACATTCATATATTTTAGATTCATTGCACACTAACAGAAATATTTCAGGTCTTTTATTGTCTTAATACGGATGATTTTGGCATACAGCTCATGAAAACCCAAAATTCCTATCTCACAAAATTAGCATATCATTAAAAGGGTCTCTAAACGAGCTATGAACCTAATCATATGAATCAACGAGTTAACTCTAAACACCTGCAAAAGATTCCTGAGGCCTTTAAAACTCCCAGCCTGGTTCATCACTCAAAACCCCAATCATGGGTAAGACTGCCGACCTGACTGCTGTCCAGAAGGCCACTATTGACACCCTCAAGCAAGAGGGTAAGACACAGAAAGACATTTCTGAACGAATAGGCTGTTCCCAGAGTGCTGTATCAAGGCACCTCAGTGGGAAGTCTGTGGGAAGGAAAAAGTGTGGCAGAAAACGCTGCACAACGAGAAGAGGTGACCGGACCCTGAGGAAGATTGTGGAGAAGGGCAGATTCCAGACCTTGGGGGACCTGCGGAAGCAGTGGACTGATTCTGGAGTAGAAACATCCAGAGCCACCGTGCACAAGCGTGTGCAGGAAATGGGCTACAGGTGCCGCATTCCCCAGGTCAAGCCACTTTTGAACCAGAAACAGCGGCAGAAGCGCCTGACCTGGGCTACAGAGAAGCAGCACTGGACTGTTGCACAGTGGTCCAAAGTACTTTTTTCGGATGAAAGCAAATTCTGCATGTCATTTGGAAATCAAGGTGCCAGAGTCTGGAGGAAGACTGGGGAGAAGGAAATGCCAAAATGCCAGAAGTCCAGTGTCAAGTACCCACAGTCAGTGATGGTCTGGGGTGCCGTGTCAGCTGCTGGTGTTGGTCCACTGTGTTTTATCAAGGGCAGGGTCAATGCAGCTAGATATAAGGAGATTTTGGAGCACTTCATGCTTCCATCTGCTGAAAAGCTTTATGGAGATGAAGATTTTATTTTTCAGCACAAACTGACACCTGCTCACAGTGCCAAAACCACTGGTAAAGGGTTTACTGACCATGGTATCACTGTGCTCAATTGGCCTGCCAACTCTCCTGACCTGAACCCCATAGAGAATCTGTGGGATATTGTGAAGAGAACGTTGAGAGACTCAAGACCCAACACTCTGGATGAGCTGAAGGCCGCTATCGAAGCATCCTAGGCCTCCATAAGACCTCAGCAGTGCCACAGGCTGATTGCCTCCATGCCACGCCGCATTGAAGCAGTCATTTCTGCAAAAAGATTCCCGACCAAGTATTGAGTGCATAACTGTACATGATTATTTGAAGGTTGACGTTTTTTGTATTAAAAACGCTTTTCTTTTTTTGGTCGGATGAAATATGCTAATTTTGTGAGGTAGGAATTTTGGGTTTTCATGAGCTGTATGCCAAAATCATCCGTATTAAGACAATAAAAGACCTGAAATATTTCAGTTAGTGTGCAATGAATCTAAAATATATGAATGTTAAATTTTCATCATGACATTATGGAAAATAATGAACTTTATCACAATATGCTAATATTTTGAGAAGGACCTGTATTTGCAGATTAAACCAGATATTTATATACACTGTATAAAAAGACAAATTTTTTCCTTTTTTGTTGACATTTAATCAGAATTATTAGAAGCATTTCCTGTTTTAAGTCAAATAGGTTTACCAGTAGTATTTTTAGTTGTTCAAGGCCTTAGACTTGGATTCGTTGTTGTGGATATCCTTTTAGAAGTGTTTTACAATATTTTGCTCTCATTCTTATAAATTCCACCAGACCTACTATGACTGTGTCTGGTTTATTGACCACCTTGCTGTTACTCATCTTTATAGCTGTTCTGACAAATTTTCTATAGGAACAAAATATTGATATTTTGTCCCTAACCCACATTGTAACTAAGTACGTGCTTGTAGCCATTGTCCATTAAGATACACCTTTGCCTAATATTTAACTTCCTGCTCATGCCTTGAGTTGAGTTATTTTGAGCAGTGCACCAGTCTCTCCACGTTTGAGCAGATGAACATGGCACCTTCAGGCCAATTATACCTAAGGATAAATCAGACCTTAGAAACTCCAGTTTGCGTTGCTGCAATGAAATTTCAGCAAATTGGACTAGCCTGTTACATCGGTTTTTCAGTTTCAATTTTTCACTGACTCCAAATTAGGCCCTCTGTAGATTGATGACTTTAATATTCATCAAATTATGAATAGTGACATCCTTTAGTACCTAACACTTTACCCATTTTATATCAGCATGGATAAGCTCTTTTCACCAGGTTCTTAGAGCTGTTTGTGACATCACTTCATCTTGAAAGGCAAACCTGAGAAGTGGTTCTTAACAAATTAAGGCTATTGTATATCTTCCGAATGACTGGGGCTTGGGCAGTATGCCATAACAAGACATGAATAGCAGGAAGTGGTCAGAGACAAGTTTAAATCATTTTAATCATGTGTCCTAGTAAGTGTATTCCTATTATTAAGGTGTTTATAGCCTGTAACAGGGCTCCTCTAAACCTGTGTAAATCATATTCTTCTTCTATCGTTATGGTCACGGCAGCCGTGTCTAACTGTCAGACATAAACACTCGGTGATCGCTGCGATTACGAGGGCCACTTTCATCCTACATGCTACTGTCTTTCAGTCTCTCTGACACAGTTTCTACAGGATTTTGGTTGCTTAGTAACCAGCCGCAGTCCGAGGATTCCACTGTCCACAGAGAGAAAGGGAGAGAGAAGAGTTAAGGACAGGAAGGTGGAGTGTTTTGTGTCCTTTGTCTTTATTTTAGCCACTTTGTTATGATTGTTCTTTGACTGCTTTCCCTTCAGTTTCTGAAATCTAATTCCCATCCTTTCCTCCATTCCTCCTCTTCAGAGCCCTCCTATCTCTATCTCCTTCTCATTTTCCAAACCAGTCTCACGCTCTAAATTGTCTAGGGAAAGGCAGGATAAAAAATAAGATCAACTCCCTCTCATTTCCCTTCTCCTTTTGCCTTTTTCAACATTTCCTGCCTCTGCATGGCAGCTTCACCACAAACACAAATAAGATAATGCCAGTATAATCCAGTACATATGTTTTAATTTCTTCACATATAGTACTATGCTTAAATGGATTATCCTATTAATTTTAAAACGTTAAACACTCCGATTATCAACATAATCATATCAACACAATTTAGATAAAATCTTTCCCCAAACCAAAGTGAATGAAAGGAATTTAAATTACACAGTATTGAACAGGGGCTACTAAAGCAGTGTACAGGAAAGTTCCACCGATTGGGTTAAGTGTTTGTTTGGGGTCTCATGGCTCTCTGGGGAACTATATAGTGCTGACCGAACTGTACTATTTTACTGCTTTAGTGTGTTTTAAAGATCAGTCTTGCTTCACTGATTGCTGGACTACACGGCAAACAGGGAAGTAAAATTGAAAGAAAAGAAGGATGATGAAAGAATAGAGCAGAGGACAAGATACAGATAGGTGAAATAGTGGTAATACGCTAGAAGAAATATGAGTACATAGTAAAATCTGCAGTGCCTTTATGTATTTAAAAAATATATATATTATTATTTTTATTTTATTTTTTCTGTTTTTGAAATAATCTGTCTTTTTTTCCTTTTTTTTGAATTGCGCCAAAATCCACTGAGGGTTTAAATCAGGAAGAAAACAACATGAAAAATGTATGACAAAGTGTTGTGTGTAAAAGTATGTAGAATTTAAATTGATACATTGGCACTCCAACATCATTGAACAGAAAAGTTAAGCTTTTATTACCAAATTATCAACAAATAAATACAATAGGTGATAACCTACATGTCACAGTGTGTCTCTTGGTTCTGTATTTGTTTACGTTTTAGTTAGGTGGTTGCTGTCCAATACGATTAGTCTTTGAGTTCCCGTTCTGGTGTCTTATTTTTTAGGTTATGTTCAGTTTATTGTATGTGGTTTTGATTCTGTAATTAGTTACGTTTAGTCAGGTGTTTTTTCTGTTACTGTTTGGTTAGTCCTTAAGTCCTCGTTTCTGGGTTCTGTTTCCTAGGTTCTCTTCTGGTGACTGTGTTTGTATTATTATTTATAGATCTGTTCCCCCCGTGTTCTGGTCCCTGGGTGTGTTTACAGTTTTGTTCTTCGTCTAGCTCCTCCATGTCCTCATTAATCCCTATCTGGTTCACCTGCTCTCTCTGCTTCCCTGCTTCCTTGTCTCACCTGTTCCCTGTTCCTCTGATTACCTGCCCTATTGTTTCATGTCCACCTTTGTCTGTATTTAAGTTTGCCTTCGTCCTTTGTTCCACGCGGTGTCGTTACATCTCTTCCAAGTCCTCGTGATATGTCCTTTGGGTTACGTCTTCCACGTCTTGTTGGAGCTTTGGATTTACCCTTATTTGGGTCCTGTTTTCAACGCCTGTATCTGGACAGTTTGTTGCCCTGCACTCGCCTGTAAGCAAGCGCTGAGAATTAAAAAAGGAGTTCTCTCACTGATCCTACTCTGCTCTCTCCATACTTGTCTGCCTCTGGTCCACCACAAAATACAGCATTATGACACTACATGGCTTCAGTTGGTTGCTTGTTAGCTTTGCAACATATTTTACATTCAGCCATTATAGAATTTATGCCAAAAATAAGTCCAAATTTCATTCCATTTTGATTATACATATTAACTATATATTTGCTACTAAGATTTTTAACTGCTTAAAAGTGAGGATAACTCATAAGAATTAATAAAAGAAAACTAAAGAAAGCATCTCCAATGAAGTGAATTGATGCAGCTCAAATGCCCAACTCACATAGACCCCATTACATGAACCAAACCAAAAAGGTCAAAACTTACTGCTTGTATTTCTCTGCACCAGCAGATGGCCATGTGCCCGGCCCTGCCTGGCAGCATATGGGCATCTGGACACATACCAAGGCATGAGTACCAAGCACACACAGAGATATTTTCACACTGAACAACTACAAATACTAGTGATGCTGCTTAATACATGAATTTTGCAACAAAAAAACTGCATTGTATGAATCCATTAAGAGCTGATCCAATAGAGGCACCCAAGCCATCAGCTTCTATTAAACACCCCAAATCCTTGTGAATATGAGTATGCATTTCGGAACCTTCTGTTGTATCTCTGCGTGAACTGTTATGTTTAGTGTGTGTACGTATATGCAAACCTTCCATGTTATTCTGTGTGTCTGTAAATGTCTGTGGAGTATGCAGACTAGCCATGCATGAACAGTTAATCTTGGCAGCTTTCTCTATGAGCTCACCTGATTCACTTGTACAGATTGCCCTCTAAAGACCGGGCACATTCTCAGGTTACTATTATATAAGCACCTCCTCAAGCCTTTTATCTCACTTCTATGTTGCATTAGAGCACAAGACAATAACTGTTGAATATTTTATATGAAAAGAGAAACTAATTTGAGCCACGCTTGCCATCTAGCTAGGGAGGAAAATAATTAGAGAATAAGGAGCATAAATCTAATGCATTGTTAAGCAAATTAATATTCAATAGTCTGATCAAGGAATTATTTTAATGTAATTTTCTGCCTGGTTCAATTTCAATTTCACTCTATTATGTTACGTGGTATTTCAAACTCCATATTAAACTCCATATTAAATATTGCATTTGGAAATGCAAATAAAAGACAGCTTAATTGAAATCATGGCTTTCTTTAGGTGGAAGGTGAAGACATTTGAAGAGAAAAAATTGCATACAGCCTATAAGTGATCTTAGGGTTGTGGTAAGGCCAGAATTTCCTTCATGTTTCAAATCAGTCTGTGAATGACCCTAGTTTAATCCCCTCAAGAGGTATTAGAGTGAAAGCAGTTTCTCCAGATGCATGTTACATTACTCAAGACTGCCTCTTTCAATAGGATGAAATTAGGCTGCAAGTGGTAGCATTTGTAACATAGTTCAGTCAACCATCTGCTGCATTTTAGAACTACGTTTTACAACACATTACTCTAGTAGTGGGCTACTTAGTGTTGCTTATGCACTCTTTGTTCCTTCAAGTGCAGCACTTGCATGCATACTGGTGGTTTGGAGTGATTTCATCTTTTAGGGTAAGATATTTGCAACAAATGCAACTGCACCAACTGACCTGTGTGCTGCCATGGTGAATAAGATCTGATTATGTGTCTTCACCACATTATGTAAGCAACAACCATGGTGTGCTCACTGATACATCTGTCTACATGTTTTCTGCTCTGAACTTGTCTACTATTGTTGGCTGGTGCTGCTGTTCTAAAACAGATTTGGGTAACATATTTTACTGCTTTGCTGGTAATGGAACAATTTAATCACTTTAAAATGTATTGGTGATCTACAATTGGCCCATAATGTGCAATAACATTAAAATAAGCACCAGAACCATTACCCCTTTGCCATTGTGTACCGTTATACAGGTATAAAGGTCGCAAATGGGCAAACTGACCCAGAGCAGACAGTTTGTAGTTGGCTGCCCTCGAGTTTTTCAGGCTTCAGATGGAGTGTTTGCAGTAAAAATTGTGGTTTACTTTTGGTGAAAATGAGGAAGAGAAAAAGTGAGCAGTGGCTGGTAAGATAGGGTTTGGGGAGGTTGTTGTGATCAGTCCACAGTGTTCAGTGCACAAACACAGAGACATTTAGGAATTTTGTGTGGACGACTGATGGGATGCACAGAGGTATTACCACCCATTGTTGTAGTCAACTATGGCACAGCACTGATGTTGCACTGTGCATGAGCCTACTTGGGTGTAATCTTACATATGGTGCATGTTTGTCAGTTGACATGTGTCATTAAGGGCTCTGGGTTACTGTATGCCCAATCCTGGTAATTTATCTGTCCACATATGGATATCACTGTGCAAAGACCAACTGATGATTCGATCTGTGTCTGTGTTCATTTCCACCTTCTCCTCTCCTCCTTTATAACATGTGGAAGTTACAGCTCTTTGGGCATAATGGAGCCCTTTAATCACTCTGAAAAGATTGTTATTCAAAAGGATGACATTTATCTTACCTCTATTTTTCAGGTGCTTCTCTTTTTAATTTAGGAACAGAGCGCTTCACTCCTGTAGTGAAGCTGGAGGGTCTGCAATCATTAGTGAATGACTAGGGGGCAGAGACTGAGAATCAAAGATTCAATAATAGAAAGACCAACAAGAACAAGATGCAGCAGATTCATGGGATACCTTCAAGATAGTAATGATAACAGCAAGGAATGAGCTTTCAAACTTTTCCATTTCAGGCACAAATATAAACAAAGAAACAACTATACACACAACATCCGCCAAATTCCGACAGATTGGTGAATGTCATGTTTTCCTCCTCCCTTTCATTTAAAACCTAAATCAGTGGAACTCCTGTGTCAAGTCAAGTCAAGTCAAGTTTATTTATATAGCGCTTTTCAGCAACAGGGCACTCAAAGCACTGTACATGAGGAAAAACATTACAATGATACAGAAAATCAAACACAGAAAAACAAATCAAATGACACTAATAATCCTTGGGAGTTTACTGGTTAGAGCTGGTTCTAATCCAATCTTTCTAATAGAGGTAATTAGCTCATTAAGTACTCTGTGGTAAGGAATTCATCCGGTGCTAGAAGAAAAATGATAATAATAATCCTTGAGGTCGCTGGTATGAGGCAGTTGTGGTCCCATCATTCAAATAAGCTGGGTCACTGGTATAAAACAGTCCAAACTTTTTAGATACTAATAATGTTTGGCTGTCACTGGTATGATATAGTTGTAATACAATCCTTTAAAGAAATCTAAAAATCTCTGGTCATTGGTGTAACAACAGCTTTAGTCCAAATTTTCAAATACTAATATTTGGGTTTCGCTGGTAATCCTTCTGAGAAATCTGAAAATCTATAAAGTAATGAAATCACACATTTAGGTAGATGATAAAAGAGACCACATTAGGTAATACGAGAGAAAAAAATCATATTTCACACTTTATCCTTAGCAGGATACAGTTTGAGATTGCAAAAAAAAAACTCAGCACAAAGAAGCAACATATATACAAAACAACATCATGCAGGGATCCGGTGAAGATGGTGTGAAGGGGTGCATATGTTTATCTTGAGCATGTGTGTGTGTGCATGTGAGTGTGTGCAAAGTAAGTCTATGAAGCACTGTCACAGAGGCCATTGTCCTTGATGGTACAATGGAGTGTTTGTCAACTGGCCACACAGTTCTGAGCAGGTCAACAGGTGTCCTCAGGGAAGGGAAGGGGCAGAGGGAGCAGAGCGTCATGTTTACATAACTTCCAGGAGAAGTTGAAGATAGACAGCCATCAAGGCCATGTAGGGGAGCCAGATTCAGAAAAACAACAATTATTTGGGTTAGGCTGACTTAATTTTCTGCCAGTCTTGAGAGTCTCGCTGGTGCTTCTCAATGGTGAATCCAAACAGCCTAATTCCACATCCTTTCCGCCAAATCCGAGCGGACAACTTTCTCCGAGATTTATCCCATTTCACCCCTGAGTCCAGGAACCGCAACCTGCCTGCGATCCTGTGTAAAGATCACATTCACTCTGCGATTCAGCTCACATAACATCTCAGTCTGAGTGTTGATCGCCCTGCAGATCCCATCATACATGCCAGGCAGCGTTACAATGGCCAGAACAATTGGCGACGTTTTTCGAATTTCTCGATATGCCAGGTAACCGCCAACTCTAAAAAGCAGAAATCTTGTTATCAAACATCCAATTGTGTACACATCTTCGACATCCTCGACTGACATTATTGACAAACACACACAATCCTCCACTTCTGCCAGGAGTTCATCGTGTATCCGGAAAAAAATGTCCCGTCTGGACAAGAGGGTTCCCCTTTACCCTGTCTTCTCATCGAGAAAATTTTATCAATTGCATTGAGAGACCAGCTGAACAAATCCATAACTCAGAAGTTTGGAAGATATGCAAAAAGAGGCTCCAAAAAGAAAGACAAGACACAGAGCTGAAGCAGGGCAGATATGGGAGGGTGCGGGAGACAGAGAAAAGCGTCCTCCTCCACCGAGAGCAGAAAGAAAAAAGCCAACTACTTCCTTCCTGAGAGCTGCTTCAAATCACTACTGCTACATAGATGCAGGCTAAGAGAGGCAGGACAAAACATTTAAAGAAAGAAATCTGACATGGCAAGCACTGCAATTCCAGAGAAAGAGCAAATGACGTGGTTTCAATCCTTTCATTGACATTTTATAAATCTGAACAGAAACATTTACATTCTGTAAGGTTTCAAATACAAAGGTAGAAAAAATGACTGTTTAGTGTGGTTAATGGTGCCCAGGAGGAAACTGGAGCATATATCTGGTGCTGTAATTGGTTTTTATTAGTAGCAATTAATCCAATTAAAGCAATTAGAGCGGGTACTTCAATTTTCCCCCTTGGCTATTCTGATGTGCAGTGACCTGTACAATGAGAGAAGTGGTTTCAAGGATGGAGTGGATGATGGTGTAATGTTGTGTTTATCTGATTTTGCTTTAGCTGACAATGAAAATGCGAATGCTTTGTTATAAACCGGCTTTGCCTTCAACAACTTTTTTTGTCTGAAGAACAAGCCAAATTAATCTAAAATGATTTTTTTAAGGAGAATGTAAACAAAGTTGTTAAAATGTATGGTAGAGGGTGTGCATTGCAAGTCTTGCAGCTGTGATTTAATGAATACTACATAGGATAAGTGCAACCATAACATACCTCCAATAATGTTTTCATTTCACACAATCTGCACCAACCAAAAACCTTAAAACAGCGTGCTTTTGTTAACAAATTCAACTAATTCCAATTGCATCAACACAATGACACTATTGTCAAACAAATTACAAAAACTTAAGAATTACTTGTCTTGTGTATCCTTTCATATGTTAGCCACCAGTAGTAATAACTGAGCAATACAAACAACACACATAATTTTTAAGTATGTCTTCTATTCATTCATTCATCTTCTATACATATATCTTATATATATATCATATCTTCTATGTATATTTATTCCATAGCGGCTCACAGGAGAGCTGGCGCCTATCTACAGCAGTCTATCGGTGAGAGGCAAGGTACACCCTGAACAGGGCCCCAGTCCTTCGCAGGGCCACACAGAGACACACAGGACAAACAACCATGCACACACTCATTCACACCTAAGAACAATTTAGAGAGACCAATTAACCCAACAGGCATGTCTTTGGACTGTGGGAGGAAGCTGGAGTACCCAGTGAGAAGCCACACATGCACGGGGAGAACATGCAAACTCCATGCAGAAAGACCCTGGCTGGGAGTCGAACCCAGGACCTTCTTGTTGCAAGGCAATAGTGCTACCAACTGCACCACCGTATGTATGTCTTCCAATTACTGCTAATGCCTAAGGTGAAATGAATGTAATCGAAATAAAACAATACGTTTATGAGTTACCAAATGTCTTAAATAGCTGACAGTTAGGTATTAATTAGTTCATGTTAGTCAGCAATAATTTATCAGTTGGTGAATAAAGAATCATGTGATCTAATTCTGTGAAACAACAAATATTTTAGTGCTTTGGAGTAAATGTCATATAATCATTCCTAACCTTTTTTTCTTGTTTAACAGCTTATGATTAATTAATAACTAAAGTAATTAATGGTGAACATATCATTAAAGTTTTCCTAATTTTGTCATGTTATAACCAAATAAATGTAAATGTCTTAATTGATATTTTATGTGATAGTTAAAATAGAGCATAATTGTGGAAAAAAAATGATTTTTTTTCTTGTTCTTTTAACATATAAAAATCTGAGTGAGGCATCCATTTCCATTCATTTATTCTCAATAAATAAATATTTTCTTGAACCAACTTTATCTACTATTAGATAAGATGGTATCCATGAACTTGTTACAACAGCTTATAGTAACACATACATAGGGTGCAGATAGTTACGAAAAATGTGCAATCAAAAAAGAACCAGGTAAAGGTCCAAAAACAAGTAACATCTTCATTCAATTCAATTCAAAAATACTTTATTAATCCCAAAGGAAATTAAATGTTGTTGTAGCTCATTAAGAAGGTTTCTTCAAAGAGCCGTTGTAGATGCTGACAGCTGTGGGCAGGAAGGCTCTCCTGTAGCGCTCCGTCTTACAGCAGATCTGAAGAAGCCTCTGACTGAAGACACTCTGTTGTAGGACAGTCTCATGAAGAGGATGCTCAGGGTTCTCCATAATGTTCTTCATTTTATGAAGAATCCTTCTTTCCACAATGATCTCCAGAGGTTCCAGAGGAGTCCCCAGAACAGAGCCAGCCTTTTTTATCAGCTTGTTGAGTTTTTTTTAAGTCCCTGGCTCTGATACTGCTACCCCAGCAGATGATGGCAGAAGAGATCACATTCTCTACAACACTTATAGAAGATATGCAGCATCTTGCTGCAAACACCAAAGGACCTAAGCTTCCTCAAGAAGTACAGTCAGCTCTGTTCCTTCTTGTAGACGGCTTCACACTTGCATCTCCACTCCAGTCTGTTGTCCAGGTGAACACCGAGGTATTTATACTCCTCCACCACCTCCACTTCTTCTCCCATGATGGAAATAGTTTTTGACTTATTCCTGTTTCTCTTAAAATCTACAATCATCTCCTTTGTTTTAGTCACATTCAAAATGAGATGATTGTTTCCACACCATGCCACAAAGCGGTCCACCACCTTCCTGTACTCAGCTTCTTGTCCATCTCTGATCCACCCCATGACTGCAGAATCATCTGAGTATTTCTGCAGATGACAGGAGTCTGTCTTGTACTGGAAGTCTGTGGTGTTCAGTGTGAAGGAATGGTGAGAGTACAGTCCCCTGTGGTGCTCCTGTGCTGCTGACTATCTGGTTAGACTCACAACCCTTCAGTCTCACAAACTGTGGTCTGTTTGTCAGGTAGTCTTTGATCCAGGAGATTGTTGAGGCCTCCACCTGAGTCTTCTGGAGTTTCTGACAAAGCAAAACAGGTTGGATTGTATTAAATGCACTGGAGGAATCAAAGAACGTGATCCTCACAGTGCTACTAGCTTTGTCCAGATGACAGTGGGTTTGTTGAAGCAGGTGTATGATGGCATCTTCAACTCCAACTCCACAGCGATAAGCAAACTGAAGGGGGTCCTGATGGTTTACTGTTTGCTTACTCAGGTGGGCCAACAGGAGTCTCTCTAGGACCTTCATGATGTGGGATGTCAGGGAAACAGGTCTATAGTCATTGAGGACTAATGGATGAGCTTTCTTTGGTACCGAAACAAGACAGGAGGTCTTCCACAACACCGGAACCTTCTTCTGGGCCAGGCTAAGGTTGAAGAGGTGCTGCAGAATCCCACAGAACTACTCTGCCTAGGTCTTCAGGACTCTAGGGCTGACACGATCTGGACCTACAGCCTTATTCTGGTTCAGTCTTTCCAGTTTTTTTTTTACCTGACTTCTTGAGACACACAGGTGGAAGGTGGAGGCAAAGGGAGCATCAGCATCTTCTAAATTTGGTTGAAGGCAAACATGTAGAAGCAGAAGGGTACATGGCTGAGGTTGAAGACAAAACATTTGAGGTGCGACAGGAAAGCTGTGGGTCAAAGGAGGGTGGGATGTCTGTTTTTCTGTGAGGAGGACATGAGGATGCTGAGCTTGTTTCTGAATTGAACCTATTGAAGAATGTGTTTAGTTCATTGGCTCTGTCCAGACATCCATTGGTCTGATCATCCTTCTGCTTGAAGCCTGTGATCTTCTTCATCCCTGACCACACATCTCTGATATTGTTTTGCTGGAACTTGCTCTCCAGCTTCTTCTTGTACACCTTCTTGCTGTCTCTTATCTTGACTTTAGGTTGCTTTTGTATACACCTCAATGATTGCCTGTCTCCCTCTCTGAAGGCTCTTTTTTTTGTTAAGCAGGTCCTTCAGCTCACTGGTGATCCAAGGTTTGTTACTGGGGAAGCATATCACGGTTCTGGTGGGGATGATGTTATCCACACAGATGTTTATATAGTCGATGACACACTCAGTCATAGCATTGATGTCCTCTTCATGTGGCTGGCACAGTGCCTCCCAGTCTGTAGCCTCAAAGCAACCTCGCAGGGCTTCTTCAGCTTCCTGTGACCATTTTCTCACAGTCCTCTTTATTACAGATTGTCTCTGAACAAGGGGCTTATTTTTCGAGCAGAGAAAACAAGATTGTGATCTGATTTGCCTAGAGGAGGTCTTGTTGTAGAGATGTATGAGTCCTTGACATTTGCATATGACAAATCCAACGTTTTGTTTTCTCTGGTAGAGCAGCTGACAAACTGTTGAAACTTCATGTCTTTCAGCTAAGTCTACCAGTTTGCACATCTAGAAATTTTGGCCCATTCTTCTGCAATTTTGGCCCATTCTCTATAGTTGATGCATATTATCTGTACAGAGCAATTTTCAAATTGTGCAACATATTTTAAGTTGGATTTAGATCACAAGTTTTCAGGGCCATTCTAACACATTAATATGTTTTTATAGTCTTTTGTGAGCCTCTAACATGTTCTCTTACAGCACTTTTCTCAGTTCTTTACCCCAATGTGTTCCCTTCATGCATTGTGGCAAACAGCATCCTGCTTGCTTATGAGTTTCTATCAACAATGTCTTTCTTCTTGCCACTTTTCCATAGGTTTTAGAACCTAAGCCTGCTTTAAACTTCTCAACTTTTCCTGACTTGTCTGATGTGTTCTTTGATCCTGTTGATGCTGTTTGTTTGTTCTCCAGCACACTTATGGGGAAGAACAACTGGATTTACACTGAGGTTAATTTTTTTTTATTAGTGAACACTGTCCACTAATTAGGTAACATCAGAACTCAAATGGTTGTACTGGATTTTGGTGAGAGATATTCATCCCAAACTAAAAACATTGAAAACCATGTAGAGTTGTTCCTCCCCTTTCCTGTTATGCATTAAAATAGACTAGTTGTAACGACAAAATGTGTTAAAATTTAAGACCTATAGATATTTTAACAAGGCACTGTTCTTACAAAAAGCAAGCATTTAGCTACTTTATGAGTTGAGAAATAGTGGACACAATGATTTAATGATGTGATAGAGCTAATTAATAGATTTCAGATTCTGGTTTGGTCAGTAGAGTAACCTTTTGGATCTACAGGTATCAGTAGTCTTTTTTTCATTTTCTGTTTAATGCATGTTGGCTCAAAGAGGACTTCATCAGAGCTAAATGACTTTATTAACTGACAGAATGAACACCTTGGCTCAACTCTGTCATTGTTGGTTGCTAACACAGCAAGTGTCATTTGTAGAATAGGTTCGGTGACAACAGCATGGTTGGCTAGCTTGACATTTTTTCAATCCTGAATCCCACTGACAATTCTGGCACTGCAACTACCATAACAACTACAGTAAGTGATTCTCAACAGAGACCTCATCACCTATTGCCCTTTATCTAAAAATAAGCAGCCAATCGGTCCTCTTTTTAAGAGGACTATGTAAACAGTTAATATCTAGTGACATTTAAACACTATCATAATGGCTGGGGGTCATTCTGTCACTCCTAAAGATGCTGAATTAACCAGTTGCTTCAAATGGCAACCCAATCAGCTCCACCACAACTTGGTAAAAGACTAACAGCATTAGTATTTTGCAAAATATGAAAAAAAGTAAAAGTGTAGCATTTGTAAGGACAGACAGTTTTTTGTTCCACAACTTTGGTGTAAACAAGAAAAACTGAATGTCGTACAAGCAGTGAACAAGAGCAAGAACATCAACAACTTGATCAACTTTAGTAGTTTTCTTACTTATTTGTTGCAGCCTTACTCCTCTGCCATATCTGGACAATCTCTTTAATTAGCGTTTCACAGAGATGAAGACAATGCATCTCACTGGGCCAGAGATGTTGTACCTTTTTTAATGGCACATCTACAGGAGAGCAGGCATGTCATATTTTTCTATATCATGTTATTTGTCTAGACAGATGCAAAAAAAGAAGTGTTGCAGAATATTCACATCGAAGAGATTCTCTCAAAGAAAATAAAAAGGATATTACTGTAATGTTAAACAAACCAAAGACAAAATTTACAGGTGTAAGCAGAAAATGGTTTAGCTAATAAACACTAATGTTAGGGAGACTTCTGCATTCTTAGAACACCATGATGCATCAATGATTGAAGAAAAAGACATGCAGCTGCAATGGTATTTAAAAAAATAAATATATCTCGCTGACCTTTATTATCTCAGAAAAAAAATGTTGCAGTGAATCAACTGTACTAAAGGTTCAGGGGTACACATTGTTCAGTAAACAAAGTAAAGTTGTATTTAATGTAGCCTTAGAAACAGCTAACAACATGAGATGCACCTTGAACGGGTTGTGCAGCTCGCCATGACAACTGGTTCACTTCAGGATGGAGGATGGCTGGTTTTATTTCTCACAGGAAGTACATGGGTCAATATTAACTTGTGCACATCCAGATGGTAGATAGAATTTCAGGAAATTAGATTTTTTTTATATATATATATATATAAGATGAATCATGTGCAATGTGAGTCGTTATTCTGAGGGAACATTCTGTATACATCTTGATAAATGCATAAAACACACCTCAATATAATGTATTGCATATTAACAACCAGACTTTCAGGCCTACTGAAAATTACCATGGAAACAGAGCTTGCATGGACCGCAATGAACCAAAAGCAAAAGGCATCAGGGGACAAATCTTCCCTATTTTTTTTTTTTTTTTTTTCCAACATAGAATTTGTTCATCCTTGCTCTGGAAATTTGATATAGAGTGATATTCTTAGTTAGTATCTTAAGAAATATTTACTGTGTGCACAAAATTTTGCAGACTTATATCTACAAATCTTGGTCGTATTCTTGTTTTGTGGCACATTAACAGTTACACTAATAGTCATTTAAGGGTTATTACTTTCTTTTGTTTAACCGCAGGTTTGTTAATTGCAGCTTTTCATGTAAGAGCTGCTTATTACTCACATAAACAGAAAAGGAGAATGTTGTAATTAGGATTTTTTTTTAATTCTCTTTACACCAATTATACACATGCACTTACAAGCCTTTACTCTATTAGCTACCTACACTACACCAGTCAAATACACAAGCTACATTTGTGTAAAACAATACAAATGGTATGTATTTGAAAATATCTACAATATTTTTCTCTCTAAGCTCTCTAAATTCATTTGTCCAACTCTAAATTATTTCATGTGTTTCTCCATCATCCCAAGCCTTACTTTCTCCTTCCATTGCTTTTCACTCAAATCTCAGAGCCAAACAGGGGGTTTCTTTCCCCTGGGAGAGGTTGCACAGTGAAGCTCTAGAACGGTAAATAGAAAGAGACAATGCTTTTATTACTTATTCCAACACTATTTCTCTCAGTCCTACATGTACATCATCACAAAGTTGGTAACACTGTTGCCTTGCAGCAAGAAGGTCCTGGGTTTGACTCTTGGCCGGGAGCGTGTGTGTGTGTGTGTGTGTGTTGCCCTGCAATGGACTGGCGACCTGTTCAGGGTGTACCCTGCATCTCGCCAGTAGACTGCTGGAGATAGGCACCAGCTTCCCTGCGACCCACTATGGAAAAAGCAGTAGAAAATTACTGACTGACAAATGGGGAAAAAATATGTTACCTGCTAGAAAATTTATATTTTATTTCTATTTTTCCCTCGTCACTGTCAGTTAAACTGGTTATTATTAGGTAATGATTAGTAAACCAATAATACGTGTGTGTTTATTTGTTTCAGTCATGATTTATTTTATTTTAACTTGAACATTATTAAATGATTGAATCCTGATAATGTTAGGGTAACCAGCTAATGATGATGAGGTAATAATTAGTTAGTGGTGACTTAATAGCTTTTGGAAAACTCCTAATCACGACTTGTGTAATACCTAATATGTATTTAAAGACAAACTAGCAGCCCCTGCAACTACTGACTAATGATTAATTACTGTTAATAACAAATGTCTTAAATAGCTGACAGTTAGGTTCATGTCAGTTAATGCTAATTTATCAGTTGATGAATAAAGAATCATCTGATCTAATTCTGCAAAACAACAAATATTTTAGTGTTAAGGAGTAAATGTCATACAATCATTCCTAACCTTTTTTTCTTGTTTAATAGCTTATGATTAAGTAATAACTACAGTAGTTAATGGTGAACAGTTAGTTGATGTTAAACCCCTGATCATATTGTGTGGAATAGCTAATGATCAAGCAATGAGTAACTATTGTAATTTAACCATTAAACCAGTTTTAGTAAAGACTAATTATTTGTCACTAAACAGTTAGCTATTTGAAAACATTTGAACATATTTATTAGGTCACATTAAATTAATAGTAGGCCACTGGTTAAATGTAATAGTACAAAAAAGTGAGTTTACAGTTTATGTATCCTAAGTTACTAAGCAAATGCTATCAGATGTCACGGTAAACCTCAATAGAAAGAAATGACTCATGAAACTGTAATTTAAAGGCTGTCCGAATAGCTGAATAATATAATTTATTTGACATTAATTTGCCAACATGTTGTCTACCAGAACCTCTAATCAATAGCCTCAGGAAGAAACAACCACAATGCTATTTTAATTATAGTACCTGTGAAAATTATCTCTTATGTTGGCAGTTTAGCTCAGGAAGATTGTACACCAGAGTGTGCAGGATTCAGCACTGAAATCCCAGAGGACATAATTTTCCCCATTTCTTGGCAATCTTGGCTATATGCTTAAGTTTTTTTATAAGATCGTTTACCCAGAAATGTTGTTATTTTCCAATCTAGGAAGTAATATTTCCTTAAATATTATTTTACTAAACATGATAACTAATTAAACAGCATCAAGACTCATTTATCCAGAAAGGTTTGGTTCTTATTCAAAATAGTATTTCCTTAAATATTATTTTAATATTTCCTTAATATTTCTTTAAATATTATCTTAATAAATAAAGGCAGCTAATTAAACACCATTGAGAATTTGTCATCCAGAAGGTTGGTTTTATTCAGCAAATCATTCTTTAAAATGTTATTTTATTAAAATAATGTTTTATCTGATCTTGCATTGTGAATGGTTGTTTGAAGGTATACAAATTACCTAAGTTAGTTCCAATACTAACTTAACTTCATTTCCAGATTCTTCAAGATAATTCTTGGTTCTCAAACATAAATATTGCATGGTAATATTGCATCAATCTTTTGGTCATAGTTTCAACCATCTTTGATTCACATGTTCATATTGTGCATAGCCCATTCGTCTTCCTTATTCTTTCATTTTGCTCAGTAGTTTAGTTGGGTTGTTTTAGCATAGTAAAATGTTTGTTGACTGAAATATGTTTGACTTTGAGTTGATTTATTTTTGTTAATAAATTTTTGTATTTTAAGAAATTGTGTAAATTCAGCCTGTGTGTCTACAGAGTTTTACTGTTTAATAATGCCAGAGCTTGGCTCATCCCTTTCAATTTTGTCCAAAAACATCCGCCTTATTGGGCTGGTATTCACAGGACAACCCTTAACAGACCAAAATATTATGTAATAAAATATTAAAGTATCAATATTAAATATTAAATAATATATTCATATTAATAATCACAACAAAAACTTTCAAATATTGAAGGTTCTAAGGGTTCTTTCTATGCATTCTGATATTCAGTTCTTTCCAAATATTTTTAATAGGATACAAGCTATTAAAAGGTTATTAAACCTGACTTGGGAGCTGAGGTTCCTTGTTGTGTGTTGGCTTTTATTGCCTTGCTTGGAAATCCACACTAGTTTTAGCTTCAGATTCTTATCAAGAGTTTCTAGGTAAATGTCTCCATTCATCCTTGCTTCAGTTATATTAAGTATACCATTAAAATATGGTGTAAGATAGTCCACACCATGATGTTTCTATCTACATAATTTGCTTTTGGCATGGGGATTTTGGGGGTGATGGGCAGAAACTGTGCTTTTAACCGATTGCACCACTGTGTGCAATACTTTGCCAATGAGAAACATTTTTATAGTTTAATCAGCTAATGTCAGCTAACAGCTCATACTGATTTGCACTTAATAGCAGGAATACTTTCTAAATACTGACAAATTCCAGTTTGTTTCTTGGCTTTCTCTGTCTTTTTTCAGGTCCCCTACTTCATGTATTCAATACTTTTTACTGTACCATTCCACTTCATTACATATAACATAATTTATGGATTAATATGCTTAAATGGTTTTGGTATGTGAGGATGTTACCCACATCCGTTGCAAGTTTCAAGTCAATAGTGTCATACTGTTTCGAACAGATTTGACCCACATGCAGAAAGCAATTCAGGAGACAGAGTTTAACGGTAAGGAGTTTATTTACAGTATGTTGAAATGTGCAGGAAACTGGAACCGGGATACCAACTGTAAAATAAACTGAACGGTAAGCAAGGGGAAACTCTGGACCTATATTCTTAAACGATAATTCTGTCTTACTGATTTGAAAGAGAGATCCGCCAGAGAGGGGTGGAAAGACCAGGAAGTTGCTTACCCGTGGGACTGGACACTGTGAATACTGGTGTGCCAGGATGATAGATGGTCCAAGAGTTTCTGTAGTTGGTGCAATGGAAGAAGGAGGGTGGACAGGGTTCGCCCAAGGAGATCCACGGAACGACGGAATCAGGAGACTGCCAGCATGTTTGATACAATGAGGTAACAGGAGGCTTGAGTCTTGGTTCATGGAGCTGGATAGTTTCTTTACAGAAGACGGTAATCCAGGCAGGGTTCGATGCTGAAGGTAAAGTCTGGTTCAGATAACCACAAAGGGCAACCCTCTGGCAGTGAGTTGCTGGCAGCCTCCTCCTTAAATACTCCTCAGCAGATCATGAAGAAGATAGAGAACACCTGTCACCTCTCCTCCGGTTCAAACACCATCTAGACGCTAAGAACAGTAACATAACAGACACCAAACAGACAGACATGGCACAGATCCTGACAAATAGAAATATCAGAAATCTTTTTTCTGCATGTTGTTGAGAGCCAGAGCATTGGTATCTGTATCTGTTTGATAGGAGCCAAGCGCAAATGTACACAGTGTTTTATCTTGACAAAGAACCAAGTAAATGTCATTGATTTCGTTGATCATTGTGTCTCAACTTGCAGTTTCCATGGAAACAGATAACGTATGTACAGTAGCCGCTCTAGTTCTGTGAATGAGCTATACCATGATGTTCAAAGTGGTGTGGGTGGGCAGAAGTCTCTTCACTGTGTAACACTGAGCTCTGTCTGCATAATGCTGTTTTTTTTAGGCAACAACCACATCTTCCATTCTAAGCCAAATGTTTTGCATTTGATCCAAAATAAAAAGAATCCAAACTGAACACTGAAAATACGGTATATTGCAGTATTTCAATACATGTCATACTGTAAGATATTGAAGAAAGGCTGACACTGTAATTTGGATACTACATATTTCAAAGTGAGCATAATCCAACACACAGATGCACTAATTTAGATGCCTCATGTGACCATGTTGTAGTTTCATGTAGGTGTAAGACAACATGACAAATAACTGCCTAATACAAACAGATTTACTGTTTGGGCAGCTAATTAATTTATGACAGTGATATACACTGCACAAAAAAATAAAGGGAACACTCAAATAACACATCCTAGATCTGAATTAATGAAATATTCTCATTGAATACTTTGTTCTGTACAAAGTTAAACGTGCTGACAACAAAATCACACACAAATCATCAATGGAAATCAAATTTATTAACCAATGGAGGCCTGGATTTGGAGTCACACACAAAATTAAAGTGGAAAAACGCACTACAGGCTGATCCAACTTTGATGTAATGTCCTTAAAACAAGTCAAAATGAGGCTCAGTATTGTGTGTGGCCTCCACGTGCCTGTATGACCACCATACAATGCCTGGGCATGCTCCTGATGAGACGGCGGATGGTCTCCTGAGGGATCTCCTCCCAGACATGGACTAAAGCATCTACCAACTCCTGGACAGTCTGTGGTGCAACGTGACTTTGGTGGATGGAGCAAGACATGATGTCCCAGATGTGCTCAATCGGATTCAGGTCTGGGGAACGGGCGGGCCAGTCCATAGTTTCAATGTCTTCATCTTGCAGGAACTGCTGACACACTCCAGCCACATGAGGTCTAGCATTGTCCTGCATTAGGAGGAACCCAGGGCCAACAGCACCAGCATATGGTCTCTTCAAGGGGTCTGATGTTGTGACCTACAGCCATGGATTTCAACATTAAACTCTGGTACGAACATTTCTGGAACTTTCAAAATAAATTGCATTTAACAAGATTTTCAGCACAACTTCAGAAGGGGGAAGGGGGGGTAGCAGAGGACTTCCCATGATGCCACTGCCCACATAAGACCCCCACCCTTCCAAGTCTTTCTCTTCCACACCGATGACCATCGGGATAGGAGGGAAACAAAGCGCGCTGATGTCTTTTGCTGGCAAAAAGACATAAATTCAACTGGATCCAAAGCCGTACGATCATCGATCATATGCAAAGTTAAGTAGAATGAAATACTGTCTGTGTATCCGGTATTTTCATTCATGAACGGGGAAATTAAGGTGTAAGAGTTGCTTACTTTTTCTCTCCGAAGCCCCGCAGAAGCAAAACTGTGTTGAAGAGAAATCCCCAGTAGAGAAGCTGTTTCTACAAGCCGAGTCTGAAGGAAGGACCACGCCTTGCACCACCGTGTTAACGAACAGCTGGTTGACGGACAGAAGAGCCGTCTTTCAAGCTACAGCTCCGGAGGTCAGGTTAGCTGAAAGCTAACCGCTTGTTGACTGTGGACGTTTCTTCAAACTTCATCGCCCCTTGGACAATATTTCCTCACCATGGTCAGAGGTTAGGTTTGGGCAGATTAACAGATAGGTTTAGGATGAAATGATCTAAACGTTTTCATGTTATGAAGTTTTTGTTTGTGGAACACGGCTATCTTTGTGCTAGCATGCTATCTGTAGCATGTTGTCTGTAGCACACAGGCCGGTTTGTGTTCTTTGTATGTTTTAAAGTTAAGATAAACTTTACTTGAAGGGTGATTTTAAACAGAAGATCGCTCCTGACGCGCTGTCCGCGCTTATGCATTTTAACCCTTTTATTAACCCTGGTATTTTAAAGGTATGTGTTGATTCGGGTGCTAAGCTATCCGCTTCTTTGTTAGCTTAACTGCTAACGGTAAGAACACGTGTTTGCTAGCACTAAGACTAGTCAACAGAAAGGTTGTTGGTTTTCAAGCTAATGAATAATAGTCCCTGAACATCATTTACTGGATTTGATAACTAAGTAAACACCATTAAGCCCCATTTCTCGAGAAAGATTTGGCTCTTTTCCAAAATACCCCTTTTATAATATTTCTTCAAATATTATTTCAATAACTAAAGGCAGATAATTAGACACCGTTGAGAAATGGTCATCCAGAAGGTTGGTTTTATTCAGCAGATCATTATTTAAAACATTATTTTATTAAAATAATATTTTATCTGATCTTGCATTGTGAAGGGTTGTCTAAACGTTTGCTGATTATTGCCTAAGTTAGTTCCAAGACTAACTTCACTTCACTTCCAGATTCTTCAAGATAATCCTTGGTTCTCAAACATAGACATTGCATGGTAATGTTGCATCACTCTTTTTGGTCATGATTTCCAATCATCTTTAATCAACTTGTTTATATTGTACATAGCCCATCAGTCTTCATTATTCTTTAATTCTGCTTGGTAGTTTAGTTGGATTGTTTTAGCATAGTAAAGAGTCTGTTGATTGAAATATGTTTGACTTTGAATTGACTTATTTTTGTTAATAATTTATTGTATTTTAAGAAATTGTGTGAATTCATTCCATATATGTGCAGAGTTTATGCTGTTCAATAATGTCAGAGCTCGTCTCACACCTTTCTATTTTCTCCTAATACCATCGCCTTACTGGGCTGGTATTCACAGGACAACCCTTAACAGACCGAAATATTATTTGATAAAATATTAAAATATTAATATTAAATAATATTCTCAGATTCATAATTACAACACTGAGGATTTCATCTCGGTACCTAATGGCAGCCAGGCTACCTCTGACGAGCACATGGAGGGCCATGTGGCCCTCCAAAGAAATGCCAACCCACACCATTACTGACCCACTGCCAAACCGGTCATGCCGAAGGATGTTGCAGGCAGCTGATCGCTCTCCACGGTGTCCCACACTCTGTCACGTCTATCACATGTGCTCAGTGTGAACCTGCTTTCATCTGTGAAGAGCACAGGGCGCCAGTGGCAAATTTGCCAATCCTGGTGTTCTCTGGCAAATGCCAAGCATCCAACACGGTGTTGGGCTGTGAGCACAACACCCATTTGTGGACGTCGGGCCATCATACCATCCTCATGGAGTCGGTTTCTAACAGTTTGTGCAGACAGATGCACATTTGTGGCCTGCTGGAGGTCATTTTGCAGGGTTCTGGCAGTGCTCCTCCTGTTCATCCTAGCACAAAGGCGGAGGTAGTGGTCCTGCTGCTGGGTTGTTGCCCTCCTACGTCCTTCTCCACGTCTCCTGGTGTACTGGTCTGTCTCCTGGTAGCGCCTCCAGGCCCTGGGCACTACGCCGACAGACACAGCAAACCTTCTTGCCACAGATCGCATTGATGTGCCATCCTGGATGAGCTGCACTACCTGAGCCACTTGTGTGGGTTGTAGAGTCCGTCTCATGCTACCACGAGTGTGAAAGCACCACCAACATTCAAAAGTGACCAGAACATTAGCCAGAAAGCATAGGTACTGAGAAGTGGTCTCTGGTCCCCACCTGCAGAACCACTCCTTCATTGAGTGTCTTGCTAATCACCAAAGATCTCCCCCTGTTGTCTATTCCATTTGCACAACAGCATGTGAAATTGATGGTCAGTCAGTGTTGCTTCCTAAGTGGACAGGTTGATTTCACAGAAGTTTGATTTACTTGGAGTTATATTGTGTTGTTTAAGTGTTCCCTTTCTTTTTTTTTTTTGAGCAGTGTAGATATATCAGGATTTGGCTACAGAAATTATGTTTTTGTATCAGTTGTGATTGTTTCATAGCACCACTGATGCAGTAGAAGATAAATGGTTTATACTACATAGAGGAGACCAGGAAGCTGCTGAATTAAAAAAAAAAAGTCTTGGATGTAGATTCTTTATGTATTTATCTATGTTTGCAAAATCATTAGTCAATTAAGTGAAGAATCAAAACTGAAAAAGATGACCGCCTTTATCTATAGGTTTTAAAACACAGAGAAGATTAATTTGTCCACATCATGAAGCTCAGGACGGAGTACAGTGAAAAATAAAAAAAATTCTTATCAATTATTTCAAAACTTTTCTTACCTTTAATGTGACATAAATCCTGAAAAGTTAAGTTAAAAAAACATTTTGTTTTGATGAGAAATGCAAAAAAATAAGAAGCTTCAATAACTTGGTTGCATACACCCTAAGAGAACTTTGTTTTATATGCTTTTTAAACCATTCCTGGGTACTTTAAATATTTGGCAGTTTTGACCCAAAACCTTCAGGCGTCTGTAGAAAGCTAAAGATTTTCAGCATCATCGTGAGATCAAGGATCCACCAAAGATTGCTTGGTTGGCCATTCTAATAAAACACAACCAACGTTTTTGAAGGGTCAATCAAGAGTTGTAAACTGAATCTGTGGGATCAACTGAAAAAGGGCTGTGGGCAAGTTATGTCCTTCCAATTTCATATATTTGGAAGCTAGAGGTGGCAAATATTGCAAAGTGGGGATGTGGGATATCCAAAGATGCTGTATGACTTTTTTTTTCATTTAAAAAGGTGCTTTAATAAAGTATTAGTTTAAGGGTGTACACACTTCCCCTCCTTGAACCACCACCTTAACGTGGTGGAGGGGTTTGAGTGCTCGAATGATCCTAGAGGCTATGTTGTCTGGGGTTTAAATGCCCCTGGTAGGGTCTCCCATGGCAAACAGGCTCTAGGTGACGGGTCAGACAAAAAGCGGTTCAAGAACCCCTCATGACGACTATAAAATCGAGGCACGTGACGTCGCTCGGTGCGGCGGAGCCAGGGTCCCACCCTGGAGCCAGACCTGGGGTCGGGACTTGTCGGAGAGCGCATGGTGGCTGGGTTGCTCCTCGCGGGACCCGGCCGGGCCAAGCCCGAACGAGAGACGCGAGACCATCCCCCACTGGGCTCACCACCTGCAGGGGGAACAGTGAGGGACCGGTGCAAAGAGGATTGGGTGGCGGACGAAGGTGGAGACCTCGGCGGCCCGATCCCCGGATGCTTAGGCTGGCTCTAGGGACGTGGAATGTCACCTCGCAGGGGGGGAAGGAGCCTGAGCTTGTGCGGGAGGTCGAGAGATATCGACTAGAAATAGTCGGGCTCGCCTCCACGCACAGCATGGGCTCTGGAACCCAACTCCTCGAGAGGGCTGGACTCTCTTCTACTCTGGAGTGGCCCACGGGGAGAGGCGGTGGGCTGGGGTGGGTTTGCTTACCGCCCCCCAGCTCAGCCGTCTCGTGTTGGGGTTTACCCCAGTGGATGAGAGGGTCGCATCCCTGCGCCTTCGGGTTGGGGAGAGGTCTCTGACTATAATTTCGGCCGACGGGCCAAGTGGTAGTGCGGAGTACCCGGCCTTCTTGGCGTCCCTGTCGGGGGTGCTGGATAGTGCCCCTCCTGGGGACTCCATTATTCTGCTGGGGGACTTCAACGCCCACGTGGGAAACGACAGTGACACCAGGAGAGGCGTGATGGGGAGGAATGGCCTCCCCGATCTGAATCCGAGCGGTGGTTTGTCATTGGACTTCTGTGCTAGTCACTAATTGTCCATAATGAACACCATGTTCAAACATAAGGGTGTCCATCAGTGCACTTGGCACCAGGATACCCTAGGCAGGAGGTCAATGATCGACTTTGTTGTCGTATCATCAGACCTTCGGCCACATGTTTTGGACACTCGGGTGAAGAGAGGGGCTGAGCTGTAAACTGATCACCACCTGGTGGAGAGTTGGATCCGCTGGGAGAGGAGAAAGCCGGACAGACTTGGCAGGCCCAACTTCTGTGCTAGTCATGGATTGTCCATAATGAACACCATGTTCAAACATAAGGGTGTCCATCAGTGCACTTGGCACCAGGATACCCTAGGCAGGAGGTCAATGATCGACTTTGTTGTCGTATCATCAGACCTTCGGCCGCATGTTTTGGACACTCGGGTGAAGAGAGGGGCTGAGCTGTCTACTGATCACCACCTGGTGGTGAGTTGGATCCGCTGGGGGAGGAGAAAGCCGGACAGACTCGGCAGGCCCAAGCGCATAGTGAGGGTCTGCTGGGAACGTCTGGCGGCCCCCTTGGCCAGGGATGTATTCAACTCTCACCTCCGGGAGAGCTTTGACAAGATTCCGAGGGATATTGGAGACATAGAGTCCGAGTTTACTATGTTCTCCGCATCTATTGTCGATGCTGCTGCCCGTAGCTGCGGCTGTAAGGTCTGCGGTGCTTGTCGCGGCGGCAATCCCCAAACCCGGTGGTGGACACCGGCAGTAAGGGACGATGTCAAGCTGAAGAAGGGGTCCTATCGGCTGTGGTTGGCTTGTGGGACTCCTGAGGCGGCTCACGGGTACCGTTGGGCCAAGCGTGCCGTGGCCCGGGCGGTGGCAGAGGCAAAAACTCGGACCTAGGAGGAGTTCGGTGAGGCCATGGAGAAGGACTACCGGTTGGCCCCGAAGCGATTCTGGCAAACCGTCCGGCACCTCAGGAGGGGGAAGCAGTGCTTCGCCAACACTGTTTACAGTGGGGGTGGGGAGCAGCTGACCTCGACTGGGGACATTAGCGGCCGGTGGAAGGAGTACTTCGAGGATCTTCTCAATCCTGCCATCACGCATTCCCTGGTGGAAACAGAGGCTGGGGACTCGGGGTTGGACTCTTTCATCACCCAGGTTGAAGTCACCGAGGTGGTTAAAAAGCTCCGTGGTGGCAGGGCTTCGGGGTTGGATGAGATCTGCCCTGAGTACCTCAAGTCTTTGGATGTTGTGGGGCTGTTATGGTTGACACGCCTCTTCAACATTGCGTGGTGGACGGGGACAGTGCCTTTGGATTGGCAGACTGGGGTGGTGGTCCCCCTACATAAGAAGGGTGACCGGAGGGTGCGTTCCAACTACAGGGAGATCACACTCCTCAGCCTCACTGGTAAGGCCTAAGCCAGGGTATTGGAGAGGAGAGTCTGGCTGATAGTCGAACCCCGGCTTCAGGAGGAGCAGTGTGGTTTTCGTCCCGGCCGTGGAACACTGGACCAGCTCTATACCCTCTACAGGGTACTCGAGGGTTCATGGGAGTTTGCCCAACCGGTCCACATGTGTTTTGTGGACCTGGAGAATGCATTCGACTGTGTCCCTCGTGATGCCCTGTGGGGGGTGCTCCAGGAGTATGGAATCGGGGGCCCTTTACTAGGGGCCATCCGATCTCTGTACAAGCGGAGCAGGAGTTTGGTTTGCATTGCCGGCACTAAGTCGGACCTGTTCCCGGTGCATGTTGGACTCCGGCAGGGCTGCCCTTTGTCACCGGTCCTGTTCATAACTTTTATGGACAGGATTTCTAGGCACAGCAAATGGCCGGAGGGGGTCTGGTTTGGGGACCAGAGGATTTCGTCTCTTCTTTTTGCAGATGACGTGGTCCTGCTGGCCCCCTCTAGCCAAGACCTACAACATGCACTGGGGCAGTTCGCAGCCGAGTGTGAAGCGGCTGGGATGAAGATCAGCTCCTCCAAGTCAGATGCCATGGTTCTCGACCGGAAAAGGGTGGCTCGTCCTCTTCAGGTTGGAGGGGAGTTCCTGCCTCAAGTGGAGGAGTTTAAGTATCTCGGGGTCTTGTTCATGAGTGAGGGAAGAATGGAGCGGGAGATCGACAGATGGATCGGTGCAGCTGCCACAGTAATGGGGGCGCTGTGCTAGTCCGTTGTGGTGGAGAGAGAACTGAGCCGAAAAGCGAAGCTCTCGATTTACCGGTCGGTCTACGTTCCTACCCTCACCTATGGCCATGAACTTTGAGATCCCGGATACAAGCGGCGGAAATGAGCTTCCTCCGTAGGGTGGCTCGGCACTCCCTTAGAGATAGGGTGAGGAGCTCGGCCATCCGGGAGGGGCTCGGAGTAGAGCCGCTACTCCTTCACATCGAGAGGAGCCAGTTGAGGTGGCTCAGGCATCTATACCGGATGCCTCCTGGACGCCTTCCTCAGGAGGTGTTCCAGGCACGTCCCACTGGGAGGAGGCCCAGGGGACGGCCCAGGACACACTGGAGGAACTATGTCTTTCGGCTCGCCTGGGAACGCCTTGGGCTCCCCCCAGAGGAGCTGGAGGAGGTGTCTGGGGAGAGGGACGTCTGGGCGTCTCTGCTGAGTCTGCTGCCCCCGCGACCCGGTCCCGGATAAAGCGGAAGACGACGAGTGTACACACTTATGCTACCACAGTGTTGCAGCAATTTTGTCAGATTTTTTCCCCCTAAAACTGGGTTCTTTAAACTGTGAAGGATATATGTAAGATTGATAGTTCCAAAATTAAAAAAAGGTCTCTTTTGTTATGTCAAACTGACATTTTAAAAGGGGTGTGTACATTTTTATAGGTATTATGCAACTGCATAATATCTATAAAAATGAGCTATCCAAGAATACTGATTTAAACAACATAAAATGTATATCTCTGTTTTTCTTTTCACCCTCCTGTTGCATTTTAGTCCATGCCTTTTATCAGTGAGCTGCTTGGCACCAGAGCTCTCCACTGTCTACCTCCTGTTATCCAACCTTATCCATCTCCCCGCGTCTGTAGGGCCTGTCACATGCTTGAAGAAACCCAGCAGTCCACTACGGTCCTGCTTGACAGCCTCCTGCTGTACACTCGTGTGTGCATAAATGGGTTTGTCCATTGGGTATATTAAGAGATTATTGGCAGCTTGTACAGCAGTGCATGACAGTACACAAGTATCCCACTCCCACCTGTCTGTGAGTGTGCGTAAACACGAGCAATTATTGTATGTGTATTGATGTTTTTAATGTATTTGCAGTTACAACGTGCATGTGGAGACGTTTGTCTAACATCTGGATCGTACTTTTTATAACTAGAGCTTAGAAACCAACTTTGATCCAATTGAGTGCAACAGAGGCTTAAAGCTTTCATGTGTGCAGATACTCTGTAACCCACAGACACACAAAACTGAAAAACAGAAACCCATCACTGATGGAATAAGAAATGTTACAGGTAGGGGAAGAGGTTAAATTATTTAGGGAATACACCTAAAGACTCCTGTTACGCTATTCCAACATTAAGATATAAGAAAATTTAAAATGTTTCAAGGTATTCCAGGGTTAAAAGTTATGGTTTTAAAAGCACAAACATTTTCCATCATGCTGTATCCACAGGTTAAAGTCCTGTTAAGATGATGCTAGTTCCGGAGATATTGAAGTTTTCTGCAGCTGTATGCAGAAAGAACCACTTCTGAGCCTGTTGCTGTGCACTGTTGGTCAGCCTAAAAAAAGGTTTGACTGCCTACAAAATAAATTTGATTGTTGGGAAATATTTCCTGTACCTATCACTTTTAGTAATTTAACATCGTTTCAAAACTATAGTTATCAACCTGCAAGTCTGTTGTGCAGTCGAATAAAGGTTGGCAACCTGAGCAGACAGCCTGACTCATTAACTAGATCCATCAGCTTGTTATTCTTAAAACTCAATAAAGGACAAAACCTCAGAATGTGTAATATTCAATAAATATTTGGAAGCTACTAATAAATTTACTAGTGTTTATTCTATACTTTAGTTTTTCTATCAAAATCAAGGAAAAGAATGTTACTGCAAAATGACCATACCTGTAATAATCATTATGTTGTAGTATTTGTGCAACATTAGATCACTTTATACATTTTTGTATTCTTACACAAGGTTATCTTACCTAGGAAAAAGTCATCCCAACCTGTGCCAACTACTTCCTTTTAACTATGCCTGTACATTCTGATCATCTTTCCTTTTCTTCTTCTATTGGTACACTTTTGCCCACGTATGCTTTCCTCCTTTTTTCCTCCTTGTTAAAGGTCAAACCTGTCTCCACCTTGGAGATGAATCAGATCCCATCGCATCACTGTGCTTACATCTTTGTGCTAGACCAGCATCAGCAACAAGTTTACGCATTTAGACACAGACCCCCTAACATGAGTGGCATTCAGTGTATAGTTTCATAAATTACAGAAACATTGCAGGGAGCATGATTAAGGGAGCCATTTTCCAGAGTCCTGTTGGCTCAGAGTCACACGCACACACACTCTTACACACACATTTATGCACAGGACAAAGATATTTAATATCACATTTATCTTCTGTCAGAAACACTTATTGCTGAATAAAGCTTTTTTGCTTCCCTCTCTCTCCTCTCTTGAGGTGGACCAGTTTCTCTGCATACACTGAACAAAAATACAGTGTTTTATGGTGGTACTGTTAGTACCAAGAAGTAGATGGAATGTAAAACTTGGCATCTGACTGGACTGTACCGCCTCTTCAATTGGGACTGAATTTTTAAAAGGGCGATGGAGACAATACGCTGGCCAACATCAGAGGCAGATGTAAGTAGGCATACAGATGAAGACTGAAGGTAACGGGTTCTCCACCTGGCCCAGTCCCTACATTCGGAACTGTGTGTGTTTGACAATGTTTGCCCCAGGTATGTGTTTTATGGTCAGAAAGAGATGAGGCATGGACTGATAGATTTCCTTATTCAACCTTCAAAACTCCATAATATTCCTCCACTTTATCTCCGCATTTGTCTTTTTCTTTTATTCATCAAGGATTTTTCTCTGATCCTCCTTACCCAATGTCAAGTCTTTGTAAATAAAATTTACCTGACTTCACCTTTTTTGCACTATTGTCTCTGTTTTCTTTTACTTCTAACCTTTCTTTTCTGAAAAATCAAATATAGCCTGACAATAAGAGGACCTACTAACACAACTGTAATACTTTAATTGTGTTTAGGGAACGGTTCATGGTGTAAGAATTATGATTATTGATTAATTAATATTTATCAAGAATTATAATTTAAAATCATAATTTGAGAAAAATTAATTCCTTAACCAAAAATCCTTATTTATTAATTGTAATTTGTGGCTCAAACCCCTTGATAATTACAATTGTTAAATTCTCAGTAATAATTGATAACTATTTCTAGATGTTACTATTTAATCAAGCGTTTCACCGCAGGAGGAGGATCTTCGGCTTTATTTTGACTGACAATTAACTCTTGCTCAAAATAAACAAACGCTCTCTCTTTATCTACATGAATATTTATTAAATCAACAGCCCTGATACAGCTCGCTATTCCGATTCAATAATCTTCACCTAATCAAACATGCAAAGTTCTACATAAGAGGGTAAAATAACTAAACAGAATAAAACAAAACAAAACAACATTGAGTGTGTATGAAAAGCCAACCAGCAGTTATGGCAACAAGTGATAATGTGGTGCTGAGCGGAGCTTTGGGAGCAGCCCCACAGAGATGTAGCTCAGTGTAACACCCCACAGGGTCATACAACTTCCCCCCAAAGTTGAAAGCTCAGCGAACAAAAGGACAATAAAACTTTTGGCGGCAAACCAGTAAAACACAACACGCAGGATGCAGACAAAGAGATGGTGAGTTTCCACCATGAAATTCTAACGGTGTAACTTTAAAATGTACCTTGAGCTTGCTCTCAGGTGTTAAAACAACACAGCAAAACACACACAGCTTAAAAAGCACAGCGGCCTTCAGATGTCCAACAGCAATCAAAGTTTCAATGAAATATTGCATGCACATACAATTTAGAACACATTGGACTATAAAGTGGCGATTCTAAATCGCCGTAAAATCCCACTCTATCCTGCCCAAGCTATTTCTAAAAAAGAAAAAGAAAATAACACGGTATTACTTGATGTCTCCTCTGAGCAGAGGGAGAGAGGAGGGGGAAAAGTGTCCACACGTCCGTGGATAACTCAGGAGAGTGGTCAGTTTCGTCCTGTGGCCTCCTTGGCGAAAAGAAACGATATGACGGACCGTCAACAGTCGACTGGAACAAAAACAAGGATGGCGATTCCATCTCCTTGAACCCTCCATGGGTTTTTCTTCTTCTGTTACGTGTTAAACTCACGTCTTCGATCGGTAAAGTGAAATTTCTGGCCTTCCTATTCCAGAAACTTCTTTCATGAATTTTTCTTCTCGTTGGCCAACGGGGGGAGAATGAATGAAAGTCCACATGGGATTTCTTCTCCAGAGTGATGCTCCAGTTGCGTGGTAACCGCGTCTCGGTTTCCAGCGTGGAAAAGCCCAGCAGGGAGGGAGCTCATTTGTCATATAGCCTACTGTAATATCACCGCTGCGACGCCCCCGTCCTATCAGCCGCGGGGCCTGCTGGGATTTGTAGTAGCGGACTATCCTGGGGTACAAAATGGCTGATGACGCCGGAAGGCATAGTGGCATCCAGCAATGTACAAATGGTCCAATATTCAGCAAACAAATGGTCCAACATTCCCCCCTAGGATCAAAGGGTGAGATGAATCACAGTCTTTGAAGCTACTGGGACCATTCTGTCCTTAGCTGAACAATCAGTGATCCGTGGTGAAACAAAACAAACAGCAAACTGTCTCTGTGTTCCTCAAAAGCCTATGATTGGGAAGGATAGAGGTTAGCCTGGGCAGGGGTAAACTCTGACTAGCTCATACTTTTCTATGTTGTTCAATGCGAAACTACAAAACAATACATTCACATCATTACATTCTTTGGTCATCAGCTTTGGTAACCCTAAGACAAAGTGAAACAACAATAAAAGATACAGTACATATATATGTATATAAACAGTACAGACCAAAAGTTTGGACACACCTTCTCATTCAAAGAGTTGTCTTTATTTTCATGACTATGAATATTGTAGCTTCACACTGAAGGCATCAAAACTATGAATTAACAAATGTGGAATTATATACTGAACAAAAAAGTGTGAAACAACTGAAAATGTCTTATATTCTAGGTTCTTCACAGTAGCCACCTTTTGCTTTTGATTACTGCTCCGCACACTCTTCGCATTCTGTTGATGAGCTTCAAGAGGTAGTCACCTGAAATGGTTTTCACTTCACAGGTGTGCCCTGTCAGGTTTAATAGGTCCTTCTCAAAATATTAGCATATTGTGATAAAGTTCATTATTTTCCATAATGTCATGATGAAAATTTAACATTCATATATTTTAGATTCATTGCACACTAACTGAAATATTTCAGGTCTTTTATTGTCTTAATACGGATGATTTTGGCATACAGCTCTTGAAAACCCAAAATTCCTATCTCACAAAATTAGCATATTTCATCCGACCAATAAAAGAAAAGTGTTTTTAATACAAAAAACGTCAACCTTCAAATAATCATGTACAGTTATGTACTCAATACTTGGTCGGGAATCCTTTTGCAGAAATGACTGCTTCAATGCGGCGTGGCATGGAGGCAATCAGCCTGTGGCACTGCTGAGGTCTTATGGAGGCCCAGGATACTTCGATAGCGGCCTTTAGCTCATCCAGAGTGTTGGGTCTTGAGTCTCTCAACATTCTCTTCACAATATCCCACAGATTCTCTATGGGGTTCAGGTCAGGAGAGTTGGCAGGCCAATTGAGCACAGTGATACCATGGTCAGTAAACCATTTACCAGTGGTTTTGACACTGTGAGCAGGTGCCAGGTCGTGCTGAAAAATGAAATCTTCATCTCCATAAAGCTTTTCAGCAGATGGAAGCATGAAGTGCTCCAAAATCTCCTCATATCTAGCTGCATTGACCCTGCCCTTGATGAAACACAGTGGACCAACACCAGCAGCTGACACGACACCCCAGACCATCACTTACTGTGGGTACTTGACACTGGACTTCTGGCATTTTGGCATTTCCTTCTCCCCAGTCTTCCTCCAGACTCTGGCACTTTGATTTCCGAATGACATGCAGAATTTGCTTTCATCCGAAAAAAGTACTTTGGACCACTGAGCAACAGTCCAGTGCTGCTTCTCTGTAGCCCAGGTCAGGCGCTTCTGCCACTGTTTCTGGTTCAAAAGTGGCTTGACCTGGGGAATGCGGCACCTGTAGCCCATTTCCTGCACACGCCTGTGCACGGTGGCTCTGGATGTTTCTACTCCAGACTAAGTCCACTGCTTCCGCAGGTCCCCCAAGGTCTAGAATTGGCCCTTCTCCACAATCTTCCTCAGGGTCCGGTCACCTCTTCTCGTTGTGCAAAGTTTTCTGCCACACTTTTTCCTTCCCACAGACTTCCTACTGAGGTGCCTTGATACAGCACTCTGGGAACAGCCTATTTGTTCAGAAATTTCTTTCTGTGTCTTACTCTCTTGCTTGAGGGTGTCAATAGTGGCCTTCTGGACAGCAGTCAGGTCGGCAGTCTTACCCATGATTGGGGTTTTGAGTGATGAACCAGGCTGGGAGTTTTAAAGGCCTCAGGAATCTTTTGCAGGTGTTTAGAGTTAACTCGTTGATTCAGATGATTAGGTTCATAGCTCGTTTAGAGACCCTTTTAATGATATGCTAATTTTGTGAGATAGGAATTTTGGGTTTTCATGAGCTGTATGCCAAAATCATCCGTATTAAGACAATAAAAGACCTGAAATATTTCAGTTAGTGTGCAATGAATCTAAAATATATGAATGTTAAATTTTCATCATGACATTATGGAAAATAATGAACTTTATCACAATATGCTAATATTTTGAGAAGGACCTGTAAGTGGGATTTCAAGCCTTATAAATGGGGATGGGACCATAAGTTGTGTTGTGCAGGAGGTGGATATAGTACACAGCTGATAGTCCTACTGAATAGATTGTTAGAATTTGTATTATGGCAAGAAAAAAGCAGCTAAGTAAAGAAAAACAAGTGGCCATCATTACTTTAAGAAATGAAAATCAGTCAGTCCGAACAATTGGGAAAACTTTGAAAGTGTCCCCAAGTGCAGTCGAAAAACCATCAAGCGCTACAAAGAAACTGGCTCACATGAGGACCGCCCCAGGAAAGGAAGACCAAGAGTCAGCTCTGCTGCGGATGATAAGTTCATCCCCATCACCAGCCTCAGAAATTGCAGCAGCTCAGATTAGAGAACAGGTCAATGCCACACAGAGTTCTAGCAGCAGACACATCCCTAGAACAACTGTTAAGAGGAGACTGTGAATCAGGCCTTCATGGTAAAATAGCTGCTAGGAAACCACTGCTGAGGACAGGCAACAAGCAGAAGAGACTTGTTTGGGCTAAAGAACACGAGGAATGGACATGAGACCAGTGGAAATCTGTGCTTTGGTCTGATGAGTCCAAGTTTCCAACCACTGTGTCTTTGTGCGGTGCAGAAGAGGTGAACGGATGGACTCTACATGCCTGGTTCCCCCTGGTTGTATTTTACTGGATTCTTTAAACTTAGGTGTGAGTGGGCACATTAATGGCTGTTTGTCCTATGTGTCTCCTTGTTGCCCTGTAATGGACTGGTGACCTTTCCAGTTCCAGGGCATACCTTGCCTCTCACCCACTGACTGCAACAATTAAGTGGGTATAGAAAGTGGGTATAGATGGCCATGCTAATAGTAACTCTTTATAATAACAGGATTTCTGAAGGGTCTTAAAAGTAATAAGTATGATAATCAAAACTTTAGATCTTAAAAAGTTCTAAATATGACCAGACTGTCCACATTAAGTCAGATTTAGGTAATTCCTTAATTTATATGTTGTCATACACCAACAAAACCACAAGTCTTCAACAATCACACTTAATAAACTTGTGCTCCTGAATCTGGCTTGCTTATGTAATGAAAATTAAGATGTTCTTATTTCATCCACGAACAGCTAATTTGTCACGGTAAAGTATATGACAATGTTTGGCTTGAAAACAAGAATTCTAATAAAACTGTCAATAACCATTAGAAGCAAGACACATATGGCCACCAGGCCCTCTAATTACCATCAGCAGGAAAGGTGGGTGGAGTTTCTTGCCCAAGGACACAACAACTGAGTTGGACAGTGCAGGGGATCAACCAGCAACCTACTGGTTCTAGGACAAAAGCCTACCACCTGAGCTACAGTTGCAGTCATGTAATATATGCATTAGATTTCAAATTAAAATACTTCAAAATAACTGCATTTAAACACCAGCCATCACTCTGAAACCCACTTCCTCTGAAGTTAAGAAAATTATTTGGACAACCTATCCAAGTTAGGTTTTGTGTTACATATTGGTCTTATAATTAAATCATTAAGGTCTTCGGAAGGTTTTACAAACTCTTAAATTTACTTTACTCAAACCTGAAAAAACCCTGTAACATGTAAGTAAGAAACTGCATGGTAAAAGTGTGGTACCCCAAACAAAATAAATGTGGGTTATGATTTTAAAGGCTGATATTCCTGCTCACCTATACACTACCTGAAATGAACTTAATAAAAGCTACCACATATGGATGTACAATAAAAAAATACTGGAATCATTTATTTGAGATAAGACTTTGTCGGTTGACCTAGGTATCCTGTTCCAATGCAACATGACTGAAAATGTGCTTGAAAATTTAGCTTTATGTTCTGTTTGTCAATGTTCCATTTTTTAAACATTAGCCTTGAACATCAATGTCAGCCCACAAGTCTGCTTTTAGTCACCATGGTAGCCAATTGTTTAACCCCCAGTCGGTCGTGGCAGATTGCTGCTTACACTGAGCCTGGTTCTATTGGAGGTTTCGTCCTGTTAAAATAAAGTTTGAGTTTCCAACGTCGCTACATGCATGCTCAGTATGACGGATTGCTGTAAAGTCAATGCAAGCAACTGCCTACTGTTGCTACTAGCCCATAGGTTAGGAGTGAATGCTGCAAGTCACTGACTCAATACAATCTGTTGGGTTTTAAACCAATTGGAATAAAAACTGAATTTGACTGTTTGATAATTAGGATCGATTGGAGTGGATGTACCTGAATTGAAATCTGTATGACTCGATTGAATTGACTTTGCAAATTGACTTGAGACGACGTGTTGTGAATTAATGTTATATAATTGAATTGAAATGTATTGAGGGCTGCACGGTGGCGAAGTTGGTAGTACTGTTGGCTTGCAGCAAGAAGGTCCTCAGTTCAACTTCCAGCCAGGGGTCTTTCTGCATGGAGTTTGCATGTTCCCCCCATGCAGGCATGGGTTTTCTCTGGGTACTCCAGCTTCCTCTCACAGTTTCAAAATATGACTGATAGGTTAATTAGTCTCTCTAAATTGCCCTTAGTTGTGAATTAGTGTGTGTGTGGTTGTTTGTCGTGTGTGTCTGTGTTGCCCTTCGATGGACTGGCAACCTGTCCAGGGTGTACCCCGCCTCTTGTCGGCAGACTGCTAGAGATAGGCACCAGCTACCCCACAAACCAGTGTGGAAGAAGTGGGTATAGAAAATGGATGGATGAATTGAATTGTAGCAGTCAATGGGTGGTAAACATTTTCATCACTGTTTATGGTTTTAGATCAGATTTGCACCAAAGCATCGGGCTAAAGGTTTCAGAATAGACCCACTTCTTTTATCAACTGGACAAAATGATGTTAGCTGTCAGTTTATGTCAAGTCAATGCTGGGAAATCTGGTCAAAGACAAAATCATAGCTTTTCTTACTTACATATGAACATTCTGTATGTTTAATAGCTTCTGTTTCAAAGCATACCGCATTCAGTGCATTCTCACTTGGATGAGTTGGTTGCCTCCCCAGCAGGTGCCAATGCAACTTGACCTTCATGACCAGCAATTTATTCAGCCAAATTAAATGCATTTGTTTTAAGGCAATAGTTGCCACTGCAAACATGCATGCAGCCATTCTTAAACACCTCTTGATGTTTGATTTATCACGTTTTTTTACTTTAAACAGGAATAAAATTAGAGAGCTTTGCAAAACTCTCGATTTACCGGTTGGTCTACGTTCCTACCCTCACCTATGGCCATGAACTTTGGGTCATGACCGCAAGAATGAGATCCCGGATACAAGCGGCTGAAATGAGCTTCCTCCGTAGGGTGGCACTCCCTTAGAGATAGGATGAGGAGCTCGGCCATCCGGGAGGGGCTCGGAGTAGAGCCGCTGCGCCTCCACATTGAGAGGAGCCAGTTGAGGTGGCTCGGGCATCTATACCGGATGCCTCCTGGACGCCTTCCTCGAAAGGTGTTCCAGGCACGTCCCACCGGGAGGAGGCCCAGGGGACGGCCCAGGATACGCTGGAGGGACTATGTCTCTCCACTGGCCTGGGAACGCCTTGGGCTCCCCCCAGAGGAGCTGGAGGAGGTGTCTGGGGAGAGGGACGTCTGGGCATCTCTGCTGAGTTTGCTGCCCCCGCGACCCGGTCCCGGATAAAGCGGAAGACGATGAGTACGAGTACGAGGAATAAAATTATCTTTTCACAACTCAACTATCTTTTTCTGCACCATATATTCCTCTCATTTCAGCAAAACAACTTCTCCTTATGTCCAACTGAAAATTATATCATATGAGGTAATCATTATATTCAATGGGGATGAAGCTGTCTGGACAGGACTATTTTTTTCATTAAATTGCCAAGGATCAGCCAAGATAATATATGAGTTTGTATACAGACACATCAGCACAGACAAATTTACAACCTAAACTAGTGATATTTCAGTTTGAACTGACACAAGTAAAGACCAGCCAAGATGGCTTTAAATTACCACAAATATTGGTTTGTTTCACACTGTATTTTACATTGTCTCTCAAACATCTACAGTACTTTTCATGTAAATATTAACCTCTTCAGATGACTCTCGCCTTGCTTAAATTAAATGTCACTAAATTCACCTTTAAGCCCTGCTCTTTTCTACTCTCATAAAATGCATATGTTTTTGTGTCTGGAGGAGCATCGTTGTGTGCCACCAAATCCATTTACAGAGGCCCTCCATTACTCCTAATCAGAGAGCATGCAAAAGGACTGTCATTCCATTAACCTCATCAGCGTCTCTCCCACTGTAACACACACACACACACACACACACCCCTACCAAGTTTTAGGCAGGGGTAAACATGCTGTAAGCTTAGTATGTTTTAAAATATGAATAATTGTTCCTTTTCAACAATTTAAAGCACTCAATTTGAGCAAAACAAAAGATCTAAATTAAATCAATATTTAATTTAACTACTCTTTGCCTTTAAGCCAGCAATAAGTCAGGGATTTTATGAGATTATAAACAGGTATTTGATCCACCAGTTATACTAAAAAAGCATTAGTGATCATCAGTTTCACGTATAAGTTGAAACACTGTCATTAATTGAAATGGAAACAGCTGTGCAAGACACTTAAAATTGGATGAGGAACAACCAAACTATGGAAGACAGTTTCATGTCATTCACCATGACAAGACTGAGCAAAGCAACAAGACACAAAATAGTTATACTAGAAAAACAAGGTATCACCCAGACAAAGATTTCAAAGCAGACAGTGGTTTTAAGATGTGCTGTACAAGCTATTTTACATAAACACAATGAAAAGGGAACTGTTATGGATCGCACATCCAATGACCGGTCAATGAAACTCCAAGAACACATGTCAAGTTCAATTCCCCTAAAAATCATTAGTTGTCAAGTAATGCCATCTGTTTAGAACTGGCATAAATCAGCGGGATTCATCTGCAACCATATAATTTCGGGAAAAGAATGATCAGAGGTGGTTTCAATGGAAGACATGCAGCAAAAAGCCATGCAACATGGTAACAAGGCCAAATGTCTGAACTATGCATGAAAACAGGTGCTGAATGCAGAAAAACAGCAGCAGGTACTCTAGACCAATGAGTGAAAATTTGAAATATTTGGTTGGAGCAGAAGGCAGTTTATTTATGGAGAATGGTACACCAATGACCATCTACAGGCAACGGTGAAGGGTTGGAGGTTTGGGGCTGCATTTCTGCAAATGGAGAGTCCTCGGTGATAAGAAATACAGGCACATATTTATCTATCATGAAGTACGATCAAGGATGCATATGACTGGCGCAAAATTTATTTTGCAGCAGGACAATGACCCTACACATACAGAAATCATTAAGAACTATCTTTAGTTCAAGGAAAACCAAGAAGTCCAAGAGGTGATCATATGACCCCCATGGAGCCCAGATTTCAACATCATTGGGTCTGTCGGGTATTATGTAAAGAGACATAGGGACTTAATAAAAGCTACATCTAGGTATTTGAAACAATCTACTAGCTGAGTTCCTTTTTACCTAGGACTGATGAGGTACTTAAGCAGCAGCTGCAAACACCAGCCTAAAACATTTCCATGAATATGAAAAATAATTAAACAACTTCTATATTTCCCTTATTGATTGTCATGTTTGTGAATTGAATGTATTCTTCTCTAATCTTCTAAAATATATAAGATTACTTTGTTGTTGATTTTACAAATTAAAATATTTAGAGTCCATTTCCTCATTGGTTTTATATCTGATACAATCCCTTGAGTAGAATCAACCCACGTTGACATTGTCAAAGAAAATCTGACCTATCAGCTCCAAAGTATATTTCTGTGGGTTTTGAACAATGTTTACCTACAATTGGATCATTGTGACTGACCTGCTGTGGCTTTCTAGGGTTTGCAATGTAAGGGCTCGTCAAAAGTTCAGATAACACTTGGTGATTCAACATTTAGAAATCCACTGAACTAAATCTTACTCGTATACAGCCAGTTTAATTAAAATAACGCCAGTTACTCAACTCAACGAGTAAGACGAATATTGCTACATGTTTAACTTAACCCAGTAGAAAAACCGATGTCATCCACATACTGGAGCCAGAACCAAAAACTAATTTCCTACCCACCATAATGAAATGTAATTTTTTTTACATTTTGTCACATTGCAGCCACAAGCTTCTATGTAACGTTTTGGGATTTTTTGTGATCCTGTCGAGTCTGAGCATCCTCCCCGTTTCTGCTGAAGAATAGCAGCACTGCAGCTATATGCTGCCATTCCTGTGTTTCACATGGTCTATTCAGCATTATGTGCAGTGATGTTTTTCACCACACATTGCTTTTCTCATATGAGCTATAAAGTTAAGCTTTGATCTCATCAGACTAAAGGATCTTTGTCCACATGTTTGCTATCCCATAAATGGCTTGTGGCAAACGGTATTTTTTGTGGCTTTCTGCTTGTCATTCTGCCGAAAAGAACACATTTGTACAATTCCCAACTAATAGTTGTCCTGCTCAGGTGGGATTCTCTACTTGAGCTAGGGATCTCTGCAGATCCTCCAGAGTTAGCATAGACTTCTTAGCTGCTATCCTGAGAAATGCTCTCATTCCCTACCCTGTCAGTTTAGGTTAATAGCTCTGTTTTGGCAGGGTTGGATTTGTGGCATACACCTTTCATTCCACCAGTGATAAATTGAACTGTGCTGCTTGAATTGTTCAAAGCTTTGGATTTTGTTTTATAAGCTAACCCTTCTTTAAAAATTTCCACTTGACGCTGCTCACTAATGCTCCCTAAAAAACCTCTGAACCGTTCACAGAAGATCTGGACTCATACTGAGATTAACTTACACAACTGTATTTTGTCTGCTTATTTAGTGAAATCCCAAGGCAATCAGTTGGACTGGGTTTTTACTTAGGAGTAACAGAATGAAGGGGGTTGAAAACAAATGTTTGCTACAGTTTTCAGATTTCTTTTTGTAATTTCCCAACTCAGTTATGTAGTGTGTTGTCGTATTCTAGAATGTAATATCTGGATAAACTCCACTGAAGTATCAGAATCAGAATCAGCTTTCCAAGGTCTATGTGGTTTTAATGTAGCAGACTATAAAAAGTTCAAGACAGAGGAAAAGTTTTGCAAGGCTGTGAATGTACACTATTATTATTTCTCTTTGAATAACCCAGATAAAGAAGGCAATTATAATGCCAGCATTGCATAATCACAAGAAAGACCACTGCACCAAAGACTCAAGCAGCATTTTTCTGTTGATTCCGCACAAAGTCCGCCTTAATTTGCCAGCTCTTAGGTGCGTCAGCTAAAAGATCCCACTTTTGCTTCACAAGTTGCTTCTTTTTAAGAAAAAACTTGTCCAACTATGCAAATTCTATGTTATCATAACCAATGACAGTCCTGCAACAAGAGCACCAATGGGAACAAAGTATGGACTCAATTCTGACTATTATTGCCCTGTGTTCTTGTTCAAACACTAGTATATCTTTGTCTTCTTCTCTGTTGCGTCCTTCTATATCTTTTAGCGTCAAGAACCTATGAGCTTTCGGTAAAGAATTATGATCTGTTACTGTTTCTTCCAAGGTCTTCCATTTTCTTGATGACTGTGTTCATGTTTCATTAGCTGTTGGCACTTTAATGCTTGCGCATGTCCAGGTGGTGCTTAGACTTTGTAAATTAATGACAGGTTTTGAATGCTGGAGTGGTTCAGAAAGCATTAAAAAATGAAAAGATCAGCTGCTAATTAAAATGGAGAGAGTATTAGGGGTGTCAGAGGTATTGCTCATTGTTTTAAGGCCATCTGGAGCCGTGCCTTGGGGGACTTGCAGGCATATACACAGAAATTAACTCCACTGAAAAGGTGGGGGTACACGCAAAGGTTCCCTCTAGTGTTCCTGTTTGCAAAACAAAAAGTTTCAGCATGTGTTGCATCACACAAGTTATTTTAAAATGTGCATTTCTCATACTTGTAGTTCTATGCAGCTACAGTCACAGAAAAAAACCATTTCTTGGTTTTGTTCTCTGCTGCAGTACTACTGCAGAAGACAACTCTCTTTTCTTACATCCTCCTCCACATCCTCTTGTGTTTGTTATCTTTATCTCTAATATTCATCATTTTCTTTTTTGTTTTAACATCACCTTTGTCTAGCTTTCTCTGTCAATGTCTTTTCTTATTCCTTCTCATCTTTTTTTCAGTGCTTTGTTATTCGAGTTTTCTCTCACTCACCTGTTTGTGTTTCCTCTTTGTGTGTGTGTTTTTTAGTAATCCTGTCATGTTAGAAGGTCTCGTCTCTTATCACTTCATCTTTTTCTCTCTTTCCTCAAAAAAGTCCTTATCTCCTTGTTGTGCCTCACCTTTTCCTATAGCACCTTTAGTCGTGTTTACACTAAGGCTGCAACTCCATTAACAAAAATTATGAGATTGAATCATCTCATTCAAGCACTTCGATCAAAACATTACACCCATTGGGAAATGAAAATTTGATTTCATTAACTTTTATTGCACTTGATGACGATTTTGTAATCGTTCGTTCGTCGTCTTCCGCTTATCCAGGACCGGGTCGCGGGGGCAGCAGACTCAGCAGAGACGCCCAGACGTCCCTCTCTCCAGACACCTCCTCCAGCTCCTCCAGGGGGAGCCCAAGGCGTTCCCAGGCCAGCCGAGAGACATAGTCCCTCCAGCGTGTCCTGGGCCGTCCCCTGGGCCTCCTCCCGGCGGGACGTGCCTGGAACACCTCCCGAGGAAGGCGTCCAGGAGGCATCCGGTATAGATGCCCGAGCCACCTCAACTGGCTCCTCTCAATGTGGAGGAGCAGCGGCTCTACTCCGAGCTCCTCCCGGATGGCCGAGCTCCTCACCCTATCTCTAAGGGAGTGCCCGGCCACCCTACGGAGGAAGCTCATTTCAGCCGCTTGTATCCGTGATCTCGTTCTTTCGGTCATGACCCAAAGTTCATGGCCATAGGTGAGGGTAGGAACGTAGACCGACCAGTAAATTGAGAGCTTTGCTTTTTGGCTCAGCTCTCTCTTCACCACAATGGACCGGCACAGCGCCCCCATTACTGTGGCAGCTGCACCGATCCGTCTGTCGATCTCCCGCTCCATTCTTCCCTCACTCGTGAACAAGACCCCGAGATACTTAAACTCCTCCACTTGAGGCAGGAACTCCCCTCCAACCTGAAGAGGACAAGCCACCATTTTCCGGTCGAGTACCATGGCCTCGGACTTGGAGGAGCTGATCCTCATCCCAGCCGCTTCACACTCGGCTGCGAACCGCCACAGCGCATGCTGTAGGTCTTGGCTAGAGGGGGCCAGCAGGACCACGTCATCCGCAAAAAGAAGAGACGAAATCCACTGGTCCCCAAACCAGACCCCCTCCGGCCCTTGGCTGCGTCTAGAAATCCTGTCCATAAAAGTTATGAACAGGACCGGCGACAAAGGGCAGCCCTGCCGGAATCCAACATGCACTGGGAACAGGTCCGACTTAGTGCCGGCAATGCGGACCAAACTCCTGCTCCGCTCGTACAGGGACCGGATGGCCCCTAATAAAGGGCCCCCGATTCCATACTCCTGGAGCACCCCCCACAGGGCATCACGAGGGACACAGTCGAATGCCTTCTCCAGGTCCACAAAACACATGTGAACCGGTTGGGCAAACTCCCATGAACCCTCGAGCACCCTGTAGAGGGTATAGAGCTGGTCCAGTGTTCCACGGCTGGGACGAAAACCACACTGTTCCTCCTGAAGCCGAGGTTCGACTATCGGTCGGACTCTCCTCTCCAATACCCTGGCGTAGGCCTTACCAGGGAGGCTGAGGAGTGTGATCCCCCTGTAGTTGGAACACACCCTCCGGTCCCCCTTCTTATAAAGGGGGACCACCACCCCAGTCTGCCAGTCCAGAGGCACTGTCCCCGACCGCCACGCAATGTTGAAGAGGCGTGTCAACCATGACAGCCCTACAACATCCAGACACTTGAGGTACTCAGGGCGGATCTCATCCACCCCCGAAGCCTTGCCACCGCGGAGCTTTTTAACCACCTCGGTGACTTCAGCCTGGGTGATGAAAGAGTCCAACCCCGAGTCCCCAGCCTCTGTTTCCACCACGGAATGCGTGATGGCAGGATTGAGGAGATCCTCGAAGTACTCCTTCCACCGCCCGATAATGTCCTCAGTCGAGGTCAGCAGTCTCCCGCCCCCACTATAAACAGTGTTGGCAAAACACTGCTTCCCCCACCTGAGGCGCCGGACGGTTTGCCAGAATCGCTTCGAGGCCAACCGGTAGTCCTTCTCCATGGCCTCACCGAACTCTTCCCAGGCCCGAGTTTTTGCCTCTGCCACAGCCCGGGCCGCAGCCCGCTTGGCCTCACGGTACCCGTCAGCCGCCTCAGGAGTCCCACAAGCCAACCACAGCCGATGGGACTCCTTCTTCAGCTTAACTGCATCCCTTACTGCCGGTGTCCACCACCGGGTTCTGGGATTACCGCCACGACAGGCACCGCAGACCTTACGGCCGCAGCTATGGGCAGCAGCATCGACAATAGATGCAGAGAACATGGTCCACTCGGACTCTATGTCTCCAACATCCCCCGGGATCTGGTCGAAGCTCTCCCGGAGGTGGGAGTTGAATACATCCCTGGCCGAGGGCTCCGCCAGGCGTTCCCAGCAGACCCTCACTATGCGCTTGGGCCTGCCGAGTCTGTCCGGCTTTCTCCTCCTCCAGCGGATCCAACTCACCACCAGGTGATGATCAGTGGACAGCTCAGCCCCTCTCTTCACCCGAGTATCCAAAACATGCGGCCGAAGGTCTGATGATACGACAACAAAGTCGATCATCGACCTCCTGCCTACGGTGTCCTGGTGCCAAGTGCACTGATGGACACCCATATGTTTGAACATGGTGTTCGTTATGGACAATCCGTGACTAGCACAGAAGTCCAATAACAAAACACCACTCGGATTCAGATCGGGGAGGCCATTCCTCCCGATCACGCCTCTCCAGGTGTCACTGTCGTTCCCCACGTGGGCGTTGAAGTCCCCCAGCAGAATAATGGAGTCCCCGGGAGGGGCACTATCCAGCACCCCCGACAGGGACGCCAAGAAGGCAGGGTACTCTGCACTACCACTCGGCCCGTAGGCTGAAATGATAGTCAGAGACCTCTCCCCAACCCGAAGGCGCAGGGATACGACCCTCTCATCCACTGGGGTAAACCCCAACACGAGACGGCTGAGCTGGGGGGCAACAAGCAAACCCACACCAGCCCGCCGCCTCTCCCCGTGGGCCACTCCAGAGTAGAAGAGAGTCCAACCCCTCTCAAGGAGATGGGTTCCAGAGCCCACGCTCTGCGTGGAGGCGAGCCAGACTATTTCTAGTCGATATCTCTCGACCTCCCGCACAAGCTCAGGCTCCTTCCCCCCCAGCGAGGTGACATTCCACGTCCCTAGAGCCAGCCTAAGCATCCGGGGATCGGGCCGTTGAGGTCTCCACCTTCGTCCGCCACCCAATCCTCTTTGCACCGGTCCCTCACGGTTCCCCCTGCAGGTGGTGGGCCCACTGGGGGATGGCCTTGCGTCTCTCGTTCGGGCTTGGCCCGGCCGGGTCCCGCGAGGAGCAACCCGGCTACCAGGCGCTCTCCGACGAGTCCCGACCCCAGGCCTGGCTCCAGGGTGGGACCCCGGCTCCGCCGTACCGGGCGACGTCACGTGCCTCGATATTGTGTTTTTCATGAGGGATTCTTGAACCATTCTTTGTCTGACCCATCACCTAGAACCTGTTTGCCATGGGAGACCCTACCAGGGGCATTTAGGCCCCAGACAACATAGCCTCTAGGATCATTTGAGCACTCAAACCCCTCCACCACGTTAAGGTGACGGTTCAAGGATTTTGTAATGTAACTATTATTCCTATTACTCCCTGTTTTCAGAGCAGCTTATTATCTAACGAAGCAAAGCCAGGTGAAGTCAAGTGAAGCAGAGTTGTTTCCGTTTTTTAAACACTCCGAGAAACTGGACTTGACTAGACAAGTAATGCCAAGTTCCTTTGCTACTATTAAGTCGCCTTAATCAGGGCCAAAACAATGACAAGACTACAAACAAAAATGGGGGAAAAAAATGAAGTAGAATAGAAACATCCTTTATTGTCGTAAAGTGGGGAAATTCAGGAATTTATCTTTTCCAGGGAAGAGTGTTTCCTTGAGAAAAAAAAGCTAATTTCAGATATGTCAAATGGATGCGTGGCTACCTATAGACAATTTAGAAAAGGAGAGTTCTACAACAATACCCCATTATAATAATATAAAAAACATATTTTTGAGATTCCGTAAATTTATTAAGAATAGAAAACTATGAAATCACATTTACATAAGTACTCACAGTCTCTACCATGAAGCTTAAAATTGAGCTAAGGTGCATACTGTTTCCACCGATCATCCTTGAGATGTTTCTATTGCTTAAATGGAGTTCACATGTGGTAAATTCAGTTGATTGGACATGATTAGGAAAGCACACACCTGTCTATATAAGGTCCCATGGCTGAGAGAGCAATCACCAAGCATGAAGTCAAGTCTGTAGTCCTCAGAGAAAGGATTGTCTTGAGGCACAAATCTGAGGAAGGATACAGATAAATGTCTGCCGCATTGAAGATCCAACCGAGCACAGTGACTTCCATCATTTATAAACGGAAGAAGTTTGGAACCACATGGACTCTTCTTAGAGTTGGGCAGTTGTCTAAACTGAGCAATCGGGGGAGAAAGGCCTTAGTCAGGGAGGAGAACAAGAACCCTATGGTCACTTTGTCAGAGCTCCAGCGTTCCTCTATAGAGAGAGGTGACACTTCCAGAAGGACATCGATCTCTGTACCATCCCATACGTGTGAAGTATAGTGGTGGCAGCATCATGCTATGGAGATATTTTTTGGCAGCAGGAACTGGCAGACTAGTCAGGACCTCAGACTGGGGCGACGGTTCATTTTCAGCAGGATAATGACCCAAAGCACACAGCAAAGATCTCAAAGGAGTGGCTTCAGAACTACACTGTGAATGCCCTGGAGTGGCCAAGCAAGAGTCCAGTCTTGAATCCGAGTGAACATCTTTGGAAAGATCAGAAAAGGGCTGTGCACACACACACACACACACACACACACACACACACACACACACACACACACACACACACACACACATCTCCCCTCCAACCTGATAGAGCATGAGATGTACTGCAAAAAAGAATGGGCAAAACTGCCTAAAGATCTGTGTGCTAAGCTTGTGGCATCATGTTCAAAAAGACTTGAGGCTGTAATTGCTGCCAAAGGCAGATCAATGAAGTTTTAAGCAAAGTCAGTGAATACTTAGGTAACTGTGATTTCTTAGTGATTTCTAACCTTTTCACATTGTCATAATGGAGTATTGTATGTTGAATTTTAGGGAAAGATACCATTTAGGCTGTAACATAACAAAATGTGGAGTAAGTGCAGCGCTGTGAACATTTTCCAGAAGCACTGTAATTTATTTAAACACCTTTCCTAAGTTATTAGGACTTATCTGTAAATTGTTATTATTTCTATAAAGATTGAAAACAATACACCCAATAGTTTATGCTTCTTTTTCAGACAGGTTCTACAGCAGTGGGCAGATAAGCCGTAAGTCCACATTGTAAAACCCTACAGTAGGTCTAGTCTTAGAAAGTTTTAGCTGAGCTCAGAAACACTGCAGAACACTCTGCACTCTGCGGAAATTCACAAAAAGTCCAATTTGTTCACATTTTCTAAAAAAAACTCTGGAAGTAGAAGCATTATTTTCAATTAGTCATATGGACAATGGTCTATTTACAATTTTATTTTTAATAATTTCCTCCTGCTGTTAGTATTGCATCTGTGTAAAATATATTGTGTGGGAGAAATGTCCACATCTGCAAGATCATTGGTTTCTCTCCAACTACCGTTGCTTCTTGTTAAACCCAACATGACAGTCTCCTCTTTAGATAAGCACACCCTTCAAACAAGTGCACACACAAAGCCAAGTGAACCAGCATGAGTGGAAAATAAATGCCACATGCCTCCTTCCATGGCTGATATTGTTTCAGCCATCACAGCGGGTTACTATCAAACACCTTCAACAAAGGTAGGCACATTACAGGGTGAGTGGCCTTCTATTTCTAGCACACAATCACTGCATGTTGAACATATATTTCAATGTATTGATCATTTTTCTTCAAATTTAAACAAGAGTAAGATCTCCGTAAGACCTCAGGACTTTAAAAAGCAACATCTGCAAGAGTAAACATGGCTATAAACATATAGTCCCAGTCTCATCACCCGTATACAACCTCTCCCTCCAGGACACAAACACCCACACACATACAAAAACAAAAAGTGCAGCTTTCCATGTCAATTACCAAATTAGGAGAAAATATTCAGCATTACAAGGACATCGTGCTCTTCTCATACACAGGCATTTATTGCACAAATGAGAACACACCTTTTAAGGATGCTAAAATATTTAGAATAGGATTAATAACTTGTGGGTAAATGTGGCAGTATGCTATGTGCTAGAGGAAATACTACAGTTTTATAGACTAAAGGTGGGTTTACAAGTTTTGTTTATAGTCCTAGACATTTTATACAACACTAGCTTTCATCAAGTGCAACTTAGGTTACTTTTATGAGCTTGCTTTTATCCCCCAAAATATCTTTATGTTCATGTTGTCGACAGGAAACATATTAAAAAGGGGCTTTGGTCAGGTAGTAAAAAAAACAACTTTTTGACCCATATGTTACATGCTATGTGTAGTGGAAACTTGATACAGCACACAATCCTGCACAAACCATCATCACTATGACATATGGTGGTGGCAGCATCAAGCTGTGGGGATGCTTTTCTTCAGCAAGGTTAGAATTTATAGGAAGAGAGATATAGATATATTTTTCTGTACTGTTGATTAAATCTGTTTATTTTCGGTTTTTAAAAACTGTAATTTACATTGCTCATATAACTCTGTTTCGGGAAGACATTTTGTGCAATGGGCTGCATAGTGGGGCAGTTGTCAAATGTTTTGCCATGGAGGAAAAAGTTCCTGGCTTCAAATACCGGCCAGAGCCTTTCTGCATGGGGTTTGCTTGTTCTACCCTTGCGTGTTTTTTTTTTCCAGGTACTCTGGCTACCTCAAAACATGCAAGTACAAAACCTAAGTTAATTTGTCCTTCTAAGTTGCCCTTAGGTATGAATGAGTGTGTACATAATGGTTTGTTTTTTTCTTATTTGCGTTGCCCAGTGATACCTCTCAGTCGCTAACTGCTGGAGATAACCACCAGCAACTGCATTCTGCTGTTAAAAACATACACACGTATGTTACATTTCTAGTTTCTGTGCACTGAGGCCACCCCTAACAGGCCACTCAGTTTAAGTCCTAGGATATATAATTCTACAATAAGAATAAGTTAAATTAGTTGCCTTTCAAAAAAATATTTATACAGCGTGATCTGTTTTTCTAATTTTGTCACATCGCAACCACAAATTTAAATCTATTTTTGCGTGAAGTCTTGTCTAGGATCCTATGGAAAACTGGGGGAAACAAAGTTGCTGTTAAAAGAAAGCCTCATGTGCAGTTCAAGTCAGGTGAGACCGGAGCATCACTTGAACCTTTTGACCAAAATTTCATATATGCCAGAAATCTACCAGTGCACATTACCCTGAGCTCACCACCCCCCACCTTGAACCAAGATGGTGGCAGCGTCATGCTGGGGTAAACTGATTCTTCAGCAGTGCAGGGAAAATTATTGCATAGGTGGGTGGCTGGTGTATACAGCCAGAAATAAGATGCAGAGGTTTAGATCAAAGCATAGCCATGCTTTAGAGTGGCCCAGTCAAATCCTAGCATTCAAAATCCAAATGGGTATTCAAGCCAACACTGACTGAAGCTGTTCTACTTTTAAAGGAAGGCATGGCAAAAAATATTAGTCTCCAGATGTGCAAAGCTGGTATAAACATATCCCAAAGGACCACTTATAACTTAACACAAAAAATATTGAAGACACATAACACTATATGTAGTCTTACAAGGACTATAGATTTATCGTTGTTTATGTTCATATTCTGCTGACCGATCGTTTACCAGTTTGATTAGGAGAGAATTAACTCATCTTTGATACAACTGTGTTTTCATAAAGGGACCTGTAACTCATTCCATACTAATAGAACAGTACATATTTTGCACATTTAGCAGTCAATCTCATTTTTTAGAGAATTTTAGAAACCAGCCATCATGTCTCTTATGGCAACCAATTGTGGACAACTTTGTTTTGGTCTATCAAACAATGCAAGTAATATACAGGTCCTTCTCAAAATATTAGCATATTGTGATAAAGTTCATTATTTTCCATAATGTCATGATGAAAATTTAACATTCATATATTTTAGATTCATTGCACACTAACTGAAATATTTCAGGTCTTTTATTGTCTTAATACGGATGATTTTGGCATACAGCTCATGAAAACCCAAAATTCCTATCTCACAAAATTAGCATATTTCATCCGACCAATAAAAGAAAAGTGTTTTTAATACAAAAAACTTCAACCTTCAAATAATCATGTACAGTTATGCACTCAATACTTGGTCGGGAATCTTTTTGCAGAAATGACTGCTTCAATGCGGCGTGACATGGAGGCAATCAGCCTGTGGCACTGCTGAGGTCTTATGGAGGCCTAGGATGCTTCGATAGCGGCCTTTAGCTCATCCAGAGTGTTGGGTCTTGAGTCTCTCAACGTTCTCTTCACAATATCCCACAGATTCTCTATGGGGTTCAGGTCAGGAGAGTTGGCAGGCCAATTGAGCACAGTGATACCATGGTCAGTAAACCATTTACCAGTGGTTTTGGCACTGTGAGCAGGTGCCAGGAGGTGCTGAAAAATGAAATCTTCATCTCCATAAAGCTTTTCAGCAGATGGAAGCATGAAGTGCTCCAAAATCTCCTGATAGCTAGCTGCATTGACCCTGCCCTTGATAAAACACAGTGGACCAACACCAGCAGCTGACACGGCACCCCAGACCATCACTGACTGTGGGTACTTGACACTGGACTTCTGGCATTTTGGCATTTCCTTCTCCCCAGTCTTCCTCCAGACTCTGGCACCTTGATTTCCGAATGACATGCAGAATTTGCATACATCCGAAAAAAGTACTTTGGACCACTGAGCAACAGTCCAGTGCTGCTTCTCTGTAGCCCAGGTCAGGCGCTTCTGCCACTGTTTCTGGTTCAAAAGTGGCTTGACCTGGGGAATGCGGCACCTGTAGCCCATTTCCTGCACACGCCTGTGCATGGTGGCTCTGGATGTTTCTACTCCAGACTCAGTCCACTGCTTCCGCAGGTCCCACAAGGTCTGAAATCGGCCCTTCTCCACAATCTTCCTCAGGGTCCGGTCACCTCTTCTCGTTGTGCAGCGTTTTCTGCCACACTTTTTCCTTCCCACAGACTTCCCACTGAGATGCCTTGATACAGCACTCTGGGAACAGCCTATTCGTTCAGAAATGTCTTTCTGTGTCTTACCCTCTTGCTTGAGGGTGTCAATAGTGGCCTTCTGGACAGCAGTCAGGTCGGCAGTCTTACCCATGATTGGGGTTTTGAGTGATGAACCAGGCTGGGAGTTTTAAAGGCCTCAGGAATCTTTTGCAGGTGTTTAGAGTTAACTCGTTGATTCAGATGATTAGGTTCATAGCTCGTTTAGAGACCCTTTTAATGATATGCTAATTTTGTGAGATAGGAATTTTGGGTTTTCATGAGCTGTATGCCAAAATCATCCGTATTAAGACAATAAAATACCTGAAATATTTCAGTTAGTGTGCAATGAATCTAAAATATATGAATGTAAAATTTCCATCATTACATTATGAAAAATAATGAACTTTATCACAATATGCTAATATTTTGAGAAGGACCTGTACATTGAAGTTTGTGGTTTTAAAGTAACAAAATTAAAACTAAAAAACTTAAAAGGCTATAAAAACTTTGCAGAGCTTATACAAATAGAATATTTAAACTATTCTTTATCTATGTTCAATGCATAGACATGGTTTTTACAAAACATAAAAAAGGAACATTAATTCAAGCTTTGAAGTTCTCAGCCTTGCCACTGGATTGGGATGAATTACTGTTTCGAGAATTTAGGAAAGGGTCATTCAGAATTTCTGTTTGACTATTATGTTGAACTCCTAGCCATTATCCACATGACACAGTTCTATTTATGCCTGAACCCAATCAGATTTGTCTCAACAACAAACAAAAAAATGTTCCTCTGAATCAAGACACTGCACTATTAATGGCCAGAAAAAATCCATTTGCTGCCTTAAAGCTTAAGAAATCTCTAGAAGGGTGCTGATCTGTTGCTGATGGCAAAAACAGACATTCTCTTTGAGCAATTAATATAGTATGACGTGTTGAATTTTTAAGACTGCTATCAAGAGTTTCCTCTAATTTTCCATCAGGCTGCCAAGGCAGATTATGTACAGTCAATGATCCTGCTGCTGGCATCTTTGATAAATTCACTATCGATAGAGAAGAGTTTGTTACATTGGAAGCCCCGATCAGACAAGCATCCTCATCTAGCTTCCTATTCCTCACACATACCCACACATCAGCGCATGGCTCTCTGATCTGTTTGTTAGCGCAGCATCTCATTAAGTCTGTGCTCCCGGTCCCCAGCGTCCGTGCCCATGCTGACACAGGGCCGCCAACCGGAACAAACTAGATCAGCGTTCGATGCGTGGGAGGTCCATCACACACATTCATGTTAGAGCCCCTGCGCCCGCCAGCAGAACTCGGCATACACATACAGTATATGGTTAAATGGAAATTTTGAGAGCCAGACAGACGGAGACACAAATGACAAGTCTTGTACCAGTTTAGATCCTCTAACAGACGGAGACAACATTTGGTCAATCATAAATGCTTACTAAAAAGATCATATACTTTCAAACCACCAAGCACCTCTGATCCTTCTTCCTCGCATCCATATCTGGAGTTTTTAAAATGAGTCATTGCTCTTGCTGTGCTTGACTGCAGGTGAAACCCTGTTTTTCTCCTAAAGAACAAAGTACATGAAGTCTCTTAAATCTGAATCTAAATGGAAAAAAATACAATGCTGCTAAAGGTATTTTTCATTCAATTTTCTACTTGTTTTTTCCTAAATATTTCCTCCCAGTGGCTTCACAGCGCTGCCAGGAAGAGTTTGTCAGTTGCTAATATTGATGAAAAGTCTAAGAACCTCTTTGACATTGATCCCAGACATTATGGTTACCTTAGATTCAGGGTAAGTGTTTCTCGCATGCTCTTTGCAATACTTTTTTGATGGTACTGCAAACGATTGTATGCTCTGCCGGCTAATTATTAAGCCTAGTCTCATTTCTCCCTAGACAAGTATATAAATGCACAATTATACAGCTACTTCATCTAAAAATCAAGCTGTTCAAAAAATGCCAGGCCTCCTGCACTTCAGCTGGGTCATCTGCCTCACATCCCTCTTTCATCTTGTATAAAGGCTCTGTGTGTGTGCATCTAGGAATATGCAGTGTATGTGACGCAGTTTTCATGTGTGCTTGAACTCTGAGAATAGAGGTCCATTAGAAACAGAAAAGGCCACAGAGAGCAGCATTCCTTTATTACAGCCTAATAGACGTTAAACGGCAATGTCCCACAAGCACAACAAACTCACAGCAGCAGCAAATAGGAAAGGCCTCTAATAAGACTGACTACTCTCCAAGACATACAGGTCCTTCTCACAATATTAGCATATTGTGATAAAGTTCATTATTTTCCATAATGTCATGATGAAAATTTAACATTCATATATTTTAGATTCATTGTACACTAACTGAAATATTTCAGGTCTTTTATTGTCTTAATACGGATGATTTTGGCATACAGCTCATGAAAACCCAAAATTCCTATCTCACAAAATTAGCATATTTCATCCGACCAATAAAAGAAAAGTGTTTTTAATACAAAAAATGTCAACCTTCAAATAATCATGTACAGTTATGCACTCAATACTTGGTCGGGAATCCTTTTGCAGAAATGACTGCTTCAATGCGGCGTGGCATGGAGGCAATCAGCCTGTGGCACTGCTGAGGTCTTATGGAGGCCCAGGATGCTTCAATAGTGGCCTTTAGCTCATCCAGAGTGTTGGGTATTGAGTCTCTCAACGTTCTCTTCACAATATCCCACAGATTCTCTATGGGGTTCAGGTCAGGAGAGTTGGCAGGCCAATTGAGCACAGTGATACCATGGTCAGTAAACCATTTACCAGTGGTTTTGGCACTGTGAGCAGGTGCCAGGTCGTGCTGAAAAATGAAATGAAATGAAATCTTCATCTCCATAAAGCTTTTCAGCAGATGGAAGCATGAAGTGCTCCAAAATCTCCTGATAGCTAGCTGCATTGACCCTGCCCTTGATAAAACACAGTGGACCAACACCAGCAGCAGACCATCACTGACTGTGGGTACTTGACACTGGACTTCTGGCATTTTGGCATTTCCTTCTCCCCAGTCTTCCTCCAGACTCTGGCACCTTGATTTCCGAATGACATGCAGAATTTGTTTTCATCCAAAAAAAGTACTTTGGACCACTGAGCAACAGTCCAGTGCTGCTTCTCTGTAGCCCAGGTCAGGCGCTTCTTCCGCTGTTTCTGGTTCAAAAGTGGCTTGACCTGGGGAATGTGGCACCTGTAGCCCATTTCCTGCACACGCCTGTGCACGGTGGCTCTGGATGTTTCTACTCCAGACTCAGTCCACTGCTTCCGCAGGTCCCCCAAGGTCTGGAATTGGCCCTTCTCCACAATCTTCCTCAGGGTCCGGTCACCTCTTCTCGTTGTGCAGCGTTTTCTGCCACACTTTTTCCTTCCCACAGACTTCCCACTCAGGTGCCTTGATACAGCACTCTGGGAACAGCCTATTCGTTCAGAAATTTCTTTCTGTGTCTTACCCTCTTGCTTGAGGGTGTCAATAGTGGCCTTCTGGACAGCAGTCAGGTCGGCAGTCTTACCCATGATTGGGGTTTTGAGTGATGAACCAGGCTGGGAGTTTTAAAGGCCTCAGGAATCTTTTGCAGGTGTTTAGAGTTAACTCGTTGATTCAGATGATTAGGTTCATAGCTCGTTTAGAGACCCTTTTAATGATATGCTAATTTTGTGAGATAGGAATTTTGGGTTTTCATGAGCGGTATGCCAAAATCATCCGTATTAAGACAATAAAATACCTGAAATATTTCAGTTAGTGTGCAATGAATCTAAAATATATGAATGTTAAATTTTCATCATGACATTATGGAAAATAATGAACTTTATCACAATATGCTAATATTTTGAGAAGGACCTGTAATTAAAGATCATCTGAACTGTCAGAACTGTAATCTATTCATATTGACTTGGTGCTGTCCTAGAGAGGGCACGCCTGTTGAGCTGGGACAAACAATGCCAAATTCGATGTGGAGAAGAATAGATCATTTACAGGAAGGATGGTTCATTGGGTTTTGTTTCAATCACGTCGGTACAGAGATGTGTAGTTCCTGGTTTACATCAGATCCATATCCACGCTACCTTTCAAATAATAACCTTCCACCTCTTACCTGCTTCATCAACACAAATAGACCTTAAGTACATTAAAGGGGATTTACATGATTGTGAAGTAGAAAGAAAATATAAGTTGATTTTAAAAGTTTCTTATGAGTTAAAACTCCTACAAATGTGTATATAAATGCATTCAGCCCTGTTGATTAAATAATTTGTAGAACCACTTTTTAGTGCAACTACAACTGCAAGTCTTTTGGGGAATGTCTGTACCAGCTTTGTGCATCTACAAACTCAATTTATTGCCCATACAAATTAATGTTAGTCAGATTGATGCCTCTGTGAGCATCAACTTTTAAGTCTAAATTAAAGTTCTTGGATTGGCATCTTGACTTTGCCATTTTAGTACATGGATAAGCTTTGATCTAAACTCTTCCATTATATCTCTGGCTGTACATTTAGGGTCATCTTCCCACTGAAAAGGAAAACCACTGAGGCTTTCAGAGAATGGTAAATAAATGGACTGAACTTATATAGCGCTTTTCCAGTCATACAGACCACTCAAAGCGCTTTACACTAGAGCCACATTCGCCCAATTGCACTCACTAATGCTCACACATTCATACACCGCTACACAGATCAGTAGGCAACTTGAGGTTAAGTGCCTTGCCCAGGGACACATCAACCTATGGCAGGAGGAAGCTGGAATCAAACCCACAACCTTCTGATTGCAAGACAACTACTCTTCCTACTGAGCCACAGTCGCCACTTTGAAAAGATCTATTCAAAGTGAGAATAAATCACACAAGTAGACTATTTACTAATTGGATAATTTATGAAGGCAGTTGGCAGCATTTTTAGGGGTGTTAGACTAAAGGGGCTGAATAGGCAAGAAAGACATAATTAGATGGGACTTTTTTTTTATAATATGTGGAGCAGATTGTTTTATGGGGGGACGTAAAAAGTTCAGACCCTGACTTGACTTTATTCAGTTATGCAGTATAACAAGCAGATGTGATGGCTCCTCTTACAATGCACATATCTTTGGGTATTCACTGGCAGTTCAGTTATCTCCTTCAATGGGTATCAAGTCAGCCAAAAACCTTGGACATGAGCAGCAGTTTGGACTCCGTGAATGAACGTTGACCCAGCCCAACAGTTCCTACTTTTCTTCATGTTTTTTGTGCTTCTGTGCTGCACCCCTCTATCAGATCCCCATCAGAGACTTCAAAAAGAAGCATAACATGGTCGGAATCTTTGGGGTGATTGGGCTAGAAAAAAACAAGTATATCTTCTGTGTATTGTTTTCTTTTTTTATTGACACTTAGACGTTACGTTTACAGCACAATGAGCGACAAAAACTGCACAAACAACCTCAATATCTTCTTTATCTCCCCTCCCCCAGACTCTACGAACACATACTCTTACTACAGAACAGTCATAAATAATACAGATATTGACTCAGCACTCAAACATGGACACATACACACACATATGTTGTAGGCCAGTGAACCTTCCCCTCCCCACTGCTCTAACGTGCGGCAGTGCTGTTCTGTTGCCTAGAAACCAGGTAGTTTCCAGCAAAAGCTTCAATACCAAGAGAATCCCACCATCCCAACTTCTCCCTCTCACTTCCTCCATGCAAATACTAATTTATTCACACTTGGTTAAGATGTTGCCTTCATTACATATACAAAGCCTATCAAGCCAGCACCCTTTTTAAATCATCAATCACCTTCCTCATGGAAAACTCAACTGCTTTATTTCTTTCTTGACTCTGGTCTACATGACCATGCCCTGTGCACAAACTTTATCACTATCTATACAGACAGACACATGCATTTTTACACTCACAGAGCAGAAAGGGAGAACATGAAAGAAGATGCTGCAGATTTCAGGTCTCTAAAGAGAATGCACATGAGTATCCAGACATATACATTATACACAACTGTGCTAAAAGCATCTCTTATCTAACATGCGCAAACACACAGGGGTGAGCACATCTGGCACAAGAAGCACTGTTAAATACGTGTTTGCCTTTAATTTTGCCTTCAGAGTCAAATTTCAGAAATAGAAAAACTGGCAAATATGAACCAAATCACAAAAATCACTTCTTGAGCAAAAAACATTAATGTGCTATTCTCTTTATTTGCTATGCAAATTGGAGAAAGAACCAGTCTTCCTTACTTATAGAGAAGGAATAAGCTTTAAAAAAGGTAATTGTGCTAGCTTAAACATTGCATTGGTATGATTTTGATCTCCCATTCACTCATACACAAACATTTGAAAAGAAACACTGTGCCATGCTGTCCGCATTGTCATGACAACCCAGTGCTGGATGCTGATGGGTTTCCCAGATATTTTATTTATTTATCCATCTCAACATCACTCTTTTATTCGCACGCATGTGTATCTTCAAACATATGAGCATTCATGCATGCACGCCCTCACATCCTTTGGCACACACACACCTGTTTACAAGCTTGTCCAAAGAGCAAAGTTGATGTCACAATGGAAGTCTGGTTTTCTACAGGTTTTAGGCAGAGATAATTAGCCCTTGTGTAGATGTGTTGAGTGCTATCCTCAATATCGAGAGCAGTCCTCACACTAGGTCATTATAGTCAAGTGCTATGTCTTTGACTTGCTTTATCTTTTTGTCTGTGATTTCACCCATCTCTCAATCAATAAGGTAATCAGCAGCAAAACTAGAGCTGCTGTGGTATGTGGAGACTGAGGCAAAACCAAACAGAGCAGCAAGAAATCACAAATTTTCTTGCTCACGGTGGAAGACACATGCGTTTTCTCTCTCTCCCTTCCTCCCCGCTGATCCCTGCTTCTGCTTTTATCTGTATTTTTCTCAGAGCCTCGCTTTGCATATCCTCCAAACTTGTAAATTATAGTTTGGTCAGCTGGTGTCTCAATGTAATTGATCAAATTTCTTCGATGGAAAGGCAGGGTAAAGGAGAACCCTCTTGTCCAGACGGGACGTTCTTCTCTGGATACACAATGGATTCTTGGCAGCAGTGGAAGATTGTGTGCCTGACTACAATGTCGGTCGAGGACGTAAAAGATGTGTACATATTTGGACTTTTGATTACAGGATTTCTGCTTTTTGGAGTTGGTGGTTACCTGGCTTATCGAGTGATTCGCAAAACATAGGCAGCTGTTCAAAGCATTCCAAAGCTGTCTGTGATGTTGAATGGAGTCTGTAGAGCGATCAACACTCGGACTGGAATGTTAAGAGAGCAGAATCGCAAGCTGGACACTATTCTTGAACAGAATCGCAGCCTGGCAGGGGTTGGACTCAGAGGTTAAAGGAGTTGTATGCTCGAGATCTGCGGAAAGTACCAGAAATTTGGCTATTTTGATTCGCAATTGAGACATACCAGTAAAACTCCTAAGGTAGTTGGAAATTCACAACTGCCTGAACCACAACATTTATTGTTTTTCTAAATCTGGCTCCCCAATGTGGCCTTGGCAACTTCTGCTAACTGGCTATCGACAAAATATCTCCTGGATGTTATATAAGCACGACGCTCTTCCCCAGCACTCCCCTACCAGCTGTGTGTTGATAGGACTATGCGGCCGATTGATAAAAACGTCCACCTCTCTTCTCAAGGACAATGGCGCTTCTATCAGTGTTGACAGTCTAATTCTTGCAAACACACTCAGACTTATATATATTGGCACCCTCAAGATTCCACCATACCCTTGCTAAATCTTTACTTATGTGTGTGTTGCTTACCCCTGCTCAGGTTTTTTTTTTTGTACTACTTCAGACTGTATTCTGCTCAGAATAGAATTTGAAATATGATTTTTTTTTTCCTCCTATCTTACTTTACCTAAATATGTGATTTCAATACTTTTCATAGATTTTCAGATTTCTCTGAAGGATTACCAGCAAAAGCCAATTATTAGTATATGAAAATGTGACTACAGCTGTTTTTACACCAATGACCGGAGATTTTTAGATTTCTTAGAAGGATTTTATTACAACAATTTCATACCAGTGTAAGCCAAACATTATTAGCATTTAAAAAGTTTGGACTAAAAATGTTTTATACCAGTGACCCAGCTTCTCTACTTAGACTTCAGTGAGTGCCCATGACTGTTACTATTTGAATGATGGGACCACAACTGCCTCATACCAGTGACCTCGAGGAGTAATATTATCATTTTTCTTCTAGCACAGGATGAATTCCTTACCACAGACGACTTAATGAGCTAATTACCTCTATTAGAAAGATTGGATTAGAACCAGCTCTTACCAGTAAACTCCCAAGGAGTATTATTGTCATTTGATTTATTTTTCTGTGTTTGATTTTCTGTATCATTGTAATGTTTTTCCTCATGTACAGTGCTTTGAGTGCCTTGTTGCTGAAAAGCGCTATATAAATAAACTTGACTTGACAAACATACAGTGTCACACAGAATGTTTTTTTTAAAGCTCATTAGGAAACTGCAGTCCAGGTTCTAAACTGCACACACAACATAGTAATTCAACCTAAAAGCAAAACTGAATACTATGTTAAAGATGGTGTGAACATAAAGAGATAAAAAAAAATGTGCTCTAAAGAGAAAAAGAAATTACATCATAAGCTTCTTGTACACATTTTTCTGAATAAATTTCTATACATTTCCAGAATTAAATTTAGAGAGGTTTTGTTTTGCCCATTGTTAACGGATGGATGGATGGACAGACAAAAGGATGAATACAACTTTTGGAAAATGGTATCGGGAAATTTTAGACAGAAAAATAATTTTACAGGCTCTATTTTAGTTTTACTTACATGTGGAAAAATATATAAATTAAGCTACATGCTATTCCAGCCTATTCCAAATTGTGTAGTAACCCCGTCTTTCTGGAATATGTTTGGATCCTCAAACCATGATGCAACTTAGCTCCTCTTAATCACTTGGTTTATCACCTACCACTGCTGACACTTCATCCTCTCACCTGGTTTATAGCCTGGATAAATCTGCTTTTGCTGAACTCAATCTCTTTCTACCTCACAATCAGGACATCATGCATCAATGGCCACCATATCCATACATTTAGATCAATACAGCCCTGAAGTCCACTTCAAGTGGTCTTATGTTGAAAGTGATCTATTTGCCTTGGATGTGTGTGTGTGTGTGCGCGGGCGTATGTGTATGCAAATATAATGCAATACCCTGAAAATAAAAATCAACCCCTGCCCCCAACAGAGCAGCGTAAAAAAACAAAAAACAGAAATAAATCAGTGCTCATGCATGTTTTCAGGACCATAAGAACACCAAAGAAGGAGAGATGAAGGAAACAGGGGCAAAGAAAGAGCAAACGTTATTTAGCTGCAGCCAGGACAAGAGAGTGAGGAGGAGGAAGAGGAGGATGGGGTTGCTTGAAAGCAGAGTTATGTCTTGATGTTGGAACACCACTGCATCCTCACTGCAGCAACCATCAACTGGCAGAAAAAGACAATAGGAAGCACAACAGAGCTGGGTGAGTGCAAAAAAGTGCTCATCCCTTACACCTGTGATTTTTAATAGCTATGTCCAACTATTAGATGGCAGCAGCAGCAGCTTGTTAGAGAACACAAACTGTCCAGAAAAGACCAGATTTAAATGACTACATTCAGCTCTTTTTACTGGCCCTGTTAATCTTTCTCAGCTCAGCTCTTGCACCATTCTTCTGAATGCTCTGATTCTTCCCTTTCTCCTGTTTATTCATTTCATTCCTTCTTCTATCCTTGTTCTCGCCTCTGTTTTTAACTTCCTGTCTTCTCTCTTTGAACCCTCTTGTCTGTTTTCCGTCTTAGACTTCTTTTTTTTTTTCTCAACTTTTGGAGTCAATCTATCTTTAGCTTTCTTTTTCTCCTTTCGTCTTATTTCAGCTCTTCATTCAGCAGCCCTCCACTTTTTTAACTCTCTGTTGGGTGTAACATGTTCATTTAACAGATTTTTAGAAGACATTCATAATCTCTTTAGGGGTTTGGATGGTGGATTGAGGCATGGAAACACACTTGTAGGCCATCACCAACAGGCTTCCATAGCAACAGCTGCTGAAACATCCCTTCCCACAATATCAGATGGCCAATCAGTGCAGCAATGTCGCTACAGGGAACCTGAGTGATGGCTTGCCAAGTTAAAAGACAAACTGGGTAGATGGAGCAGTAACTCTGCAGTGACCCTCTTGTTTAGGTGTAGTTTTATGCAAGCTTTTGGGTTAGTCTAACATCACTCCCCTCATTGAGGCAAATGTCAGAGCTGTGATGTACAACCACAAGCACCTGGAATATGTCAAAGTAGGAGCCTGGCTTATCCAGGCTTCTAATATGCATTGGATGGGGGTGAAAAGAAGTGCCTGATAGCTCCTCCTTAGAATTTTTAAAGTTGACAGTAAATGTAGTCTGCTGGGATAGAAATAGTAATGTTTCTGTTTCTGTTAGTTAATGAGATACTAGAGTCAGACAGCAAGTGGAACACTATGCAAAGTGGAGACATTAAAGAGGATCTAAGCACAGACATAAAGCATGCTGGAAAGTAAAATTCAGGGCATTGCACAAGTACTCACACCCCTTAAACAATTTCAAACATCTAACAGATAAATCTTTAACGCATCTGAAAATGTTGAGTTTGGCACAGCTGCAAACCTTCTAAGACATGGCTGTCAACCAAAATTGTGAAGCCAGTCATTTTTTAGAAAAGCTACCAAGAGCTCTATGGTCTGAAAGAGATCCACAGCTTAGCTAGCAAGATAAAAAGACAACAAACATTTCTGGACACAATGTGCACATTTAGAAGGTTATCAGTTTAACAATCTACAATTGTTCATCTATTAGCAGAGGAAGAATCTTTTTTTTTTTTTTTTGCATGCTGATATCTGACTTAAAAAGTTTTTCTTTAGCACAGGTTACAATTCTATAGATATCTGAATCGATCTTGAATGTATCTTGTCAAGACAATTTTGCTTTGTAATAGAGATGCGCAGGAAGTTTGCTTCAACAAACCCACTGTCATCTGGACAAAGCCAGCAGCATTGTGAAAATCATGTTTTCTCCAGTGAATTTAACACAATTGAACCTGATTTGCTTTGTCAGAAACTCCAGAAGACCCAGGTGGAGGCCTCAACAATCTCCTGGATCAAAGACTACCTGACAAACAGACCACAGTTTGTGAGACTGAAGGGTTGTATGTCTAACCAGATAGTCAGCAGCACAGGAGCACCACAGGGGACTGTACGCTCACCATTCCTTTCACTCTGTACACCTCAGACTTCCAGTACAAGACAGACTCCTGTCATCTGCAGAAATACTTGGATGATTCTGCAGTCGTGGGGTGGATCAGAGATGGACAAGAAGCTGAGTACAGGAAGGTGGTGGACCGCTTTGTGGCATGGTGTGGAAACAATCATCTCATTTTGAACGTGACTAAAACAAAGGAGATGATTGTAGATTTTAAGAGAAACAGAAATAGATCAAACACTATTTCCATCATGGGAGAAGAAGTAGAGTTGGTGGAGGAGTATAAATACCTCAGTGTTCCCCTGGAAGACACACTGGAGTGGAGATGCAACTGTCAAGCCGTCTACAAGAAGGGACAGCGCAGACTGTACTTCATTAGAAAGCTTTGGTGGTTCACTGTTTACAGCAAGATGCTGCATATCTTCTATAAGTCTGTTGTGGAGAGTGTGATCTCTTCTGCCATCATCTGCTGGGGAAGCAGCATCAGAGCCAGGGACTTAAAAAAGCTCAACAAGCTGATAAAGAAGGCTGGCTCTGTTTTGGTGACTCCTTTGGAATCTCTGGAGATCATTGTGGAAAGAAGGATTCTTCATAAAATGAAAAAGAATTATGAGGAACCCTAAGCATCCTCTTCATGAGACTATCAAACAACAGTGTGTCTTCAGTCAGAGACTTCTTCAGATCTGCTGTAAGACAGACTGCTATAGGACATCCTTCTTGCCCACAGCCATCACCATCTACAGCTCTTGAAGAAACCTGCATAATATGAGCTACAACAGCATTTACACAGCAGAAAGCACTAAAATACGTTCAGCGCTAATACCATGTTTTTTGCAGTTTCTGGTGAAATATAATTTTCTTTTTTGTTTTTACTGTTATTGTAAAAAGGGAATCTGTGGTTCTGCCAAAACTCTTTGTGGCAACATGCATTTTGAGAAATGGCTATCATCTGGCCAAACACATTAAAGTGTGCCAGTCATTTTCACCTCAGACGCTCAGAGCCTTAGGCAAAAGAGAGGGTCACTGCCTGGACACGTGTTGTGTGTGTGATTGTACACTCGTACAGTTACTTGTAAGCACTTAGGCACAGACATACACACTCGCACACACACTGCATTTAGACAAATGAGAAAAAGCACTATTAGTTCCAGACCGTTTTGTGAAGCAGTCTGTAAACATTGAACGGAGGGATAAACAAAGATCCTACTGCACTTGAAGTAATCCCACAATACACACACCTCAACACCCTCCACACAGGGCATGCTGGCTTGCCAAATGGCTTCCATGCATACTTAGACATAAACATTAATAAACACCTGGAGGGGTATAAGACATATTTGTTTATGTATTATGTTTAGTTAATGCACTGAAAAACCAAAATGATGTTCCACGTTGGATTGGATATCAGCAAGTAAAGATAAGGCAAATTAACTGCTACTCCAGTGCCTTGCAAATGTTTTTTAATTTTAGTTAGAACAAAGTTACACATTTTACATCCACACAGCCATGCTCACAGCTCTTAACCATACACTCTGGAGGACTGCAAAGGAGGTGCCAAGTTTCATACGTCACAGAGACAGGATCCCTCGGTCTCAGCAGAGAAATCCACGTAACAACCCTCAATCTGCTGTTATGATGAGCACAGGCCAAATATAATGAGTCACTGAGCAAGCTGGCAAACACACATAGATGCAATGCTTAATATAAATACAGCAAGACAAAGCATTGTGCCTGGCAACGAGGAAGCAATACGCAGAAACCTGTCTTTTGTACACACGCCTTCATCCTCTCACTTCAACCTCAGGAGGCATGTCTGGGTGGCAACAGAGGGACGACCCATTGAAATCAAGGCCAGCTTTCGTCATTCCTCACACTGAGGGGATAAAATTAGTTTAGGATGTAAATACATGCAGACAAAAAAGAATGACATCTCTGTAATGGTTTCAGTACATAAGCTACAGGAGATGGTTTTGTCAAATTTCTCACCTGAGGACAGAGCTGATTAAGGTTTCTTTCAACACTGCTTCAGTCTGAAAAAAACAACCCGCTTCAAGTTGAATACTCCCACTCAAACAGCTTTGATTCTGGCACCAAGCTTTCTAAATATGTCCAATCTATCAAAATGTAATATATCTGAGATATCCGATGCTAATTGTTCACTGATTAATCCTGGATTTCTCCATAATAAACCACAGGCTAAATACAGACGGTCAGGTGCTCCATGCGTGGGAGTCGACATCAATGCAAACACATTAGGATAAATTCCATTAGCATGATTTAATGTAAGGATATTACCTTTAGTTGAGATAGATGGCATGATGAATCCACCCAAAAGTAATACATTAACTAGTTGGGCCCTGCTTTCAGGATCTTATTTGCATTAATAAGGTTCTTGGCAAGAAAACAATAACTCTTACAATAACTCTTACAATAAACAATAACATTTACCAAATATATCAACAGCAATTTGTGTCGTTACACCAGGGTATTTTTGGACAGCCCCAGATCTCATGAAGGAAAATATTCAACATGTTTACTTGAAAACAAAATTGTTTTTGCAAATTTCTTCTGTATTTCATACATGAAAATCCACTGCACAAAACCTGCAACCATAGCATAAAAAAACAAAACAAATCAAACAAACAAACAAACAAAAAGGTCACTTGTGTACAGGTCCTTCTCAAAATATTAGCATATTGTGATAAAGTTCATTATTTTCCATAATGTCATGATGAAAATTTAACATTCATATATTTTAGATTCATTGCACTCTAACTGAAATATTTCAGGTCTTTTATTGTCTTAATACAGATGATTTTGGCATACAGCTCATGAAAACCCAAAATTCCTATCTCACAAAATTAGCATATTTCATCCGACCAATAAAAGAAAAGTGTTTTTAATACAAAAAAAGTCAACCTTCAAATAATCATGTACAGTTATGCACTCAATACTTGGTCAGGAATCCTTTTGGAGAAATAACTGCTTCAATGCGGCGTGGCATGGAGGCAATCAGCCTGTGGCACTGCTGAGGTCTTATGGAGGTCCAGGATGCTTCGATAGCAGCCTTTAGCTCATCCAGAGTGTTGGGTCTTGAGTCTCTCAACGTTCTCTTCACAATATCCCACAGATTCTCTATGGGGTTCAGGTCAGGAGAGTTGGCAGGCCAATTGAGCACAGTGATACCATGGTCAGTAAATCATTTACCAGTGGTTTTGGCACTGTGAGCAGGTGCCAGGTCGTGCTGAAAATGAAATCTTCATCTCCATAAAGCTTTTCAGCAGATGGAAGCATGAAGTGCTCCAAAATCTCCTGATAGCTAGCTGCATTGACCCTGCCCTTGATAAAACACAGTGGACCAACACCAGCAGCTGACACGGCACCCCAGACCATCACTGACTGTGGGTACCTGACACTGGACTTCTGGCATTTTGGCATTTCCTTCTCCCCAGTCTTCCTCCAGACTCTGGCACCTTGATTTCCGAATGACATGCAGAATTTGCTTTCATCCGAAAAAAGTACTTTGGACCACTGAGCAACAGTCCAGTGCTGCTTCTCTGTAGCCCAGGTCAGGCGCTTCTGCCGCTGTTTCTGGTTCAAAAGTGGCTTGACCTGGGGAATGCGGCACCTGTAGCCCATTTCCTGCACACGCCTGTGCACGGTGGCTCTGGATGTTTCTACTCCAGACTCAGTCCACTGCTTCCGCAGGTCCCCCAAGGTCTGGAATCGGCCCTTCTCCACAATCTTCCTCAGGATCCGGTCACCTCTTCTCGTTTTGCAGCGTTTTCTGCCACACTTTTTCCTTCCCACAGACTTCCCACTGAGGTGCCTTGATACAGCACTCTGGGAACAGCCTATTCGTTCAGAAATGTCTTTCTGTGTCTTACCCTCTTGCTTGAGGGTGTCAATAGTGGCCTTCTGGACAGCAGTCAGGTCGGCAGTCTTACCCATGATTGGGGTTTTGAGTGATGAACCAGGCTGGGAGTTTTAAAGGCCTCAGGAATCTTTTGCAGGTGTTTAGAGTTAACTCGTTGATTCAGATGATTAGGTTCATAGCTTGTTTAGAGACCCTTTTAATGATATGCTAATTTTGTGAGATAGGAATTTTGGGTTTTCATGAGCTGTATGCCAAAATCATCCGTATTAAGACAATAAAAGACCTGAAATATTTCAGTTAGTGTGCAATGAATCTAAAATATATGAATATTAAATTTTCATCATGACATTATGGAAAATAATGAACTTTATCACAATATGCTAATATTTTGAGAAGGACCTGTACATGCAGCACTGCACCTCATGATTGTGGGAATATGTGGCCAGTGATTATTCTCAAAGGGCCTCAGCTCTGTAGTTGTAATTAACAGGCTCTTTCCTTAGTCAGACAGAGTGTGGCTTAGGTTGGCAGCAGAGAGTTTTCTCTTAATGCTGAAGTAACTGCAAAGCTGAGCTGCTTGGTTGGACAGACTTGTCCGGCTGGAAATATTAGGGTAGTCTAACAAACTAGCTATAGAAAAACAAAACGAAGAAATGTGTGAAGACTATATTTTTGGTTCAATTTAAGAATTTGACAAGAAATATAATCTTCATTCAAAAAATGACGTTTGCCTAAGATTTCCAAAAAAGCCAAAATACCAGACTCAATAATTCACATCTTCTGAAATAAAACATTTTAAGGGCTGCCATGAAAGTGAAGGTAATGTTGTCAACTAAGAATCATGTCATATGTCTTCTGTTACTATAGTCTCCTCTCTGTGCCTCCAGTTCTTTATGTTTGGTTTGGATTTTAAGAGGCTAAAATCAAGAAATGTTATATTAACTTTGGGAAAACCTTTTAGCCAACGTTTAAGGGTTCCTTTTTTAAGTAGATTTTAGGATCACACTACTGCCTAACCAATACAGCTGCACAACATATGGAATAGAAATTTCATAACAATGGAAACATTACCATAATAGACTGATTTGATACAATATTTATTTATTCAATGCTGTTGTATATGCATGCCAAAAATATATCCGGATCAATGTAGATCAAAATTCTCAGGAATGTCTTTGACACCTTGTTGAATCTGTGCCTTGAAGAATTAAGGCAGCTCCGAAGGCAGGGACCAATCTGTAATTGATGCCTGAAGAGAACCAGAGATTTTTGAGGATATCTTCAGCAGATAGTGTACAACCCTGAAGGCATTCAGTTGATTATTGCTGACCACATATTTACAAAGATTAATGGTATAGGCTGTTGTGCTGAAATGCCATTGTGGTAATTGTAAGCAACTGTTGACCGGTCCTAATTGCCACAGTGAATTAATGACTAACAAGTTTGATATTTTACAGCCACTTTGGTTCTGACACTAATTTGATTTGCACCAAGGATACAGGTAGAGGAATAGTTTCAAACTTTTACCTATGTCTCTGTTCCTCTGCATTGGTAAGAGATCCTGCATTTACACTTTACAAAGCCTACTATGGACCACCAGGTTTGTACTGTTTATAATGGGCCATGAACATACACCCACTCATATAGAGACATAGAGGAATTAAAACACGCTAGTTGTCCTGTGAGATCAGCTCTTATGACATAATCTGGTTCAAGTCTTATACAAGCGGTTATAAAAGCAACACCAGGCATATAACAGTGTGAGCCTTACTCATTAGCCATGCTGCCTCATGATAAATATTCAATTCTCTCAGCAAATCCAGGAAAACAAAAACCTTATATCTACATCTTAAGTATAGAAAAAGTGCCGATTACAGGAGCATCTAATATTTTATTCCAAAACACCTCATTAGCTACTACCCTGTCATATTAGTGCTGTTTACAGCTGAGACCTGGACTAGGGTCAATTTGCAAATCCAAAGCAACTATTTGAAAAGGTATAGATATAACTATAGGTCAGTTCTGGGTATCAAAGTATAACAAGATTTTTAAAAGTTACCCTTTGAAAACGGTGAACATTTTCCATCATGCCATTCCTACAGCCCTTTTATTGAGATCCTAGAGAAAGTGCCAGAGTGGCTTGAGTTTTCCTTCAACTGTTTGGACCATGGAGAAGCATGGACACTTTTCCCTTGTTTACAAGAAATATACTTTTAGAGGTGTAGAAAGTCCACTCACAAAAAACAGTGGTGTGGAAAGAAAATGAGTGCACCTCATCAGTCTTATTAAGGGTATACTCTTTAAAATTGCAAAATGCATGTTGGATTGGTTTGACCCATGGTGGTCAATCAAATGTCGCAAAATAAACATGAGTCCACGCTGAACAGGTCACCAGTCCATCATAGGGCAAAACAGGTACACAGAAAGAACAACCATGCACACAAAGCCTAAGCCATACCTAAGGGAACTTTGTATACTCGTGTTTTTTGGATTCCTGGAGGAGCCAGAGAACCCAGAGAGAATCCATGCAGGCACAATGCAAACATGCATAGGAATATAAAATCTAATTTTTTGTAATATTTATTACATTTAACATCTGGCTATGTTGTTAAGATTTAACTTTGACTATTTCTGTAAATGACAGAAAGGTCGGTGCTGCAATTATTTTGACCTTTCATGAGCTCATTAAGACCAAAATGTTGCAAGCATCTTTGAATTAATGTAACTGCTGCTGTATGTGGCTGTTTCAAGTTTTTTAGATCCCACAGAGTTTTTTTTGTGGGATGTAGCCTTTGTTTCAGAATGTGAAAACACACAGGATATCAGACACCTTGCAGATTAATCTCAAAAGCACTTACTTCCATAAAAGCTTCCACAAACACACACACACACACAAAACATGCAATACAGTTACAGAGGAATGTCTGACAACAGTTAATACCTACAACAATAAGCTGTATGTGCACAGGAAAAACAGGTAATAAAAAGTAACTATATGTTTGTGCAAGTCCTGTAATACTGTAAACCATAGCATTACTTAAGATTGTCATACACATGGAAACTCTTATTGATCCATGTCTAGACCATTGTACAATGATTTGCATAAAGGTTTTACATGGACAAACTGAAAGTGATAAAACTTTGAATATAAAGGTTTAAATGTCTTTATATATTTTAGTTAAAATTGTCCAGTAAGAACACAATCTAGTTTGCTGTTTATAAAAGTTGTTTAAACTGACCAGCAAACTATCATTTTAGCTCAATATACAGTGCAAGTTTCACTCTCCACAGGCTTCTTTTCTATGTCCTCTCCTTTTGTGTCTCAGATCAGCTCTAGGAACCCACCAAAGTGACAATAAGAAGGATTGCTGATCAATAAGGATCAGTAAGTAATAAATAAGAGCTGATACAGGTCCTTCTAAAAATATTAGCATATTGTGATAAAGTTCATTATTTTCCATAATGTCATGATGAAAATTTAACATTCATATATTTTAGATTCATTGCACTCTAACTGAAATATTTCAGGTCTTTTATTGTCTTAATACAGATGATTTTGGCATACAGCTCATGAAAACCCCAAATTCCTATCTCACAAAATTAGCATATTTCATCCGACCAATAAAAGAAAAGTGTTTTTAATACAAAAAACGTCAACCTTCAAATAATCATGTACAGTTATGCACTCAATACTTGGTCAGGAATCCTTTTGCAGAAATAACTGCTTCAATGCGGCGTGGCATGGAGGCAATCAGCCTGTGGCACTGCTGAGGTCTTATGGAGGTCCAGGATGCTTCGATAGCGGCCTTTAGCTCATCCAGAGTGTTGGGTCTTGAGTCTCTCAACGTTCTCTTCACAATATCCCACAGATTCTCTATGGGGTTCAGGTCAGGAGAGTTGGCAGGCCAATTGAGCACAGTGATACCATGGTCAGTAAATCATTTACCAGTGGTTTTGGCACTGTGAGCAGGTGCCAGGTCGTGCTGAAAAATGAAATCTTCATCTCCATAAAGCTTTTCAGCAGATGGAAGCATGAAGTGCTCCAAAATCTCCTGATAGCTAGCTGCATTGACCCTGCCCTTGATAAAACACAGTGGACCAACACCAGCAGCTGACACAGCACCCCAGACCATCACTGACTGTGGGTACTTGACACTGGACTTCTGGCATTTTGGCATTTCCTTCTCCCCAGTCTTCCTCCAGACACTGGCACCTTGATTTCCGAATGACATGCAGAATTTGCTTTCATCCGAAAAAAGTACTTTGGACCACTGAGCAACAGTCCAGTGCTGCTTCTCTGTAGCCCAGGTCAGGCGCTTCTGCCGCTGTTTCTGGTTCAAAAGTGGCTTGACCTGGGGAATGCGGCACCTGTAGCCCATTTCCTGCACACGCCTGTGCACGGTGGCTCTGGATGTTTCTACTCCAGACTCAGTCCACTGCATCCGCAGGTCCCACAAGGTCTGGAATCGGCCCTTCTCCACAATCTTCCTCAGGATCCGGTCACCTCTTCTCGTTTTGCAGCGTTTTCTGCCACACTTTTTCCTTCCCACAGACTTCCCACTGAGGTGCCTTGATACAGCACTCTGGGAACAGCCTATTCGTTCAGAAATGTCTTTCTGTGTCTTACCCTCTTGCTTGAGGGTGTCAATAGTGGCCTTCTGGACAGCAGTCAGGTCGGCAGTCTTACCCATGATTGGGGTTTTGAGTGATGAACCAGGCTGGGAGTTTTAAAGGCCTCAGGAATCTTTTGCAGGTGTTTAGAGTTAACTCGTTGATTCAGATGATTAGGTTCATAGCTTGTTTAGAGACCCTTTTAATGATATGCTAATTTTGTGAGATAGGAATTTTGGGTTTTCATGAGCTGTATGCCAAAATCATCCGTATTAAGACAATAAAAGACCTGAAATATTTCAGTTAGTGTGCAATGAATCTAAAATATATGAATGTTAAATTTTCATCATGACATTATGGAAAATAATGAACTTTATCACAATATGCTAATATTTTAAGAAGGACCTGTATGTTTAAAGGAACGTGAATCAGACCTCTGCAGCAAGGTGACCTAAAGGAGTACATCACTAAGAATTAAACTGAATCTCAATCAGAATACAAATACGTGACAAAACAAGGTAACAGTACACTATGGTAAAAGAAAAGTAACCCTTAAGCCAAAGTTACAGTAATGATAAAGGCGCAATGTCATAATGCTGGATTTGTGGTAGGACCAAAGCGCTACATCTAACCTAAGTAGATGTAGCAAAACTGCATCAATTGGCTCTCTTGAGGATAAAGTCCTGCTTTAACCACACTGTGCAAACAAGGTATGACTGGATTTCAGCTAACCACAAAAGCTTCTCAAAAGCCCCATCCAAGAAAAAGCAACACACTATGAAGTAAACTACTAGACCAGAGGAAGGTGATACACTGCTGATTTCTACACCCTAAAATGTTTAACCATTGGTTCAGAGAGGTGACTTGTTGCATATGACCAGTGTGATGCCTTGTAAAAGCAGTGACCCATGCAAGCTTTTTTAGACCCAAAAACAGCTTTCCATTTCTAGATTTTCTAGTGTTATTGAGACGATGGAGCCAAAACCATATTTATATACAGAACTATTCAGTCAAATGAAAAATAGAACATATCTTATCTCATAGCTTTTTTGCTAAGAATAGGGAAACATCCTTTGCCAGAATCTCATATGATTTCCTGCATTTTGGCTGGTTGTTGGTTTGCACAAGGGCTCGCCCAGAGGACCATTCATCCAAGAACCGCCACTGATACATACACCCTTGACCATAATAAGGCAAACCAGGCTGAGGACATATTTGGCCTTACCAGTCGTCAGCGTATCATCTCCAGCATATGAAAGGATATGGGTTACAGACTATGCGAAGACACCAGTTGCGGGGCCTCGTTGTTTGCTTCAGGCAGAAGAAGGCCACAGGAGATAGGGCTGGATACGGCTGCTGCTCCTCCTCCTCGGACACACAGTCTGGGTCACGGATTGGAGCTGTGATGCGGACTCCCAGGGTAGGCCCAGCTTCCACTTCCAGCTCTGGCTCCTGTTCCTCCTCACATTCCTTAACTTCAGTGCTCCATTCATCTCTCCTTTCTCCTTGACCACTACAGCTCCCTCTCCTCTTCTTCTCCACCTTCTCCTCCTCCTTCTCTTCCTCCTGCTGCTGCTGCTCCTCTTCCTGGCCTCCTCCTCCTTGTCCTTCTGGATCAACATTGTGACCTGGGGAGTTGGTCCTGTCGGCCTCCGTTACAGAAAGCCTCACGTCCTCCTGCACCTCCCCCTGCTCCTGGCACCCTTCGTACTGAAAGCGCGCTCTCCCTTCGCCATCAGTCATGATAGAGCATCAGGCAGAGCCACTCTGAAGGGAATGGTCAGAGGATGAGCGGTTGGAGAGAGGTTGGAGGGGGATAGGAAGCAGTTGATGTTGAGAGATGGACACCAGACATGCAGGTGGAGGAAGGATTGGGTGCAAAGAAGAAAAGAAACAACAACAGAGAAAAGAAGGGAGTGAAAGAGTGATCAGCTGAGCAAAGAGAAATCACACAATGAGCCAAATAAACTCTTAAGCCAGTCTGTCTATCAGTCCCTTGGCAGTACAAGGACTTGCTTCCAGTGAATGTGCACAACAGCAGAATTTTACAAATCTTTAACATTTTTTCATGGTCATTCTGCCAATTTAGCCAGTTCGTACACATTTAAAGATTTAAAGTAAATAAGGACAAGAACAATTCAAATAAACTCAAGTAATTATTATAAAATATATATTTTTCACAGTTACGTTGTGTTGTGCATAACTGTGTAAAAATGAAAAGGTTTTGTAAGGCACTGTTCATTACAAAAAAATTAAATGTTATGTTGAAGTATTATATAAATGGTGACATAGAAATGGCAGTGGCAAATAAACCAATGAATGTCTGTAGGATTTTTAAAAACATCCTACATTCAGACAGGCTTTATATAGCTTATTCAGTGCAGTGATAAAACACCTCTTACTGCCACAGATTTACACTGTGATATATCACAAGAAATAGTAAAGGTTTTTTGTTTTTTTGTTCCTGTCTCCTTTTCTCTTCCTGTTGCTATGTGATTGAACAGATGGACCACTCTGTCTCTGGTATACCTAAGAGTTTTAGCCCACACCATTCAGTTGTAGGCATACAAGAGTATGCGGCAAAAAATGAGGAAAAAAGCTATTTACGCCACACTAATCCTGATTATAATAATAAATGGAACAGCATCAAGAACGAAACATTAGTCCTGATAATCCAGTAAAGCAGACTTCACTCTTTTGAAGCTTTTTAATGTGCTTTTGTTCTGACATGAGAAAAGAAAAGCGCATTAAATTTTCAAGTTATTTCATAAATAATTTTTGGAACACGCCATTAAAGAGAAAAATGTTGCAGTTCCTAAGTAATTGCGCCAAAGGAAACAAAAACCACTGGAGGAAAGAGAGCGCTCGTGATCTCTTTTTGATTCTTTTGTCGTATGAAGTAAATGTTAGACTTTGTGAGCGTTCAAAGATGAAAAGCAAACGAAACAACTTCTATGTTTTCAAATACCTTATCAAGACGGAATCGGGTGTTCCCATAAGCATGATCTGTGACTTTCCGACGTTCTAGCGCACCCAGCCTTTCTCAGCAACCTGGACCTTCCCTTTCCTTTCTTTCTTCCCTTTCTCTCCACACAATCAATGTCTTTCCTTTGTTCGTAAGTGATCAAATAAAATCAGTTAGTCCTCAAAAAATCCCTGATTGGGGTGAAAGAAGTCGCTTGAAGTGGTCCTCATCTGCGCCTTTAATCAATTAAAGACGGAACATTTACCCATGCCTCCTATCTGCTACCCGTCCATCCTCGCTGAGGAGTTCGTTACGCAGCGTGCGGAGATGCGCGCGCGGGTGGGTTGGACCGCGTGGGCTGCCTACGCCTGAATCCCCGTGGATGGTCTGACACGAAGAAACTTGGCCCAGGACCTGCAAGCCCTGGCACGTGATTCGATGTCCGCTTCGAGAAAAAAAGGTTTCTCACATTGAGACTCACAAGTACGCATAAACATAGATGCGCGTGTGAAAAACACGCACCAAGCTGTGCGGGCACGCACCGCGGCGTAAGAAGGAGCAAATACACAACTATACATGTCTGTTATGAATTCACAACTACTTTTTCTATTGTTATTAATTATGTTTTACTGATTATTTGAATCAAAAGCTCGTTTATAAATCTTCCAAAAAATTAAATCTAATTAATTAAGGGCATAGGGAAAAGCGGGGAATAAACCAGAAATCATGGAGACAGAGGGCTAAACGTACTATAGTTTGTAGTTTTTTTTTTAAATGTTGTAATGTTATTCTAATTGTAGAAAGTATTTTAATAATGACAATATTATATTATTATTATTATTAAAGAGCATCCCATCAGATAATTGAAGTCTTATGAATAAAAAGTCTAAATGTAGATTTTTGCTGTTCTCCCTTCTTAATTTCTTCTGGTTTTGTGCATGTTGTCTTAAATAAACTGAACACACAGTTGGTGAAGCCACCCTTTGCCTTCAAAACAGCATCAACTCTTCTAGGTACATTTCCACACAGTTTTTGAAGGAACTTTGCTGGTAGGTTGTTTCAAAAACCTTGGAGAACTAACCACAGATCTTCTGTGGATGTAGGCTTTCTCATATCCTTCTGTCTCTTCATGTAATCCCAGACAGACTCGATGACATCGATATCAGGGCTCTGTGGGGGCTATACCATCACTTCCAGTAATTCTTGTTCTTCTTTATGCTGAAGCTACAGGGGTTGGACAATGAAACTGAAACACCTGTCATTTTAGTGTGGGAGGTTTCATGGCTAAATTGGACCAGCCTGGTAGCCAGTCTTCATTGATTGCACATTGCACCAGTAAGAGCAGAGTGTGAAGGTTCAATTAGCAGGGTAAGAGCACAGTTTTGCTCAAAATATTGAAATGCAAACAACATTATGGGTGACATACCAGAGTTCAAAAGAGGACAAATTGTTGGTGCACGTCTTGCTGGCGCATCTGTGACCAAGACAGCAAGTCTTTGTGATGTATCAAGAGCCACGGTATCCAGGGTAATGTCAGCATACCACCAAGAAGGACGAACCACATCCAACAGGATTAACTGTGGACGCAAGAGGAAACTGTCTGAAAGGGATGTTCGGGTGCTAACCCAGATTGTATCCAAAAAACATAAAACCACGGCTGCCCAAATCACGGCAGAATTAAATGTGCACCTCAACTCTCCTGTTTCCACCAGAACTGTCCGTCGGGAGCTCCACAGGGTCAATATACACAGCCGGGCTGCTATAGCCAAACCTTTGGTCACTCATGCCAATGCCAAACGTTGGTTTCAATGGTGCAAGGAGCGCAAATCTTGGGCTGTGGACAATGTGAAACATGTATTGTTCTCTGATGAGTCCACCTTTACTGTTTTCCCCACATCCGAGAGAGTTACGGTGTGAAGAAGCCCCAAAGAAGCGTACCACCCAGACTGTTGCATGCCCAGAGTGAAGCATGGGGGTGGATCAGTGATGGTTTGGGCTGCCATATCATGGCATTCCCTTGGCCCAATACTTGTGCTAGATGGGCGCGTCACTGCCAAGGACTACCAAACCATTCTTGAGGACCATGTGCATCCAATGGTTCAAACATTGTATCTTGAAGGCGGTGCCGTGTATCAGGATGACAATGCACCAATACACACAGCAAGACTGGTGAAAGATTGGTTTGATGAACATGAAAGTGGAGTTGAACATCTCCCATGGCCTGCACAGTCACCAGATCTAAATATTATTGAGCCACTTTGGGGTGTTTTGGAGGAGCGAGTCAGGAAACGTTTTCCTCCACCAGTATCACGTAGTGACCTGGCCACTATCCTGCACGAAAAATGGCTTAAAATCCCTCTGACCACTGTGCAGGACTTGTATATGTCATTCCCAAGACGAAATGACGCCGTATTGGCTGCAAAAGGAGGCCCTACACTATACTAATAAATTATTATGATCTAAAACCAGGTGTGTCAGTTTCATTGTCCAACCCCTGTAGTTCTTAATGACTTTGGCTGTATGTTTGGGTTCGCTCATTTAGCATTTTGTAAATTGATAAAAACAAACAATCATCATCTATATTTCTGAAAGCATTCTTTGTTTACAGCATTTTTCACACCTACCTGAAGCGCATGCTCAGTACTGTATGTCTGTGTGTACTTTTGGCATTGATTGACCAACACAGGGTAGAACATAATTCAGAATTTGAAGAGTTATGTTCTATGGACATTTAAGTTTATACTTTGTAGAACCATCATTCTCTGCAACTGCTGCAGGGTAGTTTTTTGTATGTTCCTTGTAGATCTACAGAATAAAGTTGTTGGCATAACCTTCCTTGCATAACCTCTAATTCTAAGTCAGATTGGATAAGAAATGCCTGGGAACATCAAATTTAAAGTTTTGCTACAAATTCTTAATGGGATTTATGTCTGGACTCTGGTGCATTCTAAAACATAAATATTAATTACTTTATAGGCCATTTCATTGTAGTCATAGTTTGTCTTGAAGAATTCTCCTGTTGGGAGGTAAACCTTAACTCAAGTATCAATTGTTTTGCAGCCTTCAACAGGATTCATTACCTCGTATTTAGCTCCAGCCATTCAAGAGGTGTATACAAGGTGCCCTAAATAATTTCTGTCACATGAACAGATCATCCAGCAGTACCTGCAGTAGTACTTTCTGGTGTTAAATGTGGCATGCATGCTTTCATTTATTTTCAGCTGTGAACAAAAGCTGTGTGTGCTGACAGATCAAGCTATGCACCACCCACCCCCTGACACCTGTCTTTCTCCCCCACCGGTCTGTCTGTTTTTCCTTTCAGCCTCTAGTTCATGCTCAGTTGGAGTCCTATCCTCATTACTGTAGGGTTGGCCCCAAAAATGTCCCCTATGAGGCTTTAGCTAATGTTGCCTTCACTGTCACGGCCTGCTCAGCTGCTCATGCTACCAATTTCTACTCTCATCTAACGCTAATGCACAGGGGTTGGACAATGAAACTGAAACACCTGTCATTTTAGTGTGGGAGGTTTCATGGCTAAATTGGACCAGCCTGGTAGCCAGTCTTCATTGATTGCACATTGCACCAGTAAGAGCAGAGTGTGAAGGTTCAATTAGTAGGGTAAGAGCACAGTTTTGCTCAAAATATCGAAATGCAAACAACATTATGGGTGACATACCAGAGTTCAAAAGAGGACAAATTGTTGGTGCACGTCTTGCTGGCGCATCTGTGACCAAGACAGCAAATCTTTGTGATGTATCAAGAGCCACGGTATCCAGGGTAATGTCAGCATACCACCAAGAAGGACGAACCAACAGGATTAACTGTGGACGCAAGAGGAAACTGTCTGAAAGGGATGTTCGGGTGCTAACCCAGATTGTATCCAAAAAACATAAAACCACGGCTGCCCAAATCACGGCAGAATTAAATGTGCACCTCAACTCTCCTGTTTCCACCAGAACTGTCCGTCGGGAGCTCCACAGGGTCAATATACACGGCCGGGCTGCTATAGCCAAACCTTTGGTCACTCATGCCAATGCCAAACGTTGGTTTCAATGGTGCAAGGAGCGCAAATCTTGGGCTGTGGACAATGTGAAACATGTATTGTTCTCTGATGAGTCCACCTTTACTGTTTTCCCCACATCCGAGAGAGTTACGGTGTGAAGAAGCCCCAAAGAAGCGTACCACCCAGACTGTTGCATGCCCAGAGTGAAGCATGGGGGTGGATCAGTGATGGTTTGGGCTGCCATATCATGGCATTCCCTTGGCCCAATACTTGTGCTAGATGGGCGCGTCACTGCCAAGGACTACCGAACTATTCTTGAGGACCATGTGCATCCAATGGTTCAAACATTGTATCCTGAAGGCAGTGCCGTGTATCAGGATGACAATGCACCAATACACACAGCAAGACTGGTGAAAGATTGGTTTGATGAACATGAAAGTGAAGTTGAACATCTCCCATGGCCTGCACAGTCACCAGATCTAAATATTATTGAGCCACTTTGGGGTGTTTTGGAGGAGCGAGTCAGGAAACGTTTTCCTCCACCAGTATCACGTAGTGACCTGGCCACTATCCTGCAAGAAGAATGGCTTAAAATCCCTCTGACCACTGTGCAGGACTTGTATATGTCATTCCCAAGACACACTGACGCTGTATTGGCCGCAAAAGGAGGCCCTACACCATACTAATAAATTATTATGGTCTAAAGCCAGGTGTTTCAGTTTCATTGTCCAACCCCTGTACTTGCACTATTTGAAATATGGACATGATGCATTCCTTCGTTTGAGTCTACAAATGTTATGTCTTTTCATTTACCAGCCAGAGGGCTTTAAATACAATAGATTCTAAATCTGTTCAGAGCTCATAGCTTGAGCTGAAAGCTCTTATGAAAAACATGGGTCAAAGATTTCTTAGCAGATAAAGGCAATCTTTTATAGTAAGAAAGTATCAATTTTTAATGTGTAAGTTCTGGATTTATACCAAACCCATGTTTAATCAGAGGGAATGTTGCTCACACAGTGAATACCTATCCTCTTTTTGATGAAACTCTCAGTCTACCATTACCTAGTACTTCCAATCACTTTAATACCTCTCCCAACCCCATCCCGTCATAGCCCATCCTCGTCTCCACTCCAGCTCCCACGCTTTCATCATCCAGCCTTTTCCTATTGCGTTACTCATCTCCTTCTCATCTCTCATCAGTTGATCCTTCTTGGTAGGATTTTTGCAGTACAGCAGAAAAGGAATACTATTTTTTCACAAACAAAGTGATCATTTAAAACAAATAATATAAAATATATGTCAGACATTTAATACTAAACATATACAAGATCATAATTTGCATTAGAATACATAGATTCTAAAGATGTTTCTTTCTTTTTTGCCTTGCATTTTGTCAAATTACAACAGATGCCTGTGTATTTTTGGATGATTTCTCTAATAGACCAATTTTCAAAATAAAATTGGAAAAATATGGTTCACAATTGTATTCAGTTCCTTTTACTCAAATACCCTTAAATAAAATGTAGTACATCCAATTGCCTTCAGCAGTTCCCATATTAGTATAGTCCACCTGTGTGTAACCTGAATCCGAAGAGAATTGGTAAGTCTGGAGGAGCTGTATAGATCCACAGCTCATGTGGAAGAATCCTCTAACAGGGAAGCTATTAGCATTTTCTGTTCGCAAGACGAAAGACATTTTTGAGAAAAGCCATAAAGTTGTTTTTTTTTTTCAATTTGCTACAAACCATATAAGGGACACAGCAAACATATAGTAAGAGGTGCTCCGATTATTTGAGAACTTAGTTGAACTTTGAATGTTAAGTGTTGTTGAAAACTAACACTGGCCATAACCCTGAACACACCATTACCATTCCCATGGTGGTGGTGGCATAATAATGCTGTAGGGATGCTTTTATTTAGCAGGGACACAAAATGCTGGTCACAGTTGATAAGAAACTAGATATGTCTACAAAGAAGACAAAAATTGTGCATAGTTTTACATTTTGGGGACAGCCTATGTGGATATAAAATGTTAGCATTTAAAAATTTATGAAAATGACATCACATCTGTTAATGATTCAGTCAAAACAGACTGAAGTTGTGCTAACTGCACTAACCATTTAAAAAATGTGACTCCAGATAGGTCAAGAACATGTTAATGATTGAAAAAAAATTGGTTAAAGGTTATGACCAAGATACATTGAAAATCCCATTAAAATACATTGAAGTCTGTAGTTTTGTTGTGACAAAATGTGAAAAGGTTCAAGGAGTATGCATACTTTTGCAAGGAACTGTAAATGTTCTGAGAAAACTGCTTATCCCACAAGCGAAATCATACCACTTTAAGAAAATAACAAAAACAATGCAGACAAAACTGCAAGCACCATCCTGTCAAAGTAACTCTGTGATTGATAAGTGATGTCTGCAGAGGCATGAGCCAAACACACAACAGAGACATCAAAGTTATCTCCAAAGTTGTCAAGAAGAATAGCAACTAATACAAAAGCTTGCAAGGATACTGCAATTATTTTAGTTCTTTTAACTTTTTTTAAGCTTTTATCAGGTCTCAGTTCAATCTGTGTCCATGCTTGCTTCAGTCACTGCTCCCACTCATGTCTCTGCTGGCTGGTGTTTTCACTTTAGATCTGCTGACGTACACGAGGAGGGGGAGACCCTGCACGATTTATCTCTTTCAATATGCATTTTCTAGGAAATAGGTGCTAGAAAGGAGGTTGCATTAAATTTGTTTTGCATAAAGCTGCTGAATTATGTGCATTTTTGATGATTCATCAAAATCCACCTGAAGAAAGTCCCATACAGGTGAAAGAGAGATTGTAAAAAATTTTGTTTTCTGGTGTTTTTTTTTTTCCTCTTCTAGTTGGATGCCAAGCTAATCATTCTAATTAGGGGGAGGGGAAGGGAAAAAATACCAGCACATTCATAAACACACATCAAGAACAGAGGAAACAGTTATATAATCATGCACAAACACAAACACACAGTCAGCAGGAGCTCTACAGGCTTTGAAAGGAATACATTGTTCACCCAAACACACAGCTCAATCACCTGTGTGAGAGGCATAAAACAGCAGTAGACTGGCTTATATTTGCAGGTAAGTATGAGTTACTTCAAGCATGTACACTGCTCAAAAAATTAAAAGGGAACACTGAAATACATCCTAGATCAGAAAGAAAGAAATATTCTCATTGAATACTTTGTTCTGTACAAAGTTGAATGTGCTGACAACAAAATCACACAAAAATCATCAATGGAAATCAAATGTATTAACCAATGGAGGCCTGGATTTGGAGTCACACACAAAATTAAAGTGGAAAAACACACTACAGGTTAATCCAACTTTGATGTAATGTCCTTAAAACAAGTCAAAATGAGGCTCAGTATTGTGTGTGGCCTCCACGTGTCTGTATGACCTCCCTACAACGCCTGGGCATGCTCCTGATGAGACGGCGGATGGTCTCCTGAGGGATCTCCTCCCAGACCTGGACTAAAGCATCTGCCGAATCAGTTTCTAACCGTTTGTGCAGACACATGCACATTTGTGGCCTGCTGGAGGTCATTTTGCAGGGCTCCTCCTCTTCCTCCTTGCACAAAGGCGGAGGTAGCGGTCCTGTTGCTGGGTTGTTGCCCTCCTACGGCCTCCTCCACGTCTCCTGGTGTACTGGCCTGTCTCCTGGTAGCGCCTCCAGGCTCTGGACACTACGCTGACAGACACAGCAAACCTTCTTGCCACAGCTCGCATTGATGTGCCATCCTGGATGAACTGCACTACCTGATCCACTTGTGTGGGTTGTAGAGTCCGTCTCATGCTACCACGAGTGTGAAAGCACCACCAACATTCAAAAGTGACCAAAACATCAGCCAGAAAACATAGGTACTGAGAAGTGGTCTGTGGTCCCCACCTGCAGAACCACTCCTTTATTGAGTGTCTTGCTAATCGCCAAAGATTTCCCCCTGTTGTCTATTCCATTTGTACAACATGTGAAATTGATTGTCAATCAGTGTTGCTTCCTAAGTGGACAGTTTGATTTCACAGAAGTTTGATTTACTTGGAGTTATATTGTGTTATAAAGTGTTCCCTTTATTTTTTTTGAGCAGTGTATGTTTCCTCCTTTGAAAATTCTGAGTTCTGAGGAAGAACACCTAGCAACAATTTGGAAAGCCTTGACATTAACAGTTAAAAAAAGCTGTAGTAAATACAATGTATTACTCCATTTACTTGTTTAAAGATGTGTAACCATGGTTGTGGTAATCTATCCAATTTTTGAATGCGAATTGCTCACCTGTTGTTTCCGTGGAATTTTGACCTATTTATCCAAGACCTACTTTGTGCTTCTGTTGGAATGACAGTGGTCTGCTCAAATCAGTTCTTTGTTTGTTCCGTTAATCTTTTAAATGGCGATTTTGCCACCATCATGTTGGTTCCCATTCAATAAATCAAGGATAGAATGAATCTGATTGAGGAACTTGACATCAAACTGACCTGGACAACATCTTTTCAGAAAAACCTCTCAATACAGTGTGGAGACAGCCATTTATGCATGTGGTGCCATCTATGAATGCAATACAAATACATTTTATTCCTGCTCGTGTTAACAGCAGACAGAGTACAACTTTCTGGGCAATACAGTACTGACTTTCTGGGTTCAAACAGAGATTTTTTGTTCATAAACATCAGATAGAACATTGAATTTTTTGCTTTGATCAGAGTGACATCATTTCCAATAAACTCAAACACTTGTGACTCATTTATTATTGTGTTATATTTGTGAACTCCTTAACGTGGCAATTATGTCACCACAATTGTTCACTTGTAACTCTTAGCCTGTCAAGAGACAAGAGCCACAAGGCTCTCAGTTGGCCCTCTCTTCATACTCACATTGTAATACTGTCCTGTGTTCACTCACCCATCAACTCAACTGGATGTCTGCTACAATCATCTCCCACCTCACAAAGTCCCCCAGCCTCACTCATCAAAGGAGCAGCCAAACTCAGTCACCCCAGGTCATACAGGATTTTTCCTGTGCAGCCAAATACTAAACAACACGTAACAATAAAGGCTTTATATCTTACTTCACAGTTGTACAAAAATCCTCTTAAACTTTGATAGGTCATTGTGTGACTTATCTCTGCTCCACAGTCTGCTTAAAAAGACAAACATGACAAAATGTACAGAGATTATGATTCTTTTATCTCACTTTCATGTGGAGTTCCTCAGGGTTCTGTTTTAGGGCCAGTGTTGATGCATCTGTGCAAATTCCCTCTTGGAAGAGCCATGCACACCCACTAACATGCTAAAATGATCAATTGGTTTTGACTTTTTATGTTGTTGGAACAGTCCGAGGACTGTAGGTATGCAGGCTGAAACATAGTAGTTATCCTTTTTGGTGCTGGTTTCTGCTCATATAATTCCGTGTTTTATAATAAATTTGACACTAGTTGACTTGTGATTGTCTATCTTTGCTACCTGCTGCAAACTATATCATTTTCGCAGTACAGTTTAAACATTTAAGAAATAACTACAATTGGAAAAATACATTAAATAAAGGTTGAAACACACTATCTGTCATATCCACAGTGGTTTCTGTGCAGGCAGGGTGCAGTCTGTGTGTTTGTGCGGTGTTTTTCCTCCTACTCAGGGTGTGACTGGCAGGTGCTGCGGCACAGCTGTTGCTCATCAGCGAGCAATCAACCTGGGCTCAAAAGGAGTGGAAAACCAGAGGGAGGCCTCAGCTCGTTGTCTCACAAAGCGTAGTAAACAGCTCGACCTCTGCTGCTGCAGTCCTGTGTTCTACTATTTCTCTGATCATCTTGTTTTTCTCCTGTGTCTCATAGGAAGTGATTCTGCCGGAGTTTCTGTGGTTTTTAAGTCTCCTGTCGTGTTCAGATGAACATGGAAATTCAAGCCTCAAAACCTTGGCCGTGAGTCTCCTTTCTGCCTCCTTCCCGGACCCAGGTTTCTGAAAATAACTTTCTATCAAGCTTCTGAGAACCTTCCACCTGCCTGTCCACCCTCCCACGGATCATCGTCCCTCCATGGGATCCACTGAATGGAGTTAAGCACAAAGTCAAAAGAACAAGGAAGTACTTTTCCCCGCTGCTGCGCCCTCCTGTCAACCTCAGCCATTGTGGTAAAAACGTATTCCTCCCTAACCTGGCGTGGGGTTTATTTGCCATAAGTTTTTAACTCTGACGGACTTTAGTATTATTGATCCACCTTTACTCAAACGCTCTCTAAGCCTCTTTTCTTCTCCCCCAGTGAGATGCCTATCCTGTCCACTGACCCAGTCCGGATTCCAGAACGAACCAACGTCTGTGAATACACTTTAAACGTTGCCTTGGTTTCCTCGTGATTGTGTTAATCAGAGTCTTAAAACAACCCATTATGACACACTCTGTATTTTTCTCCAAAAATCTATACATTTCTGTTTAACAATGCCTGATTAGTAAGTTAAATTTTAAAACTTGGGGCCTTTATTTAAAAAAAAAAAAAAGTTGGGCAAAAAAGACTGCCTATGATTAAAGAGTTCAATAATTTTATGAAACAAAACATTAAATATGCAAATTTTATGTTCCTAGATTAAACAAAGTTGGTTTTTAACCATTTTACCTTTTTCTCTGACTAGGTCATATTAGTAGTGTTGTGTGCTGTCTGGGTTCAAGCACATATCCAATAACCTCTGTGATCTAATCTTTAGTTTTTTAATAACTCCCTCTCATCCAGTGTGTGTGTGTGGAGCACATCTCTGCTCCATCTTAATGTAACGAAACTCGTAAGCCTCTTTAAAAATGAACTCCAGTTTTTCACCTTGGAACCTCTTTTGATATATAAAATGTTTTTTCAGTCCACATAATGGACTGATGACTTGGAGAAAGTCGGCAGTTCTTAATACTTGATTCTTAAGTGGGTAAGAGAGAGCAGAATTTTTTTTTTTTTTATCTTGAATACCATAATTTAATCATCACATTTTTTTTTTCTAAAAACGTGTGGTCTTTGTTTTGAGGCTGCTACAAAAAAAAGGACAAAGAAACAAAGGGAAGCAATGCTACAAATGGACCAGGCTGGGAGTTAAAAAAAAGGAAAAACATGACAAGAAATTCAGCAGCAGCATGTGACATAAAATATGTAATTTAAATATGAAAGCATGTGTCCAAGTAGACCTAGCAAAATGAGTAAATCTGAAATAAAACATAAAATTCCTTCCTAACACAACCCCACAGCAATAATATGGGCTTGGTTTATTAAGAGATTTACACAGAATCAACCTTTTTTCTTTTACACTGTTGTAGTTCTAATTAATAGTGTTTGTTTTCAAACTTGCAGGAGATGTGCTGTGTATAAAAACACACAACTCTACACACTCTGATAGTAAACGAGGGCTGCTGAAACTTGTTGATGTATACCAACTGTAATAATACGTTGACATGAGTAGTTTTAGTTCAATCAATTTTTATGATTGATGGTATTTCTTTTTTCATTTTTTTTTTATTTTTAACAAAGATTGAAACATTTTTCCTCCAAACTGTCATTTGTGCATAGAGTCATCTCCATGCAGTCTGCAGCAGTACTTACTGCATGTGTCTGTGCACGTGTGCCTTTAAGTCAGCCAAGTTCGGCTCCACTCATTTGCTAGCTCTGTTTGCAGTACTATTTCAAAACGAGCATGGCACATGCAACGTCTGCTTACCATTTCATAAATTGTATTATAAAAGTAAAAGATGTGCAGGTAGCAGCTCACATACACTCCTACTGTTATGCTCCAAAAACTAAACAAATCCGGGAGGCTGTGATTCTGAGACCAAAACAGGGGTAAGAGCATCTACAGAAACATAAAGGTGATCACAGAAAGAGTCATATACAGTAAGAAAAAGAAAACGGCTAGATAGAGAATAAGGCAATAAAAATAGATCTAACAATCACAGATTTTTGATTGTGTAACAGCATCGTTTGCCTTTTTTATATTTATTTGGGCATAACATAAAATATGCTCAAGGGAAGAACTCCAGTGTTCTTTGTTTTTATCTAATTTTTTTGTAACAATTGTAGTATCTTAGTAACTTTACAACTGGTCCCAATAAGAGGTCATCTTTGTTCACAATACTCCCTACTCCCAAAATGCAGCCATTTAAAAAGAAAACACCAAAACGGTTTGTTTGTTTGATTGATATATGTAGTTAAATTCCTTAAGTCTAATATAGGGGAAGACACCTGATAAAGCAAAAGAAAAAGATAAAGATCTGGAATTGCAACATGATTAGGATTTTTCAAGACAAGGATGCCAGGTAAGTAAGAGATATAGAGCTCATGTTAAAGTTAGGGCCCTGTGACAAACTGAAAGCAATGTGATGATGTAAATCTCCAAAATCCTGCAATGACAATAAAGTGGCAGCTAATTATTAAATGCCCACCTTTTCAATCTCTGCAGTTCAGTCAAGCAGAGTTCATAATTATCCATGTTTTATGTACAGATTTGTTCCAAATCATAAGAAACACATTGGCCCTGAAAGACAATGGTAGATTAACATATCAGCAAGCTGATGCAGTTATGCATCAGCTAATGTACTGCTGACGTACTGCTCTTGATTTGATTCTGTTACTATAGAAACTTTAATTTGTTGAATGCGCAACAGAGACCCCACTCCAGGTTGCAACATTAGAAAGCTATAAATTGGGTTTCCTGACAAGTAATGTCCAAAATAATACATTAAAATCAGAATCCATACTAGCATGCTAGCTGTCAATCAAGCCTCCTAGTGGGGACTTTGGGAATGACTACTCCAAGCAACTGGGACAGGGAACAGGCGTTGACTAACCCTTTTGTGTCTTTTTAAAGTAGTGATAGGGTACCCACAGAACCACTTAATTTAGCCTGGATGAATTTTATTAGAATATTAATTAATTAGAATTCCTATATATATGCAACATAAAAAGTTTTTATGTTGCAGCCTCTCAGGTGAATGTTTCCGGCCCACTACATGTTGGTGTGGTGCAATATGATGAACAGGGTAGAAGAGGTTTCCTGATTCAAAAAGGTGTTACATCTGGTACAAGTCTTGTCTGATCAATGATGATGAGTGTGTTACTGTTTGATGCAGTAGCCTGCAAACTATGAAGAGACAGGGACAAAAAGAGATGAAAAGAAAAGGGGAGACATGAGGATAGAGATCTTGCTGTTGGATAGTAAGAACTAAGCAGAGGCCTGTTTCAGCACAAAACAAAACAAAAACAGATTGGATATAATGAAAAAGCTCATGAAAGTCACACAGTATTTTAGAAGAAAATCATAAGTCAACCAAAGGAGGAAAATAATTAATAAAACAACCGAAGAAAAGAATAAGGCACTGAATTACCACCCCAGATTTTCATGCTTTGTCCCTGGCCTCAGAGTAAACATGCTCAGCATGCTAGCATGTCTAACATTAGCATCAGTACTATGGCTAACATTCTAGTTGCAGCACAGAAACCTCCTCAACCTTACGTTTTATGGAAAGCAATGTCTAACTTTTTTTAAGTTAACATATTCATTTGCTATACAACCCGTGTAAACATATCGACATTACTCTTTTCTGGCTGCAAACAAAGAATAAAAACGGGTTCGCTGCACCAATATATTTAGATCCTTCTTACAAGTTGTTGGAATTTAACTGTTATCAAACTGCGATGGACTGGCGACCTGTCCAGGGTGTATCCTGCCTCTCGCCCATAGACTGCTGGAGATAGGCACCAGCTCTCCCGTGACCCACTATGGAATAAGCGGTAGAAAATGACTGACTGACTGACTGTTATCAAACATTACAAAACTGATATTCTTTATTTAAATTTGGACCACTTTAATGCCCCCTAGTGCCTTTGACTGTATAGATCTCTCACTTAATATTTCACCTGCAGGTATTTTCTGCTTTCAGATTGTAACAGTGAAAATGTCTCACCCCATGTGCTTTTTCCTAAATATAAGAAATTAGATCACATTTCATTTTTCTGTCTCAACTTTTTTGCATATTTGTCACAGATATTGTAATAAACAATTTTTCAGTGTGGACCTATGTACAGTGATTTGCCTTAGATGGGGTAATCTGTCCATATAACCTTTCTTTGACCAACTGAAAGTATTTTTTGTTGTTACCATGTGGTTCTGCTTAACTTACCCTCTACTGGTTGGGTATAAAACAGCTGCCTTAGGAGCAGCGCTGACTGCCACACTAAAAGCTCCTCCTGGCATAAAGACACAAAGTGAGATAAAAATGACACATGAGGAAAAAGTCCTAAGCTAATAAAAGTGAGCCACTGAAACAGTGATTAAGGTGTAGATGACACAGGGATAAACAACAAAAATGAGCAGACACACAGAAAGACATAGAACTCCAATGCTGACTCATAAAGCTCTGTTAAGTCTCATGACTAGAAACTTCTTTGCAATCCTCACATTCTCAGCTGTGTAACAATATGCACGTGCATTTCTGTGTGTGCATATGTGTGAGAATGTGTGTCCTTGTGCAGCTGTGCATTCCAATCAGCGATTTAACCCTCTTGCCTTCTCTCAGAAAGCGCCACCATCCTCCCCCCATTCTTTGTTAATATCCTTCTTTTTTCTACCATCTGGAGGAGTCCCTGATTTCATTCAAGAGATTAGTGTATTTCTCCATCTTTGTTTAACTATACACAAGCCAATTTGTCTTGTGTATATACAGTGAGTTGTATTTAATGTGAGAATTGCAATAATCTGAATATTTAATTTAAAATTACACCCTAAAATGCTCAGGTGTATCTCATGATAGCGTGCTGCCTTATATAATGCACAGTACCTTGCAAAAGCAATCATACCAATTAAAGGTTGTTTACATGTTGTCACATAACAAACTTGAGTGTATTTTCGGAAATATTTGACAGACCAACACCAAGTAGTGCCTAATTGTACAATGAAAGGACAATGATGCATGTTTTCAGATTGTTTTACAATTAATGCTGCAATTGTTCTAGGATATTTTATTTTTTTTGCCATGATCTTTAATAGTCTTTTTTTAGTCTGACATTTTTGCCTGTTTTCCTTTGCAAAATAGCTCAGGCTAGGTCAGACTGGATGAAGAGAATCTGTGGCAGGACCTTGTTTCATGCTGTATTCAAGGATATGCGGCGGGTTAATTTTCCGTCACATTGTGTATTGCATTTAGGCCAAAAGGCTGAAATTTAGTCTCATTGGACCGGAGAACCTCCTTCCACATGTTTGCTGTGCTCCTTACATGTTTGTGGCAAACTGCTAACAGGTTTTCATGGCTCTCTTTCAACAATGCCTCAATAGCTCTACCTTCACAGAACAGCTGGATTTATACTGAGATTAAATTCCACACATGTATAATCTATTTAGGTGACTCCTGAAGGCAACTGGTTACTCTGGGTTCCTTTTAGCGAAATTAGTGCAGAGAGAGATATGCAAATACACATCATACTGTTCTGATATTTATTTATATACAATTTTGAAAGCAAGTGTCAATTTTTCCTCCATAAACAGGTTCAACGCATTTACAGTACACTGCACTGTAAAGTTTAAAAAGTTGCAAAAAAATACTATCACTTTAGAGAGAACCTACCTCAACAATGCTTATGGTTAAACTTCTCTCTGGCTCAGCCATCATTGTCAATATACCATGGAGTCTATCAGCTCGTTTGCTTTTCCAACTTTGACATGTAGGTTACACAGAGTGCATATTAGCCCTAAAACAGTGTGCTGCAATATTATTAAACTACAGAGCAGAAGTAACTTCATTCATTCATTCATTTTCTACCGCTTATTCCATAGTGGGTCACAGGGGAGCTGGTGCCTATCTCCAGCAGTCTATGGGCGAGAGGCAGGGTACACCCTGGACAAGTCGCCAGTCCATCGCAGGGCAACACACAAACAACCATGCACACACTCATTCATACACCTAAGGGCAATTTAGAGTGACCAATTAACCTAACAGGCATGTCTTTGGACTGTGGGAGGAAGCCGGAGTACCCAGTGAGAACCAACGCATGCACGGGGAGAACATGGAAACTCCATGCAGAAAGACCCCAGTTGGGAATTGAACCCAGGACCTTCTTGCTGCAAGGCAACAGTGCTACCAACTGCACCACCATGCAGTTGGTAGCACCATGCAGGAAGATTGTGGAGAAGGGCCGATTCCAGACCTTGGGGGACCTGCGGAAGCAGTGGACTGAGTCTGGAGTAGAAACATCCAGAGCCACCGTGCACAGGCGTGTGCAGGAAATGGGCTACAGGTGCCGCATTCCCCAGACCTGGGCTACAGAGAAGCAGCACTGGACTGTTGCTCAGTGGTCCAAAGTACTTTTTCCGGATGAAAGCAAATTCTGCATGTCATTCGGAAATCAAGGTGCCAGAGTCTGGAGGAAGACTGGGGAGAAGGAAATGCCAAAATGCCAGAAGTCCAGTGTCAAGTACCCACAGTCAGTGATGGTCTGGGGTGCCGTGTCAGCTGCTGGTGTTGGTCCACTGTGTTTTATCAAGGGCAGGGTCAATGCAGCTAGCTATCAGGAGATTTTGGAGCACTTCATGCTTCCATCTGCTGAAAAGCTTTATGGAGATGAAGATTTCATTTTTCAGCACGACCTGGCACCTGCTCACAGTGCCAAAACCACTGGTAAATGGTTTACTGACCATGGTATCACTGTGCTCAATTGGCCTGGCAACTCTCCTGACCTGAACCCCATAGAGAATCTGTGGGATATTGTGAAGAGAACGTTGAGAGACTCAAGATCCAACACTCTGGATGAGCTAAAGGCCGCTATCGAAGCATCCTGGGCCTCCATAAGACCTCATCAGTGCCACAGGCTGATTGCCTCCACGCCACGCCGCATTGAAGCAGTCATTTCTGCCAAAAGATTCCCGACCAAGTATTGAGTGCATAACTGTACATGATTATTTGAAGGTTGACGTTTTTTGAATTAAAAACACTTCTTTTATTGGTCGGATGAAATATGCTAATTTTGTGAGATAGGAATTTTGGGTTTTCATGAGCTGTATGCCAAAATCATCCATATTAAGACAATAAAAGACCTAAAATATTTCAGTTAGTGTGCAATGAATCTAAAATATATGAATGTTGAATTTTCATCATGACATTATGGAAAATAATGAACTTTATCACAATATGCTAATATTTTGAGAAGGACCTGTATACCTTCTGGCCTGTTAAGAATTTGGGCTTCACCAGAGTGACCTGGAGAGTGTAGGTGAGGAGAAAGATGTCTGGATATATGACTTTCCTTCCCCAACCTAATCCTGTTATATCCAGCCAGTGTCTGTGTTTTGAGTTTGTGTTTTTGTTTATTTCTCCTGGTCTGGTCCTTAGTTTACCCTTAGTTCTGTGTTTTTGACTTGTTAATTGGTTTCACTCCCTCTGTCTTCCTGCAGTCTGACCCACACCTGTTCATAGTTCCCCTGATTACCTGCTCCCTCTATTCATTAGTTTGCCCTGCTTTCCCTGTTTGTATTTAAGCTCTTTAGTTTCCATTGTTCGCCGCAGGTTGCTTGTTGTGTTAGTTCTGTCTTCCATGTCTTGTTGTTGTGTCTGGTCTGGTGTTCGGGTCATGTAAACTGCTGTCTGGACTTCATACGGACATGAATTGAAACTTGACTTACCTTCATTCCGCTGGCTCCTGGCATCATTCTCTGTACTTTGGTCCTACCACAAACCGCACACTATGACAAATCTTAGACAAGAGCTAAACAATGGCTGGGTAATTTTTTTTTTAAGAATAAATGACAGAAAAAAGGTACATGTATATGTACTAGTGATTCAAGCCCAAGTGAGTTACTACACAGTAAAAACGCTTGAACAATCAAAGGAATTTTATTTGCTGTCCTTTTTCTTACTTGGTTGCTGCATTTTGACTTAACTTTGAGTTAAGTTACATCCCCCTCACTCCTATTCACACAGAGGAAATTCACACGTATGCACAAATACCTGTACACAAAATAAATAAATAGGATTTATTACAACTAAGTGTCAACTACTATCCTCTACAGTCAAATGCAGTATTTGTCAGTGCTCTAACATGTGCACTTGGGTGTGCACAACCTTGCTCATTGATTTGTTTCCTGGGATGGGGGGAAAAAGTCCAAGTGTGAGGCTAAAAGGTCCATGCCCTCACAGTTTTTCTCAGCTAATCCTAACCATCTCTCCCTGTGACCTCATTCTCCCTTTTAAATCACTCATCTTAAATTTCAGAGAAGTAAGCTATAACCATTGCCCACCATGTTATTTCCTGTTGTAGAATTTCCAGCCTTTGTGGATTGTTTATGTTAATATACTTACGTGTGAGATTAAAACATAAATTCGTCAAAAATGGACATATCTTTGATGAGATTACTATGACTTAATCTCAACATAGCCTGTGCAACAACCTGTGTGTGTAAATCTTACACACAGACACTCCTGATCTGCAGATGTCATAATGTTAAATGAGATAGAACAAGAAACCTTTGCATCAGTTGCCGATAATCACCTTCTCATCCTGCTCACCAATACGAAAGCTGCTTCCAAGAACTGATGACAGATGGACTCTGTAAGCTGGTGGTATGATTTTACCTTGGGCATTCTCATTTTGCCTTTCTTTAGCTTTTGATAGCACCAGCAAATGTTTAGGTCAACAGTAATGACCATGAAAGTTTTTTCATGCAACTGTCTTTTAAAGCCATTCTTCTATGCTTGCTGTGATGTTTCAACAGTTTTCTTGGGCAAATTGTCCAGTAAAATTCAATGTGGTTCATAAAACTAAAATTGCCTTAGTTAAAGTTGGACGAAAATTGAGTAAGAGCAATGGTCAGCTATAGACTTTCAACTGAGATGACAGATGTGCAAGTACTTGCATCATTACGGCATCTGTTTAACCTTAATGGTTGAAAACAACGCAAACTGAAAACGTTCAAATAAGTGGGATTAAACTCGATGTTGGCAGATATTAAAGGGTGAGTTTGGATATACTGAAGTGAGCTTTTGTGAAGTTATTATCGGTAATAGTTCCCATTGCTTGTTGTGGGAAGATCTCATATCCCTGTGAGCTTGTTGGAAAATTAAGTAGGTGGTGGAAGGGTGACAATCTGCCTCATCAGCTAATTGTGAGTCCATCTGCATATTTGTCAACTGCACTGGAGGATGCCATCAACTGACAGCCTGATGCAAAATCTAAAAGTTTCCTCAATTCTTGGCAGAGCTTGTGCTCATTTTCAGATCGCAGCTGATACAACTGGCAGGCTCAAGCCTGTAAAATTCTCAGAAACATGGATGGGTTTAGTTGAACAAAATAGTTTCAAATGTAACAATATTCTGTTGTAAAATTGTAGACTGTTAGCATTGCATCCCACTGATCCCCCATCCCCATTTTCATTTTAAGTTGATTTAAGTCGGCCTAAACAGATGATGTTTGCATGTGGTTAAAAAGATGGACCCAAATGCATTGCAGATGTCTGCTCCATTTTAAAGATGAATGTTTGTTTTTGAAATGACTCACAAAAGCCAAGGAATCAGCATGAGGGAAAGTAAAGGAAATCAAAGCAACAAGCACAGGGATCTGGTATGAAGAGAATCAGTCAATCAATAAGAATCGGGTGTAACTGATTCTCATTAGGAGAATACAGCGCACCTGTGAGGAAGAACCTGATAAGGGAAACTTGAGGAGGATGACTCATAGAGCCAGAAAGATTATATAGGAAGCTGAACAGGACACAACAAAGTGATCAAAAAAGTAAATACTTACTTAACAAAATAATCTAAACCACATACAGAGAACTGAAAACAAAAAATAAGACTAAGAAACTCAACACAAATAAATGAACTGTGCATAGAACAATAATAGATAACCCAATATATTCGAGGAGCTATTTACTTTCTTAAAAGCATACAGTAATATGAGACCTTTTTCCTGCAGTTCAGAGAATTATTACTGATAAGAAGTTAATTGTACCTTACTTCCAAAAAGTCTATTTTAAGCATTCGGTCTCTCAAGAACAAAACTGCCCTAAGTGAGATTTTATTTATGCCCTTTATTAAAAAAGGGACTAAACTGAAAATTGATAACAGTAGTTGATATGGACATGGAAGAATGTCTATAAACTGGGCTGAGATGAGTGTATACCTTATGTGTGTGTGTGTTCACATAATGAACTCTTTATGGTTTATTTAAGATGATGTGGAAAACTACACTTTGTGACTCTATTTTGATCTGAGGTATGACAACTGCAGACAGGCTAAACAGGGAAAAGAAGGAATGACAGAGGACAAGTTAGTTGGAAAGGGAGAAGAGGCTGATGCATTGATAGGGCTGTATAGGTTTGTGTTTCTGTAGTCGGTATCATGTCTTGATTGTGTTTTTTTTAGCTTATGAACATTTGTGATGACATAAAGCACCTGAGGATGATGTTTTTCAAATTTTGCATTGTATTTTTTTTGTTTTTTTTTTTGTTTTTATGTTTTGGGCTTCCTGTAACAGTGTACGATTTTAATTATATTTAGTGTAGATTCATTTTGCTCTCTGCTGTTAATGGTAATTTTGCCTTTGTAAAACAGAGATCAAATCAGTGTGCATTAACATTTTTGGTAAATCACAGCAAATTACATCAGTTCAGACTTCATTAACATGAAAGAGTGGATTTTTTTAATTTGTTTTAAAGAATTGGAACATTTAAATTTGCAAGATAGATTATTCAAATCTAAAAATTAAAAATAAATAAAAAAATCAGTTATGATTGCCTGGTTCCTGCCTGTTTTAGGTCACTTTCACTGATTTCTAGACCTCTGGAAATCAGCATTGTCTTCAGGTTTTAGTCTCCAAACAAATGTTGTCAACTTGACGGGACACAACATCACACTTTAAGACTACCTCTGCTTGAATGATTTCGGGCTCTTTTGTTTTGGTGTTCCTCTGTGCTTCTTTGTAGTGTTGAAATGGTTTATGTTTCATTTCTAGCAATACTCCTTCAGTACCTCTCTTCTTGCTTCCCCGCAACTTTTCCACATCTAGTTAGGCAGACTCACCCATTCGTTGTTCCACTATTTACTGTTTATCAATATTGATTCTCCTGGTTTACTTTCTTTCTCTGTCAGATTATCCTGTCATTCTCCCTGTTGTTAGGCCAGTTTGGCTCCTGCTTGCACTTACTCAGTGGTTTCCTTCAATTTTGCACGTTCCGTGAATTTACAGATCATTGTTTAACTCACCTTAACACAATATTGCCTGGCTCCCGTCCGCATTTTGGTCCTCCACAACTAAAGCTCATGACAAAATCAAATTAATCCCTTGTACACAAGTGTCGCAAATTCACCTCAAACCACCACGCAGCTAAGGTGTATACATACCTCAAATAGCTACTGTATATGCATATTTAACACGTACCAATAATCATTTTCAGGGGAATTTGCATCTAGTCCTCACACTTATGCCTAATTATGCCTAATTTAGCTATTTTTTATACTACACATGAAGTAATGGAAAACAATCCAACATATTTGGATTTTTTTATTATCTTGAGAAAACAACATTTGTAATAAAAGGTTCTGGGCGCCGTGGTGGTGCAGGGGTGTCTGTACCCATGTACAGACACTACAGTCCTTGACGCAGCAGTCATGGGTTTGAGAACCCAGCCTGTTGATCTTCATTACATGTCTTCCCCCTCTCTCTCTTACAAAATAAAGGCCGCTAGTGCCACAACATAAAAATAAAAATTCTATTGCCTCAGTATGTTGTGATAACACAGCTTCTTTCTTAAAATTGAGAAGTTATGAAGCCTTTTATATGTTAAAAAGTTCATTCATGCGTTCGTCGTCTTCCGGTTTATCCGAGATTGGATCGCGGGGGCAGCGGACTCAGCAGAGATGCCAAGACATCCCTCTCCCCAGACACCTCCTCCAGCTCCTCTGGGGGGAGCCCAAGGCCAGCCGAGAGACATAGTCCCTCCAGCATGTCCTGGGCCGTCCCCTGGGCCTCCTCCCAGTGGGACATGCCTGGAACACTTCCCGAGGAAGGCGTCCAGGAGGCATCCGATATAGATGCCCGAGCCACCTCAAGTGGCTCCTCTCGACGTGGAGGAGCAGCAGCTCTACTCTAAGGGAGTGCCCGGCAACCATACGGAGGAAGCTCATTTCAGCCGCTTGTATACGGGGTCTTGTTCTTTCGGTCATGACTCAAAGTTCATAGCCATAGGTGAGGGTAGGAACATAGACCGACCAGTAAATCGAGAGCTTCGCTTTTTGGCTCAGCTCTCTCTTCACCACAACAGACCGGCACAGTGCCCCCATTACTAACGATCCGTCTGTCAATCTCCCGCTCCATTCTTCCCTCACCCGTGAACAAGACCCTGAGATACTTGAACTCCTCCACTTGAGGCAGGAACTCCCCTCCAACCTGAAAAGGACAAGCCACCCTTTTCCGGTCGAGAACCATGGCATCAGACTTGGAGGAGCTGATCTTCATCCCAGCCGCTTTACACTCTGCTGCAAATCGCCCCAGCGCATCCTGTAGATCTTGGATAGAGGGGGACAGCAGGACCACGTCATCCACAAAAAGAAGAGACGAAATCCACTGGTCCCCAAATCAGACCCCCTCCGGCCCTTGGCTGTGCATAGAAATCCTGTCCATAAAAATTATGAACAGGACCGGTGACAAAGGGCACCCCTGCCGGAGTCCAACATGCTCAGGGAACAGGTCCGATTTAGTGCCGACAATGCGGACCAAACTCTGCTTGTACAGAGACCGGATGGCCCCTAATAAAGGGCCCCCGATTCCATACTCCTGGAGCACCCCCCACAGGGCACCATGATGTATACAGTCGAATGCCTTATCCAGGTCCACAAAACACTTGTGGACTGGTTGGGCAAACTCCCATGAACCCTTGAGTAACCTGTAGAGGGTATAGAGCTGGTCCAGTGTTCCACGGCCAGGACAAAAACCACACTGCTCCTCCTGAAGCTGAGGTTCGACTATTGGCTGGACTCTCCTCTCCAATACCCTGGTGTAGGCCTTATCAGGGAGACTGAGGAGTGTGATCCCCGTGTAGTTGGAACACACTCTCCGGTCATCCTTCTTATGAAGGGGGACCACCACCCCAGTCTGCTAGTCCAGAGGCACTGTCCCCGAACGCCACGCAATGTTGAAGAGGCGTGTCAACCATGACAGCCCTACAACATCCAGAGACTTGAGGTATTCAGGGTGGATCTCATCCACCCCCGAAGCCCTGCCACCGCGGAGCTTTTTAACCACCTCGGTGACTTCAGCCTGGGTGATGAAAGAGTCTAACCCCGAGTCCCCAGTCTCTGTTTCCACCAGAGAATGTGTGATGGCAGGATTGATGAGATCCTCGAAGTACTCCTTCCACCGCTCGATAATGTCCCCAGTCGAGGTCAGCAGCCTCCTACGCCCACTGTAAACAGTGTTGGCGAAGCACTGCTTCCCCCTCCTGAGGCACCGGAGGGTTTGCCAGAATCGCTTCGAGGCCAACCGGTATTCCCTCTCCATGCCCTCACTGAACTCCTCCCAGGCTCGGGTGTTCATTATGGGCAATCCGTGACAAGCACAGAAGTCCAATAACGAAACACCACTCAGATTCAGATCGGGGAGGCCATTCCTCCCGATCACGCCTCTCCAGGTGTCACTGTGGTTTCCTACGTGGGCGTTGAAGTCCCCCAGTAGAATAGTAGAGTGACCGGGATGGGCACTATCCAGCACCCTCGACAGGGACACCAAGAAGGCTGGGTACTCCGCACTACCGCCCGGCCCGTAGGCCGAAACGACAGTCAGAGACCTATCCCCAACCCGAAGGTGCAGGGATGCGACCCTCTCATCTACTGGGGTAAACCCCAACACGAGACGGCTGAGCTGGGGGCCAACAAGCAAACCCACCCCAGCCCGCTGCGTCTCCCTGTGGGCCACTCCAGAGTAGAAGAGAGTCCAGCCCCTCTCGAGGAGATGGGTTCCAGAGCCCACGCTGTGCGGGAGGCGAGCCCGACTATTTTTAGTCAATATCTCTTGACATCCCGCACAAGCTCAGGCTCCTTCCCCCCCAGTGAGAAGACATTCCGCGTCCCTAGAGCCAGCCTAAGCATCCAGGGATCGGGCTGCCGAGGTCTTAAAAAGTTAAATGTTAAAAAGTTTTTAAAGTTAATTATCATTAAAAAAAAAAAATATGATAGCAAAATTAAGCCTTTAAAAGCTAAAAATGCAACATGAAAAACCACATAGAAAAATAATTTATTAATCAGTTAATGTTTGTTACAGTGTCAGAATTGTCAATACAGCAAAAGTGAAAAAAAAATTTTCATTGATTTTCACACAGTACTCACTAAGCAAATTTTACTTTATCCAAATAGCATGTCGTTGTCTCTACAAAAAGAGATTGTTTTGTTTTCTCAAGATAAAAACAGTCATTTTTATTTTAGGCAATTGGTTGAAATTCATAGGTAGAACCCCACAGAGAATGTCACAAATGCACCATTTATAAGTGACATTCTCTCAACCCATGACATTTTGTCCAGTTGTATTCACCCTAAATATGTAGTTAAAGCTTTTAAAAACGTTATAAGGTCTGGACCATGTTGACCCCAGCTTGTAACTTGCATTCACACAGGTGTTTTTTAATGAGCCGTATTAACCTCAGTTAAAATTAATCAGTGCAGTTCTGAATGTTATGAGCTTAAAAACCAACACAACCAAAAAAGCTCTGTGGATGTAACATTTTGTGAAAAGCATTTCATCCATACCCAGTTTACATGAGTCTTTCTAAATGGACTCTTCAAGAGATGTGCATAGAGTACTGCACCAGTACTGTAAAAGTGCTGTAATGACAAGCTGGTGGTGCACTTTGCTTTATATATAAAATCTCCTCACTTTCATTTTATCATACTGGTGTTAGGCTGAAGAAAGTACTTATGGTCTATCCTTCTCCACAGTACAGGTCCTTCTCAAAAAATTAGCATATTGTGATAAAGTTCATTATTTTCCATAATGTCATGATGAAAATTTAACATTCATATATTTTAGATTCATTGCACACTAACTGAAATATTTCAGGTCTTTTATTGTCTTAATACGGATGATTTTGGCATACAGCTCATGAAAACCCAAAATTCCTATCTCACAAAATTAGCATATCATTAAAAGGGTCTCTAAACGAGCTATGAACCTAATCATCTGAATCAACGAGTTAACTCTAAACCCCTGCAAAAGATTCCTGAGGCCTTTAAAACTCCCAGCCTGGTTCATCACTCAAAACCCCAATCATGGGTAAGACTGCCGACCTGACTGCTGTCCAGAAGGCCACTATCGACACCCTCAAGCAAGAGGGTAAGACACAGAAAGAAATTTCTGAACAAATAGGCTGTTCCCAGAGTGCTGTATCAAGGCACCTCAGTGGGAAGTCTGTGGGAAGGAAAAAGTGTGGCAGAAAACGCTGCACAACGAGAAGAGGTGACCGGACCCTGAGGGAGATTGTGGAGAAGGGCCCATTCCAGACCTTGAGGGACCTGCGGAAGCAGTGGACTGAGTCTGGAGTAGAAACATCCAGAGCCACCGTGCACAGGCGTGTGCAGGAAATGAGCTACAGGTGCCGCATTCCCCAGGTCAAGCCACTTTTGAACCAGAAACAGCGGCAGAAGCGCCTGACCTGGGCTACAGAGAAGCAGCACTGGACTGTTGCTCAGTGGTCCAAAGTACTTTTTTCGGATGAAAGCAAATTCTGCATGTCATTTGGAAATCAAGGTGCCAGAGTCTGGAGGAAGACTGGGGACAAGGAAATGCCAAAATGCCAGAAGTCCAGTGTCAAGTACCCACAGTCAGTGATGGTCTGGGGTGCCGTGTCAGCTGCTGGTGTTGGTCCACTGTGTTTTATCAAGGGCAGGGTCAATGCAGCTAGCTATCAGGAGATTTTGGAGCACTTCATGCTTCCATCTGCTGAAAAGCTTTATGGAGATGAAGATTTCATTTTTCAGCATGACCTGGCACCTGCTCACAGTGCCAAAACCACTGGTAAATGGTTTACTGACCATGGTATCACTGTGCTCAATTGGCCAGCCAACTCTCCTGACCTGAACCCCATAGAGAATCTGTGGGATATTGTGAAGAGAACGTTGAGAGACTCAAGACCCAACACTCTGGATGAGCTAAAGGCCGCTATCAAAACATCCTGGGCCTCCATAAGACCTCAGCAGTGCCACAGGTTGATTGCCTCCATGCCACGCCGCATTGAAGCAGTCATTTCTACAAAAGGATTCCCGACCAATTATTGAGTCCATAACTGTACATGATTATTTGAAGGTTGACATTTTTTGTATTAAAAACACTTTTCTTTTATTGGTCGGATGAAATATGCTAATTTTGTGAGATAGGAATTTTGGGTTTTCATGAGCTGTATGCCAAAATCATCCGTATTAAGACAATAAAAGACCTGAAATATTTCAGTTAGTGTGCAATGAATCTAAAATATATGAATGTTAAATTTTCATCATGACATTATGGAAAATAATGAACTTTATCACAATATGCTAATATTTTGAGAAGGACCTGTAATCATGAAACTGACAGCAGTTGTACAGAAACCCCCCAAGTTTATTGGAAATTTTGCAGATTGTGAGGAAAACGTTTTAGTGATGGTGTGATACTCTTGGTGGTAGCATTGTGCTACCAGGACCTTAAAAATAGCAACAGAAAACCTTTTCGAATTAACTTGGAGCATATAGGTTCACACAGAAATGAAGTTTTTTGGTGATCTACCTGAGTTCCAGCAGTTGTGGAGGTCCTGAAAAGCATTTAAAGCAATTAATCCTGTCCTTAGAAAGTCCGGAGTGTAGGATATATTTATATCTATTGGAATGAGTTGCAGATCCAGCCAGCCAAATAGACGTTCCTTATTTCCAACTATGGTTGTAAATAAATCTGAAATTCCTTACTGCTTTATTCCATCTGTCACCTATTCTTTTCTAGTATCATAGTTGTGCACCACAGTGGAGACTAAGAATAGGAATTTACAGTCTTTGTTTGAATAAAAGATTCCACTGAGGTCATCCAAACACAAAATCCTACAACCCCATACTAAACAAAAAATATTTAATGTAGTTATGAAGACCATATTTTACTTTTGCAGTTACCACCATTAAAGTTACAAGCTGAAAATCTAACATTTAAGATTGAGCTGTCAGAAATCTTTTTGACATATGTTATTTGTAAAATTAAAAAACAAATGATCATTATAAGAAATATATGTAAATCTAGTTCATATTAAAATGAAATAAAAAATACAACAAATGTGTAGTTTTTTCAACATTTGGAAGATATGTCAGTGGCATGGGAACAAATTTAACTGAGTTAAAACAGCAAGAATGAGACTTATTTCAAAGAACAGCTTAACTGCTGATAATTAAGGTAAGATTCTTAGCAAACTGAGGGAAATTCTGAAAATAAGGTACAAAGGATGTAGACATCAGCAAGGGGCAAGTGTAAGGACAACTCCCAAGACAAATATGGGAGTGTGCAATAACTTCCAGTCAGCGAAAAGAAGATGAGTCAGATAGATGGGGTCTCTTAGGGGTCTCATGGATTAAAAGAGATTTACCGACAAGCCTGGAAGATAATGATGACAAAATACTCATTAAATTAATTAAGACAAAATTACTGCTATTACATTAATTCAATTAGAAATAAACTAGAGTAATATGATGCAGGGAACAAAACAGGGAAACACACTGTTGACAGAAACAAAGATAGAAGGAAGGCAACTGATGGTCAGGTCCAATTACCAAGAAAAATGTCCCCTTTGGCAGATGACATGGTGTGCAAACACAGGCCTCTGACAGGTGTTTGTGTCTGTGTGTGTGTGTTCTTAGGTCAGACTTGGTTTTGGTTATAATACGTCACGTTTGTTTCTTCAACCTGACACAAAGCAGTTGAAATATTCAATGTACTGTGTTAAATGAAGGGATTGTAATTCAGAGCACAGCACATAACTGTTTGACTCCGAATGAGGAGAGCAGATTTGATGAATTACAGGGGTTGGACAATGAAACTGAAACACCTGGTTTTAGACCACAATAATTTATTAGTATGGTTTAGGGCCTCCTTTTGTGGCCAATACAGCGTCAATTTGTCTTGGGAATGACATATGCAAGTTCTGCACAGTGGTCAGAGGGATTTTAAGCCATTCTTCTTGCAGGATAGTGGCCAGGTCACTACGTGATACTGGTGGAGGAAAACGTTTCCTGACTCGCTCCTCCAAAACACCCCAAAGTGGCTCAATAATATTTAGATCTGGTGACTATGCAGGCCATGGTAGATGTTCAACTTCACTTTCATGTTCATCAAACCAATCTTTCACCAGTCTTGCTGTGTGTATTGGTGCATTGTCATCCTGATACACGGCACCACCTTCAGGATACAATGTTTGAACCATTGGATGCACATGGTCCTCAAGAATGGTTTGGTAGTCCTTGGCAGTGACGCGCCCATCTAGCACAAGTATTGGGCCAAGGGAATGCCATGATATGGCAGCCCCTACCATCCCTGATCCACCCCCATGCTTCACTCTGGGCATGCAACAGTCTGGGTGGTACGCTTCTTTGGGGCTTCTCCACACCATAACTCTCCCGGATGTGGGGAAAACAGTAAAGGTGGATTCATCAGACAACAATATATGTTTCACATTGTCCACCAAAGGTTTGGCTATAGCAGCCCGGCCGTGTATGTTGACCCTGTGGAGCTCCCGACGGACAGTTCTGGTGGAAACAGGAGAGTTGAGGTGCACATTTAATTCTGCCGTGATTTGGGCAGCCGTGGTTTTATGTTTTTTGGATACAATCTGGGTTAGCACCCGAACATCTCTTTCAGACAGCTTCCTCTTGCGTCCACAGTTAATCCTGTTGGATGTGGTTCGTCCTTCTTGGTGGTATGCTGACATTACCCTGGATACTGTGGCTCTTGATACATCACAAAGACTTGCTGTCTTGGTCACAGATGCGCCAGCAAGACGTGCACCAACAATTTGTCCTCTTTTGAACTCTGGTATGTCACCCATAATGTTGTGTGCATTTCAATATTTTGAGCAAAACTGTGCTCTTACCCTGCTAATTGAACCTTCACACTCTGCTCTTATTGGTGCAATGTGTAATCAATGAAGACTGGCTACCATGCTGGTCCAATTTAGCCATGAAACCTCCCACACTAAAATGACAGGTGTTTCAGTTTCATTGTCCAACCCCTGTAGATTAATTTGTTCGTTTGCTCACATAAACAACCCGGGTTCAGATCACATTACAACGTAGTAATGGATCTTAAAAGTATTGCCTAAGCTTTCATACGCTTTACAGAAAACAGCTTGCCGAGAGAAGACATTGTTTGCTCCATTGCCAGAATTCTCTGGTTAATTGCCAGCCTGTTGTTGCTCTGTACACAGAGGATTGTCACCCTTTCATGTATCAATGGTTGTAATAACTGTGTTGGCCTACTGCACAAAACATTTTCCAACCACAAAACTTCTAAGATTAATATTGTTTGGGTGGAGAATTAGATATGTTTTTTTTTTTAAACAGTCATGGTAAAAATAAGGTACACCCTCAATCAAGAGAAGAGAAGAGAAGAGAAGAGAAGAGAAGAGAAGAGAAGAGAAGAGAAGAGAAGAGAAGAGAAGAGAAGAGAAGAGAAGAGAAGAGAAGAGAAGAGAGAATGTAGATGTGCAAAAACAAGTAGTAATAATAAAATAAAATAACATCTCACCAGTACAAAAATACACACCTCAGATTCTAAAATGTTATCATACACTCACCATCCACTACAGGTCCTTCTAAAAAAATTAGCATATTGTGATAAAGTTCATTATTTTCCATAATGTCATGATGAAAATTTAACATTCATATATTTTAGATTCATTGCACACTAACTGAAATATTTCAGGTCTTTTATTGTCTTAATACGGATGATTTTGGAATACAGCTCATGAAAACCCAAAATTCCTATCTCACAAAATTAGCATATTTCATCCGACCAATAAAAGAAAAGTGTTTTTGATACAAAAAACGTCAACCTTCAAATAATCATGTACAGTTATGCACTCAATACTTGGTCGGGAATCCTTTTACAGAAATGACTGCTTCAATGCGGCGTGGCATGGAGGCAATCAGCCTGTGGCACTGCTGAGGTCTTATGGAGGCCCAGGATGCTTCGATAGCGGCCTTTATCTCATCCAGAGTGTTGGGTCTTGAGTCTCTCAACGTTCTCTTCACAATATCCCACAGATTCTCTATGGGGTTCAGGTCAGGAGGGTTGGCAGGCCAATTGAGCACAGTGATACCATGGTCAGTAAACCATTTACCAGTGGTTTTGGCACTGTGAGCAGGTGCCAGGTCGTGCTGAAAAATGAAATCTTCATCTCCATAAAGCTTTTCAGCAGATGGAAGCATGAAGTGCTCCAAAATCCCCTGATAGCTAGCTGCATTGACCCTGCCCTTGATAAAACACAGTGGACCAACACCAGCAGCTGACACGGCACCCCAGACCATCACTGACTGTGGGTACTTGACACTGGACTTCTGGCATTTTGGCATTTCCTTCTCCCCAGTCTTCCTCCAGACTCTGGCACCTTGATTTCCGAATGACATGCAGAATTTGCTTTCATCCGAAAAAAGTACTTTGGACCACTGAGCAACAGTCCATTGCTGCTTCTCTGTAGCCCAGGTCAGGCGCTTCTGCCGCTGTTTCTGGTTCAAAAGCTGCTTGACTTGGGGAATGCGGCACCTGTAGCCCATTTCCTGCACACGCCTGTGCACGGTGGCTCTGGATGTTTCTACTCCAGACTCAGTCCACTGCTTCCGCAGGTCCCCCAAGGTCTGGAATGGGCCCTTCTCCACAATCTTCCTCAGGGTCCGGTCACCTCTTCTCGTTGTGCAGCGTTTTCTGCCACACTTTTTTCTTCCCACAGACTTCCCACTGAGGTGCCTTGATACAGCACTCTGGGAACAGCCTATTTGTTCAGAAATGTCTTTCTGTGTCTTACCCTCTTGCTTGAGGGTGTCGATAGTGGCCTTCTGGACAGCAGTCAGGTCGGCAGTCTTACCCATGATTGGGGTTTTGAGTGATGTACCAGGCTGGGAGTTTTAAAGGCCTCAGGAATCTTTTGCAGGTGTTTAGAGTTAACTCGTTGATTCAGATGATTAGGTTCATAGCTCGTTTAGAGACCCTTTTAATGATATGCTAATTTTGTGAGATAGGAATTTTGGGTTTTCATGAGCTGTATGCCAAAATCATCCGTATTAAGACAATAAAAGACCTGAAATATTTCAGTTAGTGTGCAATGAATGTAAAATATATGAATGTTAAATTTTCATCATGACATTATGGAAAGTAATTAACTTTATCACAATATGCAAATTTGTTGAGAAGGACCTGTATATTGGGCACACCTAACTGATTGTTATCACAAATAGCAAATCAGCCAATCACATGGCAGCAACCAGTATTTAGGCATCTAGATGTGGCAAAGACGGCTTGCTAAAGTTTAAAGTGAGCATTGGAATGGGAAAGAAGGGGGGGTTATTGATTCTGAATATGGTGTTGCCCTTGGTGTGAAACATGTCTTTAGTATGTGGTAGAATTCCCTTTTAGATGGTATGGTTTAGTTAAAACAGTTTGGGTATCTTTCCAGAAGCCTCTCACAATAGTTTGCTGGGATTTTGGCCCATTCTTCCTGACATAACTGGTGTAACTGAGTCAGGTTTATGTTTCCTTGGAATAAAGCAACACAACACCACTGGAAATACAGATAAGGAACACATGGATACATGCCAGTCATCCACATGATGAAACACCCATGTGTGAACCAACTCATGCACAGGCAAACACATCACCCATCCTGTCTTTTACCTAATAGAACATGATTTCATTTAGGTCTTTAGTCAAACTGTATTTAGTGTGAGTGCCCACCCTATCAAAATGAAAACAAAACTGAGTTGAAGCATCACATCACTGATATCACTGCACAGGGCTGCAACTGGAAACAAATCTCTGTCATTCAGACAGCCCACTAGTGTTCGATCATTAGTCTTTTGATATGATAAGCTTCACTGAGCAGAACTGAGTGGGAAAAGCATGGAGCTCAATGGTTAAATGTCCTGTGATCTCTAGAGAACCACTGGGAAGTAGCAAATCTGTATTTGCTTACTACATTGCTTTAAATTAAACACACTTGCATCATCAAAGCAATTTACTTAAACCTTAATGAAATTATCAATTGAATACCATTCCCAAAAACAGTTGTATCACTATTACAATTACTTTTTTTAAATATTTCTTATGCATATAAAAAATACATTTTTCACAAGCAACGTTGTGACATCTCAGCTAAACCTGCCAACATAGCCAGAAGCATCCAATACAATTTGTCACACAAGTTTCCTCAGCCTTTCAGAACCAAGCAAGATAAAATCAATCAAGTCTGTGATCTCACAATAATCCAGCAAATTACAAAAGTAACCCAATTGTTGTATTCTCTGTGAATTTCTACAGCTCTCTCTGTTCTTGCTTATTTGTCTCTGAGGCACAGCCCTGTACGGGCAAATAGATTCACAGAGCAGTAATACCTCTGAAGATGTATAAACTTGAAGATACCCTTCAAATAAGATCCTATAGGGACCCTGCAGTGGCCTGGTTGCCTAATATTTCTGTGGTAAAAACATATCTTCATGCAGTAGATATAAAAGAGAATTCTTATCAAAAAATCATCCTTACTTTTCCGTTGATTGCTTTCTCAAACTATTTTATATCTGCCATCTGTTTCTATGGAGTTTGAAGCTGTTTTCACTTTTATTCAATTCAATTCAATTCAAAGATACTTTATTGATCCCCGCATTTGGTACTTTAGCACACAATACGTAATCTGATCTCTATCTAAACCAGGGTTCCACAATGTTTTTGGATTGGATTATGGATTGGATTGTGTTGTGTTGCAAATTTTCCAGCAAAAGTACAGATGTTTAACCATGCTCTATTTGCACATACTATATGCCACTGCAATAATTTCTGTGTGAATGTTGCACAAATACCATGGCCCATTAACAACTTAATGTAATTATTTTAACCCTATGCAGACATTCTGTCTGCACTAATGAAGAATGTCTCACTTCATCATTAAGGCTTTGAGTGGACGACATGTGTGCAGACTTGGCCCTGACTGTTTTTAGAAATTCATTCAATTCAGCTTTGCTCCACACTGATGAGTTATACTCTGGATATCTTCTGGCAACTGTATGTCAGCTGTTAGTTGTCGCACCATAGTCTGGCAATGATAGGGAATCCTTAAAAAAAAATCCTTAAACCAGATGGTGCGCCGCATGACCACCAACATCGAATCATCTGTTCTTTGTCTTAATAATCACCTTGTCTAAGAATTTCATCCATATCCTTCCAGAACTTTTTAGCCTCACGCGGGACCCCACTGCTGGAGGCCCATGTGTCCAGTTGTGGGGCCTGTGATGTCCTTCAGATGGTTCCACACCAGTAGCTCAGAGGATTTCATATCCATGTACATTTCTTTGGGACCAGGATGATGGTGGAGTGCTTGATGCACAAGGAGACCTTATGGAGTGTTCCATTAACCCAGAGGTCTGAACTGAGAAGTCGGAGTTTACGCCATCTCTGAGTTATAACGTTCCAGTTGACTGAAAGGGGGAGAAAAAGTGTAAGGAGCAACTCATCCTGCTTGTTTTTGTTTCTTTTTTTCTTTTTTTGGTATTGCTAGCAACTATACCAGCAGTCAACAACCATAAAAATGACAATCAACACTGTTGTACGCAATTAGAAATGCGATGTTTACATGACGTGAATTGAAACATTGCGTCATGTAAAAGTTGAAAAGTAGAACGTATACCACTGACTACATGTTAGATAAGAAATACAGAACTGCTAAAAACAGTCACAATAGGAAAGTCTTATGCGAGTAGAAGCCTGTTGCTCAGACTTTCCGAATCGTACTTCTGACGTTAGGGATCATTCCAATCCTACTCGGAAATCGGAATGTCCATCATGGTGGCGCCGCAGATGGTCGCCTCGGCGTGTTGGTGCGCATTGTTTTGTTTTGTTTTTTGCTTTAAAACGGTCTTCTGTGATGGTACCCGGAGCTCTCTCACCAGAGAAGAACTCATGAACATCAGGGCTACTACACCAGAGGAGTTATTTCCAACTTTTCTACCTACTGCTCTGGAATTTTTGGACATTCTGGTCAAAGGTGCGCTCACCTTTGTTCACGCGGTGAAACGCCGGAAGAGAGGGAAACGGGCTGGGGTGCTGGTACGTCTTCGCCAGCGTGGACTACGAACACCGTTACCTGGAATATTTCTCTCTAACGTGCGCTCACTTCCCAACAAAATGGAGGAACTACAACTGTTGTTGGGGAAAAACAGGGACTTTTATTCATCGGCAGTTTTGTGCTTCACAGAGACGTGGCTGTGTGGATTAATACCGGACTCTGCGCTGCAGCTGGCAGGATTCCAGCTCTACAGAGCGGACAGAGACACGGAACTCTCCGGCAAAGCGAAAGGTGGAGGAATCTGTTTTTACCTCAACAGTGGTTGGTGCAACGACGTGACAGTGATTCAGCAGCACTGTTCTCCAGACCTGGAAGCCTTCATCATAAACTGTAAGCCTTTCTATTCCCCCCGTGAGTTCGCTTCGTTCATCCTGGTCGGTGTTTACATCCCGCCGCAAGCTAACGTGCAGGTCGCACAGCGCATGCTCGCCGACCAGATACTGAGTGTGGAGCGGACCAACCCGGACTCCTTAGTTATCGTCGCTGGTGACTTTAACAAAGGTAATCTGACCCACGAACTCCCCAAATACAGACAGTTTATAAAATGTCCGACCAGAGAGGACAATATTCTGGATCACTGTTACACCACCATCAGAGACGCTTATCACGCCGTCCCACGTGCTGCACTGGGCCAATCCGACCACATCATGGTCCACCTGATTCCTGCATACAGGCAGAAACTAAAGCTCTGCAAACCTGTTGTGAGGACGACAAGGAAGTGGAGCAGTGAGGCTGTGGAGAATCTCCAGGCGTGTTTAGGCTGTACAGACTGGGATGTGTTCAGGACTACTACCAACAGTCTGGACGAGTACACAGAGGCTGTGACTTCCTACATCAGCTTCTGTGAGGACAGCTGTGTACCATCATGCACCAGGGTGAGTTACAACAACGACAAACCCTGGTTCACAGCTAAACTCAGAAGGTTAAGACTGGATAAGGAAGAGGCCTTCAGGAGTGGGGACAAAGACATATACAGAGAGGCCAAGTACAAGTTTGGCAAGGCAGTGAAAGAGGCCAAACGACTGTACTCTGAGAAGCTCCAAAACCAGTTCTCAGCCAACGACTCTGCGTCTGTCTGGAAAGGGCTCAAGCAAATCACCAACTACAAGCCGAAAGCCCCCCACTCCATCAACGACCGACGCCTCGCCAACGACCTGAACGAGTTCTACTGCCGCTTTGAAAGACAAAGGGACAGTCCTGCAACCATCTCCCACGACGCCCCCCAACAGCTGCAGCCACAATCCACCACCCCCACCTCCCCAACCTCAAGAGGGGCCTTGGCACCTCCAACCCCCACCCTGAAGTTCCCCCCCACCAGCCCCCTACCCACGCCGAGGACGGCTCTTTCCATCCAGGAGAGGGACGTCAACAAACTCTTCAGGAGACAGAACCCCCGGAAAGCTGCTGGTCCGGATTCTGTCTCACCAGCCAGCCTGAAGCACTGCGCTGATCAGCTGTCTCCAGTCTTCACAGACATTTTTAACACCTCACTGGAGACATGTCATGTGCCAGCCTGCTTCAAGTCCTCCACCATCGTCCCTGTTCCCAAGAAGCCAAGGACCACAGGGCTTAATGACTTCAGACCCGTCGCCCTGACCTCTGTGGTGATGAAGTCCTTTGAGCGCCTTGTGCTCTCACACCTAAAAGACATCACCGACCCCCTCCTTGACCCCCTGCAGTTTGCCTACAGAGCCAACAGGTCTGTAGATGATGCAGTCAACCTAGCCCTTCACTTCATCCTCCGGCACCTGGACTCCACAGGAACCTATGCCAGGATCCTGTTTGTGGATTTCAGCTCTGCCTTCAACACCATCGTCCCAGTTCTGCTACAGGAGAAGCTCTCCCAGCTGAGTGTGCCGGACTCCACCTGCAGGTGGATCACTGACTTCCTGTCTGACAGGAAGCAGCGCGTGAGGCTGGGGAAGCACGTCTCTGACTCCCTGACCATCAGCACCGGTTCCCCCCAAGGCTGTGTTCTCTCTCCTCTGCTCTTCTCCCTGTACACCAACAGCTGCACCTCCAGTCACCAGTCTGTCAAGCTTCTGAAGTTTGCGGACGACACCACCCTGATCGGACTCATCTCTGATGGTGACGAGTCCGCATACAGATGGGAGGTGGACCATCTGTTGGACTGGTGCAGCCAGAACAGCCTTGAGCTCAACGCTCTAAAGACAGTGGAGATGGTTGTGAACTTCAGGCAGAACCCAGCCCCACCTGCCCCCATCACCCTCTGTGACTCCACAATTGACACTGTGGAATCTTTCCGCTTCCTGGGAACCATCATCTCCCAGGATCTCAAGTGGGAGCCAAACATCAGCTCCCTCATCAAGAAAGCCCAGCAGAGGATGTTCTTCCTGCGGCAGCTGAAGAAATTCAACCTGCCAAAGACTATGATGGTGCACTTCTACACAGCCATCATTGAGTCCATCCTCACCTCCTCCATCACCATCTGGTACGCCGCTGCTACAGCCAAGGATAAGGGCAGGCTGCAGCGTGTCATTCGGTCTGCTGAGAAGGTGATTGGCTGCAGTCTACTGTCGCTCCAGGAACTGTACACCTCCAGGACCCTGAAGCGGGCAGGGAAGATTCTGGCTGATCCCTCCCACCCTGGTCACAGACTCTTTGAGACTCTCCCCTCTGGCAGGAGGCTGCGGTCCATCCGGACCAAAACCTCACGCCACAAGAACAGTTTTTTCCCATCTGCCACCAGCCTGGTTAACAAAGCCCGGAAACCACACTGACACTCTCCCTTTCACCCACACCCCCCTTTTTTTGCTGACAGGACACCTGTAACCTGTAACTCTATGTGTTACATTAACGCTCAGCTTGGACTCCTGCTTACTTGCACTGCTTTACTTGCACAATGATCATCTGCACTGTTGTATTGCTCTTGCATCTTATACTGCTCTATATTTACTCTCACTCACTTAAAACTGTGCACTTATATTTATATTATATTGTAGATATGTTTGTACTGTTTAATTTGTACTGTATTGCACCGACTATGCCAAAACAAATTCCTTGTATGTCCAAAAACGTACTTGGCAATAAAGCTTTTCTGATTCTGATTCTGATTCTGATTCTGATTCTGATTCCACAAACCATTCTGAACTGCCGCTGGGTCATTAGATGGGAAGATGTTTTTTAGCTTCTCGCTGTAGCTTCTCTTAGCTGCCCTGATCTGCTTGGTGAGTTTGTTCCTGGCCTGCACCCGGCCCCCACTGTGGTAAACATCTTGATGCAATGCAGCTTCCTCAGATGAAGAAGAGAACCATGGTTTCTTGTTCTTATACTGTTTTGTGCGAAGGGTCTCCTAACACGTCCTCACAAAACATTTTGTTATTTTCACTAACTTCATCCATGTCAGTGGCTGAAGTTTCAAAAACATTACAAACTATGAAAGTCAAAGTAGGACTGTAACATCTGCCTTGACTCATCAGTCCACTTAATAATAGTTTTATAACTTGGAATGAGATGAACAGACAGTGATCAAAAAGTCCCAAAGCAGCCCTTGTGACAAGCTAATATGCATCTTTTAAAGCTGTGTAACAATGGTCAAATGTGTTTTTATCCCTGGTGGGACATTTAAAATGCTATCTGTTTTTTGGAAGCTCATTAGAGAGGTTTGCGCTGTTATAATCCTCAAGAAAAATGATGAAGTCTGGATGTTTTTTCGCTTCTGAGTTGCAGGTCTTGGGGATGTAAACGATGGCAAAACAAATTAGGAGAACCCTGTCTGTAAATAAAAAGTCTATAAGAAAAATTACTTCAGGTGAGGACTACATGTCTTCTGCAGTATTCTATCCTCAGTACACCAAAGTACACCACCTCCTTTCTTTTTCCCTTCCTCCGCTCTGCTCTAAACAGCTGGAAGCCCGGCATGTGTAGTGCGTATTCTGGGGTCTGCTCAACAAACCAGGTTTTGGTGAAACAGAGGGTGGCAGATCCGCAGAAGATTTAAATTTCAGATTTTTGCCTCGTCTTCATTTATGGTTCCAGCATCGAACGGTGCTTCTCCTCATGAAAGCTGTTGTGTTTTCATTGACTCACTACCGGCTGGAGTTACGTATGTCTTAAAGCCCCACCTCCAGCCAAACTACTGCCACAACTTCGCTTTGACCTGCTTTGTCCTGACCACCCTCATGGCCAATCACTGAAAAGCAGTCTGTTCATGTCACATTTCAGCCCTGCTCAGCCCAGATGCGACCTACTGATGAGCCGGTACCAAGAAGGCCAGTAAAGGGTCAGTAAAGCCAGTAATGGAACCGGCGAAAGTAGTCAATGGAAAAGGGGCAAATGTTTTAGCCAGGGAGCGGACATTAGTCAAGTGGATGACAAAGGTGTGTGCAGTCCCTGTTTCCAAGGCTTCACAGTTGCACCTGCCCATTCACCTCATCTGTGTCTCCGGTAAAGTGCACAGAGAGCCGCTGCACTTCCAACCAAGATCAGTCAAGACCTGTGTGGTTGAAGTTGTGTTCCAAGAAAAATGTAGAAAATTGCCTAAAAAGGGCTGTCTGATGTTTAGGAGTTCCTCTACATGAAGGGACCCCAGAATTTAATGTATTTTGCACTACTTTTGCATCTGTTTGCAGTTGTCCCATCTAAACAGGCCACGACCTTCTATTACAAATACAACAGAAACATTAGTAGCAGAAAGAAAGAGAAAATGTTCCCTCACTCTTGGTTCTAATATTGAAGTATTGGTTCCTCAAGACTATAAGAACACTTCAACTTAGTTTTCATCTATTTAATGGGAAAGAGAGTTGTTTGCTAACATCCCAAACAATGCGGTACTCCCGGTTTTCCTCTCTCTGTGATAAGAGGTTGGACTAAACCAAACAGTTGATCAGGCCAGGTGACTACCCTGGTGTGTCCAAATTGCATTACTCAATAAGGACAGGTTTTGTTTATAATGCTCATTCTTTTAATTGATAGGTTTCAACCTGGGTTGTTATACCTTTTGAGACATACTTTCCCCCTTTTTGTGCATTTGTCATCTATTCTCTAGGTTTGTAAATATGAGACAAATATTTCACACAAAATGCGTGTCACAAACATCGCTGTTCTTCGAGAATTGGATGCTTTTCATTCTGACTGTAATTTAAGTATGGGTGGGTTTTGTCTAAATGTGTACATAATATGTAAACATGGATAAACTGTCAGTTTAAAGTGTAAATATCCCTTTTTCAGGACTTGCCAAAATAGTTAGATGTGCAAACTATGCCTGGCTCATTTTTTGTTTGCAATGAAGACATACATTCTTTAGTAAGTCAGAGCCAATTGTGACTGTAACATACGGTCATGCGTAAAACATTTGACATATTAAATATTCAATTCTTTCAAAAGAAATGTTCACATGTCTATATTTTAATGTTTTTGTCTTGGGAGAGAAAAGTGTTTAACTATAGATCACAGAAGAGCAATATAGATAGTGGAATTACACATGGGGGTGTCCTGATTTGTTTCACACCAGAAACTAGATTTCTGTTCTTACATTCGACAGAAAATAATAAAATGTATTTTCTCCTGTTCTTATTGTTTATTTGTATTAGTTAAATGTTTCACTATTGTTAACATTTATATGAAACATTCATATGTTCATATATGTTAGTTGCTGATTTAAGCTTAGAAAAATGAACCCAGTTTGAGACGTGTTCATAAAATGAAGCTTATAATCCTGGCTAGAGTCTGTGCTTTAGAGATTTAAAGCCTGAAGTCACAAGAGTTAGGGACATATAGTCTGACAGCTCTCCCTGCCTCCAGTCACTTTATTTATGTTCTTATACGCTGTGTCAAATAGAATCAATCACTCCCTTATTTGCTATCTCCTCTTGCTCACACAAGCACACATACATAAATGCAAAGTAATTCTCTGTCATGAAGCTGAACACTCACACAAAGTGTCCAAATCGAACCAGGAGAGATGGGCGTTGTCATTAGGTCCTACAGGCGACCTGTCATTGAACCCTGGGGTCCAATTTGCTAAAGAAGAACAAAGATGTGATTATTCTGCTATCAATAACTACTGAACTGTAAGTAATTGGGTGTTCTGGTGTGTAGAGACTTTACATGTGCACAACAGGAGAGGAAATGTGAGGTGTGTATTGAATGTAAAATGCCTGTGATCTTTACAACCTCGACATGATTAATGTTAGACGTATGTGCCTTCTGTGTAAAATGGTTCATGGTTCTTTAGAAATTCCAAGGTTACATTTCATAAACATATACCTTTGATTACTAGAACATTTTCAGTTGCATGGACATGAATACTCTATACTCATGCGGATCCATTACCTGCCTTTCTTTGTGGAAGCAAGGAACAAGTCTCAAGGTGTTCCAATAAAGGTACATTTTAGAGCAGACATTTCAAATCTGTGAGGTTATAGACTGGATTATGGTTGAAAGAGCCAATATACAGAGATTTTACTCTTAAATGAAAAATAAGTATTCATATATTAAGTTGATTTAGGCCTACGCTAGGTTGTTTAGTCCAACTATTATTACATTGATGTGTGCTTGAAAGTAAGCATAAACCTCACTGTATTTACAAAACAACATTGTTACTTATTTAGGTTTAGTTCATGTTTTTACAGTTGCCGATAGGTGCAAACTAACATCACAAAATCTGAAACACTTTTAAGTTTGAGGCAAATTCACAATAAAGTATTTTTGAATTGAATTGAATTTCAGAAAACAATTTAACAAGAAGTGAAACACTTTTTCAAGTCCCGAAACAATTTAACATTTGAGAAAACAAATTAACATTTGAAAAACCAAATTAACAATTCAGAAAACAAATCAACATTTGAGAGAACAAATTTATATTTCAAAAAACACTTTAACAAAACACGAAACACTTTAACAAATGACAAAATCTTACAGAAAGGGATTGTACCAACTCCGATATTGACCCGGAAGTGATAACGGGAGCGATAGACAGCAATCCCTGGCTGCACTGACTTTAGACTTGATGAAACACAGTGGACCAACACCAGCAAGATGGTGCACCACCACATTATGGGTGTCAGGTCCGAGCATTCTTAGCTGAACAGTTTCCTGGAAAGTGGACTGGTCATCATGGGCCAGTTGAATGGCCCCCAAGGTCTCCCAATCTGACCCCTTTTAGACTTTTATCTTTGGGGTCATCTAAAGGCAATTGTCTATGCTGTGAAGATACGAGATGTGCAGCACCTGAGACTACGGATACTGGAAGCCTGTACTAGCATTTCTCTTGCGGTGTTGCTATCAGTGTGTGAAGAGTGGGAGAAGAGGGTTGCATTGACAATCCAACACAAAGGGCAGCACATTGAACACATTTTATAAGTGGTCAGAAACTTGTAAATAACTCATGAAAGATTAAAGGTATGTTAAAACCAAGCACACCATTGTTTTCTTGTGAAATTCCCAATAGGTTTGATGTGTCACATGACCCTCTTCCTATTGAAAAAACAAAAGTCGGATTCAAAATGGCCGACTTCAAAATGGCCACCATGGCCACCACCCATCTTGAAAAGTTTCCCCCCTCACATATACTGGTCCTTCTCAAAATATTAGCATATTGTGATAAAGTTCATTATTTTCCATAATGTCATGATGAAAATTTAACATTCATATATTTTAGATTCATTGCACACTAACTGAAATATTTAAGGTCTTTTATTGTCCTAATACGGATGATTTTGGCATACAGCTCATGAAAACCCAAAATTCCTATCTCACAAAATTAGCACATTTCATCCGACCAATAAAAGAAAAGTGTTTTTAATACAAAAAACGTCAACCTTCAAATAATCATGTACAGTTATGCACTCAATACTTGGTCGGGAATTCTTTTGCGGAAATGACTGCTTCAATGCGGCGTGGCATGGAGGCAATCAGCCTGTGGCACTGCTGAGGTCTTATGGAGGCCCAGGATGCTTCGATAGCGGCCTTTAGCTCATCCAGAGTGTTGGGTCTTGAGTCTCTCAACGTTCTCTTCACAATATCCCACAGATTCTCTATGGGGTTCAGGTCAGGAGAGTTGGCAGACCAATTGAGCACAGTGATACCATGGTCAGTAAACCATTTACCAGTGGTTTTGGCACTGTGAGCAGGTGCCAGGTCATGCTGAAAAATGAAATCTTCATCTCCATAAAGCTTTTCAGCAGATGGAAGCATGAAGTGCTCCAAAATCTCCTGATAGCTAGCTGCATTGACCCTGCCCTTGATAAAACACAGTGGACCAACACCAGCAGCTGACACGGCACCCCAGACCATCACTGACTGTGGGTACTTGACACTGGACGTCTGGCATTTTGGCATTTCCTTCTCCCCAGTCTTCCTCCAGACTCTGGCACCTTGATTTCCGAATGACATGCAGAATTTGCTTTCATCCGAAAAAAGTACTTTGGACCACTGAGCAACAGTCCAGTGCTGCTTCTCTGTAGCCCAGGTCAGGCGCTTCTGCCGCTGTTTCTGGTTCAAAAGTGGCTTGACCTGGGGAATGCGGCACCTGTAGCCCATTTCCTGCACACGCCTGTGCACGGTGGCTCTTGATGTTTCTACTCCAGACTCAGTCCACTGCTTCCGCAGGTCCCCCAAGGTCTGGAATCAGACCTTCTCCACAATCTTCCTCAGGGTCCGGTCACCTCTTCTCGTTGTGCAACGTTTTCTGCCACACTTTTTCCTTCCCACAGACTTCCCACTGAGGTGCCTTGATACAGCACTCTGGGAACAGCCTATTCGTTCAGAAATTTCTTTCTGTGTCTTACCCTCTTGCTTAAGGATGTCAATAATGGCCTTCTGGACAGCAGTCAGGTCGGCAGTCTTACCCATGATTGGAGTTTTGAGTGATGAACCAGGCTGGGAGTTTTAAAGGCCTCAGGAATCTTTTGCAGGTGTTTAGAGTTAACTCATTGATTCAGATGATTAGGTTCATAGCTCGTTTAGAGACCCTTTTAATGATATGCTAATTTTGTGAGATAGGAATTTTGGGTTTTCATGAGCTGTATGCCAAAATCATCCGTATTAAGACAATAAAAGACCTGAAATATTTCAGTTAGTGTGCAATGAATCTAAAATATATGAATGTTAAATTTTCATCATGACATTATGGAAAATAATTAACTTTATCACAATATGCTAATATTTTGAGAAGGACCTGTACTAATGTGCCACAAACAGGAAGTTAACATGACCAACCATTCCCATTTTATTAAGGTGTATCCATATAAATGGCCCACCCTGTACTTTACATTACATGGACACATGTTTCCAGAAGGTGCACATTTCTGTATATCCATATAAATCCATATAAATGGCTCATCCTGTATATGCACTCTGTCCTTTTGCATAATTACTGATTAAATTACATTGAGACAATCAGCCAGTGGCGCTCCTGAGGTGTTCAGGAAGCCAAAACTGCTTAAAGCTGGCTTTCTGCTTGTCTGCATTGTTAGGTCTCTAGCCTCTCATCTTCTCCTCACAATAATCCATCAATTTTATATGGAGTTTAAGTCAAATGAGTTTGCCAGCCAGTATAGCAAAACAATTGTCATTAAAGCAAATACTGGTACTTTTGATGGTGCGGGTAGGAGCCAGGTCCTGCTGGATAATGAAATCAGCATCTCCGTGAAACTTGTCTGCAGAGAGAAGCATGAAGTGCAGTATAATGTCCTAGTAGATGGCTGCACTGACTTTAGACTTGATGAAACACAGTGGACCAACACTAGCAAATGATATGGCTCCCCACATGATCACAGATGGTGAAAACTTCACACTAGACTTCACTATTCCTTTAGACTCTGATTTCTAAATGAAATGCAAAATTTACTTTGATCCAAAACAAGGACTATGGACCACTAAGCAACAGTCCAGTCCTTTTTGTTTTAGTCCAAAAGATACTCCTGATGCTGCCTTTGGTTCAGGAGTGAACTTGTGAACGGGCACTGCACAATGATGCAGTGCACAATCATTGTTGATTGTGCACCTTTTTCCATCAGATCTTTTCCCTCCATGCAATTTTCCACCAATATGCTTGGATACGGCACTGTAGGAGCACTCAGCTTCTTTAACAGTGGCCATTTGTGGTGTACCCTCCTTGTGAAGGGCAACAGTGACTGACTGCTGGACAACTGTCAAGTTAGGCAGTCTTCTTTATGATTATTTAAATGAAAAAAATAACCATAACACTAAATTTAACCATGCTCATAAAGTAAAATAATTCAAAACCTATTTGCTCTTGCATGGTTTTATGTAATATTCTAAATTTATTTAGAAGTGGATTTTGAGTTGTCACTCACTATAAGCCATAATCATCAAAATTAACAGAAATATTTTACATGTTTTCAGCTACTGAAAATAATTAACTTTTAAGATGCACAAGTTGACATACAGTAATTTTACAAAAAACGTCATCCAACACCACATATCAACTTTAACTAAAACAAAATAAAAATTTGTATTACCCTACACCTTTTAATGTATGTGTTGTAACCCTTTGTTTCAGACAAGGTACAGCGTACAGTTTAGCCATTCAAGGTCATAACCAGCATAGACAATAAAAAACGAACTATGTGTAAATATAAACTATATTCACTAACAGCGCCTGTTTCTCAGCTGAGTTCTTGGAACTGCAGAGCAACCTAATTCTACACAGCTTTCACATTGTTTTAATATCTCTGCATTCTAGTGGTTGATCTGTCATTATAACATTAATCCTCTACATTAACTGTCATGAGCCAGATTAGGATCAAACAAAGGAGCCCAGGAAATCTGCTTTATGTTCTTCCTGTTCTCCCTGACATTGATTACATAACCCTGCCTTTACTTACATAAGCGTCATTAGTCAGCAGTAAATTTCAACCTGCTAAAATGCATTAGAAACACATTTGTTTGAATGAGATTTATTGTGCAACATAAATATCTTTGTCTCCAGCTATAATCCTGATGACCATCTTGCAAGGGCAGGGCAACAATAGGAAGCATCACAATGTTAATGTTTTACAGTATCTGTCAGCAGAATATCTAACAGTTTTATGCTTGGGTAAGTAACAGCAACAGTTACATTTTGTTTTAGTTTTTGCTTCTGCCAAACAACCTTTTAATGTTTCAAAGTTTCAATAAACAGTACCCTGTTAGCAAAAAATATATACTTTTTTCTGCTTCCGATTGATATAAGCCTACAAATTACAACCCTAGCATAGCTCATAGACTAAATGAATTGTGCGTGTCATTGTGAGTCAGTCGCCACTACCAGGCAACTGTGCCAAGGCTGCGAAACGACCAGCTGGTGCAAAGAACATTACATCCAAAAAAATGTGTTTCCAAGGCATTTTACATTTGCATGTGAAATTATTTAATTCTGCTCCCGAGTATGCACTCTGTTAGCCAGTATCAGTTGCAAACGGATAGAAACACGACTCCATGCCTGGCAGGTATACCGAAATGACAGAGTAAATTTCTCTCATTAATTTCCTTTGCATATTAAATCTTTGAGCTCAAGGAAGAATTTGTGCAAAGAACAAATAGCCCAAATATTTATATTTTGAGCAAATTTGGGTCTTAAAATCTGACTTTATAGTGATAGAAAGCAAAAACAAAATATATTCTGTTTGCCATTGATGCACCTTCCTGTTTTTTCCAAAGCCCAGGCATGAGGATTTGATTTTTTAGGCAGGATCTTTCACTCAATCATATCTGAGTCCTCAACAGTGTTGTTATGATTCATCACTACCATAGATGTTTTAATTAGTAAACTTAAATGCTGGTTAAACATTAAAGTTAGTAGTTGCATTGTCAAAATGGAAGAATTAAAGAGTTCATCCTATCCTCCTGTGGAGTGCCTGTTCGATCTGTACCAAGGCTTTGGTAGCACAACCCACTTAAACAATAATATACATTATATACTAAGGATTTTTTTTTATGATCAACTGAATAAAAAAACATAATATGAATGTAACCCAGAATCTAGGATTTTCGCTTCAGTTTTTCTTATGTTTTTCTTATTCTCTATTTCTATTCTTGCTCTTTTCCAGGTGCAGCTCCTGTATCTTGTTTGCTGATTAATGCACCTGTTTTCCCTTCCTCTTACTTTACAGTTCAACTGCTTCTACTTATCAATTATCACAGGTGTATTTATGAGCCCGCTATTCCTTTCATGCTTGATTGAGTGTTTAGTTTTAAAATTTGTGAAATTGGTCCTTTTATTCAGTGTTAATTTTTACATGGATCCCATTTCCAGTCTGGAGTCAGGCAGGGTTTTATGAGTGATCACTTGGTTCTGTAAGTACATACTTAGAAAGCAGCAAAATGTACAAGGAGCATTGATCAAAATAAAACCTTTCCCAGGGATCAACCTTGAAAACTGGGTCTTTAAACATAAGCTCCGCATGGCAGAATATACATTTAAATCTGCATCTGCATCTATATAATGCCGACCATTGTGAGTTTATGCAAAAGAGGTTAATGCTTGTGAGATAAGAATGAGTGTGCAATTTTGCAACCAAGAAGGGACAATGCAATTAGCTGGATGTTATTTCCAAAAAATTATAAAATGAACAAAAAGAACTAAAAGCCAAAGTAAAAAAAAAAAAAAAACTGTTATCTTTCATCTTAGTGGTTCAAATTGTGTACAGCGTGAAGCCAACAATTAACAAATTAAACAAATTATACCTGACTCTCTTGGCAGAAGAGGCATCCCAGAGTTCCGTCCAGTTGTCTTCAGCAAGCAGACATTAAACACATCCCTTCAATGGACAGGATTTTCATACCCATCTGAGAAGGCGAAATATCTGGCTCCTATATATTTGGGTAACCCAACACAGAGTCATCACTAATGAAATCGTGTGCACGACACTTATTTCCATATTTCTCTCCACCTTTATTCCCTATTCAAACACAACATTGCGAGTCCAAAGGATATTAAGTTCTAAAGCTGCAGCAGAAACAATGGGTCTGCTGCCATAATTATAAGTCATGGTTGCATTAATTGTGTAAGAGTGGTACGCATGTTTTTGGTGTAACAGGGATTTTAAAGGAATACACAACACCAGCCTATTGAATAAAAACATGACAATACAAATAACACACCACAAATCATATTTTCGCATACATAGAGATTTGCAGATTGAGGCAACTTGGGGTTCAAGGAACATGACATGGTGAGGAAGCTGGAATTAAACTGACAACCTGAAACTATCAAACAATTAATCAGCCCACCATGAGCCACAACCAGATGTAGATGTGTAAATGATTAAAGAATATTAATAAATAACATATGTCACTACGGATTTGTACAGTTGATAGCAAAATATCTTCATACATCTGATCATAAAACATTGCAAAACAAATCTGCTCTCTATATGTTTAGTTGCTTTGCAGGTATGCCACGTTGGCAGTTCTTGAATGACTATCTCTGTAAAGTACAGCACAGAAACACTTCCTCCCTACAGTTCAGTTGTAATTTAATTCCCAGTGGACTGCAATTTTGCTATCTTACTATGAGTACGTCCAGGGTCATAAATGAGACCAAGACCTATACTTTTTACCATAGTTTTCTATTCAACAAACCAGCATCAGAGACACTGGTAAGTTAAAATTATCAATAAATGGGCATAAAGTGGAGCAGATTCAAAGCGTGTGAGATCCTTGATAAGCCCTTTATGAAGTGGATGATGGCTAAGCCACACATTGAACATAGGTTAACACTTAATCAAAAAGCATGTATCTTAGATGTGATACAGTGTGCAATCCTGTTTTACAATACACAGGATGAGCTGATAAATGACCGCATTGTGAAATGAACTGGGAGAAAAACTGGGGGAGACAGAGGAGAACCAATTTGAGATGAAAGGGAAGACATCAGGGATGGAGAGAGAACAGTAAGACCATAAAACATCCCCTGCCCTGCTGTGCCTGATTCCTAATTGTTTTTCTCTGTTGTTCACATTTATTACTTTGTATTCTGAAACTGAGGATACATGACAAATAGGTTTTGACAGTTTACATCATCAGATTTAAATAGATTCACCTTTATTTGGTTGTACTTTATTTCAACGTGTGTGTTTGATTTGGAATTGTACTGTTAGAGCATAAAACTGGAAACAAAGAACAGAGTGTTTTAAAACTTTATTGATCTTTGTTTCCTTTGTGGAGAAATTTTGTTTTGTTCTCCTGTAAAATCTCTTCCATCAGTGCTTAAGCCCTTTAACATTGGTGAACTTCTTTAAAATAAATGTTATGATTTTTATTTTTATGCTAAACAGTTGGTTTACACAGAATTTTCTATTTTGTTATTTTGAAACAATCTCTTTGAAAGTAAGACATATCCTGCCTCAAAAAAGTATTCTTACCTTTTTCAATTTTCTACATATTCCAGCATCAAACCTCCATGTATTTTATTGGGATTTTATGTTATCCATTTATACCCAGCACCTCTGAGTCAATAATTTGCAGTCACATTTCCCTGAAATTATAGCTGCAAGACATAGATAGTACAACTCTTGTCCATTCTTCTTTGCAGTATAGTAAGGATCATCTGACTGAGCTTCCCAAATCCCCAATGCCCAGAATAGGACACACAATCTTCAACAGGTTAAAGATGTGACATTCAAGATGAAAGTCAGGATCAAAGCTAAGAGCATGAAGGTGGAAGTTTGAATCACTTCTTCCTTCAGTGGTCATTTGGAATGTCAGATCCTTGGCAAAAATAACTGTTAAAGACCTGACAAGCACACATTTTTAATGCAGTTTTATTCCCAAATGTCTTTAGCTCTGCTCTACAGTCACATGACAGCTAAAAACTAAACTAGACTGTATTGGGTAGATGGTAGAGCAACAAGGAAACACATATGCATAAAACATAAAACACACTATGACACCCATATATAAAACCAGTGCAACTAATCGTCTGGAGATGTTATCCAGCTAATTAGTAAAGCTCTCAATATGAATCCAGCTATTCTGTGAAGGCCTCAGAGGTTTGTAGAGATTAGTGAACAAATAGCATCATAAAGACCAAGAAACACAGCAAACAGGTCAGTTATAAAATTGCAGAGAGGTTTAAAGCAGGGTTAGGTTGTAAAACAAAATCCCACATCTCACAGAACATTGTTCAATTCATCATCTGATAGTGGAGAGAGCATGGCACAGCTGCAGACCTACCAAGACATGTCCAACCACCTAAACTGAGAGGCTGGGCAAGGAGAGCATTAACCACAGAAGCAGCCAAGAGGCCCATGGTAAACCTGGAGGAGCTGCAGAGATCCACCAGATTAACTGACTGAACTTCCACAAACTTTTATGTAGTGGCGATTTATGAAAAGGCTTGAAAAAAGATGTTTACAGACACTCTTTCTCCAATATGACCGAACTTGAGCTACTTTGCAAAGTAAAAATGAGTAACAGCCTCAGCCTCTAGATGTGCAAAGATGGTAGACATATGCCCCTTTTTCCATGGGCTCCACTTTGTCCCTCGCCACTCCACTCAGTCTGCTTTGCCACCATTTCCTTTACTGGTTTTTCCAGCCTGGTACGGGCTTTCTTGAGCCTTGCTCTTCAGCAGGTCCAATCAGAGCTGAGCAGGGCCGAAATGTGACACGAACAAGGTGCTGCTCACTGATTGGTCATGAGCGTGGTCAGCCATATGTCAGTGGCATGAGAAAGTGTTCATCGAGGTAGCGAAGAGATTGACAAGCTATGGATATTAAACTCAAGTGCCACCGCAAAATTATTAAGAACCACAAGGGCCAGAGTAGGTCATACCGAAAGGCTCCAAATCATTTATAGGCCATCGTCCCACGAGTTTTTTTTACGGCAGGGCGTTCTGGACTCTGCAACCTCACTGTTTTAAAAGGACATGATGTGTAACGGTGAGTGTTTATTTTGCTTTGCACAGCACAAGACGCTGAAATGCGCAGGTGCGTCAATGGAAACACTACAGGTTAAGTGATGACCAGAGCGAGATAGAATGGAGTGGAGCCGTGCGGTGCTGGAACCGTGAATGGAAAAGAGGCATTACACCTAAAGATTTGCAGCTGTAATTTCAGCAAAAGGTAGTTCTACAAAGTTATTCAAGGGGGTGAAAAACTATGCATGCCACATTTTCATGTGTAAAGATTTTACTTTCAGAATTCTGCCCTATTTTTGTTGGTTTATCACATAAAATTCCAATAAAACACATTGAAGTTTGTGGTTGGAACATTACAAAATGTAAAAAAAGTTTCGGAGAAACACATACTGGAGCAATATAATATCCATTTAGGACTTGTTCAGCTCCCAGGAAGAAATAAAACATAACAAATTGTTCATATGTCAAGTCATTTGAAGAACATTCGTTCTTAGCTCTTATCAAAGCATTTCGCTTGAGAGCTTGCCTTTATGCAGGGGAATGTCCCTGGCAGCATTAGCATCCCTCATCCCCACTTTGTTTGTCCTTGCTCTGGCAGGATTTAAGTTTTTATCAATGTTTGAATTACTGGGTCATAACAACCTCTTTCCATTGCTGCACGGCAAGATACCACATTACAGTCATTTATCCAAATCCAATCGTCTCACATTGTCAAACACACAAAGTGGCGCTTGCCCCGGCAGCCGCCGACACGGGGCGCTGTCTCACATCTGCAGTCTCTGCTTACATTAAACAGTGGGAGCAGATGCACGCAGTGGCACATCTGTGAACACAGAATTACAGCACAGATATGAGCCCAATCTGGAGTTAAAATGGTGGAAAGAAGGGGTGAGGTAGCGGGGGGATGTAGCTGTTTTGAATTGTGTCATGATTACTTTTCACTATGGAGATGATGCCTGCAGGCTACTTGTATGACATACACCAATAAATCCGTGTGTTGTCTAACACAGTGACACAAGCAACAGTGTAACATCAGGAGGTTATCACAGCAGTTGAGTGTCTAATAAAACTCAGCTCTGCTGCATCTGTTGGTACAGGGAATTATCTGGTGTACTCATGCATCTGCAGTGGTAAATGAAGGAGTTATGCATATTTCCCTAACTAGGCCACAGGGGAAGAAGGGAGGGAGCATGATGCGGTTGAAGGAGGTAATGTGATTGCCAAGACATGCAGAATTCCCACTTTAGCTGTGGCTCTGTGTATTGGAGAGAAGAGAAGGAAATAAAGAAAAGATGCATGAAGAAAGACAGTGGAAGATGAAAAAGCAACCAAAATTCTAAGACTTTAAATATTAAAACATGGGATGAAGCTTGACTTATTTTTTGCCCTTCTACTTTTTTCTTTCTCTAACTGACCCATAACACAGCAGCGATGGATAACTTCTTCCTCCTTTTCATTCCTGTGTACAGCTTTCTTAACTCTAAATCCAAACAACCACAAACATGAGCATGCGCTGTATTGCGTCGCGAGCAAGGTGGCACACTCAGAGGCCAGTTTGTGCAGAAGATGTATGGATATTTTTCAGGTTACGCTGCAGTTCAGATGCTCACATAGAGGAGAGGCAAAAGAAGAGGCAAAGGGGGGCTGGAAGAATGGGTGCTTTTGTTGCTATGCAACCAGGCTGTGCTGTTATAGAGTATAAGCATTCGCTCTGATATGACTTAATGCATGTCTACACACTTTCATGTACACACAAACATGCACGCACCCACGCACATGCAAAAGGTGCTTTAATCTGACACACAAACAAGCGTTCAGAGGTATCCTTGTCTGTGTGATCCTGTTGTATGAAACTCTCTCTCTGCCTCTTTGCCATTGAGAAGTTAATGCTTTTATTGGCTGTTCGTCCCCAATTGTTTGATTGTGCCTCTGTTGTCATTGTGATAGAAATCCCCCCTAAGGAATCCTAAATCAGAAAAATAATCTGAACTCTTGTCAGAAAGTTTTGTTCTGCTCCCATGTGACTGACCAGAAAAGTCTCACAAATGTATAAACCAGTCTGCAGGTAAATCTCCAGTAAAAGTAGTAGCTTGGGCTTTCAGTTTTTGATATTAAATAAATATACCTGAGTGTTCTCCGCTTTTGATTTAATAGGCATATTCATGTTTAACACAGGCATTATTCGTTGTAACAAGTACTAGGATAGCACTGTTTATTCTTAAATTCTTATCTTCAGGCTAAACAGATCAGGAAAAAACACCCTCATGTGACAAGAATGCAGATGTAAGTTTAACCATGTTATGATTCCAGGACTGCCAGTAAAGACCGGCAAGAACCTGCACTTGTTTCCAGATTGTCCGGATCGTCACTGGTAGCAATAATTAGGCCAAGACACTTTATAGAGTTCTTCGGGGGGGGGGTTTTGGGGTGTTTAGTTTTTTTGTATCTCTTTTAGATTCCTTCCATCTGATTAAAAGCCAAAAGAGTGCAAATTGCTATTCAATTCAATTCAATTCAAAGATACTTTATTGATCCCCGAGGGGAAATTAGAATTCCAGTACAACCCATCCGTGACGGGTCACCGAGGCTTTGCTGCCCACTCACAGGCGCTGCCCTTACATCCTATACTGGTTTGTTTACACCAGTATGAATGAGATGCGAGTAGATAGAAGGTAGTGTTCAACATTGTGAGGTAATGCAGTTCAAAGTTAGTGGAGGAGGGCTTTTTGTCAAAACTGTCAAGAAGATATTTGACAATGTCAGCGAAGAGAAAACAGATAAGGTTTAAATAATTCATTGGCTGAACAGCACCAAGACCAGCTATTGAGTAGGGTGTTATTTTATCAGCATGGAATTTGGCATTATTTCTTTACCATTATTGCCTGCTTTTGTTGACTATGGTGGTTGGTTCAGTTTTCTCCTGTTGTTCCTTTCCTACTCTGTTCATTACACTTTTCAGCAGTCCATCTCTCTCCCTGGAGTCCTTGGCCTCTATTTCGAACATCGGCTCTTTCACTCTCCAACACCCCCACCCCAGCCCTTTTTTACCCCACCCCCACCCACTCTCTTGGTCTTCAAAGCAGCAGGCAGAACTCTACAGAAGCTCTGCAGCTCTTGAAATATAGATTTTATCAACAGTGGGATGCTGCCTGCTGCACTGATACACTTAAAGACAAAAACACACTCAGCTTTATGTCTCTTGGCTTGTTAGTTAAGGAAACAAGGGTAATCTCTCAATATAGCAAAAAAAATATGTTATTCATTGACTTATTTTACTGTGTTTTTTACTTTGATAGTATTAGTTCATTAGTATAGACTGAACTGCAGCCTTTGTGAATATCATTCCAAACCTCTAAACTCTGTTACTGCTGATCTCAACAAACGTTGCACAAAAAAGCACAAAACTGCACTGAACTGAAAGAAGCATTACTAAACAGAACATGTGTACACCCCAGAAATCTATTTCAGAACAAATGAATAGTTCCCTCCTGTTATTTGCAAGAAATTCGTCATCAACTGTTTGTAATCTGTTTCTAATTGAACTACCAGAATACAAAAGTCTGTGTCTGAGAGACAGTTATGCCAGATGCAAAAATAAAATAAAAAGGAAGTTGTCTGCACAAATAGAAATTGAATGGTATTTTAATAATTTCTTAGCCATAAAAGCTCATTCTTAGTTATCTAATAATAGAAAGTCTACAACTGGTGACCTGTCCAGGGTGTACCCCGACTCTCGCCTGCTGGAGTTAGGCCCCACGACAAGATATGGAAGAAGCGGGTATAGAAAATAGATGGATGGATTTTCTCTACTTTATGTAAACAAAATGTGTGTAAAACTATTTGCCATAGCATTTGTAACAAAAGGTCTACTATGCTCATTTAAAAAGTGTTTTCAATCAAACCTTTTAATGGAAAAAATAAAGACTAGTGACCAAAATATTCGTCGAATCGCAAACAAATTCCTAAGAGGAATTTTCTAAAGATTACAAGGAAATCACAGAGAAGAAAACAAACTAAGTGAATAAGACAGAACGAAAAGAAAATAAACTGGAAGAAGGCATTTGAGGAGATTGAGGGGAGTTTTCTTTTTCATGACTAACTAGTCCCTACTGGAAAACACACAAAAAAAATTCGAATCTTCTTTTATTTCTGCAACCATTAGCAGAAAAAAGCGGTGTTCTTGCTCGTCCCTTGTGCTGCTGGTGGCTGATGAGGGAATGACGAACAGGTCGGTAGATTGACGATAGGCAAGCTCCACCCAAAAGAGAGAGAGAGAGAGATCAGCAGTTTCACTGACAACAGGTAGGGGAGCAGCTAAGAGATGGGAGAGGGACACGAGACTACCACAAGTCAGCCAAATCATTAAACATTTATGTTTAATAATAAAGCAAAACTGTTCATTGCATAGCATCTATTTGGATCTGCAATGTTCTTATTTGGTTCAAATTTCTAGAAGCAAATTTATGAGATCAGACTTGCAAATTGATGTTGGATGCAAAGGTCTGACTCAAAGTCTCTGCTGTAATTCTTCCTAAAGGTGCTCTGTGGTCAGGACTTTGTGCAAGGCAGTCAAGTTCTTCCACTCCCAGCTCACTCATTCATGTCTTTATGGACCATACTTTGTGACCTGGTGGTCATCTTGGAACAGGAAGGGGATACCCCATACTGTTTCCACTAACTTGGGAATATTAATTTGTCCAAAATGTTTTGGTAAACTGAAATATTAGCAGGTTCCTTTAACTGTAACTAAGGGGCAAGGCCCAACTCCTGATTAACAGCCCAACACCAGATAAACCTCTGAACCACAATTTACACTTGACACAATTCAGTAAGACAAAGGTTGTTCTCCTGCTAAAAAGACTCATGCCAAAGACTCATGCACTGGATTGCCAGACAGGGAAGCATGATTCCTACCACTCTACAATCCAGTGTTTAACACCACTGCATCCAACACTTTGCATTGGACTTTATGATGTGAGGCTTGGATGAAGTTGCTCAGCCATGTGAACATACTCTGTAAAGCTGCATACACACTGTTCTTGAGCTAATCTGAAGCCCTCATAAAGTTTGGAGGTCTGTAGCTACTGTATATCTTACAGAAGGTTGGTGACCCTGCTTTGTGATTTTATTTGGCCTACCGCTTTATTGCAGAGCTGCTGTCATCCTGAATTGCATCCACTATGTGATAATACCAATAACAGTTGAGTTCTGAGAGCGACCTACCTTTCACAACTGCTCCTCCTATTTCCATCAGTATTTTAAGAATCCATTTGAACAAGTTTACAGCACAGCAAATGCAAGTTGGTAACTGCAGGGCTATCCCGAGCACTTCTCTATTGGTTTACAAGAGAGCAGACCATTTTTCCACTGAGATGCATTTTGGGAGAATGGGCCTCTATGGTTTCATAGTAAACTGGGCTTTCATGTAAATAACTCTCATGGGATGCTTGTTCCATGCCACTGTCTCTTTCTGTTTTATCATTGCCATTTCCCTCCAGTAATTCTTGTTCAACCACATGTTCAAGCTCTTGCTTTCATTTCCTGTCCTCAGTTTGTTCATTATTGATTTGTTTCAAAAACCTCTCACATCCCACAGAGTTGCCCTGCTCTACATCAGTACGTTTGTGGAGCAGGATTTTAGTAGTAAATTTTCTTGACTGACAACAGCAGTTGCGGGTGACCCTATTGTCTGGGTGACGGCCATTATGTTGTCAGAGAAGCACTCAAGCTAATGGAGAAGCCATCTTGATGATGATGATGGTGTGTCCCCTCCATCTGCAGTTGTTTTTTACTCTGTACGCATCTAGATATGCATGCATAGCATTCATAAACAATGGCACCTTCATTCATCTGACTCCAGCTATAAACTGATGACACTTGTACTTGACCTCCTCTTTTACTCATTTGTCGATGCACGCATAGGCACAGTTGCATTGATGGGAACTCCAGGAGAGCCCTGTCCCCTATTGATTAAAGTTTTATGGAGGACAAGTAGTTAATTTCTGTAAGCAAAAAGAAACTGCAGACAGTGTGATAGGCATGAGCTGTTTTTGTGTAGCAGACTTATGCACTCGGTGTACTCCAAGCAGAAATAAATCATGATCAGTCAAATGGTGATGCCACATAAATTTTTTAACACAGATGGATACTAAGAAGGCTTGTGCTGAAAGGAAAGCAGGTTAGTACACATTAGTTGAAAGGATTTGCATGTACCAGGGTACCATTTTTACTGTTTTGAAGCCGTTATATGTCTGTCACAATATATCTGGCTCTCTATATTGGTACTTTCCAAGCACTGCCAGATCTTTGCAATAAGTGACGTAGGAAATCGAACATGTCAGTCTGAGGAAATATCACTGTGGGGTAGAAAGGAGCATGATGGATGGTTGATGGATGTATGGATTCAGCTGGTAAGCAAAGAATGCCATGTATGTTGTGCATTTTAATTCAGTAACAACTTTCTCAGGATTTATGTCACTTTTTATCCATCCATGCGTCAATCCATCCATCCATCCTGCCAATGAGGAAGTTTTTTTTTTCTGTGACCCAAACACATGAACACAATGTGGCATATATTTGTGCTAAAATGCACACCACAACTGAAAATGTTTAAAGGCATCAAGTCTCTTTCACAAAACTTTAACCGACAAAGATGAATGTCTCTCTCAACTGTCTCAGGTCATATCTAAATCAAGCAGGCGAAATCCTGTCCATGTGAGTTTTCAGAAATCAAGCCCGGTGTGAAGTGGAAATGAATGCAGTCAATGTAGGACATTACATGTTGAATATCTTTGTCAAACATATCCCTTTCAACATTTTTGTTTTATTCTATTTTCAAGTAGTAATTCTGCAGAAGAAACTACCCTCTGGTATAGTAGCAGGACAAATTTACACTGTGTGTAAAAGAGAAGTTGCTGCAGAACAGGGTTTTACTATTTAGAGAGAAAATAACAAATTAAGTACAATAAGATTACAGAGTTGACACTTGGAACTGTTATTAGCGACCTAAACAAGTGATTAGCAGAGTTAGCAATACTAAAACAGCAGTCTCTGTGTATATGCAGAATTAGGATGCTTACCTTAACCATGAGATTTCCAAAAGGCTGCTAAAATTTCCAAATCCAGCATGTTGCATGACTTACTGAGGTTAAAAGCTCAAAATGTGAAAACAGAACAACTTTGCTGTACTCAATTCAGCCTTCCTGTTGTCTGCTTTAAAACTCTCACTCTCGTTCTCTTACAGCCTGAGTGAACTGCAGACATGTCTGGGCATGCAAGACAAAGACCAGTTTGGCAGCCACTTGATTTCACATTGATGAAACAGAGATTAGTTTTCCAACTCGCAGTTTTCTAGAACAGTAAAGCAGATTAAAAAAACAAAATATGACAGCTGTAAACACTATTGTTTTATACACTGCCTTACTTTCTATAAGATAACAACTTTTGGTTCTTGACAGTGGATGATCTCCTGCATCTCACCTTATCTGTTGCGTCCTCCTCTTTTTATTATTTAGCGCTGCTAAATGCAGCACAATAAACTTGTATGAAACGTGTAAAATGCCTGAGAAAAAGTCAATGCTATCTAAGCATACTGTTCAGTGATACAGCAGATTCTCAATGGGATTCATCATCTGTTGAAACTGATGATCAGAAACCTTTAGAAAGGTTTGTTAATTTGCATAGTTTTTTTCTTCAACTATATAATGTTTTTCGTAATTGTTTTATGTGGTAGATGATAAATGACCAGACTCTGCTGATATTTCAGCATTCTGGCTAAGGTTCGGGACCTGATGTGGGAATATCCTGTGTAAATTGCCCTTCCACCCTGGAATGGGATTTCCCACATTCATCAGCTTTGAACCACTATAGATTAGTTCTGGCAACTGAATTATGTATCTGATTATTTCACTTTGTCCATATACAGGGTAATCGTGTTTAATGACTAACTGATGGTTTTTAGTGTCATTACACACTAAACATGCCATAGTTTGAGCCTTCAGAGGTCCAAATGGCACAGCTTTTAGATTTACCTGCTGTCTTATAGTAAAGCCACCTAGTGTGCAACCCAAATCTTTCAACATTTCCAGTAAAGAGGTTTTTACCATGTTCTTAAAGATCCTCTTTTTGCTTTTTGTGTTGTTTTTATTTGATAAAATACAGTTTTATATCAGACCAAAAAGCTTGAGTAAATAGGATGAGATGTTTCTAATTTAATTTATTAATGAAAAATAAAACACAAAACAACCTGCCTCTGTGTGACAAGATTGTCAGCTGGCATCACACACCTGTAGTGATTGGCAATGAGTATTTTATATTGATGTGGAGAAATTTAAGCACATTCTTGCAGCTTGTTTTTAATTCAACACCCTTGTAAGGGTTGTTGAAAAGCCTGTTTAAAGTCATGCTACAGTATTTAAATCCGGTTTAAGTCCAGATTTTGACTAGGCTACTCAAAAACTCTTTCATTTTTATTTTTTTGAGCCAGTGGAATGTAAGGCATTCCTAGAGCAGGTTGTTTAAAACAAAAATAATAGAAAATAATAATTTTCTGGCCTGTGTCATGTGCCCAAAATTGGGTGTTGCCTCTGTTGGACCACTTGTTGCTGAATATTGGACTACTTGCACAGACACCAGGCCTCCTGGTGCTTTCGGCCATTTTGTATCCAGGACATGGCGGCTGATATGACACGCCCCAAGTCTGACGTCACAGGGCGCTATATATGGAGGCCTCCATGTTGAAAACCCTGCCTTCAGCTGGAAATCTTGACACGGTTACCACGCAACTGAAGCATCCTCTGGAGAAGAAGAGATCCCACGTGGAGTCTTCATTTATTCTCTCTTGTTGGCCAACGAACAATTCATAACTGAGGTTTCTGGACTAGGAAGGCCAGAAATTTCACTTTGCCGATCAAAGACGTGAGTTTAACACGTAACTAAAAACACGGAGTTCGAGGAATGAACCGCCACCGTGTTTTCATCCCAAGTCGACTTTGATGGTCAGATCATATTTTTCCTTTTCGTCAAGAAGGCCAAAGGACGGGGACTGACCGCTTTCCTGGAGTTGAGCTGCGGACGCGCACAACGCTTCAACCCCCCATCTTTCCCTCCCACTCGCTGACCCAGAAGGAAACTTCACCAAGTAAAACCCATCCTTTATTTCTATTTCTTTATTAGAAGGCCTGGGCAGGGTCAGAGGTTGTAGAAGCGATCAGAATCGCTAGTTAGGATCTCATGTGTTCTGAACGATATATGCATGTAACCTTGTTATTGAAACTTTGATGTGTTATTTTGATATCTGGAGCTGCCGCGTTCCTAGCTCTGTGCGTGTTTTACCACATGAGAGTCAACGCAGGTGTGTGGTAAGACTGGACTGTTAAAATCACCTCATGGTAAAATTCTCCATTTTCCTTTGTCTTCAACCTCACTGCTTGCTAGCTTGCCGCCAAAAGGTTTATAACTCTTTGTCTGCTCAGGAGTTGGGGGAAGTTTTATGATCAAGACATCACTGAATACAGTTGGAGTTGCGCCCCCGCCCACTCTCCACTCACCCCACACCTCTTCGCCATATTCTCAATTTTGCCATAAATTCTGGTTGATTCAACACCCACTGCTGTGTTCTTTATTTTGCTTATTTAGATGTGTTACCCTTGTTATGTAGAATTTTGCATGTTGAGTAGGTGAAGATTAATAAATATGCACATAGATAAAGAGAGAGCGTTTTGTGTTCATTGTGTGCAAAAAGTGATTTGTCAGTCAAGATAAGGTTAAAAGTTCCACACGTTTCGGCAGAAACGGTCGATTAAACAGTAACATCTCCGGTAATAGTTATTAATTATTACTGAGTATTTAACTGTTGTAATTGTCAAAGGAGTTGAGCCGCAATTACAACACCAGAAACATCTCTGGTCTCGATTCATAAATGAGGATTTTGGTTAAGAAATTGATTTTGTCAAATTATGATTTGTAATTATAATTATTGATCAAGATTAATCAACCAATAATCATAACCCCCAACACCTCTAAGAAGTCTGTATGACTTCAATAAAATTAAATTAAATGTGAAACTTGAACGTTGTTTTGATGATTAATCTAAATAACGAAAATACTTAACTACTAACACAATAAAACCAAAATACATGCATTAAATATATGAGTTAAAAAAGGGTACAAAACAGAAGTATGAAGGTATGAAATTGGTCTACAAGTGAGGGCCAAACTGACCCTGCAGCTGGTTGATTTACATGAAAACAGTCAAAAACAAAAATGCAGCAGTCACTTACCTGTGGGTGTGTATGCTTCGTTTGTACTTGCATATAGAAATAATCAATCCCTGTTGTCCAACGGTTGAACATCAGAGTGAGGAAGTAATTGTCTAGATGTTTTCTGGAAGTAAGCTTTAGGCCATCCTTGGTCAACAGTTTTGCTACCCAGTATTTTCCACGCATGCAGCGTCCTCACTTGCCCAGCTGGGTCACGCCCTCAAAACTCTGCCATGTAGCCCCTGTTCCACAACAAGCTATCCACCATCATTGAAGGTCATCCTTATCTCTGTCGAAAGCCAACATGTGCATTTCAACACTTATCCCAAAATTAACTTAGTCTTTAAAGTGTGCATGGACATACAGGTCCTTCTCAAAATATTAGCATATTGTGATAAAGTTCATTATTTTCCATAATGTCATGATGAAAATTTAACATTCATATATTTAGATTCATTGCACACTAACTGAAATATTTCAGGTCTTTTATTGTCTTAATACAGATGATTTTGGCATACAGCTCATGAAAACCCAAAATTCCTATCTCACAAAATTAGCATATCATTAAAAGGGTCTCTAAACGAGCTATGAACCTAATCATCTGAATCAACGAGTTAACTCTAAACACCTGCAAAAGATTCCTGAGGCCTTTAAAACTCCCAGCCTGGTTCATCACTCAAAACCCCAATCATGGGTAAGACTGCCGACCTGACTGCTGTCCAGAAGGCCACTATTGACACCCTCAAGCAAGAGGGTAAGACACAGAAAGAAATTTCTGAATGAATAGGCTGTTCCCAGAGTGCTGTATCAAGGCACCTCAGTGGGAAGTCTGTGGGAAGGAAAAAGTGTGGCAGAAAACGCTGCACAACGAGAAGAGGTGACCGGACCCTGAGGAAGATTGTGGAGAAGGGCCCATTCCAGACCTTGGGGGACCTGCGGAAGCAGTGGACTGAGTCTGGAGTAGAAACATCCAGAGCCACCGTGCACAGGTGTGTGCAGGAAATGGGCTACAGGTGCCGCATTCCCCAGGTCAAGCCACTTTTGAACCAGAAACAGCAGCAGAAGCGCCTGACCTGGTCTACAGAGAAGCAGCACTGGACTGTTGCTCAGTGGTCCAAAGTACTTTTTTCGGATGAAAGCAAATTCTGCATGTCATTCGGAAATCAAGGGGCCAGAGTCTGGAGGAAGACTGGGGAGAAGGAAATGCCGAAATGCCAGAAGTCCAGTGCCAAGTACCCACAGTCAGTGATGGTCTTTGGTGCTGTGTCAGCTGCTGGTGTTGGTCCACTGTGTTTTATCAAGGGCAGGGTCAATGCAGCTAGCTATCAGGAGATTTTGGAGCACTTCATGCTTCCATCTGCTGAAAAGCTTTATGGAGATGAAGATTTCATTTTTCAGTATGACCTGGCACCTGCTCACAGTGCCAAAACCACTGGTAAATGGTTTACTGACCATGGTATCACCGGGCTCAATTGGCCTGCCAACTCTCCTGACCTGAACCCCATAGAGAATCTGTGGGATATTGTGAAGAGAACGTTGAGAGACTCAAGACCCAACACTCTGGATGAGCTAAAGGCCGCTATCAAAGCATCCTGGGCCTCCATAAGACCTCAGCAGTGCCACAGGCTGATTGCCTCCATGCCACGCCGCATTGAAGCAGTCATTTCTGCAAAAGGATTCCCGACCAAGTATTGAGTGCATAACTGTACATGATTATTTGAAGGTTGACGTTTTTTGTATTAAAAACACTTTTCTTTTATTGGTCGGATGAAATATGCTAATTTTGTGAGATAGGAATTTTGGGTTTTCATGAGCTGTATGCCAAAATCATCTGTATTAAGACAATAAAAGACCTGAAATATTTCAGTTAGTGTGCAATGAATCTAAAATATATGAATGTTAAATTTTCATCATGACATTATGGAAAATAATGAACTTTATCACAATATGCTAATATTTTGAGAAGGACCTGTAATAGTGATATTCGAATTTTACTTTTTTCGCTATGATTATTGCACAAAATTCTGGATTTGGGACTTTTATTAGATGGGACCCTGTGCCTAAAAGTAATGATTGGTAAGCAACCTGATTTTGTGACCACTCTAAGAATTCACTGCCTCCACCTTATTTCATCCTATAAGCATTTAGCCAACACTTTCATGCTGACGTCTCTGAGAACAACAATTAAAGGATGAACCTAATTCCAGTAATCCACATTACAAGAAATCAATAGTGCATCACAGAGCACTGAAAGCATGATAGATGTGCAGAATAACACTGGAATGGACAAGAAGCTGAGATAGTCAACAAATCACTGAGATAGTCAACAAATCACAGATAAGAATATTGGTTTCAGTATTAAAATGTTTTCCACATAAACAGAGAGTCTGCCTGTTACAGTAAAAAGCATCATGACCTTCTATTTCATCCACTGGGAGCTCTGTAAACCAGGCTGACCTTAAAGATTGACTCCAGTGCTGAATATTTAAATAGCCCCCTTCCCTTTTTCCTACTTAACAGCTGTTTGATTTGTTATTCTATTCTCATTGTATGCTTCCTGATGGAGCAAGAAAGCATCTGACTCTTTTAAGCAAGTAGCTTTTTCAACTCTCCCTGTATTTTACTCCCGTGTCACCTTGCCCCCTCCCTCCCTTCCTTCTCTCATCTCTGGTTGTCCTTTCCTCTGTAAAGGACAGTAGAGGTTACAACATTCAGTGTTAGCCTGCAGGCAAACACTGCTCTCAAAAATTGAGGACAAGGCTAATGTTTCCTAGAAATGTTCTTTATAGGGGCCTCTCTCACCAGTCATTCACCTTTAATAACTGACTGAGTTTTGGTTAAGGTGGTTTAGAAGAGGAGTGTGTCTAAGGGAATTTTCCATAATGGTTGCACCCAGTAAAAATGTGGCCCCATGTGGATTTTGCTAAGAAATGGGAACTAAGTGGGCCTGTGCTCATAACAGGCTTCATGTATGGGACCCACTTGGATTAAATACATACAAACATATACATACATACATACATATTTTGGCAAAACCAGTTGAGCACCTTCTTTAGGTATTTAGAAAATAGGCAATGCTTCCAAGACATATATGGCTCCCACTTTTTAGGTAGATTCAAATTGAACTGATCGTGCAAAGAAAAGTAATATGGAGCCATTATGTATGTAAGCCCGATATGTAAATGCTGCTAGGCTAACTTTTGCACAAGAAAGCCAAAAAACATTTTGTTCTACAAAACGAAAAGTGAAGAAAAATGTGTTCAATCTTTAGCCATAAAAGGTAAAATTTCGGAAAGAAGATTAAAAAGCCATGTGATAGCTTACAGTAAATAGTTTAAAACAGAGCAGAGAGGGTTTAGTAAATTGGCAAAATAAACCAAAGTGGTGGAAGTGGGTGATAAGGGCTGCCTGAGTACATAAACAAAAAAGGTAATTGTTTATTTGACTGTATTGATAATATAACCTCAGTCAGTCAGTCATTTTCTACCACGTATTTCATAGTGGATCACGAGGAAGCTGGTGCCTATCTCCAGCAGTCTATGGGCGAGAGGCAGTGTCCACCCTGGGCAGGTCACCAGTCCATCGCAGGGCAACACACAAACAACCATGCACACACTCATTCATACACCTAAGGGCAATTTAGAGAGACCAATTAACCTAACAGACATGTCTTTGGACTGTGGGAGGAAGCTGGAGTACCTGGTGAGAACCCACGCATGTACGGAGAGAACATGCAAACTCCATGCAGAAAGACCCCCCGGCTGGGTATCAAACCCAGGATCTTCTTGCTGCAAGGCAACAGTGCTACCAACTGCACCACCATGCAGCCCGATGATATAACCTTTTGTCAATAATTGTGTATTCTAAGAAAATAAAATTCAAACCCTACATTTTATGGTTTTCTAGGCATGTCCCATTGGACAAGGATGCCAGGGCAGAACCGGAACCTGAGAGACGGGGGAAGTATCTGTCTTGAGAACCCATATTACTGGATGGATGGATGGATGGATGGATGGATGGCCAACAAGATGAACTACACAAGAAGAGGAATATTACAGCATGTTATGGTAAGAGTGTTTCATATAGGGGCCTCAAACCATGCTTAACTGATTAGGTCTCTTTCATTTTAAAGAGGTGATTCTGTTCCATATGCTTAGAAATCAACAAGTAATTATTGTGCAATATCCCTCTGGGCAAACGTTTTTTGAGAATACAATGAAAAGCTGGTGTAATATTTTGCCCTAACATAGTGCAAAGGTGAAAACTGAAAGGTGCAGAGATGCCCACAAAAAGACATTTATCACTGTCTAAATGTAATTAGAGTGAATCAAGTGTGGAAGTTAAACTTGACTTTTAATGTATTTGTTTATGGTTAAATTTGATTCTTATATATGAAAGAAAAAGTGTCATTTTAGTCATTTTTGTCACATGACTTGTTGACTTGTATTTTGATGCAGTTTTACCATCTTACATTAATTTTAGTTAATCCGATTTACCTGAAATAAAATTCAGCAGTGATGGCAAAATTATCTCTTTGTGCAAAGGTATTAGTCAGGAGAAGGTTACAAAAAACATGGCACAGTACGGACAGTTATTTCAAGGGAAATTTAGGAAAATCATAAACTGAATGATAAAAAGCAAATAACAAGCAGTGAAATAATTGAAATAACCAAAGGAAGTGAGTCAGAGAGTGAATGAGTTACAAACAAGATTGTAGCTTGGGCACCAAATCAAGCATAAACAAAAGAACTCACAGGGAAAGACAGTGGTGACAGCATAATTCTGTGGGATTCAGTTTTTTTCCAGATAGAACTAGTGAATGAAATTTTGTCGTACTCGTACTCGTCAGCCGAGCGTCCTGGGCCATCCCCTAGGCCTCCTCCTGATGGGACGTGCCTGGAACACCTCCTGAGGAAGGTGTCCAGGAGGCATCCGGTATAGATGCCCGAGCTACCTCAACTGGCTCCTCTCGATGTGGAGGAGCAGCGGCTCTACTCCGAGCCCCTCCCGGACGGCCAAGCTCCTCACCCTATCTCTAAGGGTGTGCCCGGCCACCCTATGGAGGAAGCTCATTTCAGCCGCTTGTATCCGGGATGTCGTTCTTTCGGTCATGAACCAAAGTTCATGGCCATAGGTGAGGGTAGGAACATAAACCCACCGGTAAATCGAGAGCTTCACTTTTCGGTTCAGCTCTCTCTTCACCACAACAGACCGGCACAGTGCCCCCATTACTGCGGCAGCCGCACCAATCCTTCTGTTGATCTCCATTCTTCCCTCACTCGTGAACAAGCCCCCAAGATACTTGAACTCCTCCACTTGAGGCAGGAACTCCTCTACAACCTGAAGAAGACAAGCGACCATTTTCCGGTCGAGTACCATGGCCTCTGACTTGGAGGAGCCGATCTTCATCCCAGCCGCTTCACACTCGGCTGCGAACCGCCACAGCACTTGCTGTAGGTCTTGGCTAGAGGGGGCCAGCAGGACCATGTCATCTGCAAAAAGAAGAGACGAAATCCACTGGTCCCCAAACCAGACCCCCTCCGGCCCTTGGCTACGTCTAGAAATCCTGTCCATAAAAGTTATGAACAGGACCGGTGACAAAGGGCAGCCCTGCCGGAGTCCAACATGAACCGGGAACAGGTCCGACTTAGTGCCAGCAAAGCTGACCAAACTCCTGCTCCGCTTGTACAGGGACCGGATGGCCCCTAATAAAAGGGTCCCCGATTCCATACTCCTGGAGCACCACCATGGGGCACCACGAGGGACACAGTCAAATGCCTTCTCCAGGTCCACAAAACCCATGTGGACCAGTTGGGCAAACTCCCATGAACCCTCAAGTACCCTGCAGAAGGTATAGAGCTGGTCCTGTGTTACATGGTCGGGACAAAAACCACACTGATTCCTGCCAAGTCTGTCTGGCTTTCTCCTCCTCCAGCGGATCCAACTCACCACCAGGTGGTGATCAGTGGACGGCTCAGCCCCTCTCTCCACCCGAGTGTCCAAAACATGCGGCCGAAGGTCTGATGATACGACAACAAAGTCAATCATTGACCTCCTGCCTAGGGTGTCCTGGTGCCAAGTGCACTGATGGACACCCTTATGTTTAAACATGGTGTTCACTATGGACAATCCGTGACTAGCACAGAAGTCCAATAACAAAACACCACTCGGATTCAGATCGGGGAGGCCATTCCTCCCGATCACGCCTCTCCAGGTGTCAATGTCGTTTCCCACATGGGTGTTGAAGTCCTCCAGCAGAATAATGGAGTCCCCGGGAGGTTCACTATCCAGCACCCCCGGCAGGGACACCAAGAAGGCCGGGTACTCCGCACTACTGCTTGGCCCGTAGGCCGAAACGACAGTCAGAGACCCATCCCCAACCCAAAGGCACAGGGATGCGACCCTCTCATCCACCGGGGTAAACCCCAACACAAGACAGCTGAGCACAAGCAAACCCACACCAGCCCGCCGGCTCTCCCCATGGGCCACTCCAGAGTAGAAGAGAGTCCAACCCCTCTCAAGGAGATGGGTTCCAGAGCCCACGCTGTGCGTGGAGATGAGCCCGACTATTTCCAGTTGATATCTCTCGACCTCCCGCACAAGCTCAGGCTCCTTCCACCCCAGCAAGGTGACATTCCATGTCCCTAGAGCCATCCTAAGCATCCGGGGATCTGGCCGCTGAGGTCGCCACCTTCATCCGCCACCCAATCCTCTTTGCACCGGTCCCTCACGTTTCCCCCTGCAGGTGGTGGGCCCACTGGGGGATGTCCTCGCGTCTCTCGTTCGGGCTTGGCCACCAGGCACTCTCCGGCGAGTCCCGACCTCAGGCCCCAGACAACATAGCCCCTAGGATCATTTGAGCACTCAAACCCCTCCACCACGTTAAGGTGGCAGTTCAAGGAGGGGAATAGTTCCAAATGACAATCAGTCTTGACCGAAAACTTACATCCAAATCAATTACAGAATGATTCCACAAGACCTGGAATGCCCAGAGTCTAGAATTATATTGCACAGAAAATCTGTGGAGCAACTTGAAGAGGACTGGGAACCAGAGATATCCTCACAATCTAAAAGGTTTAGCAATTTTTTTGAAAGGTACAGTATTGCCAAGTCAAGATATGGTATGCTCATAGACCCCAAAAAATAATAAATGCTGTTATGGAGTTGAAAGATGCAAGAAGAAGCATAAGATTGTGCACCAACAAGCTTATTGCTTTTACATTTTTTACATGTTCCCTTCATCACATCTGTTTGTGTTTCAATTGAATCCTTCAGGATATTTCACACTAAAGCTGTGCAAGGTAACCTAACATTTTAACTGGTGTGTGCACTTTGGAGATTCACTGTACACGTATTACATGTGAGCCTTTCCACAGTCCAGTTTCTAAGTGCCCCCCTGCGCTATATGCTTTACATGTATAAACAATGGTTATTTGAGTGAATTAACTCATTTTCATTGGGCAAATGTTGATGTAATATTTATCTTTTACTCTAATGCTCAACATGACACTGAGTAAGAATATGTACTTTCAAAAACATGTAAGCCAAACACTGCTGATTAGTAAACCTGGTCACAGCTGTAGAAGCTTTTATGACATTGCCCAACATTTTAATAAAAGGCCCGATTACAGACACATAAGCCCTTGAGAGACTCTAAGTCTGAACCAGAGACATTTGGAGAGAGGCAAAGGCAGTTAGGGCCGCCGGAGAGTGGGAGGGGAGGGGGGGGGGGGAGTTTAAAAATACAATGTGGAGTTTTGGTGCCTGTCCCAGAGGGAAGACAAAATTCTAACTGGGCCAAATATGGACCACACATACACACACACACACACACACACACACATGCACCCATGCACTGACAAACACTGGGGCACTGAAAAAATGTCATGCATGCTAGATGCAGTGCATTCTAGGTAAGGCGATGAAAAAGAACATTTAGACAACAAATGGTTTAACCAGAAACAAAGGCAGGTGTCGAGAATGAGCAGCAACAGCAGCAACTCAATAAACTGGGTTTGAAGGACAGCAACAAACAGCTAGGACTTCTGTTTTCTTAAGAGACAGAATGTCTCGACAGCTGCAGATGTCTCGACATCAGTAGTTGACTTTAAAAGCCACCAGAGGATGATGTGGAAATAATGTGTATCATTACTCATACATCTCTACAGCAAGACCTCCTCTAGGCAAATCAGATCACAATCTTGTTTTTCTCTGCTCGAAATATAAGCCCCTTGTTCAGAGGCAACCTGTAATAAAGAGGACTGTGAGAAAATGGTCACAGGAAGCTGAAGAAGCTCTGCAAGTTTGCTTTGAGGCTACAGACTGGAACGCACTGTGCCAGCCACATGGAGAGGACATCAATGCCATGACTGAGTGTGTAACCGACTATGTAAACTTCTGTGTGGATAACATCATCCCCACCAGAACCGTGAGATGCTTCCCCAATAACAAACCTTGGATCACCAGTGACCTGAAGGACCTGCTTAACAAGAAAAAAGAGCCTTCAGTGAGGGAGACAGAGAATTATTGAGGAGTATACAGAAGCAATTTAAAGTCAAAATAAGAGACAGCAAGGAGGTGTACAAGAAGAAGCTGGAGAGCAAGTTCCAGCAAAACAATATCAGAGATGTGTGGACAGGGATGAAGAAGATCACAGGCTTAAAGCAGAAGGATGATCAGACCAATGAAGGTCTAGACAGAGCCAATGAACTGAACACATTCTTCAATAGGTTCAGTTCAGAAACAAGCTTTGCATCCTCCTCTCCTGCTCACAGCCAAACAGACATTCCACCCTCCTTTGACCCACAGGACCCACAGCTGTCCAGTAACACCTCAAATGTTTTATCTTCCACCTCAGCCCTAGACCCTTCTGCTTCTACATGTTTGCCTTCAACCATATCAGAAGATGCTGATGCTCCCTTTGCTTCCCCCTTCCACCTGTGTGTCTCAAGAAGTCAAGTGAAGATGCAACTGGAGAGACTGAATCGGAATAAGGCTGCAGGTCCAGATCATGTCAGCCCTAGAGTCCTGAAGGCCTGTGCAGAGCAGCTCTGTGGGATTCTGCAGCACCTCTTCAATCTTAGCCTGGCCCAGAAGAAGGTTCCGGTGTTGTGGAAGACCTCCTGTCTTGTTCCGGTACCAAAGAAAGCTCATCCATCAGTCCTCAATGACTATAGACCTGTTTCCCTGACATCCCACATCATGAAGGTCCTAGAGAGACTCCTGTTGGCCCACCTGAGTAAGCAAACAGTAAACCATCAGGACCCCCTTCAGTTTGCTTATTGCTGTGGAGTTGGAGTTGAAGATGCCATCATACACCTGCTTCAACAAACCCACTGTCATCTAGACAAAGCCAGCAGCACTGTGAGGATCATGTTGTTTGATTCCTCCAGTGCATTTAACACAATCCAACCTGATTTGCTTTGTCAGAAACTCCAGAAGACTCAGGTGGAGGCCTCAACAATCTCCTGGATCAAAGACTACCTGACAAACAGACCACAGTTTGTGAGACTGAAGGGTTGTGAGTCTAACCAGGTAGTCAGCAGCGCAGGAGCACCACAGGGGACTGTACTCTCACCATTCCTTTTCACTCTGTACACCTCAGACTTCCAGTACAAGACAGACTCCTGTCATCTGCAGAAATACTCGGATGATTCTGCAGTCGTGGGGTGGATCAGAGATGGACAAGAAGCTGAGTACAGGAAGGTGGTGGACCGCTTTGTGGCATGGTGTGGAAACAATCATCTCATTTTGAAGGTGACTAAAACAAAGAAGATGATTGTATATTTTAAGGGAAACAGGAATAAGTCAAAAACTATTTCTATCATGGGAGAAGAGGTGGAGGTGATGGAGGAGTATAAATACCTCGGTGTTCACCTGGACAATAGACTAGAGTGGAGATGCAACTGTGAAGCCATCTACAAGAAGGGACAGAGGAGACTGTATTTCATGAGGAAGCTTAGGTCCTTTGGTGATTGCAGCAAGATGCCAGGGACTTACAAAAGCTCAACAAGCTGATAAAGAAGGGTGGCTCTGTTCTGGGGACTCCTCTAGAACCTCTGGAGATCATTGTGCAAAGAAGGATTCTTCATAAAATGAAGAACATTATGGAGAACCCTGAGCATCCTCTTCATGAGACTGTCCTACAACAACAGAGTGTCTTCAGTCGGAGGCTTCTTCAGATCTGCTGTAGGACGGAGCGCTACAGGAGATCCTTCCTGCCATCAGCATCTACAATGGCTCTTTGAAGAAACCTTCATAATATGAGCTACAACAACATTTAATTTCCCTTTGGGATTAATAAAGTATTTTTGAATTGAATTTGAATTGAAAAAAAAAGGATAGATGTACAGCACAACCTGTTCTAATAGCTAGACTCATTTTGAATAAAGGATTTGTGTGGCAGCAGAGATAATGATTTTAGATGCAAAAAGATTCTAAGGAAATATTTCAGCTAATCACTTTAAACCCCACCTATCTCACCACCTTCCTACATCCACTGCACCAGATGTGGTGGTTGCTTTTACTATCAGTCAATCTGCTCATGATTTCATTCATTTCTTTTTTGCTGATTACAATATTACTCAAGTCAGAAATACAGAAGTTGATCAGCAGCCTAAAATTAGGCAGTTGTCCTCCACAATAAAGAAGGAGGTGATGGTAAAAGTGTCATTCATGCTCAAACCTGTATGTGTGAATGTCAGATTGAAGTGCTGTGCTGGTAGTTGCCTGATATCGCAGGAAGACCAATTTAAAATGTAGTTAGGCTTTTAAGCAAAAGGATCATTTAAAATGCAATAAAAGCAAATACCACATTTGGAGATTACCCATGAGTCCGCCTTACTGCTTTTGTTTTATAGGTATGTCATTGTAGATTAAGGCACAGGTATGACATGGAGTATATAAATTAATTCTGACACAAGGATTAGCTTACATTTCAATTCAATTCAATTCAATTCAGTTTTATTTATATAGCGGCAATTCACAACACATGTTGTCTCAAGGCACTTCACAACAGTCAGGTACATACATTCCAATTAATCCTAACCATTGAATAGTGCAGTCGGAGTTAGCTTTTTATTCAAATTGGATAAAAAGTTTTTCTGTCTAAGGAAACCCAGCAGATTGCATTCAGTCAGTGACTTGCAGCATTCCCTCCTCCCGGATGAGCATGTAGAGACAGTGGACAGTCACTGGCGTTGACTTTGCAGCAATCCCTCATACTGAGCATGCATGTAGCGACAGCGGAGAGGAAAAACTCCCTTTTAACAGGAAGAAACCTCCAGCAGAACCAGGCTCAGTGTGAGCGGCCATCTTCCACGACCGACTGAGGGTTTGAGAGAACAGAGCAGAGACACAAAAAGAACACAGAAGCACTGATCCAGAAGTACTTTCTATGGGAAGGAAAAGTAAATGTTAATGGATGTAGCTGCTTTAGTTGTTTCACCTAGAAAGAAAGAACAGATAAACTCTGAGCCAGTTTTCAAGGTTAGAGTCTGAAAGAGAGCACATATAATTAGTTACAGTAAAAGCCCAGTCAATTTCCATGTCTAGGAGAGAGAAAGGGTTAAACACTAAAAGACGGGGCTATGTGGATCATCGGTAGAGGGTGAGCATTAAGTTGTTGCCAGCAGAAGCTCGGACAATTCCCCTCTCCAGAAAGGTGTCACAGGCAGACACAGAGCCAGGCCAGGTGTAGCTTCTAGGAAGAGAAAAGAGAGAACAAGGTTAAAAGCTGAAATAACAGCAAATAATGCAAAATTGGAGAGTAGTGTGAGAATGTAGCGAAGAGGGTGAAAGTGGTCATTATGTCCTCCAGCAGCCTAAGCCTATAGCAGCATAACTACACAGATAGTTTCAGTTCAGATTATTTAGTTAAACGCTGCTTATTTACAACAATGTCATCTCAAGGAACCTCACAAAGGGTCCCACTGATGGTCATTGTTATACTAAAAACCACAATGATTGGGATACCTCCCTCTGTCAGACTGATTATAACCCTTGGAAAAGAGAAGGGGTCATACAGGTAGTAGAAATGGAGTGTGTGTTTGCACCTCAACCATAACTGAGCCGGTTTAGGCTAAACCTGACTCCCCCTTACTCCAACCAACAGGGAGGGAAGAAGACGGAGGTAAAAAATAAGGAAGATAGCTCAGGATAAACTAAGCCACTCTAACTATACATTTGAGGTCAGAAGTTTACTTGACACTTTTATCAATCTGAATTTATGGCATTTGGCTTGTCCATCTGGGCTGGTGCACATTGTTGACCTTAAAAGTGTGGACTTATGAGCAATCGCTGATTTCTTAGTCAGAAACAACTCAGCCCACTGTAATGGTAAAACTTTAACTTTACCATTACAGTCACACTGATGTCTCTGCATCTTCTAAGTCATGTTAGACTTGAACTTTGATGGTTCCTGTGTTGTTCTTGAACATCCCTGTCGTAATGATTCTTAAAGATTCTGAACTGGTCACAATCATGACAAAGCAGGGAAGGTTTAAAAGATTTATTTTCCGTTCTTTCAACAAGATGAGAGAGCAGATCGGTTGGACTCGAGGCAGGTCTCCAGGTGGCCACTAGGGGGAGAGGAACAGTTAGGCTGGGTGTGAATGAAAATGAGGAGTTAATATAAGTGTAGACATTCTTACTGTTCTTGGGTTGGAGGATGAACCAGGGAAAAGTAAGTCACGTCACTGAACTGATTGATTGACTGATTGTCACCCTCCTGTTTGACATGAGTTTGAGCTGTGATGATATTCTTTTTCTTGTTTCAGATGGAGGGGGGACAGGCAGGTGAGTACGAGGGAGGTGATGGTGGAGGTTTCTGTGTGAACACCAGATAAGCTGTGAAACTGGGAAGGAGGTCAGCGCAATGATTTCCCAGTAGATGCCTGTTTAAGGAATGAGACTTCCGGGTATTCAATAATAAAGCTTAGATCTTCAGGAGGATCTGAAGGAGGACAAAAAGACGATCAAACTTGGATAATGGAGAGAAACACACATAAAGAGGTGAGCCTGTTTACCATTCATGAGAACAAACAATCTGGCGTTGGTTCTGGGGATCCAGGCCCTCTTATTCACATCCTAGCCTTAAAAAGTTGCAGCTGCAGAGGCTGCACCTGCCTGTCACACCCTGGACAAAGTGAGAGAGCAGAAACAACCCAAACAACCTGTGCACAGAAACAGTGATATTACAATCCCAGACAGTTTATTTTCATCTAAGGGTGAAACCTTGGGTCAGATGGTGAAAATGTGAACATAATTTGGTGGTAAAATGATCTCAAATATAAATCAAAACTAGATTTGAAATGCTCTCAACCTCTACCCATTTGAAAATAATACTAAACCTTTTTACTATTTCTTAGCAAAAATACACCAAACACAAAAACGTTTCTTACCTACCCCAGTGTAAAGACGTGTTGAAAAAAGACAAGAATAGCGGTCAATGTATTAAAATTACTTCTTAACAAACGTATACATACAGAGTAAAACTTGATACTTAATACAGTTGCACATTTACCCATTAGATGTTTTGGGGTTTCTTCTGTCAGTCTTTCAATCAGAAAGTTGTGGGTTTACTTAAAGGGCCACACCATGTTGATGTGCTGTTGGGCAAGACACTTATGCATTTTAAACTAAATAAATGTCCCTTCTGCATTTTCTGTGCCACTGACTCCTGCTCATAAAAAGGCTGTCGCAATAATGAAGACGAGATGAAAAAAAAGATCATCTCTAAATCAGCATTTGACACCATAGTTCAGTTAATTATAGTAATTTAATTTTAACGTGGATACACCGAATTTCTATGAAAATTTGAGAAAACATATGTTACGTAAAATTTAAAAAATAATTTGCATGAAATAAATATTTGATCCCCTACAACACACCGAAAATTCTGGCTCCCACAGATTAGCTATGTTCATATGCTGAATACAGATACTCCTGACTTTAACTTGTTATGTGTTCAAAGCTTACCTGTCCACTGAGAGTCAGTTTTCCTCATTTCCAACCTCTCCACCGTGGAACAATTAAAGAGCTGTCAAAAGTTGTCAAGCACAAGACAGTAGATCTGCACTAGACTTGACTGGGCTCCAAGAATATCAGCTGGGAAACTGATGAAAGAAAACATGACCATTTGTCAGCAGCAAGCAACAAACTAAAGAGGAGTGGGCAAAAATACCCGAGATGTGTAAAAACCTGTCGATCAGCCACAGAAAATGACTGGGGGCTATGCTTGTCAATAAAGTCATGCTTTGATAGAGGAACAAATATTTATTTCACTCAATGAAATAAACTTTTTATCAGCCATTTCTTTTGAATTTTATTTGCTACTCTGTTTAGAGACTGTGCTTTTGTTTGAAATTGAGTAAACCTAGAAAGAATTGGATTGATAAGATTAGACAGGAGAAAAAATTAAATCAACAAAATCTGCAATTAGGGGGTTGAAAATGTGGAAAACCCATGCATTTTTGTTGTGTGTATCAAGAACTGAAGTAATAATGGTTTGAATTTCAAAAAATAGAAAAAATATGCTAATACATAGCATCAATTGCACCATTAAATAGGAACGAATGACATTCTTTCCTATAATGGGTTTACCAAAATCTGGCTGAGTGATAACACCTCGGACTGCACACTTCTGATACTGGGCTTTCAGCTGTTTAGAGCAGACCGCAAAGCGACTTATCGGGGAAAAAAGGTGGAATCTGCTTTTACATAAACAAAGGCTGGTGCAGAGATATCAACGTGTTGAAGAAGACATATAGTCCTGACCTGGAGTCCTTTTTCATAAACTGTAAACTGTTTTATTCAATGAGGGTGTTCTTCTCAATTAAACTGGTTGGCGCTTACATACCACCTCAAGGCTCCACTGTAAATGTTGAAAAACAATTGGCTGAGCTGATAGTAGATGTGGAGTAAAAACATCAAGACTCTCTCATCGTTATTCTGGGAGATTTTCCCAAACACAGACAGCACATTAAGTGTCCTACCAGGGATTTAAAAAAAACTCTGGACCACTACTACACTACTTTAAAATATGCATATCATGCTGTCGCCAGGGCTGCCTTGGGACTTTCTGACCACTCTCTGGTCCATCTCACCCAACCTACAGGCAGAAATTCAAATCTTTCAAACCTGTGGTTTGGACTGTTAAAAAGTGGACTGATGAGTCAAAGCAGATGTTACAGGCCTGCTTTGACTGCACAGATTGGACTGCTTTTGAAACTTCAGCCACTGATTTAAACCAACTAACTGAAGTGATGACATTATGCATCAGGCAGAACCCAGCCCCACCTGCCCCCATCACCCTCTGTGACTCCACAATTGACACTGTGGAATCTTTCCGCTTCCTGGGAACCATCATCTCCCAGGATCTCAAGTGGGAGCCAAACATCAGCTCCCTCATCAAGAAAGCCCAGCAGAGGATGTTCTTCCTGCGGCAGCTGAAGAAATTCAACCTGCCAAAGACTATGATGGTGCACTTCTACACAGCCATCATTGAGTCCATCCTCACCTCCTCCATCACCATCTGGTACGCCGCTGCTAAAGCCAAGGATAAGGGCAGGCTGCAGCGTGTCATTCGGTCTGCTGAGAAGGTGATTGGCTGCAGTCTACTGTCGCTCCAGGAACTGTACACCTCCAGGACCCTGAAGCGGGCAGGGAAGATTCTGGCTGATCCCTCCAAGCCCGGTCAAGGACTCTTTGAGACTCTCCCCTCTGGCAGGAGGCTGCGGTCCATCCGGACCAAAACCTCACGCCACAAGAACAGTTTTTTCCCATCTGCCACCAGCCTGGTTAACAAAGCCCGGAAACCACCCTGACACTCTCCCTTTCCCCCACACCCCCCCTTTTTTTGCTGACAGGACACCTGTAACCTGTAACTCTATGCGTTACATTAACGCTCAGCATGGACTCCTGCTTTACTTGCACTGCCATACTTGCACAATGATCACCTGCACTGTTGTATTGCTCTTGCATCTTATACTGCTCTATATTTACTCTCACTCACTTAAAACTGTGCACATATATTTATATTATATTGTAGATATGTTTATACTGTTTAATTTGTACTGTATTGCACCGACTACGCCAAAACAAATTCCTTGTATGTCCAAAAACGTACTTGGCAATAAAGCTTTTCTGATTCTGATTCTGATTCTGATCAGTTTCTGTGAGGACATGTGTGTGCAGACCACAACCTTCTGCACAAACAATAACAATAAACCTTGGTTCACTTCTTATCTGAGGCAGATGTGCAGGGATAAGGAAGAGGCTCACACCCATAGGGACCGGGCCCTGTACAAGCAGGCCAGGAACAAACTGACCAAGGAGATCAAAGCAGTAAAGAGAAGCTACAGTGAGAAGCTAAAGAAAAGCTTCTCACATGGAAAGGCTTCTGCTGTTTGGATTGGTTTGAAAAACCTGACAGCCTACAGGAGCCATTCACCCAATCCTGAGCAGAAACCCTGGCAAAGCAGTTGAATAGCTTCTACTGCAGGTATGAAAAGCAGCAGTTCACACCTCAACCCAACTCCTTCACATCCCATTCAGACACAAATTCTTGCCATACGCAAACCACCCCCTGGTGTTGAAGCATCTGAAGGGCATCACAGGCCCCCTGCTGGACCCTCTGCAGTTTGCCTACCAGCCAAACAGGTCAGCAGATGACGAATTCAACTCTGAACTACACTTCATCCTGCAACACCTCAGCCACCCAGGGATGTATGCCAGAATCTTGTTTGTGGACTTCAGCTCATTCTTCAACACTATAAAACCCAGACATCCTCCACCAGAAGCTCACCCAGCTCAAAGTCCCAGCCTCCACCTGTCAGTGGATCTCCAGCTTCCTGAAGGACCGGCAGAAGCAGGTGAGGCTGGGAAGCATCTTCTTTTTCACTTAGCTTTCTATTAACATTTTTCCTTTAGTTCTTCATCAATCATTTTCCATCTCTTCTCTTTACTCTCTTTATCGTCGACCCCACCTTACCCCCTGCCCACTTCCTTCCTAACTTGGGAGGTAAAGTTATTTCAGTTCATTTAAAGAGCTACTATAGATTAAAATGACGAAGATTTGATCAAAAGAATTGTTTTATGCTAATTATATAAATATGTCATGACAGTTTGCTTCCATTTTTAAAAGCCTCTTCTCAGGACATTTCCACCATAAAAGCACTGGAAGCAGAGAACAAAATGTCACTTTCAATCACATATCACGCTATGGGCTTTCATGTTCATCCCTCTGATACATGCCTTTGGCCTAAAAAATTCTATAAGCACACTCTGGAACCATTGACTCAGTGAAAAAGTCCAAAGAAATCGAATCCCACCTAGCCCAAAAGTGGCCCCTTTGGAGTGGCTGCACTGCAATAACTTTTACTGGGCCACCATCCATGAAGCTGTCTGAATCTAAATCAGGCATTTGGCAGAAACGAGAAGGGCTGCAGAGATGGGAAAGGGAAAGAAAGGGGGTCAGAGAGATGAGACAAAACAGAAACAGGCTAAACAGGGGCATGAAAGAGATAGGCAATGGGAGCATGAGGCATCAAAGCTCTCAAGATGAGTCAGAAAAATCAAATAAGGTCCAATTTGGTCAGTAAGAATGAAAGAGGTATTAAAGGAATGACAGAGAAGTGCTTATAAGGTCACAAAAACTGATGGAGATAGCATTACAGGTGAGGGGCTGGAGAATATTATGCCAAAAATGTATTGGTACTAAAGGAGGAGATTGAGAGAGATAAATGTAAATCTTTTGTAAAGTGACAAGCGAGTAAGACGAATCACAAACTGCTGTTGGCAAAGAGTGCTGAAGGTACAAAACCGATACAGCGTAGATGAAAAAGGAATGAACCAACGGTGGTTGAAAAGAGAGCTGCTGTTTGGGGAGCATCAAAGGTCAGAGGCTCAGGGTGGGCCTCCGAGTCAGCTGGATACACAGAGACCTATCAGACAGGCAAGAGAAAAAAGGGATGAATAACAGGGGAGAATAACAACACAGACCCTGGGTGGGTGGGGGTTACTGCTATGTTTGAAACAGCTGATCTGGCCACACCCAAAAAATAAAATAAAATACAGCAAGTGATTTGAACATCAAGCCATGGGGTTTCAAATATCTGAGAGGGAGATTTTTGAATAAATTTTGATCATAAATCCATCAACATTCATCCGTCTCTAAACTGTGTGATTAATTTCATGCCCAAGGCTTTATCATAAGGAGCAATGAAACACAGACGCCCTCATCTTGTATGAATACACTTGATCTTAACTTTTTCATCGTAGTTCTGGCGTATCTTTAGGATTGTCCTACTGCACTATATTTAGTCCAGCTTTCCATTAACTCTGACAAGCTTCCTAGTCCCTGCGAAAGAAAAGCATCATCACAACATGATTCTACCACCACCATGTTTCCCATGGGGTTGGTGTGCAGTGCTGGATTATGATGCACATATTGGTTTGCATGTAGGTCAAAAGGTTCAACTTTGGTTTGATCTGACAGGACATGTTACACCACATGTTTGCTGTGCCTCTTACAGGGCTTGTGGCAGCCTAAAAATGTGAAGTCTCAAGGTTCTCCTTCAAATTGTGTCCACTTCTTGCCACTCTTCCATAAAGACCAGGTTTATAGGTGTTTACAACTTGTAACTGTACTGTCAAGAAATTCCCCCATCTGACCTGTGGATCTCTGTAGCTCCTCCAGAGTTACCATGGACTTCTGGGCTGCTTCCTTGTGTTAATTGCTCTCTTTGCCCAGCCTGACAGTTTAGGTGAATGACATGTTTTGACTGATTTGGATATGTGACATGCTCTTTCCATTTTCAGACGATGGATTGAACTGTGCTCTGTAAAGTAAAAATGAACTCTCCTTTAAACTTTTTACAACTTTCTGGGTCTTTGTGATGCTGTTTGTTCACTAATGTTCTCTGAGGCTTTCACAAAACAGCTGGATTCATATTGATTTTAAACTGCACACAGGAAATCACTGTTTACTGATTGGTTGACTTCTAAATGCAGCTGGTTGCAATTGATTTTATTTCAGGGGTACAGAGTACAAATGCTCCCCAAACTTTTCAGATTTTTAGGTAAAAAACAAATGGCAATAAATGGTAAAAAACAAAATAGGATAGCAATTAACTGGCCTTTTTTAAGCTTGATATTACAGCACAGAGTTGACTCTAGTGATCATTAACATGTAGCCATTTTGTAGTTGCAAGGATTCAACAACATTTCTGTTTTAGTCCCATAGGAGACTCTAGCATAGCCATTATATGCTAAATCTTGGTAAAGCATTGCTAAGTATGTGTAGGTAATGTAAGGAAGATATTAAGGCGAAAAGGTTTTCTCTAAATGGAGTTAAGTTACATACCTCAGTGTTTTACTTTTATGTGGACAACCATGTTCATTTTTCCCAAATACAACAAGTGGAGCAGTTTTCCATAAGACTTGTCAAATTTGACACTCGTATACTTTATATAGAAGATACATGATGTGTCCACAGAGACAATTTTCTAGTTAGCACCAAATATATGAACAAATTTAGTTATTTTTTCTATTTCTTTTTCATTTTTGACAATGAATGCATCCTTTAAGCTCAGAAGAACAATTGATCCATTATTTGTTATCCAGACCTTGCGCATTACTTAATCATGCTGAGTCTGTTCGAGAGTTTTTTAGGTGAAGCAAAGGCTTATTGTTTTTCTTGTTTGCGTTTTGTGGTCGGATACAAACTAAATGTGTGCCACCACTTAGTATAGTGGAGTATGAAGCTCAGGAAGCGGTGCCGAGTGTGAGATGTAACATAAACTTCACTGCTCTAATTGCCTTTATTTGCTGGATCTATGAAAGTCTCAGAGTAATGTATGCAATATTGAGGCATTTGGGATTTTGTCTTTTGGTCTGCTCCTGTTAATGTAACTCTCCTTTTAGTGCTTTGATAGAGTTCTATATATTTCATGCTGGCCTTTCTGATCTTAAATTGATTTGCTAATACACATCTGTTCATGCAATTTAGGCACGCAACACATCCTCAAGAACAAGTTGGGACAGAAGCAATTTAGATCAAGTGACAACAATTTTAAACGATTTACATTTTAAATATGGGATGGCACAACAGATATGAAGGTGTTTGACAAATAAATAAATGTTGCATTTGAAAAAAATATCTTTAAAGATTTAAAAGGATGTGCATAGTTCACAAAACTGCACAAAAATATTTATATATTATTCTAAGAACCATACTTTCAGAGCCTAAATAGCAAGAATAGCCTGAAATGGCACTGCATCAAAAACCATTGGGTACATTATATATCAAACATTATATACATTATGTAACCAGACTAATAAAGAACTGAAAAAAATGCTCTCCGACGAATCCCGACCCCAGGCCTGGCTCCAGGGTGGGACCCCGGCTCTGCCGTACCGGGCGACGTCACGTGCCTCGATTTCGTAGTCGTCATGAGGGGTTCTTGAATGGATGCCTCCTGGACGCCTTCCTCGGGAGGTGTTCCAGGCACGTCCCACTGGAAGGAGGCCCAGGGGACGGCCCAGGACACGCTGGTGGGACTATGTCTCTCGGCTGGCCTGGGAACGCCTTGGGCTCCCCCCGGAGGAGCTGGAGAGAGGGACGTCTGGGTGTCTCTGTTGAGTCTGCTGACCCCGTGACCCGGTCCCGGATAAAGTGGAAGACGACGAGTACGAGTACAAGGTTTCAAGGCTAAATTGGACCAGCCTGGTAGCCTGGTAGCCAGTCTTCATTGATTGCACATTGCACCAGTAAGAGCAGAATTAAATGTGCTCCTCAACTCTCCTGTTTCCACCAGAACTGTCCGTCAGGAGCTCCACAGGGTCAATATACACGGCCGGGCTGCTATAGCCAAACCTTTGGTCACTCATGCCAATGCCAAACGTCGGTTTCAATGGTGCAAGGAGCGCAAATCTTGGGCTGTGGACAATGTGAAACATGTATTGTTCTCTGATGAGTCCACCTTTACTGTTTTCCCCACATCCAGGAGAGTTACGGTGTGGAGAAGCCTCAAAGAAGCGTACCACCCAGACTGTTGCATGCCCAGAGTGAAGCATGGGGGTGGATCAGTGATGGTTTGGGCTGCCATATCATGGCATTCCCTTGGCCCAATACTTGTGCTAGATGGGCGCGTCACTGCCAAGGACTACCGAACCATTCTTGAGGACCATGTGCATCCAATGGTTCAAACATTGTATCCTGAAGGTGGTGTCGTGTATCAGGATGACAATGCACCAATTCACACAGCAAGACTGGTGAAAGATTGGTTTGATGAACATGAAAGTGAAGTTGAACATCTCCCATGGCCTGCACAGTCACCAGATCTAAATATTATTGAGCCACTTTGGGGTGTTTTGGAGGAGCGAGTCAGGAAACGTTTTCCTCCACCAGTATCACGTAGTGACCTGGCCACTATCCTGCAAGAAGAATTGCTTAAAATCCCTCTGACCACTGTGCAGGACTTGTATATGTCATTCCCATGACGAATTGACGCTGTATTGGCCGCAAAAGGAGGCCCTACACCATACTAATAAATTATTGTGGTCTAAAACCAGGTGTTTCAGTTTCATTGTCCAATCCCTGTAGTTATCGTTGGATTTATTTTTGGGAAACTGCCGCCCTCTTGTGGTCACCTTCATCATTTCATTACAAACCCTCGCGCTCTCGTTCAGTTTGATCCAACCTAGTAGCCGTAGGGAAACACGACCGTTGCCTTAGCAACGAGCTTGAAAAAGCTAAGACATTAGATTATCAGCAGGTTTCATTTAAACGATAATTAGCAGAAATTTGGCTGAGATTTGTGATGGAAACAACTGTGTTTCTTCTGACGGTGAACGGACAGATTGAAGGAGCGAACGTGAGTGGTTCTTTTATTGCTTTAGCTTAGCAACTAGCATTAGCATTAGCAGCACCAATGCAACGAAATGCTTTCGTTTCATTTCCCTTTTGGTCTTGTTTCTAACATTTTTTTTCTTTCACTCCAGTTTCCAGACTATGACAATTTATACTGCAAATATTGTTACGTCTACGGCCATGACTGGGCTCCCACCACAGTGAGTAGTCTTTCGGATGCAACATTTGCAGTATGTTCTTATCTAATGTTATAATTGTTGCTCATTAGAAAGACTAGCAGAAAAACTCCACACACCATACAGGACAGACTAGTTTGCATAAGGCATGCATGAAGAAATTGGGTTGTGTTGTATATGTGTGTTTTGGTTTTTTAGGGTTTGGAAGAAGGCATCACACAGATAGCCTCTAAAAGCATCCAGTCTCACAGGTTAATATGGAACTTTCCTTTGGAGACAACATTCAAGAGCACAAATCCTTCTGGGTGTAAGCATTTCACACTTAAACTTTATGATTTCTAGCAGTTACCGACATCATCCTCTTTATTTCTGAAATATTTGCACTATTTTCAAGTGATTTGGATTATAGGGTATACATTTTATAACAGAAACAATGTCCCCTCACTGAATCTAAAACTCAAAAGATAAAATTAAAACCAGAAATCTACATACACTGTGTAAAAAGATACATAACCCTTTTTTTCTCACTGTTTGAGAACAAATCTTTTTTTTTAAAATATCATTTAAGATAACCAACATCATATCTAAATATTAAATGCCAGAATAATGACTTTTTTTCATATTTTTGTGTTAATTAGTTCAAAGTTAGAGGCTAACATACATTTCTTTAGTATTTGGTAGAATTACCTTTTAAGCTGGTATGTCTTTGGTCCTACTGGAATTCTGGCCCATTCCTCCTATCAGAACTGGTGTAACTCAGTCATGTTTTTAGTTCTGCTTGGTGACGCACCTTTCAGCTCAGCCAACAAATTTTCTATAGCCGTGTGAGGCGCCATCTTGTAAGTTCCCTTCAAAAACATGGCCTCTTGTGATCTTGCCGCTTGGTCATAATTTGGCAGCATTCTTAGGGTCATTGTATGGAAGACCTTTCTGCGCTCAGGCTTTAACGTCCTGGGTCATGTCTTGAGACGCTGCTTCAATATTTCCAAATGGTGTTGTTTTCCAGTGATGCCCTCTATTTTATGAGGTATACCACCCCCCTTGCAACAAAAAAAAACATACAACCTGATACTGATATACCCGTATTTAACATTTCTGATAGCGCTCCCAAGATTGCAAGTTTCCTTCTATTTCGTTCAAATGTATTGATGGCCATAATGTCCAAACACTTAAATTTTAGTTTTATCAGACCACAGGATATGTTTCTAAAAATTATGCTATATGTCCTCATGCATTTGAAAGTTGTAATCTGACATATTTTGTTGTTTTTCGAGTAATGGCTTTTTGCTTGCTGATTGGCTTTTCAGTCCATATTTGTATATAATTCTTGTCATTGTTCATAATTCTCATAGTTCATCCGTTCTCATAGTAGCTTCAGCCAGCATCTTCACAAGGTCTTCTGCTTTTTTTCATAGTCTGTTTGTCACAACACAATTCTTTGAGAGGTGGTCAAACATAGGTACACATTCACGCCCATATACAACAAGCAGCCAGACAGCATTCAGACCCTCCCCCCTCATCCATCTGTGCTGCAATCCAACAATATAACCATCCCACCAGGCTCCCCAACCAATCACCACATTTACCTCCCAGTGACAGGGGGAGAACAGAAACCCAGAGACCCCGGAGAACCAGTTGGGAAGGAAAGGGCAAAACATCACACCAGGACAGGCACCCAGATCCCCTACATCAACACCAAAGAGCCAGTCCAGGTGCACCCATGCCACCAGGACCCTCAACAGCAGTCCACCTGCGACCCAGCACAGGCCGACCACAGCCAAGAAGCAGAGCCGCCACAGCAACCGCAAAGAGGGACAGAAGGCACCCAAACCAAACCTTGAGCATCAAGACAGAATACCGGGACATCCCGGCCAGCACCATGTACCACTCACACCTCCCCCAGAGTTCAATAGGAGCTCTCACAATTCAGCCTCCATCATAGATAACAAATTAGATTCTGGGTTACGTTTATTTCAAGTTATAAACAGGAATTCTCAAGCCTGCGGTCAGCAAAGGCAAATAAAAAGCTGTTTTTGAGGGGGCCGCTCAGCCGGTTGCATATTCACTAATCAAGCAACTAGATCATTAAAGGTCTCGCTGGTAGGAGCATTCCTGCTACTACTGAGGTGTAACTTTCTGTACATTTTCCAGGGCCTCAGCTTGTGGTGAGTGTCTACGGACCAGATGTTTTTGGCAATGATGTGGTCAGGGGTTACGGAGCAACACACATCCCCTTCACACCTGGACAGTGAGTATAGCTTTCATCGACCCTACTCCTACTTCAAGCATGTTAACGTTGCTGATGTTTAAGGAACCTAAGGTATAAACTTTGTATTTGTTTCAGTTTAGAAAATGACTAAATAATGAAAAGAGTCTGTTCCCTTTTCTCAGACATACAAGAACCATCCCCATGTTTGTTCCAGAGCCCACGTGGAGGCTTCAAAGGTTCACAGAGTGAGCTGTGTCTCCCCACCGCTGGGATTTATCTGATAGACCAAAGCAAAGTAGTGCATAATTGTAAACAGTAAATAGAAAAATCTAAAAGAAAATGTTGCATGCAGCTATAACCAGACCACTTTACTCTGATGCCCCTAAATAAAATCTGAGGCAAAAAGTTACTCTTCAGATGTCACCTAATTGGCAAATAGTCCAAATTGAATATTTGGGCCTGTAAATGCTACTTTATATGAAGAAAAACTAATACTGCACATCACCCTAAACACACCATCCTCACTGTGAAACATGGCAGTGGTAGCATCATGCTGTGGGGATGCTTTATGTCAGCAAGGATAGAACTAACTGAATACAGGGGGAATAATTTCTCAAAGGTAGAGGACAAAAGGAGCACCTTTAACCTGGACAATGACTCCAAACATTCAGCCAGAAATGTTTACGATCATTGCTTAGATCAAAGGGTTTTCATGAATGGCCCAGTTAAAGTCCAAACAATAATACAACAAATACACATACTAGCTTGTCCTTACAGGGTTGTGGGCTAACCTGCAAGGGTGTGAAATATCTTAGTGATTTTGAAGTATTTTGCATAAAATAGGCAAATGTTTCAGTCTCTAGACCTCCAGAGCTCCAATAGAGACCATTAGATGTACAGTTTTAACTGCAGCAAATGGTGGTTCTTCAAACTGTTGACTCAGGATACAAATACACCTAAATACTTTAAAGTTTCTGGTTCTCGAATGACAAAATGTGTGAAAGTAGAAGGGTGTGAATAATTTTGCAGGGCATTATATAAAACTGTTTTTTCAGATTTCTTTTCTCCTGCTCAGTTGGTTGTTAGGACGGCGGCCGGAGTACACCGACCCTAAAGTGGTGGCACAGGGGGAGGGTCGAGAAGGTCTGTCATGCTTACATTTCGTTAACGTACCAAACAGCTGTTTATTGGTTTCCCTGCATTTTCCGCAGCTTCAGTTCAGCAGTAAAGATCAGAGTAAACAGCAGTGTCCATAAACTGCTTATGATCATACAGCCAAAATCACGTTTGCACGTTTTAAAATGATTTTCTGTTTCAGTGACAAGGGTTCGATCTCAAGGTTCTGTTACCGTCTCCTTTCACATAATGACCAAAGACATGAAGAAGATGGGCTACGACACGGGACCATCGACCCCATCAACCGTCCAGTCTGCCAGTTCTGGTTGGTCAACGGAGGTGGAATCATATGCGAAATAACATAAGACCTAACCGGGCTACATATCAGTTATCATCCTGAGTGAGCTCCCAGCAGTCCAGTATGGACAGAGAACAGAAAAAGTCTTAAATTTAGGCCTTTTTGATTTGTCATACTAGGTCTTAAATTATTTGTTAACTCTTACATTTGTATGTTTGTAACAGAAAAATTAGAAAATGTGGTTTTAATTGTTCATCTTTCTTTGAGGAAAGATTCATTCATTGGTCTGATTTTAAATACTAGCTGCTGATTTCAGGTGTTACATTGTGAGATGCTCTGTTATTTACTAATAGCTCCTTTATCATAAAAAACTGTATGTTTAGTTAGATCTGGCTTTCCATTAGAACCACCATTGGAAAGGTTTGCTTTAACCTACTTTGTACTGTAGAAGCTTTTAAGTAGCCAAGCTGTAAAAGCATCTTCTGGTATCTAGAAAGCTATAATTAATCTAGGTCTTACATTTAAATCATAAAGGTGAGCAGCAAACAGTTACTTGACACTCTTACAGCGGATTGGTGTAAATCCAAGCACTGCAGTCCAGCAGCCATGAATGAGTTGATGTGGTCATTTCAGACACATTCTGCTTTGTAAAGTTGTACCTTTTTTTCCATTTTGTTTTTTAAATAAAACTCAAACATTGGTGTTTGCTCCAGATTCATTCTGATTTACTTTTGGAACACCAAAATCAAGAAAATAAAAACTAAAAGCTACAGAGCTGAAGTGAAATACGTTTTATTTTTGAACCAATGCCGTTACAGTTGTCCTCGTCCTCATCCAACAGGGAGCGGCCAGCTGCGTTTGCTCGTTTAGAGGCCGTTAAAATACCACAACTTTTTCCTACAAAAACCCATTACACAGAATAATAAGGTATACAGAAGAACAGTATGTTACAATAATACAAATGATAAATTATATTATACAGTTATAATGCCAACGGGTTGAGCACAAATCCAATAAAAAAAAATGCAGTTTGCTCCCAGTACTAAGAAAAATATAACTAGTTAGACATGAAAGAGGAATAAAAGGAGTCAGTTTATGCATATATTGACAAGACAACTCATAAAATCAGTTAGTCCTCTGGGGAAAAAGCACTCGGTACATCACTGAACCAGTGAGGAAATCTGCCAGAAATCAAATAAAGGTGAGGAACTGCACACACTGGGAGTGTTTAATTTATCCAATAAGGCTAAAGCCTTTTCCCTCCTTGTTTCACTGCAGTCCTTTTTCACTTCTTACTCTCCCTACTCTTGCATAATGTTTTGTAGAGATTAAACATGTTTGCTGGTTTGCGAGTACGTTTCACATCCATTCAGTCAAGGGTCCGAGCACAAACCCTCCTCATTGCCATCTCAAACATATCTTACACGCCTGGAGCAGCTCCTCCTTTTTGCCTGAGAGAAACACGTGGTCTGCGTTCAGTGGAAACATCCCAAGTTCTGCAGTGAAGCCAGCACAGCACATCATCCCACAAGGAGGCACCAACCCACTAAAAATTTAAAGCAATTTAAAAATGACATAAAAAAACTTGAAAGGGTTGTTTAGACTTTTCTGAAGTGAAGTTCTGTGAAGTTATAATAGATCACCAACTTGTAGTAGACAGATGTAAGTATCGCAGTAGTTTTATAGAAGGGTGACAAACTTAAAACATCTTAAATTGAAGGTTTTAACCATGGAATACCGCCAGGGTTCCAATGAATGTTTTGTTTCATAATTCCATACTTTTCCAGACCCCAATTCCTGGATTTCTCTGGCTGTTCTGGACAACTGTGCACATAACATTTCTCACATATTCTGCAAATCATGAAACAACTCAATGGGGGCGTCTGATTTGCCATTTCACAATTTTTCTGCCATTTTTATGAACATTTCAAAATATTTTACACTTTGACATATCAAATCTAGCCTGGATCAGATTCACCCTTTTTTAGTAGAAATTCAGAAAATTGTCATTATTATTCTAAATCCGAATCAACCTTGATCGACAAACCTTGTTCAAAGAGGGTCTAGAAAGCAACGCATAGCAGCGATTTTGCTTTTGTGATTCTGTAGCTCCTGTGAGTAACTCTAAAGTTGTGATGTGGCAATTCATAGATAAACGGCATCATGCAAATGTAAATCAATATAAAATCGAAAATTTGTTTTTATTTAGGCTATAGAATAAGGAATAAAGTCTTGAAACTCAGTTTTCCACACTACATTTTCTTTTCCCCCTTTTATTCATACTTGGAAAATGCTCAAATCTCCAACTTTTTTGGACTGCGTAGGAACCCATTAACGCCATAATGTGACGGGTTTCTCAGCTGCGCACGTGTTTCTACGCTGAGGTTAAAATAGCTGCATCACTCCATTCATTGTACTTGTCAGGAAAGAGAGGAGTAAATGTTTCATTTGTGCAATGGGCCTTGGAAGATGGCACAGTCCTGTGCTTTTTCAGGTTTTATAGGTGCCTGGAAATTATTACAGCAGACCCATGATCAGCTGATGAGGTGGACTGATACAGCATACAGCTGTAACTTCAGCATGGATACACAGTGGATGTTTGGCAGAAAACCTATATCAGTTAATACAGCTCTGTATCTTATAGATACGAACATTATTTGTTTTAAATGACTAAAATCAGCTAAAATGGGGGGTGGGTTCCATTTGTGTAGCCTGTTTGTCGTCTTATCACAATGAACTTGTAGAAAAAGGAAGAAAGCCTGTCATTCATTGTGATAAGACATCAGTCTGCTACAGGTAAGAAACCTATTACCGTATTTTCCGCACTATAAGGCGCACCGGATTATAAGGCGCATAGAATAGAAGCTACTGCAGTCAAACGTTTGACTGGGGTTGCGTTATGCATCCACTAGATGGAGCTAAAGAGAATGTCAACAAAACAGTCAGATAAGTCAGTCAGTCAAACTTTATTAATACACTACAAACCAGCGTTCTGATAACTCCATTCACTCTCGTGGTAAGGAATAGAGCCAACCTCACGTTAGGAAAGCATTGGAGTCTATGAAGTTGAAGTTGAAATCAAACGTTAGTTAAAACGTGAAAAGGAACTTTTCCCTGATTCAGTAAACACGTAAAAGAAACAGTTTGATGCACTAAATCAAACGTTAGTACATTCACAATATAGTAGCGTTAACAGTTGAATTCTCTCGCTGCTGCTCTATTCCCATGTTCGACTGCGTAGCTGACAGCCTTGAGTTTGAACTCAGCATCGTAAGCGTGTCTCTTGAAAGGTGCAATTTTGGGGTCGTTATACACACACAGGTGGTGTTGGACTAGGAGTAAGCACAGTACTATTACTTCGGCGACGCCCCTGACTACGGTAGCCGTAATGCTGCAAGCGGTGCGACTTTGTAGTTTACCAGTCGTACTGAAACATTTTGACAGAGCGCCGTGTACAACCAGTATGGATCAACCAATTAACCAATTGATCCATATATAAGGCGCTAAGTCATTTTTTGAGAAAATTAATGGTTTTTAAGTGCGCCTTATAGTGCGGAAAATACGGTACTATTAATAACTGAACAGAACTTCACATCCAAAAAAAAACCAAATATGCCCCGTTAGAAAAGAGGACCAAAACAAAAAAGGGGGGGGGGGGGGTCTACAAAACCTGTGCATTTTATTTTAAGCCATAATTCATCCACCCACTTATCAACCAGCTGCTCAACTTCTGATGATAATCAGCCATAAGTAACAGTTTAATTACACAAACACTTGACAAAGTTGTAAATTAGCACAGTTATAAAACCATTTCATCATAGAACCTCTTAATTCATGGATATTAATAAACAAACAAGCAAATAAACGTAATGCTAGTGAAGTGTTACCTTACTGTTCCAACTTTTTCCACTTGTCCTCAAACATCACAGTCACTATGACTAGTTGTGCTTCTAAGTGAAGAGAGTAACATGACCTACCCATAGAGGGAACCAAAAACAAAACCAGAATGAAAGAAAGAGAATGGCGCAATTACAGAACCAAGATGATGCACGGCTTTTCTAACTGGTAAATAACAAAAAGGACAACAGAAGAAACAACCGTTGCCTTACGTTGCCGTTTGCTGTGGGGACTCGCCTGCGCTACCCATAGTTCTATGTGAAACTGTGTGTGTTAGAGACAGCACTGATGGATGTTCCAAGAGACCGATTGACCACAGAAAAAATCCTGTTGGTGATAAAGGTTCTTCGCAATGCTGAGACCTCTTCGCCAAAAACCAACTTAAGGCTAATAAGTTAACTAAAATGACCTTTGTTTTGGGTTGCAAATTCTAACGGGGTGAAATCAGAAAAAAAAAAAAAAACTTGCCCAGTAAAGTACACTTGGAGGCTAAATGCACACTCACACATATTCCCTCATCCCTTTGACCCTAGAAACCCTAGAAAAAAAAAATTTGTTTCACGGCTGCATCCACTTGTTCCATTCAGAAAATACTGACACTTTTCATCTTCTCTTCTAAAAATCATGACTGGGATGGAGAAGCAGTAGAAAATGGTTTGACATGTGGTCGTTAGTATCTGAGCAGTAACAGTACACCAGCATACGAGCACGTACATATATATATATAAAAAAAAAACATCTTTTCTCGCCTCTCTGCAGTCTTTTAGGACTAAAATGAGCAGTTCCATTTCCTCCTGGGGAGTGTTCATGTTTAAGGTTGTGACCTTTCAGGGGTCATGTGGAAGGTTGGAAAAAAGGTCCAAGGGGAAGATGAAGGGTTGGGACTGAGTAGTACCAAGAGCCAAGGCAGTATAAGGGTGTGCCTTGTTTGTTTAATCAGACTTCCTCTGTGAGCTAAGGTGTAACGGTGAGTCCAACAGTCGATGAAAGAAAAACAAAACAAAAAAGCAAAAATTGTGCAAAATTCCTGCTTTGTAATAAACACAACATACATGCAGGGAGTATAAACATCTCTCATCCTTGATCCAGCGAGTTAGAGTTAAACTCACTGGAATATACACAGTGTAAAAGCACTGAGATGTGCACTCAAACAGACACACTACAACTGATGGGGCTTATAAAAGATTAGTTCTAGAGACCAGATAAGATCTGTGAATTAGTACAGGCTGACTACTGTCACCCCATCACAAAAGAGGAGAGGAGCGGTCTAAAGGGTGAGGAGCCAGCTTAACAAGAGGAAGAACGGATGAAACTGGGTCCAGTCCCACCCCAGTGGAGAATCTAAAGTCTACAGACAAGTACAAAACCTTTGTGGTCACCAGCACCATATTAGATTCAGACTGGAACTCACAAGACTAGGCAGCTTGTAGCTGAGGAGCAGAAGAGCAGAAAGGAGTCAGGAAGTGGGGTCATTTAGTAGGGCGCCTGGCTGGGAGTGGCTTATAAATGGTTACATGGGATAGGATATCTCTTAGTTCATGTTGAAGCTTCTTAAGGAGCAAATGAAGAAGAAGTAGGTTTTTTCCCCTGACTAATCCTTTCACAAAAGGAAGGGGTTGGTGGTTCCGGCGGGTTGTGCCCCTGCCTGGGGGGGCATGCTCATCAGTGGTTGAGGCATTGACATAGAGGGTGGGATCCCTGCGCTTCCGCCTACACCACCGGCTCCCAATCCGGGCATTCCCCGGCCCATTGGGGCCATCCCCGCCAGGGGGACCATGGCAACGGGCTGAGCGGGCACGGAGGCCAGGGGCATGGGCTCCGCAATGCTACCGAAGCCAGAGGGCATCGGGCTGACACGCATCTGGTTGAGTGTAGGAGGAACCGGCTGGCTCACTTGGAACGGGTTGGCAGTCGGAGCTGGAGCAGGGCCACCTGAATAAAGCAAACAGATAGTCAATACTGCAGAAAATCACAAAGTTCTTATATGTTTTTTATGTATTTTATTGTAATAATTTTAGGGGATAGACCAATACAAAGTAGTGAATAATTGAAGTGAAAGAAAAAATGATGCACGGTTTTCAAAATGTTTGATGAATAGAAAACTGAGTGCGGCGTTGCCTTATCTATTCAAACCCCCCGTATTCTTATACCGCTAATTAAAATCTGCAGCAATGTGAAGGCCTGCTTGACCACAATCGCCACTGTGAAACACGGCAGTGGCTGCATTGAGCTTTTCTTCCCCAGCAGATGCAGGGCAGCTGGTCAGACATGGAGCTAAATACAGGACGGGACCGGGGCAGAGGTTCGCCTTCCAGCAGGAAGACTACCTATACAGCCAGAGCTCCTACAGAATGTTTGAAGTGGGAAAGGGGGAGATCATGTACTAGAATGGCCTAGTCAAAGTCCAGACCTAAATCCCATTCTGAAACCATGGCAAGAGTTGAAAACGGATGTTCACAAATGTTCTCCATATGTTTCCATTTCCGCTTCACAATTATGCGCTGCTTTCTACTGGTCTATTACCTAAAACCGCAATAAAAGAAATTGCAGTTTGATGATGTAATGGGACAGAATTAGAAAACATTCAATGGAAATGAATACTTTTAGAAGGCACTGTATCCTTCCAGAAACATCTTGATGGTACAGAGATACTATCAGATGCACAGACATTATTTTGACATGTTTGGACAGTATTGAGTGAAGATCTGCATGCAACTAATGAGATTAAGAATGGTCTCAACATCATCATTAACACAAAACTGTCCACTTTAGAGTAAATACAACAGGTACCTGCTAAAGCTACCTGTTGGAGGTGGAGAACAGCTATGTCATACTGTATTCCTTGCACTCTTACCTGTAGTAGCCAAGAATGGGTTAACGACTGGTGGAGGCTGCGCTGGTTTGGTCACCAGAGAGTCCAGATTGACCAGCGCGGCGTTGGGCCCCAGGAAGGACTCTGGAGTCTTTCTAGTTGGGTTTAAGGAGATTGAAGTAGAGGCGGGAAGAGGGTCAAAGAGATCCAGGCTGCCGCTACTAGCCAGACTGACTTGGGAGGGGAGAGAGGACGTTATGCCCCCATCAGCTGAAATGGAGAAAGGAAGGAGGATGTTTAGTTTAAAGATTAAAGAGTTTTGTATTGAGCGAGCAAAACACTGATCCCCAATAACTCCTATCTAAAGTTTTAATATACACTGCTCAAAAAAATAAAGGGAACACTTAAACACAATATAACTCCAAGTAAATCAAACTTCTGTGAAATCAAACTGTCCACTTAGGAAGCAACACTGATTGACAATCAATTTCACATGTTGTTGTGTAAATTAAATAGACAACAGGGGGAAATCTTTGGTGATTAGCAAGACACTCAATAAAGGAGTGGTTCTGCAGGTGGGGACCACAGACCACTTCTCAGTACCGATGCTTTCTGGCTGATGTTTTGGTCTTTTTTGAATGTTGGTGGTGCTTTCACACTCGTGGTAGCATGAGACGGACTCTACAACCCACACAAGTAGCTCGGGTAGAGCAGCTCATCCAGGATGGCACATCAATGTGAGCTGTGGCAAGAAAGTTTGCTGTGTCTGTCAGCGTAGTGTCCAGAGCCTGGAGGCGCTACCAGGAGACAGTCCAGTAAACCAGGAGACGTGGAGGAGGCCGTAGGAGGACAACAACCCAGCAGCAGGACCGCTACCTCCATCTTTGTGCAAGGAGGAACAGGAGGAGCACTGCCAGAACCCTGCAAAATGACCTCCAGCAGGCCACAAATGTGCATGTGTCTGCACAAACGGTTAGAAACCAACTCCATGAGGATGGTATGAGGGCCTGACGTCCACAAAAGGGGGTTGTGCTCACAGCCCAACACCGTGCAGGACGCTTGGCATTTGCCAGAGAACACCAGGATTGGCAAATTCACCACTGGCGCCCTGTGCTCTTCACAGATGAAAGCAGGTTCACACTGAGCACATGTGACAGACGTGACAGAGTCTGGAGACACCGTGGAGAGAGATCTGCTGCCTGCAACATCCTTCAGCATGACCGGTTTGGCAGTGGGTCAGTAATGGTGTGGGGTGACATTTCCTTGGAGGCCCACATGACCCTCCATGTGCTTGCCAGAGGTATCCTGACTGCCATTAGGTACCAAGATGAGATCCTCAGACCCCTTGTGAGACCATATGCTGGTGCGGTTGGCCCTGGGTTCCTCCTAATGGAGGACAATGCTAGACCTCATGTGGCTGGAGTGTGTCAGCAGTTCCTGCAAGATGAAGACATTGAAGCTATGGACTGGCCCGCCCATTATTCCCCAGACCTGAATCCGATTGAGCACATCTGGGACATCATGTCTCGCTCCATCCACCAACGTCACGTTGCACCACAGACTGTCCAGGAGTTGGCGGATGCTTTAGTCCAGGTCTCGGAGGAGATCCCTCAGGAGACCATCCACCGTCTCATCAGGAGCATGTCCAGGCGTTGTAGGGAGGTCATACAGACACGTGGAGGCCACACACACAATACTGAGCCTCATTTTGACTTGTTATAAGGACATTACATCAAAGTTGGATCAGCCTGTAGTGTGTTTTTCCACTTTAATTTTGTGTGTGACTCCAAATCCAGGCCTCCATTGGTTAATAAATTTGATTTCCATTGATGATTTTGGGTTATTTTGTTGTCAGCACATTCAACTTTGTACAGAACAAAGTATTCAATGAGAATATTTCATTCATTCAGATCTAGGATGTGTTATTTGAGTTCCCTTTGAGCAGTGTAGAAACTTGCATCTCTCTAATGGCCATATTTTTTGCACATTCACTCCCAGTCCACTAGAACACAGAAGAGTCTCCATCTGCACTTAAGAACGTCTATTCACATTCACCCAAAAATGAAAACAAAATCAATATGCCATATAAAAGATGATGCCATTATGAAGGGAATATCAGAAGCAGACAGACTGGCTGTTACTTGTGGCAACAGTCAGATAGCAGGGAAGACAATCATTAATGCATTAACAACCTTTAGATACCTGCAAACACACAGAAATATAAAAGACAAAAACTGTTTTCACATAACAGGAAGGTTGACATAATCTGAGCTCCAAAAATACTAATAAGAAACTCAAACATAATGTCTGTGTTCATTTTTTATGTTCATTTCAATCAGAACTGAATAATATTTATTAAAAACAAACATGTTTTATTCTCTTCAGGTCCTTCTTCCTTCTTCTTTATAACAGTGTTGAGCTAAAGCTTAGATCCAGCCACCAAAATTGCCCCACACCTTTAAAAACTAAACAACAAAAAAAACCACTTAGATGTGCCAAAGCAGTTAACTGAAACGCGGTCAGAACCTGAATAAAGTTTCACATTTGTTCATTTTGATTACTGCAAAAATGTGTTTTCAATTTTAATGGAATATCACAGCAGATCTGAGAGGGTTTCCATAATTTAGCCTGTGGGAACAAAAAAAAGATCACATCGTAGTGATATGAAAAAACAGAATTGAGCCAGGCAGTTTATTTCTACAGAGAAATATGTGTTTTTTTTTATCTGCCATGGAAAAACTTAATTTTGTACAAATGCTGCCTTTGCTCAAGTCTGTTGGTACATTTATACAAAGACGGGACAGTGTGTCTGTGCCCCCTGCAGAGAGGTTATGTCTGCAGTGGGACATCTTCTGAGACACTGAGGGGAAGAAAACACAGAATCCGTGTCATTAGATGGACGAAGACAGGGTGAGTACCAGTGGGGACAGAGGAGGAAGAGCGCAGGCTGTCAAACTCTGAGAAGTCTTCCTTGGATGTACCATTGGAGGTACTGAACAGGTCAAAGTTACCTGAAAGGAGACAAACCCGTCCACACAAACATGTGTACACACACAGAGAGGAAAATACACAAAGTGTACAAAAATTACATATACAGCAGAAACAAAACACAGATAAATGGAGACATTACAAGACCAAATGTGTGTGGATATCTTTATTAACAATATATAACCAAGGAAGCATGCAGATGGGTGTAATCCTGCTTAAATGTGGACTGTTAGAGCCCTACTGAGTGTTCATTAGGGCTCCCTTCCAACAAAGACCAGAGACAGTAACCACCCTACAGTTCACCATTTTCCTATTTCTTGTTCACAGGTTAACTAAGTACTGAGATTTAAAGCTTCTTTGTGATTATTGGGTGAATGAAGTGTATGTGCTTGCGTGGAGAGAAAATAAAATATTTTTTTACCTGTGTTGGAGGTCTTAGACCGGCCAGCTCCAGAACCCCACGGATCAGATGCAGGACTGGAGTTGGCCCAGGGGTCGCTGGCCTTCATGGCAGGCAGAGATGAAGGAGCAGCCCATGGGTCTGCTGGCACTGATGGTTTAGGGGCAGATCCTGAGAGGAGAGTTGAGGAGTAAAAGTGAGTTTTATCCACAATAACGTTTTTCCGTCTCATAAATGAGACAAACAACAAAGTTCATGAGAACAGCTCTGGTAGGGAGGTAGTATGTATTCCAAGGCATAAATAAAAAAATGCCAAAAACATCAACAACTATTAGAAATGCATAACATGGGGCACGGTGCAGGTCGTAGCGACCCATATACTGAGGCTTTAGTCCTTGATGCAGCCGTCCCAGGTTTGAGTCCTGACCCTGGAGACCCCCTCTCTCCACCCCACTTCCTGTCTAGCTACTTTAGAAAAATAACAAACAAAAGGCCACCACTACCACACAAAAAAATGCATAACATTATTTTATGTTGTATAACCACTGCAAAAACAGCAACAATAGCTAAATTTGCATGGACATAAGTAATCAGAATAAATAGCTGATCGGACTGAAAATGTGTCACGTAAACATGTCAGTTGGAATATTCTGATTGGATTCGGCAGGATCGGAATGAAATTGTAATTCGTTTAAGAGGGGTGGTTTACACCGACTGACAATCCGATCGACATGCATGTAAACATTAGACAGGATCAAGTTATTCTGAATGAGGCAAACTGACCTATGTGCACCCCGCGTCAACTTGGCGTATTTCCGACTTGCGTGGCTAGTCGCTCTGGCTAGATGCCGATCAGCAAGATCACATGACACATTTTTAGTCCGATCGGCCATTTTATTTCGATTACTTATGTCCATACAAACGGTACAATCTGATTATTTTTTGTTTTAATTAATCTGAATACATCATAATCCGATCATGAAATTATGCGCGTGTAAACATAGCTACTGTCTTGTTACACTGGTTAATAGCTACCGTCTGATCAGTGCGGCAGTTCAGGAACCCCAGTTTACTGTAAATACGTCCAGATTTAAAAAGGAAAGAATTTCTGGCCCCTTAAGAGCAGCAGTGTACCTGCTGTCAGCAGAAAAGCACTAAAGCTCAGGGATGTCACGTAAAGAAAAAAAAAAAAACACATTTGAATTTATAAGGGTGCCCTGGCTGGACCAATTTGTACACCACACTTTTCAAATTTTTATTTGTATAAATATTTTGAAAATCATTTATTCCTTTCCTTCTACTTCACAACTATATACTACTTTGCTTTGGTCCTTTACATAAAACCTCAAGGGAACACCAGTGAGACAAAATGTGAAAATGTCAACGAAGGATTGCAAATTACATTATTTAGCTACCATTACTTTGGTGCCAAATATGAGTCAAACCAATCAATTTGCCAGTTCATTTTAAATTCATTCACTTTAACCTTACTTGGTTCAGCTTAATAAGGGTGTTTGTCTTGAAGGGTTTACAGCCAAATGACTAACGTAATGAGGCAGGAGAAGCCAGCATGGCCTATTACTGTGAGTTTAATGGAATAAAGTACATATCCTCCCAACAGAATGGGTCTGCACCCTGTTGCTTAACTGAAATTAGTGTTATACTTTTATCTCCCCAAGAATCCCTTCCTGCATCACAAATGCTCTGCACTCCCTGTCTCCCTCTAACTGCCTCCCTGCTCCCAGAGCAGTAATGCTGCCAGCCAGTCGAGCGGCATTCCTATTAAACAAAGGGTCACAGTCCAGCAAGCTGCAGGTGGAGAGCAGCGATGCCTTTCACGCGTGTGTGTGTGTGTGTGTGTGTGTTTACCATAAGGCTGCCACGGGTCTGCTGATGCAGCTGCAGCTCCAGCTCTAGCTCCACCCCCCATGCCCCAGGGGTCAGCCTTGGCACCTGGCTCAGGGACATCCATTAGATCCATCAAAGATGACTGTGGCTACAAAGACAGAAAAAGAATTTAGGAAGCTGGGAACAGGGAAAAACAAAGCCTGTAGAGATAGGAGTAACATCGAGATGGAAACTAGATTTACAGAAAGAAAACTAAGCAGGATCCACTAGACAGGTATAGCACAACTCACTCCTCAGACACACTGCTTATAGTTAAGTCTTTTAGGCATTTTTCAAAGGAGCTCTGTGTGCCTTAAAAACACAGCGAGTTGTGCATTCGGGCAGAATAACGATGAGGTGCTGCTTTGAGATCTTGAGTGAGTCTTACCTCCTTCTTCTTCTTGGGCAGCTTTGCTGAGCCTGGATCTTCTTTTTTACTCTCCTCCAAGGCCATCTGTAGTCTCAGGTCGTCACCTCTGCGCAGGCGCTCCTCCTAAACACACAGGTCTGAATTAGCAGCCCACTTACTTCTTCAACTACATGAATGCCACTTCATGTACATCAATATCTATTTGTATTACCCTAATGTCTTTCATCCATAGAGAAAAGATTTGGCTCACAAAAGCAAAGGAGTGGACGCATGTTGGAGCAGGCATTTGAGACTATGTGTGCATACCTGCTCTGCAGCTTCTCTGCTCATGGCCAAAGCAAGTTGTAGCTGTAGTTCCTCTTCTCCACTGGTTTGAGGTCTAGCCTGTTCCAACTCTGAACCCGCATTGGGAGATGTTGCTAAAACACAAAACCAGAGCGTGCGTTAGTGTCACAGTCACCATAGGCTACATATTCAGCATAGAAAATAAGTATTAAACACATCAGCGTGTGTAAAAATAGTTCCAACGGGTCTAATAACATTTAATGAATGCTTTATGTTGGTAACAAACCCAGTAATGCACACATTAAGAACACAACACAGATTAGTCTACAAAACCACTTATGTGTAATAACATGACCAATGTAATATGCGCAACACTCCACTGCAGAAGAAAAAGCATCCAGAAGCTCATTTGAGACAGGTTCTGCTGGAAATGTTTTCCTGGTAAAACAAAGCTGTTCCTTTCCACTTGTGCCACATACCTGCTCAGGATGGGGGACTGCTGCAAATGTAATGACCCCATTCATTCAAATCCATTGAAAAACAAGAAAAAAATGATTCTGGTCAGATGAAAGCAAAACTGAACTCTTTGGGGGAAAAGCACAAAACCACCAAAACAGGAAATGAACAGAGAGGTTTGGAGGTGAGAACACCAAGGCGGGGCACTGTTTTTAGGCATATGGTACAGGCAGACTTCAGATGGATGCAAGGATGAATAGAGAAATAGACATTTAAATGCAGCATTTTAGTTAAAGTCTTAAAAAAAAAAAACTAAAGAGAGTCTAACTAGATCCTGTGTGACTGCCTGGGATCCATGTCTTCTCCAGGCCTCTGAGAGACGATAGGTCCACTCAGATAACTGGATTAGGACAGCCATGTGGCAGCCGAAAAAACAACAACGCACACGCTCCACGTTGCAAACACAAACACTCAATCTGGCCAGGACAATGCGTTATGAGCGTACTCATTAATGGGGCCTGCTGTGTTTACTCCAAGCCCATTTTTGACTTGTGAAAGCTGAGCGGTTTTTGTGGAAGCCACAAATTTCTAAATACGTTTTCTAAACTTCATTTCTCTGTTAATGCCTCTATGTTTACATCATGATTCATGTGAAAGATGTGGGTTTGTCAAGGTGTCTTTTTTTCTTCAGCCTTCAGTTTCACAGCTGAAATCTGAATATTTTCTTTCATATAAATACTACAGATCTAAATATGTTTCAATAATTTAAATAGCTAAATGTTTCCTTTTTCTTTCAGGCTACTGTTTTTCCTGTATTTGCTGTCCTAATTCATTCTTACTGCCCAGAACAGTAAGAACTCAGTTAGGGTTGAGATTTGGGCTTATGAAAGCCTAACGCTTCCCCAAATCTCTTTCCATCATGACTAGAAATGTGAATGATGCGTAGGCTGCAACACAAAGCCGAACAAAACAACACTGACACAAATATGCTGTGACAGTTTCCCTATGTGACGAGACAAACTTCATACCCAACACTCCAAAAGATGACTAACATCCGCCCGCCTGTGATGACGTCAGTCTGCTCGCTGCACACGTCAAATCGTTCCATTTGCTGGAGAAATGAAAACCTTACCCTAAAAAAAATTCAATCAATCTGACCTTCACTGCTTACAACTTCATATTCTAATCATACAAAGCCCCAAGAGGGGATCTTAAAAAAAACCTACAGTCCTGTGACTCATATAGAGCCACATCATACTCTCCATTTGCTGCACTGCCGAACAAGAAGGCTACATTTCTTATAAATGCATTAGAGATGCCTTAATTAATTGCCGGGAGGTCCAAAATGGCCAGTTTGCCCTTAATTGGCTAAATCCTAAATCCATCAAAACTCTTGATACATTTTTTTGAGCTTCACAATTATCGAAAAAAGATGGGGGACTATTGCTTTGATCCACAATCTTTCCTGTTGGACTAAAATACATCTACCTCTAAAAAAAAGAATCTGCTGCACATTCTCTCACGTATGTGTTCTGCTGACTAGGAAAGAAAAAATGTACTGAATCCATTCAAATGGACTCATTTAAAATCATTAAATAAAATGACTGCATTCACGGCTTCAATCTGATGATGCATTGTTTTTATCCTCCAGACAATAACAAAAGTAGTGGTAACTTAATGACATTAAGAAAAGTACTTGCTTTACATTTTTCTTATGTGTTATAGTACTTAGGAAAAAAATGGAATCAGTCAAAATTGAAACCACAAAGAAAACCTGAAATTACCATCGGCCTGGAAAAGCTGGATAGGTGCATCTGTAAGACATCTGATATTTAGCTACATCCAGCTTCCTACCAACTCCAACTACTAAAGATAGAGTCCCCCAGAGCCGGAGGCTGCCACCACCGTGTTTCAATATGGGGACTGTGAGTGCCGCCACTATTGGTTTTTACTACGGGGATGGTGTTTTTCATGTATTGAGCAGTGTTGGTTTTCCACCACATTTAGCATTTTGCATGTAAGCCAAACACATTCCTCCACACATCTGCTGATAAAAATTACATTTTTAAACCGTGCTAAATAATACCTGTGTCTTTTCTTTACACTCAGTAAATAAGTCTCATTCTGTTCACATTTGCGGATTTGTGGTCCACTCTCCTCACATCATTTAATTCTTGTTTACATCTCCATGAATATTACATTCCGCCTCATTTCTGTCAACGCCTGCCTGTGCCCGTCACATCTCAAGGGATCGTGACCGGGAGCATTTCTTTGTTTAGCAGAGATATTTTCATGTTTCAGATTTTGCAGCATCAGAGCCAGGGACTTAAAAACAAGCTGATAAAGAAGGCTGGTTCTGTTCTGGGGACTCCTCTGGAACCTCTGGAGATCATTGTGGAAAGACCGATTCTTCATAAAATGAAGAACATTATGGAGAACTCTGAGCATCCTCTTCATGAGACTGTCCTACAACAACAGAGTGTCTTCAGTCAGAGGCTTCTTCAGATCTGCTGTAAGACGGAGCGCTACAGGAGATCCTTCCTGCCCACAGCCATCAGCATCTAGAAGGTTTCTTTGAAGAAACCTTCATAATATGAGCTACAACAACATTTAATTGGCCTTTGGGATTAATAAGTATTTTTGAACTGAATTGAATTAAAGCTGAGCTATGTCTAAAAGCAGCTGCATGTCTGCTTTGAAGGTATATAAACCCCATGCCAACTAAAACACACAACTGTGGGAATAGACCATATATGGCATCCTGTTGAAATGCAGCTGTGCCTACAGGGGCGGGGTGTCTAAAACTGATTCTCATCTATCCTTCTGCCATTTCCTGCCAACTTAAGACTCCCTGAGCGCTACATAATTCTTATTATGAATAGAAGAATGAATTTCAGACAGTGAAATAGTCTGGTGGATTTCTGAACCGATAGTAGTGTACAACGTTTTAGATCGAGAACAATCATGAAATCCCATCTCATTCGCACCTGCAGGGAAGGAATTTAGCAGCTGTTGTGGGACGAAGTGTCCAATGTGTACATAAACTAATATCCATGCTTTATGTTAAACTTTCATTCTGATCAGAACCTGGAGAGAAGGATAGATTAGAAATGCCTGTTCAATGTTGCTCAGCAGTGTGATAAAAAAAAAAAGAGAGAAAACTGTATTAAAATGTTACGTGGGATTTATATGACACTGGAGAAACTGAATTGAGATTTTAAAAACATTAACATGACTTATTCAGTAATGATGATAATGAGAATGATTTACTAGTGTCATTAAGTTCTATATATGGTGCATCTCAAAATATTTTTGCCCGTATATGTTATTGGATTTTGCGAGAGTATATTTTTATGGATAAGTATATATTTATATGGACTGCATTATAGTCGATGAAACTGAAATATGCTTATCTAAATAGGATGTGATCAATCGGATTATGTTTGGAGGAGGGGTTGGACAGGTTTATACTTGTACCCACCCCCTTGAATATGTATATAACCATGCTGCGTGCACCATTTAATTTACAATATATCCAATAAATTTAACTGCACTGAACTGAAATCTAGGGAGTTTTCAGAAACGTTGGATACTGTAGGTCAGGTTAAAAGCTGCTCTCACAGCTGTGGGACCATTCATTTATTCACACCACGTCTGGACAACAATACTCGGAAGGTTTGACTGGAATGACAAAAATCCCCCCCCCACACAGACTGCCTGGCTAAACTCCAATTGGTTCTCTGCTGCCCTGATCATAACGTTCAGAGGAAAGATTCAGGCCAAAAAGCTTGAGCATTTGTGTAGAGGACAAAACATGCTAGAAATCCAAAAAACAAGTTGTTAATCAACATTGATATGCGTAATTCTTGTAATAAAACCGTATTCAATATATAAGAACAAATCAAATTAACTGAAAGGGTCAATTTATTAAACAATAAATATTTATCAGTCAAAATGAATTAAAATCTGAATACACATCGTGTTAAAGTCACATAGCGTCATTTCATAATTTATTCACTCATTTCCTGTACCTACAATCCATCATAATAAAAACATGCAAGCCATTATAGGTCATAAAACAGGCCCCAACATCTGATTGGTACAGCAGCTAAACTACACTCCCATCACTTTGGCTATAAGTGTCAATCATGCCCAGTGACTTTAATTAATAAGGCTGATATATATCATTATGGAAAATATATAAAGAATTCATGACATGTACATGGTCTAAATAATCATTGATCATTTAGCATTTATTGAAAACATTTTTTTATTGGTTTACATTTAATTATTTGCACATTTATTCACCAACTTATTTTAAAATGTACTTGCTTATAAATCATTAGGGTCTAGCATAATTGCCTAAGTCATGTAAGCCAAAGTATGACTTGGGCAACTATGCGATAAGGCTACAGAAATGCATTTATTTAATGTATGCGTTTCCAGATTTATTCAAATAATATACATGTTGACTAAATTGTGGCACTTCCTGCCCTCGATAGGGATGAGTTTCATCTAATACATGCAGGCTAAAACCATAAGCAGACAAACAAGCCAATAGCCATCCTTGCAGACAGTCATCCTGCTGGGTGCAAAGAAATAGGGGTCAGAGTGTAAAAGAAAAAGAGGTCAGGGTTCACTCCTTTCATTTCATCTCCTCTGTCCTTCTCTGTGGTAACCTACTTCCTAAATTTGACTCATGCTTTTTATACGTGGCCACGTCCATGCCATCATTTTTCAACAGATTACAAGTCCCCAAGGGCTGAATTCAACTCCTTGTAGAGTAATGTGCACAACTCTTTATAAAAACTAGAATAGACTATCCAGTTCCCTTAAAATGATTGTCGTCCGTTCTCCCTGCCACACTGTCACTGTGTCAGGAGAAATGAGCACATCACTGAAGACATGAGCAGATTCCTCTGTCATGTGGATGAAAGATGAATTTAGGGGGGGGGTTGGTGGGTGGGGATCTCCTGCCTCTTCTGTTTGTGTGTGTGTGTGTGTGTGTGTGTGTGTGTGTGTGTGTGTGATGGGGGGTGGAAATGAGCTCAGGAATGCAGTCCTAGTCCAGAACGGCGAGGCAGAGATGGAACAGGGGGAGGGGAGGGCTTCATAGTAGGGCAGAAGTTACAGTCACTGAGATACAGTATTAACAGCTGATATAATCCTTCTTGATTTGTTGTTTAAACAAGAACAAACCCTGTGTGCCTGCGTAACATCTGCCAGGTATTTATGAGGACATACTTACAGCCATGGTAGGAGGCAGGGGAGCCCTCTGATCTGCCGTATTCCTCGCTGTAGGATGTGGAGAGGTTGGGTTGGGATGAGCCCCGGCCAAAACCCATCTGAGTGCTCCCTGTGGACACCTGGGCCATACGCTCCTTAGTCTTCAAAGCCTGAGACCTAACATGGCAAAAATAAGAGATATTCATATTATTTTGACCTCTGCGTATTAAAATCTGAGTTGGGGGAATAGTCAAGTAAGAGATAGCACAAGGGCCAATATTCAGGGTTACAGACTCAAATTAGCAAAGCCATATGTTCATTTTTGGGCCATATAAATTCAAAATTTATTGATTAATGCAGATATTTCTACTGTACAAAAAAAAAAAAAAAAACATGCAAAAAACTGAGTGGAAATGAACAAATCGACAAAAAATTGACCAAAATTAAAAATGGATAGATGGACGGACAACAAGATAAAAACAATAGGGAGACGGATGGATGGATGGATGGATGGATGGATGGCAAACGTATGAACAAATGAAACAACAGAACAATGGAGTACAGTTAAACAATTGGAAAGGAAATGATGTAAAGAAATAAACATGTTTTTAGTTCGTTTTCTTTTTTCATACTTATCCAAACTTGGAAAGCACCTAAATCATTTTCCACTTGATTCAACACTGTGTAGGAACCCAAGGTCTATTAGCAACCCAGAATAAGAATCAGGTCGTCTAGTTCCCACAAACACTCAGATTTAACAGCAACATTTTTCTTTTTCCCATTCATGAGCTATAAAATCATCATTCTAACAGTTCCCACCAATGAAAGGTCCAAAACATTTAGTCTCTTTAAAGCCGTAGTGGATTCTGGAAGATATCGTGTCACCCAATCTTCTTAACCATTACAGAAAAATAAGTCAAACAGAAGACTTTGCTGTATAAATGCTGAAAGCTAGAAAACAAGGTTTCAGTTGAATTTACAAAGTTTTATTTACATATTCTTTCTGAAATTTGTCAATACTCTCACCTCTCTCCTTTAAGGCGTTCCTCATCTTTGAGTAGGACCACCAACTGCTTGCTCTTCTCCCTGACATTGATGCCCTGATCTTTGCCGTCTTTGTCAACGTACTGGAAGTCCTTCAGGGTCTGGATGGCGAAGATATTCTCCTTACACTGCAACGCCACCCTCTCTGAACCCGTCTTTATCAGGTAGTCGAGGAGCGTGAGGGCTTTGTAGACGTGGCGCCAGTTCTTCCCATGATCGTTGAGCCGCTTCCAAATCATGTTCATGATCTCACTGAAGGCCACCACGTTGTAGGTGAGGTCCGCGATCTCGGACATGAGCGAAGACGACGGGCCCCAGGGGTCGTTGGACGTAGCCTCTCTGACCTTCTTCTCGGCATCAGAGTAATTGTTGACCATGTTTTTCATCTGCCGGCGGATGGTGCTTGGCATGGTGGCGGTGAAGATGGGACAGACAGGAAGAAATAAAAAAAATGGAGAGAAGCTTGGGCTCTAGCAGTACTGTGGTAAAAAAAAAACAAAAAAAAAAACACTTTTATCCTTGAGAAGAACTTTGTCTAGTCCACGTGTCAGTGTCCTCTATTACTGCACAGTTGTAGCAGGGCTATACTGATGTTTATCCTTTTGTATCGAAGTGTGTTATGTATGCTTAAGAGGTTTCTCCAGGCCAGTGCAGTGTTCCCGAGTCCTCCAGAAGAGCATCTGTTAAAACCATCTCCACACACGTAACGCAGGCAGTACACAAGACCACGCCATCACCTAAAACAAGACAGATAGCCAATGAGTGTACAGGAAAAAAAAGGCTAAAAAGTATAAAATGAATTAGCTTTCTGGCTAACTACAAACATTTGACTGCATTCACGAATCTCACTGCGATCCTAATTGACACATCTCAACAAAAAGATCATGCTGAATTGTATTTATATAGGCAGCTGTAGTTGCTTCTATTTTGAAACCAGACAAACATGTTTCATACTTTCAGACTTAGATAGGCATTTTCCACACCTGCCCACTTCAGATCACACAGGGCCTTAGTGTTGTGAAAAGAGCTGCGTTTCAGCTTTTACAAGATCACTTACGTTTACAATAACTTGACACAATGGCAAATTACAAGGTAAGGTACTGAAGATGAGTAATGTCTGAAGAGTTAGCTCTCCATCCATGTTCAAGCTTCTCAGGGAAATTCAGGTGGTAAAGTTGCACACATGGTGGGCTTTCAGGGAAATTAAATGAAGAACGTGTGGAAAAACTCTGCAATAATGAACTTGCACACATCTGGATTCAGAGACCAGCTTACCAAGTACATTTAAAGTCTGAAATACTTGGTTTAGACGCGTGGTTCTCAAAACGTTCTACTTGGGCAGCCTGTAGTGTAATTTTGCTACCATTTCTGCAACGAAATTACCAACAAACAATTGTGTGTAGAGCTAATGAGCAGTTGTTCAATTGTTTCATCAGAAAGATCTCAAAGAGCAGCAGAGAAAATTCAACAACTTCCGTCACAAACCGAAGTGGACCACAGTAAACCAGGAACAAGAACTGATGGCAACATATGCTGCGATCTTTTTGCCTCGAAGATGAAACTTCTTCGAATAACATCCAAACCCAACTTAACTATATTCCCGTTCCAACTTAAATAAGCAGTGGGAATTACTAATTTTCTGGATTTTGGACCTTGGAGACACTACAGCAACATGCTCACTCAAGCGGGCTGTACAATGCTGTGAGAAAATTTAATAAGATAAAAAAAAAATAATTAACAAAAGGTAAAGAAAGAAATTATTTACTGCAGCTATTGCTAACTTTAGATGCAAGGTGGTAGAGCTGAACTATATACCAAATCATAAGCTTCGAAAATTCAATTTGTGCAAATATCACAATCAATGATTGGTAGGTTACAGTATCTCAGTGGGTCTGCACACAAACTCTGCTTGCCGGTAATATACTGGGCCACCTGGATTGACTATTACTGTCCTTTATGTGCAAACAGGATATAGATGCGAGTGATGCTAAAGCTCAAGGATAATGGTGGGGCCGTAGCTAAGATGTAAAGGAAAGAAGTGCAGAGAATGCGAGTTAATTGTTATCATCGCAAGACTAATAATACCACAACTTCATGCATTTCTAATATTAAATTTGGAAATTTCAACTTCGGAGTAAACAATTATTATATATTTACATAGCACTGTCCAACCAATTATGCAATAAAAAAGGAAAAGGAGGTTCCTATTGTTGCTTTCTTAAGTAAAGAAAAAAAGAGGCTCATTCCTGTTGTACTTCTGTTTCAAAATGTCTGTCCAACTATGACAAAAGCATATATAAATCAGTCATCAAAATATATTTTTCTACCCTTCCTGTTTTTAGTGGTAACAAATGAATTTAGGAGCATACTGGAAATCTGCCATGTGTGTCCAAGAGCAGAAGCTGTAAAACAGAGTTTTAGGAATATTTAGCAAAAGCAAAGACAAAATAACAGACTTTAGCATCTTACATTAGCCTCCAGTGCAGCTAGCATCACTAACGCCAACATTTCCAAATCCACCATGTTCCATGAAAGTGTTTGAAAGCTCAGAAAGATAAATCTGAGCAACACTGTTTCACTGTGTATAGTTCCAGTTATCTGCACTTTCTTGCAGTGTCAACACTACAGTTTGCTTTGAGCTTTGCACATTTATGCACCCTCTCAGACTTCATTTTAAAATACGTTGCTGACAATAAAAAACACCCAACTTAAAGTCTTATTGTCTCAGCGACAGCATCCATAATATAAATGGAAAAAATTTGTAAAAAAGGTTGAATAAAAAAAAAATATAAAAGCATGTAGTGTTTCCTAAACTAATGTGAAAGTATTAAGCAGTTGCTTTCATTCAAGATTACTATAAGAAATCTAAACGATGTAGACATGACAGCTTGAGCTTCCTGTGCAAAAGTGACACACATTTGTTAATAGATAAAGAAAATTTACAAATACTTTTCTCTTATCAATCTATCAAAATTGCGATAGATCTGAGTCAGTCTGGAATATCCTGATCGGTGTTTCTCTTGCAATATACACTGCTCAAAAAAAATAAAGGGAACACTTAAACACAATATAACTCCAAGTAAATCAAACTTCTGTGAAATCAAACTGTCCACTTAGGAAGCAACACTGATTGACAATCAATTTCACATGTTGTTGTACAAATGGAATAGACAACAGGGGGAAATCTTTGGCGATTAGCAAGACACTCAATAAAGGAGTGGTTCTGCAGGTGGGACCACAGACCACTTCTCAGTACCGATGCTTTCTGGATGATGTTTTGGTCTCTTTTGAATGTTGGTGGTGCTTTCACACTCGTGGTAGCATGAGACGGACTCTACAACCCACACAAGTGGCTCAGGTAGTGCAGCTCATCCAGGATGGCACATCAATGCGAGCTGTGGCAAGAAGGTTTGCTGTGTCTGTCAGCGTAGTGTCCAGAGCCTGGAGGCGCTACCAGGAGACAGGCCAGTACACCAGGAGACGTGGAGGAGGTCGTAGGAGGGCAACAACCCAGCAGCAGGACCTCTACCTCCATCTTTATGCAAGGAGGAACAGGAGGAGCACTGCCAGAACCCTGCAAAATGACCTCCAGCAAGCCACAAATGTGCATGTGTCTGCACAAACGGTTAGAAACGACTCCATGAGGATGGTATGAGGGTCCGATGTCCACAAATGGGGGTTGTGCTCACAGCCCAACACCGTGCAGGATGCTTGGCATTTGCCAGAGAACACCAGGATTGGCAAATTCGCCACTGGCGCCCTGAGCTCTTCACAGATGAAAGCAGGTTCACACTGAGCACATGTGACAGATGTGACAGAGTCTGGAGACACCGTGGAGAGCGATCTGCTGCCTGCAACATCCTTCAGCATGACCGGTTTGGCAGTGGGTCAGTAATGGTGTGGGGTGGCATTTCTTTCCATGTACTCGCCAGAGGTAGCCTGACTGCCATTAGGTACCGAAATGAGATCCTCAGACCCCTTGTGAGACCATATACTGGTACGGTTGGCCCTGGGTTCCTCCTAATGCAGGACAATGTTAGACCTCATGTGGCTGGAGTGTGTCAGCAGTTCCTGCAAGATGAAGACATTGAAGCTATGGACTGGCCTGCCCGTTCCCCAGACCTGAATCTGATTGAGCACATCTGGGACATCATGTCTCGCTCCATCCACCAACGTCACGTTGCACCACAGACTGTCCAGGAGTTGGTGGATGCTTTAGTCCAGGTCTGGGAGGAGATCCCTCAGGAGACCATCCACCGTCTCATCAGGAGCATACCCAGGCGTTGTAGGGAGGTCATACAGACACCTGGAGGCCACACACAATACTGAGCCTCATTTTGACTTGTTTTAAGGACATTACATCAAAGTTGGATCAGCCTGTAGTGTGTTTTTCCACTTTAATTTTGTGTGACTCCAAATCCAGGCCTCCGTTGGTTAATAAATTTGATTTCCATTGATGATTTTTGTGTGATTTTGTTGTCAGCACATTCAACTTTGTACAGAACAAAGTATTCAATGAGAATATTTCATTCATTCAGATCTAGGATGTGTTATTTGAGTTTTCCCTTTATTTTTTTGAGCAGTGTATAAATAAAAATACACACAGATTTTTAAATATTTACTTACAATGAGCTCCTCACCCTATCTCTAAGGGAGTGCCCGGCCACCCTATGGAGGAAGCTCATTTCAGCCGCTTGTATCCAGGATCTCGTTCTTTCGGTCATGACCCAAAGTTCATGGCCATAGGTGAGGGTAGGAACGTAGACCGACCGGTAAATTGAGAGCTTTGCTTTTCAGCTCAGCTCTCTCTTCACCACAACCCTTAGAGATAGGGTGAGGAGCTTGGCCATCTGGGAGGGGCTCGGAGTAGAGCCGCTGCTCCTCCACATCGAGAGGAGCCAGTTGAGGTGGCTCGGGCATCTATACCGGATGCCTCCTGGACGCCTTCCTTGGGAGGTGTTCCAGGCACGTCCCACTAAGAGGAGGCCCAGGGGACGGCCCAGGACACGCTGGAGGGACTATGTCTCTCGGCTGGCCTGGGAATGCCTTGGGATCCCCCTGGAGGAGGTGTCTCTGCTGAGTCTGCTGCCCCCGCGACCCGGTTCCGGATAAGCGGAAGACGACGAGTACGAGTACGAGTACTTACAATGAGGCAAAATGCTGAATTCAAATGTTCGCATTTTTCTATCTCTAAAAAGGCATAAAAAGTGTTAAAAGAATCAAGTAGTAGTAACCTAGTAGCTTTAATCTATTGATCTAATAAATGCTACTGAACATTTTTACACATTTGAATTTCCCACTTGTGGCTCTTCACTGCTATAAATTTACATGTAATTTTATTATTTTCTCTCCTATTAGATTCTCAAAAACACAAATGTAGACTTCATTGTTCCTGCACAGAAACAGCCTATGAAAAGGTAAACAGCTCATCTTGTAACCACTTCCTGACAAATATAGAAAGTGAGAGTATACTTGCAGCTGCATAACCTACACATCCATGTTCCACATGAAAACTTTTGACCATGAGAACCTCTGTGTGGCATGGAAACACTTGGTAGTGCAATTAATCTATTTTTTAACAAGTGGTGCTTTTAATACTCAAATGTGGCAGTCAGCTGGAAAGTAAAGAAAACCAATTCTATGAAATACGAGGTTTATTTGAAAGTTGCATAATGCATACCGACTCTGCTGATCTCGTTTAAGTCGCTGAATGCTTTCTGTGCCCTCCGCGTGTCCGTCTGCCATTTAGGTACACCAATGATGACTTATGCAACTCTGTAATCTGATCTCCACATCGAGCATGAACCAACAAGCGCTTTCACAATAATTTGTTTTTCTTTTCAGTTTCTCTAGAGAATAAGTGTTAAGACTTAACAATGTAATTTGTACTTTCTTTTAAACCATCAAGTGGCTATTTGCACTTGCATTTGTGATTATTTCATAGACTTCCTGTAAAGTAGTGCCACAGACACACAGCTGAAGGCAATACAGGAAAGGAAACAAAGAGTATGTTTTTAAGGGATAATAAAACAACTTGGCACATCCCATAAATTCACTTAACACCAGCGAAACGTGATCCCAGAGGAGCACGCCCTCCCTCCAAAATCCCTCATCACCCTCCACCCCGCTGCATCCGCATGAATACAGCTCAGACCTAATGACACATCTGCTGCTATAATCACCTATTCACCCAAAGCTGACAGGAGGAAGAGAGGAGAGTCTGTCCATACAACCCCCCTCCTGCAACCCCTTCTTGTCCTGGAACAGCGCCGCTCAACCCCCACAAGCAGCCTTGGCTTTGCTCTGTCCTGGGCTGCACTCAGAGTAGGTCTAGAAGATGCAGCGCACAGCTTGTGTGTCTGCTGAAATGCATATTCGTGTGTCAGGGAAAGTCAGCTATCTCTAAATGATTGATTCTGTCATCAATCCTGTCATTTTCAGTAAGCCATGTAAAATAGTGGGGTAATTTAACCTCAAAATCTGAGTTCACATGCTGCCAAACATTCCACTTCCTCTTCCCTCGTTCTGGATTCATCCGACTACCAGACTAACGCAAAGGACACAATCATTCCGACCCAGTTTCCTTTTCGTCATCTACAGCTAAAACAGTGATTCTTATTCTACATCATTATCCATATCATACATTGCCTCTTTTCCACCTTAATGTTAAGCATTCTGGTTATAATAACAACATGTATAAGAAATTAATGGATTCAAGGGGAATATATATATATTTTTAAAGCCAGAAAACATAAAAAAAGAAATACAAATAAATCAGAAAACAGCCATTCCATTGGTTATCAAACCCAATAAGTCGTTTTAAAATGCACTTTTCTGACACACAAGAGACTTTTAAGTCATGCCAGGAAGACACTACCATATAGAAATGATAAATGTATTTATCTTTAACCGCATTGTCTTTAAAGCCTGTGAGTTGCAATGGCTGTAGACAAATAGTTTTCTTAAACAGAAAAGACATTTTCAAAAGGAATATGTTGAATGGATGTGTGGCTGCTTAATGCCACCGCAGTAAAAGAAAATAGTATGATCTTTGGAGCAGTACTTCTCCACCAAAGATCTACTCAGGGAATGTGGTACAGCTGTGTGGAAGAAAACACAGGTTGAGAGGATGGATTGCTCTTTGCCCACGACAGTCTCACAATTGAAACAAATAAAATGTTTGATTTAAGGGAAGGAACAAAAAACCTGAGAGACAATTTACGCCACAAAAAAATACATGGCTTAACATTAGTTGGGTATTGGCATTTGAGTTGATCCACCGTTTCAGGTTGAGTATAACTTGTTAGCTGCCTCTAAGTTGGTACATTTGGAGATATTGTATTGTTTTACTTAATTGATTCTGACTGCAGTGTGGTGCTGTAGGATTGGCAGAACCGGAGAAAGGCCAGCACAGCATGTGAAAAACAGGGCACTCTTGCTTCTTTTTTAAATATTTTTTTTGCGGCACTAGAGGCCTTTACTTTTTCATTTTTCCAACAGTAGGTAGACAGAAAAGAGGGCAAAGAGAGGGGGAGACATTCAGCAAAGGTCATCGAGTCCGGGACTTGAACCTGGGACAGCCGCATCGAGGACTATAGCCTCTGCACATGGTCACGTGCTTAACCCCTACACCACCAGCACCGTGCCCCACTCTGTTACTTCTACACCATTAATCAGGAGCTGTTTACCGATGCACCCTCCTTTCCATGATATAATTCTACTGCAAGTGCTGGACTGAGCCGACTGGTCATTTCTTTGAATATAGCTAAGACACACTATAGATCACTGCCACACACTGTCCATGGTTGTACACATACACGAAGAATGGGAATGTTAGTCCCAGTTCCAACTGATTTTTGATGCCCAACCCTACTTGACACTGCAAAGGATTTTGCAGGATTTTTAGGCTTTTGGCTGAGTTAAAGCAGACCTTCCACTACACTGCTGATATTCCAAACTGGTGACAAGTTTAAAAAAGTCCAAGGAGATCACAGCAAACTTCTATGAAGTATTAGTTAGCTTACTTGACATTAATTGCTAAGCAGGTAGTGCTTGCTGGAGGGGTGTCCAAAGTCAGTCCTCGAGGGCTAGTGTTCTGCACGTTTTAGATGTTTCCATGCTTTAACACGCATGATTCAGGTGATAGCATTTCAGCAAAAGCCTGTTAATCAGTCATTAATGGAAATCAGGTGTGCTGAAGCAGGGAAACACCTAAAACATGCAGGACACCAGCCATCGAGCCCCAACTTTAGACACTCCTGCTGTGCATAAAGTAGAGAGTCCAAAATACTGCTACATTAAACACTTCGGGTGCTTTGGTGGTTTAAATGTCCCTGCTTTACTGCCATCTGTTTCATAGGCACAGCCGATGTTTGAATGTTAGAGTAACTGTTTCAAATAAAAATGTAATACTAACTAAATATTAACTAAATATTAAATAGTTTTAATTAAGCATGAAAACAAGTAACCGTTTCATCTCTACTACATTAAAGCTAATTTATGAAACTGATGGAAGAGGAGGAAAAACAAAACTTGTACATCTGAGCAGGAGCAGAGAACTGCAATGCATAGAATGTACGCTATAAACAATCCTACCATGTCTGATCATCCACAAATTATAATTTTCAATAATCTAATATTGTTACATTGCTCTTCCTAATTTACAAGCAGATGACACCTGTGTATTTTAAATTCTCTTTCATCGACAATTTTGAGGAATGCAGAAACTCTGAAGCGTGTAAATGCGACACCCGGACAGTTTGCGGTAAATATTCAAGGTCACATGCAAAGAGAAAACCATTTGGACAAGGCAATCTTTTCAGATGCGAGAAACAATATTGCATGTTTTGACCCAGGGGATGAAAGAAAAACACCTGATCTTTTGCTGCCACTGTAAACCAGAAGCCCATCAAGCTAGCAATGTTAAAGGTTTCCCTTAACACTATGGAGCAAACCGTTTACACAGCATCCTCCCTCAAAGACACTTAGATACTGATCCCAAGGCACTATAGCAAGACCAAAACAGAGTGACGGGATCAAAAGCAGGTAAAATAGCTGTAACATTATCGCGCCATAGCTGTGCATATTATGATGTGCAGCAGAGTGCTCCAAACAAGAGCATCAAAGGTGCAGTACACTTCTCTAACAGAGAAAAGACATTTCACTAAGAAGGACTTAGTTTTAGTTACAGATCACTAATAGACCTGTAGTTGTGTATGGGGGTGTTGGGTCAATTTACCATCATCGATTTATAATCCAACATCTTGACCTTCTGAACTGTAATTAAGTCAATTCATCAAGCGTCTTGAGATTCTTATTCCTACTAATTAAACAGGGCTATTCCTAGGTCTCCAAAACTGTTACGTTCATAAACTGCATGTATTTTCACACTCCAAGTTCACACAATAGCAAAACCCTTATTTTCATATTGAACTCAGTCAAATTAGTTTTGACTGCTAAAAGAAAATCTTGCCCTTTTGCCCGTGTCTTGATCATCTAAATTAGGAACTGGCTTATGTGTCTTTTTTAAGATCTAGGAATCCCCGTTACCATGGCATCTGTCTCAGGTGGAAACGTTTTGAGGCAAAACAAACCGTCTTTAACAGATGGCTGTATGATTGAAAAGCAGCTTTCAAATAACATCCATAACAATAAGTCACACTTTTATTCTTAAATAAATAAACCAAAAACTACTCTAAATGCAAGCCCTACATTAGCAGTACTACTCAAATGCAAAAAGAAATAAACCTCATCTTTATTCCAAGAAATGCACATTCCCACTGGTATGATTGACATAAGCAACAAGTTAAATTCCCATGCTGACTTATAATTCACAACAAAGACATCTTCACATTCAGAGATCAAGACTGAATCTGTCAGATTCCTGGGGCATCAACGATAAAATGCCTGGCCTCTTCCCAGTTCTACAATGTTTACTTCAAGTCCAACAGCTGACAATTTCTTTCCACGGATAGAAACAAAAACCGCACAGTCCTGCAAGTGAACTAAAAAGCACAAAAACATTTAACTTTGTTTGAAATTGTCTTTTCACAGAATCAAACTCTGGAAAGCTAGTGCAGCCAAGGCTAAATGTGAGAAATTGTGCAAAAAAAGACTTTTTCACAAGTGTGAGATAAACTGCAGTGACTTATATGGCTTACCAGTATGGGAGTGAGTTGGTGTGTGTGTCTTGGCAAAACCCAGGTAAACTGTGATTAGCATTAAAGGTCGATAAGGCAGCACTCAGAGAACAGGTCCACCTTGTCACACAGAGACTAAAGCTGATCTAGTGAAAGAAAATCTTGTGCAACCAGGCACCTGTGTATGAGTGTGACATCTAGCCTGGTTCAGAAACAGGCTAGATGACTTGATGTAGCAAGCTCAGCGCTACATCAAGTCATCTAGCCTGTTTCTGAACCACACAGAGACTTCCTTTTAGTGACTTAGCAATTATCATAACCACAAATTATTATTATTTTACAACTTTATGACCCTACAAAAAAAAAACTGAAGATCCAAAAAAAAAAAACATGAATTCTAGGTATTATAAAGATCAACCATTAAATACTAGGGAAAGACAGGAGAACCCACTTTGTGATGGCCCTTTGTCCTCCCTGGCTGTCCCATATAGACAGGGACGGAAGGAGGACGGTGATGATGCATTTGTCAGTCACTGTGACTGATTATTCTGACAATAGATAAAGCCGTGGCCCTTCTTTGGCTATGTTAGTAATGACATCTGCGAAACCGCTAATACGCGCAAATCTGAACACAAATCTCTGCCCGTGCATTAAAAACCAGCTAAAGCGGCCAGCGTTAAACATCTTCGGGAAGACTAACCAAGTAACACAGCTGAACAGAGACAGCGCCCAAACTGAGAAGAATTCCCATTACATTGTTATTACAGTTACTCCGATGATCGCTGCAAGGACACAGTCGTTAAATTCAATTCGGTATAGTCAAACAAATCGCAGGAAAAAAAAGAAAGCTGTACTTTTAGAAAAAGAACAAACGTGAATCATTGTGCCGCCTTCAAGTGATGTGATTGATAGCACAGAAGCTAAAGTAGCGTCAGCTAAGATTAGTCAATTGTATTTTATCGACATCCGACTCACGGTTTAATGATGAGTATAGCACATATCTAACTTTAAGCAACGTCAACTTTAAACATCTACTCAAAAAAATCCCCACATGCGGTCCGCTAATGTTAACAACTTAATCGCAAACTTGCGATAAATACTTTTCGTTAGCCAGCAACCCAAGCTAGCGAACGGCGTTCACTTGTGGCTTTAATTGGGTTTTTTCGCTAACTAGTTTCCTTCAGCAGCAGAGACCCCTAGCATGTCTGTCAAAGTTGGTTGTATTAACATGACATACTTTGTACCGTTCAACATTGCCAGTTACTTGTTTACGCCTGAATAAATGTTTAATGACAACTGTATGTTAATTCGGAAGTGAAAACTCTGCTTTGAAAAAGTTGGATAAAAGCTAACCAAGCTGATATGTCGGCTAGCTGTTCCTCTTTTTCATATACTTCAGCATAAAACAATCACTGTTTACTCACCACGTATATGTAATATCAAGAGTTTTATTTTCTGAATCTGCTGTTATTACTGAACCAAAGTCCACAGCCGCCCCAGGCAGCTCCCCAGCGTATTTTCATTAGCATGCTATGCTAGTTAGCAACACTTCCGAGTTAGCAGCCAAGACGGGTGCTCGGTGGAGACATCACCAGAGCCAACTGGATTACAGGACACCCTGGAAAAACAAAACAACTCTAAATGAAAGCAAGTCGTCACTCACCGTAGTTTTTACGCTATGCCCGGTTATGCTGTTACTCAAGAAACACAAACAATCAGGCTAATTCCAAGCGGGGGGGGGGAATCTCCACTAAGAACTTATTTCGGCGTTCAAGGAGCTTGTTGCGCCTCCGCCTAGCTGTGTGCAGCTAATGCTAATCCGGCTAAAGCCAGGACTACATGTATCTCCTCCTCCTTCTCCAGAAGATGGCGGGCAGAGTAAGGGAAGGTAGTAGCCGGGAAGGGTGTGACCGAGACGACTTCATATGCCAAAAATGATTAAAGGGCAAACTATATGTGATGCCCCTCTGCTCTATTTGCATGGCTTTTAACAGTTTCACACTACTTTGCTTTAAGTTTTTTCTCAAGATGTTTATTTTACTTTAGCGGCGTTTTTTATTGATAAATGTTTTGTTTTATGATTCATTTTTTTTTTATCGTTCCTTTTCTTTTATTATGTCTAATTTTCTTATTTTCACTGCTTCACCAGTGGCAGAGATCACCCCTTTGCTTCCCCGTCGAGGCATTCTTACAATGCATCCAAAGTATTGACAGCGCTGCACTTTTCCCACATTTTGTAGGTTACAGCCTTATTCCAAATGGTATCAAATGAATCTCTTTTGTCAAAATTCTACACACAATACCCCATTATGACAAAGCAAGATAAGTTTGTTTGAGATTGTTGCTAAAAATTGAGCTGAGCTCCACACTGTTTCCACCGATCATCCTTGGCCAGCCGTCTGAACTGAGCAATCAGGGGAGAAGGGCCTTAGTCAGGGAGGTGAACCAGAACCCCATGGTCACTCTGTCAGAGCTCCAGCGTTCCTCTGTGGAGAGAGGAGAACCTTCCAGAAGGACAACCACCCATGTAACACTCCATCAATCAGGCCTGGTAGAGTGCCAGAAGAAAGCCACTTAAATAAAAGACACATGGCAGCCCTTCTGGAGTTTGCCAAAAGGCACCTTAAGGACTCTCAGACCATGAGAAACAAAGTTCTCTGGTCTGATGAGACAAAGATTAAACTTCGGTGTGAATGCCAGGCATCATGTTTTAAGGAAACCAGGCACTGCTCATTACCAGGCCAATACCATCCCTATAGTGAAGCATGGTGCTGGCAGCATCATGCTATAAGGATGTTTTTCAGCAGCAGGTACTGTCAGGACCTCAGACTGGGCCGACTTTTCATTTTGAGCTGTATGACGACCCAAAACACAAAAGTGAATCAATAATTAAGCAAAGGCTGTAAATATTTACGTAAATGTTATTTCTTAGTATTTTATTTGTAATGAATTTGCAACAATCTCAAACAACCTTTTTTCACGTTATCATAATGGGGTATTGTGTGTATAATTTTGAGGAAAGAGATTAATTGAATATCATTCGGAATAAGGCTGTAATATAACTAAGTGTAGAAAAGTGCAATGCTGTGAATACTTGCCTGGTGCACTCTATATGAATAAGTCAGTCATCTTCTCCCGCGTTTTCCATAGTGGGTCGCGGGGAAGCTGGTGCCTATCTCCAGCAGTCTATGGGCGAGAGGCGGGGTAGACCCTGGACAGGTCGCCAGTCCATCGCAGGGCAACACACAAACAACCATGCACACACCTAAGGGCAATTCAGAGTGACCAATTAACCTAACAGGCACGTCTTTGGACTGTGAGAGGAAGCCGGAGTACCCGGTGAGAACATCCAAACTCCATGCAGAAAGACCCCTGGCCAGGATTTGAATCCAGGACCTTCTTGCTGCAAGGCAACAGTGCTACCAACTGCACCACCATGCAGCCCATGAATAAGTAATTTCAACCTTAAAATTCCTACTTCCATTTCATGCCCATGTACTTAAACCATTGCCTGTATGATAATATTTTCTGATGAATTATGAAAACAACTGAAAATAAAAAAAAGTTCAAATCTCACATATATAATTTGATTGAACATTACATTACTTTTTGCAGACTTTGTTTTCCACCCAATTTCCATTTGTTTTTGGTTGTGATCCACATTTGGGCCAGCTCTTATGATATATGATAAATTATAACTCCTAATGTTAGATGCTATTTTTGGGAGTCTTATAACCCCATGTCCTTACAATCAGTCAATCATTAGTTGTCAAACTAGATATGATAAATCCCCTGGTGAATACGAATTGATGCATGGTTGCTACATTTTGTGCCTGAAAATGTTGGATGCCAGTCTGTTTTAGAATTTCCTTGTCTTTTTTTGTTTGTTTGTTGATTTTCCATTTTGTGTCAGTTTTCGGTTTATTTGTGTGTACCCTATCAGAAATATTGTAGGTAGCACCGGTTAACCAGTTAAGGCAAATAAAGAGAAAACTATGAAAGATATTAGGTATATTGACTCTTTTCCTAAAAAAAAACATTATTCTTCATTTATGGGGGGAACTTATCCATAAAAAATGGCTCATTACACAAGTGAGTGCATGTCATGAATTGTTGATATAAGGGATTGTCTGGTGTGTTCCTACAGGTGTGTCAGGACAAACTATGTAGAGCAGCATTCCATATAGACCTTCCCGCTGTCTCTGTACTAACCGTCTCATTAGCAGGCTTCAAATGGAGTGTTGGACAAAAGCGTTCACGTGTTTCAGACACGTGTGTAGCATGCATTTGCTAAGTCAAATTCGGTTCTATGAATAGATATGAAGGTTTCCCTGAAAAGCGTGCAGTGTGCTGAGAATCGTTCAAGTTGCTAAAAGATAAAAATGGGGATGAAAACGTCACAGGTCTGGATGCCAGCACAAACTGGCAAAGCTCGCAGGAGCCAATGCAAAGTAAGACCAATATGACATCTCTTTTAGCTTTCTCTTTCAGTGTTGGTGTGACCTGGCTGGCAGATACATTTTAGTTTGGTATATCACTCTTTCTTTTTATAGAGGTCTCATTCAGGCTACTCTCACGTGGCTCAGAGTACAGGATAAGCCCACAGGGTGCTAATCCCATCTGATTTAACTGTGTTTGTGAAGAGAGAGATTGACTTGGGATTCAAATGTGAGCGGTGCAGTCATGCAAGAACCAGTTTCGTTATTCAAACTGAATGGAATAAGAAACTACATCCTTGTCGTGACGAGAAGCTAGTTGTAACAGACATTATTTTCTAAGTGGAGTTCTTGCACTGCATTCTGTGTAATAACTTGTTAGGTTTCACAGTATTTTGGAGGATCTTAGGCAGTGACCTGCCTCACCAGACTTTGAACATCCAAATAAAATTCATATACCCCCTAAATTATTTATTAACAGATGGATATTGCCCTGGCAAAGTATTCATACCCTTTGAACGTTTTCACATCACATCACAACCGCAAACTTCACTTGCCTTTATGTGACACACCAACAGAAATGCACATAATCATAAATTGGATGGAAAACATGCATTTGTATTTAACTCTGCCTGGGTGATAACATTTTAGAGCCACCTTTCATCAATTTTCAAGTCTTACCACAGATTCTTAGCTAAGTTTAAAAGTGCGATTTGACTGAACACATTAATATACTCTAATCAAAACCAGTCCATTGTATCTCTGGCAGAATGTTTAAGGTTGCTGTCCTGTTGAAACAGAACAGGAACTGATTTTCTTCCAAGACTGCTCTGCATTTACTTCCATCCATCTTTCCATTAACTCTAACCATCGTTCCTGTCCCTGCTGAAGAGAAGACGCTTCACAGCATGAAACTATCACCATGTTTCATGAGGGATGGTGTGTCCGCTATTTTGACATATGTAGCATTTTTGATGTAGGCCAAAAAGCTAAACGTTTGCTCTCAAAATGCCTTCTTCTACACGTTTGCTATGTCCACAACATCGCTCTCTATAGATTATCCCACCTGAGTTGTGGATCTTTGCAGCTCCTCCAGTGTTACTATGAACCTCTTTACTGCTTCTCTGAATAATGCTCTACTTGTTCAGGCTTTTGGTTCGGATGGGCAGCTATGTCTTAATAGCTTTAGGGTTGTATTATCTTTTTAAATTATTGGATGATGGAATCAAAAGTAATTTATGCTCTTTAAAGCTTGGGATATTGACTTATAGCCTAACCTTGCTTGAAATTTCTCCACAACCTGCCTGCTTTGTTTTTTGATCTCATTGCTTCCTGATGCTTTTTGTTCACTAATGTTCGCTAATAAACCTCTGAGGCCTTCACAAACAGCTGCATTGATACAGAAATTAAATAATAGACAGATAAACTATTTTCCAATTAGGTGAATCTGATTGTCTGGAGTGGATTTTATTAAGGGGTATCATAGTAAAGGCAGACTGATTACAAATGCAGTTCACACTTTTTAGATTTTTATTTGTAAAACATGTGGAAATCATGTATCATTTTAAGTCTTAACAATCATAAGATACTTTGTGTTGGTCTATCAAATAAAATCCTAATAAAATACCTTAAGGTTTTTCTCTGTAATGTGTACAGTGTGTACTAGTGTAGGCTTAGTATGTGGTTAGAGGAGGAAATATTTTATGTCAAGACTTAAAAATACATGCCGACAACACCCAATTTACATCAACAACACCCGTAGTTGAGTAAATGCATTGAAGATAAAGAACGCCATGCAATATCCTGCCAGTTTTATTGTATATTTTAGAAGCAGATTGTCTTTCAGCCAGTAGAGGTCAGGAGAGCTCTCTTTTCCCATTAACCTGGGATTTCATGTTGATGTAAATGTTATTTACAAGGTCTGTCCCACAGAAGGCCTACAGCACTGAATGTTCTTTATGATGTGATTAGCACTGCTGGCCTCTTATTTAGTAGGACATTGATGCTTATTAACATTAACCACCACAGCTTGCTTGCTATGATGTAATCACCCAGTTAGGGACATGTTTAGCACCCTTGGGTCAAACGTATTGACCAGAGTAATTCTTTGTCATCTAGAGATATGGTCCATTACTAATACAGTTACTGGCACTGGGCAAACAGAATAAAACAAAATAAGGGCTTCAATCCTTAAACAGCAAAATAAAAAATGGTGGGTTGCCAGGGACGAGTGTATCTACATCTCTCAGTCCTTTTCACAAAATACAAGAAACAAACCGGCCCCTCAAATCAAGTAAAACTAGGCGTGTTCACTTGCTGTCAACCGCACCACATACACATATTACATAACTGAACAGTGCTTGTCACACACATAAGCGACTGAGGCACGGCAACGCTAATTCTCAGTTACAAAGGCAGCGATGCATGTGAGTCACAGAAATGTGCATATTTGTCTGCAGAACATAGATGCTTCACAGAAGGCATGTGCAAACTGCATAAAGTGTTCAGAAGAGCAAACCTATGAAAGAGCCCAACTTCTTGGTTGGATTTTTCTTTACACATTTTCCACACATATAGCCGACCTTATAAGGTCGGTTTAAGGTTTTAGTTTGAAACTTTAGGTTTCTATCACAAACAAAGTTATCTTATTAAGAATAACCAATATTTGTTGATCATGGCAGAGCAGTCTTGTGAAACTTGGCAGGCGATAAATGGGATATATAAACAATATTAGAGGAGCAGAATTCAGGGTTGCAGCAAACTTAAAAATACTGTAAGGGGATGGATGGATGGATGGAAACCTTTTTCTTAATTTCTCCATATTTAACCACACCTGGAAAATATCTAAACCAAATATTTTATTTTCAGCAACAGGAAGCAAGTGACAGGCAAAGAAGAGGTTTGATGTCGGTGATGTTAGACTTGCAGCTTTTCAATCTGTCCATGAATTACAAAACCATATGAAAAAATGAAAAGAAATTATATGATTAACTACAAAAAATAACACTTTTTGTGACATGTTTCTTGTTTGCCAACTCTTAGTTCCATCTTGGTTTTGATCTGTGTTTTCCATGGCTTTAAACAGTTGACCCCAAGGACAAGTCAAATAACTTTAAAACCTTTACTTGCGGCTTCACACAATCCTGTTAAAAGGTATGTAGCTTCCAGAAGCTATTAAAAGATACATGGTGAATACAGCTCTTTATTACAGAAATGTAAAAGACAATGTATTTGCGGTTATCCCTAGGAACAAATGTTTTTGAAGTAAACAGCTCCTGTATAATTTTCCATATCACATCCTGTTGCAGTGACCAGAGACCAAAAAGAGCCACATTTCAACATGTTAAGCGCTAAGAATACAAGTGAGTCGAAATCCCCTCCAAAGTTCGCAGAATTCTTTTTTTAAGCTTTTCAGTGGTCTGCCGGTTGTGGGTTTTATATATGTGCTGGAGCATTGCACAAGAAATAAAGGCAAGAAAAAGTTGAAGACAAAATGTACTGGGAACAACGGAACACAAAAAGAACAAGAGGCTAAAAATAGTAATTTTTCTGTAAATTTTTACAGTTGGAATTAACAGATTAAACATTGTGCCTTAGACAAAACTAGGCTCTGCTGTTGTCTTTGCAGTGAGGTTAAGAGACTTTAGCCCACCTGACGTTTTCCGCTGTGGCCCACTTGTTTCCTGTGACACACAGATGTGCACATGCAAACAGTTCTGCTTGTGTATTTTATGCTTTCTGCATCATTGCCCCTGACAGAACAAAATAATAATGTTACGCAAGTGGAGCAAATTGGCTTTTATGGGGTAATAAACACTAAAACTGAAAGAGAAAATAAATCGTATTCTTTCAGTTTGAATACAAACTAAAGGGTTGTCATTTATTTTTTGGTTGTTGGCAGAAACAACCTGTTTTGCAAGTCTTAATCACAGAATGAATAATAAACTGTGAAGAATATGTTACGTTTAGTAGAACCTTTTAGTACCAGGGGTCTAAACCTTGAGCCCCACACATTGTCGGAAACCATGTCACATGCCCGTTTTAAATTGATTGACTGAATATAAAGCCCTTTTGCAGTGCTTCATTCTCCAACAGGACATAAGAAGTGATGTAACTGCATTAGCTGAGCCTTGATAAAACTGAGAGAAGAGAGAGAAGAGCCATGTGGCCGAGACAAAGAAACAACCACCTACAGACTAACACTCTAGAAACAATAAACCTAATAAAAAGAATAATCACCCACTGTTTTTGACAAGTGAGTCTGAGGGGCTCCACAGAAATAACCCACATTGACAGTGCCTTGTAAAATATTCATACCGCTTAAACCTTTCCACACTTGGGACTTTTTGTCCTAAACCAACACAGAGTAGTACATTAATGTGTAGTGTTCATAGCTTTCTATATTTTTTACAAAATAAAAATCTGACAGGTGTGGCAAGCATTTGTTTTCTGCCCCCTTCACATTAATATCCCTAAATCAAATCTACTGCTAGCTTGACAGGCTGGGGCAAGGAGAGCATTTATCACAGAAGCAGTCAATTCAATTCAATTCAAAAATACTTTATTAATCCCAAAGGGAAATAAAAAATGCCCATGGTAACTCTGGAGGAGCTGCAGAGATCCAATGCTTAGGAGGAAGAATGTGTTGACAGGTAACTGTTGGGCCCTCTACAATTGTGGTGAGCAGCAAGAAGAAAACTGTTAAATAAAAATAACCATTTGAGTTTTCGTGTGTCACAAGCCATGAAGGCAGCATAGCAAAAATTCAGAGAATGCTGTTCTGGTCCAAAATTTTCTTTGACCTACAGGTCCTTCTCAAAATTTAGCATATTGTGATAAAGTTCATTATTTTCTATAATGTAATGATGAAAATTTAACATTCATATATTTTAGATTCATTGCACACTAACGGAAATATTTCAGGTCTTTTATTGTCTTAATACGGATGATTTTGGCATACAGCTCATGAAAACCCAAAATTCCTATCTCACAAAATTAGCATATTTCATCCGACCAATAAAAGAAAAGTGTTTTTAATACAAAAAACGTCAACCTTCAAATAATCATGTACAGTTATGCACTCAATACTTGGTCGGGAATCCTTTTGCAGAAATGACTGCTTCAATGCGGCGTGGCATGGAGGCAATCAGCCTGTGGCACTGCTGAGGTCTTATAGAGGACCAGGATGCTTCGATAGTGGCCTTTAGCTCATCCAGAGTGTTGGGTCTTGAGTCTCTCAACGTTCTCTTCACAATATCCCACAGATTCTCTATGGGGTTCAGGTCAGGAGAGTTGGCAGGCCAATTGAGCACAGTGATACCATGGTCAGTAAACCATTTACCAGTGGTTTTGGCACTGTGAGCAGGTGCCAGGTCATGCTGAAAAATGAAATCTTCATCTCCATAAAGCTTTTCAGCAGATGGAAGCATGAAGTGCACCAAAATCTCCTGATAGCTAGCTGCATTGACCCTGCCCTTGATAAAACACAGTGGACCAACACCAGCAGCTGACACGGCACCCCAGACCATCACTGACTGTGGGTACTTGACACTGGACTTCTGGCATTTTGGCATTTCCTTCTCCCCAGTCTTCCTCCAGACTCTGGCACCTTGATTTCCGAATGACATGCAGAATTTGCTTTCATCTGAAAAAAGTACTTTGGACCACTGAGCAACAGTCCAGTGCTGCTTCTCTGTAGCCCAGGTCTGGGGAATGCGGCACCTGTAGCCCATTTCCTGCACACGCCTGTGCACGGTGGCTCTGGATGTTTCTACTCCAGACTCAGTCCACTGGTTCCGCAAGTCCCCCAAGGTCTGGAATCGGCCCTTCTCCTCAATCTTCCTCAGGGTCCGGTCACCTCTTCTCGTTGTGCAGCGTTTTCTGCCACTTTTTCCTTCCCACAGACTTCCCACTGAGGAGCCTTGATACAGCACTCTGGGAACAGCCTATTCGTACAGAAATTTCTTTCTGTGTCTTACCCTCTTGCTTGAGGGTGTCAATAGTGGTCTTCTGGACAGCAGTCAGGTCGGCAGTCTTACCCATGATTGGGGTTTTGAGTGATGAACCAGGCTGGGAGTTTTAAAGGCCTCAGGAATCTTTTGCAGGTGTTTAGAGTTAACTCGTTGATTCAGATGATTAGGTTCATAGCTCGTTTATAGACCCTTTTAATGATATGCTAATTTTGTGAGATAGGAATTTTGGGTTTTCATGAGCTGTATGCCAAAATCATCCATATTAAGACAATAAAACACCTGAAATATTTTAGTTAGTGTGCAATGAATCTAAAATATATGAATGTTAAATTTTCATCATGACATTAGGGAAAATAATGAACTTTATCACAATATGCTAATTGTTTGAGAAGGACCTGTATATGCAAATTGCTATATGCGGTGGAAAACTAAGACCACACAACATCCTAAACACACCCTCGATGTGTATCATGGTGGTGGCTTTTTTATGATGTATGGGATTTTATTTTGATCAGCAGTGACAAATGGGAAGATACATGGCTGAAACTAATTACAGGGCAATGCTGGGGTAAAAAAAGCTGTAGAAAAAAAACAAAACTGTAAAGTTGTAAAAGACTTGAGATAGATCCTTGTGAGGGACTGAGCCGGTCAAGCATGAGGACACAGTAATAACTTTCAAAGAACATGGGTTTTATTTCCCCAAAATAACAAAATTCAAATAACTGTTACAGTGCCCTTAAAAGAGGTCCAATAAAGAAGCTAAACTCAAGACAAAAAAATCAGGGTTAAACATAACAAAACCTCAAACTAACTGCTCAAACAAACAAACTGACCTCCTACACAACAAACAAAGGGGACCTAAATACTGGCTGATCACACCAGACTAACACACTGAGGAAGAGGGAAGGAAAACATATACAGAAATGTAACTAACAAAAATAACTAAACACAGTTAGCTTAAAAATTTACTTGAATGACTAATAACTAAACAAAATAAGCAAATCACAAAAACAAAGAACTTATGCAAAAATTTGAATAAAGACTCCATGGTCTTCCCCCATGGTGGAACTCCAGATGGTATCACCCAATCAGTCAATCTGGAATTGGAGTGTGCCAGCCAGAGTCCATTGCTTCTGTTCAAGGTACTCCCCCACAGCACCGACTGTGTGGCTGCAGGTGTGGCCATCACACACACCCCTTCTTTGAAACTGCCACTAGGACAGCGAGAGAGAAAGTCAGCTGTCAGATTCTCTTTCCCAGGGATGTGCTGGACCTTAAACCGATAAGGTTGCATAGCCAGGTACCACCGCATGATTCTTCCATTAGTGTCTTTCATGCAGCTCAGCCATTGAAGTGCCTTGTGGTCAGTCTGCAAGATAAACGCTCTCCCAAGAAGGTAGTATTTGAAGGAATGGAGCGCCCATTTGATAGCCAAAGCTTCCTTCTCCACTGTGGCATAGCGCTCTTCTCAGGGTAGTAGCTTGTGACTGATGTAGGCTATGGGTTGCTAGTCCTCTAGTGAGCCCCGTAGAAGTACTGCTCCAACACCTCTTTCAGAAGCATCTTTTTGCAATACAAAATCCTTTTCAAAATCTGGGCTATGGAGAACTGGATTCTTACTCAGAGATTGCTGGATGTCTCGAAAAGCTGCAATTGCTTCTTGACTCCACTGAACCTGGTTTGGGCATCGCAAATCTGTCAAATCCGTCAAGGCAGCTGCTCTAGCTGAAAAGTTTGCAATAAAGCGATTGTAGAAGCTGGCCATCCCAATGAAGGATCTCGGCTGCTTTTTAGTCTATGGAAGCAGAGCAGATGCAATAGCTCTAACTTCATCAACTTGTGGCTTTATAACACCACCTCCAACTGTGAAACCAAGATACTGTGTCTCAGTCTTAGCCAGGGAACACTATGCTGGGTTGATTGTAAGACCTGCCGTCTTCAGCCGGTCCAAAACTGTCCTTAGATGTTTCAGGTGTTCTTCCCAGGTTTCACTGTAAAGGACAATGTCATCAAGATATGCACAAGCATAATCAGCAAGACCATACAGTACCTGGTCCATCAGTCTTTGAAAAGTGGCAGGGGCTCCATGTAGACCAAATGGCAGAACAGTGAACTCAAACAGCCCCCAGGATGTGCAGAAAGCTGTTAACTCCTGTGAGCCTTCACCAAGAACAACCTGCCAATAACCCTTAGAGAGGTCAATGGTGGGTAAATATTTAGCTTTCCCCAGGCACTCTATCAGTTCATCCATTCATGGTGTAGGGTATGAATCAAATTTTGAAACAGAGTTCAGATACCTGAAATCAATACAAAACCTTATGGTTCCATCTTTCTTGGGAACTAGAACAACTGGATTGCACCACTCACTTTTTGAGGGCCAAGGACAGCATGAGGTCCACTTCTTTCTTCAGTGCTCCCTGAAGACATTCAGGAACCCTTAACTCATGCATCTGACTGGCGCCTTCTCTTTTAAGACATTATGTTCTACCAAATTTGTGCGACCTGGAAATTCTTGGAATACATCTGAAGTTATGAGAGTTTTTAACCACATGGCATTGGTCGTCAGTGAGGTGGCTCAGATCCACGTTGGAGGCAGACTGTGATGGCAAGTATTCAGTTTCTTCATCCTCTTCCACACACCAGATGAACAAGACATCTGCTTCTTTCCCAGATCGTGGGACCCACTCTTTAAGCAGATTTACATGCAGCACTCTGGTAGATTGTTGGAGCCCCGGGGTGGTAACCTGGTAGGTTGTTGGACCCAACTTCTTCTGCACTTCAAAGGGACCCTGCCACTTTGCCAGAAGCTTACTATCATTTGTAGGCAACATTACCAGCACCTTTTGACCTGGTTCAAAACTTCTTTCCCTTGCTGAACGATCATACCAAGCTTTTTGGGACATATGTGCAACTGCCATATAGGTTTGAGCTAATGCACTCATTTTTTCCAGTTTCTCCCTCATCTGTAGGACATAGGAAATTACATTAACTGGCTTCTCTCCTTCTTGGGTCCCTTCCCACATCTCCTTTAACAGGGTAAGAGGGCCCCTGACCTCATAACCATATAGGAGTTCAAAAGGTGAGAACCCAGTGGAGGCCTGGGGAACTTTCCTATAAGCAAAAAGGAGGTAGGGCAACCACTGATCCCAGTCAGAGCCCATTTCATTCACAAACTTACGAAGCATTTGTTTCAGGGTCTGGTTAAACCGCTCTGTTAACCCATCTGTTTGGGGATGGTATGGGGTGGTCCTCACTTCTATTCCCCAATAGTTTATATACCTGTTTCAATACAAAAGACATAAAATTAGTTCCTTGATCTGTGAGAATTTCACGAGGAAACCCCACTCTTGAAAATAACTGTCTTGAAGAGAAGGCTACAGCTTTTGCCTTTATTGTTTTCAATGGAAAGACTTCAGGGCATTTGGTTGCATAATCTGTCACTACCAACATATACCGATACCCTGTGTGGCTTTTTTCCAGGGGTCCAACAATGTCCATTCTGAGACGTTCAAATGGTGTGCCTATAACAGGCATAGGCTGAAGTGGAACTCTGGAGGGGCTTTTAATTGATGTCTTCTGACACTGGGGGCAGCTCTTACAGAATTTTGTAACATCTGAACGTAGGCCAGGCCAGTGGAAGTAACGCTTAATACGACTAGTGGTCTTGTGTTTCCCTAGGTGGCCAGCCCAGGGAATGGAGTGGCCCAGATGAAGTACAACATCTCGGGCCTCTTGAGGGACCACTAGCCGCTTTGCCTGACCACACCGATGGTAAAGTAGGCCGTTCTGTAAAAAATACCCCTCTTTGTTGTTGCCAAGCTCACCCTCAGAATCCTTCTGCTTAGCTCTCAAAAAAATGGCTGACAGTGCTGGGTCATTTTGTTGCACATGAATGATGTTTATTGGCATTTGAAATCCCAATGGTTCATCAGGGGTAGCCTCATCTGGCAACTTTACAAAAGTACCTCTAAACTTCTCTTGCTTTCTTTGACTTCTTGATTTCTTAGATCTCCTGGGTTTAGTTTCTAAGTCAGCATCAAAGAAAGGTAAGGTACTCAAAGTTGGAAGATGCTCATTCACTTCTTTAGCTTTGGTCCTCGTAATAGCCACATTACAGTCTTTTGCTGGTTTTAACAAATCATAGAGCACTGACAGGTCTTCACCCAAAACTACTGGGAATGGCAGGTTATCAGCCACTCCTACATTCAATAAATATGGTTGTCCTTGTAATTCAATAAATATGTAAGCTGTAGGGTAAGGCTTCTCATCACCATGCACGCAACAGATTGGGATGGTCTCATAAGTACACATACAACTTGGTACAAGTAGTCTGTGAACCATGGTCTGAGTACTGCCAGTATCTATCAAGGCTTTAGGTCTTCTCCCATTGATTTTTATTGTGGTCATTGGAAATCCCTTTTCTAGTTTTACATCCGAGTCTTGGCATGGCACAAAGCACATCTGGGTCAGTTTTAAAGGGTTTTGTGGAAACATTGGTTTGATGTGCCCTTCCAGTCCACAAAGAAACTGGAATTATTTTATTAAATTTATTATGAATATTTGCAGGCTGTTCATTTCTGGCAGGGATTTTACTCACACCTGTTGCTGAACCCTGTTGATGCCAAGATGGAGCTGGCCTACAGGTGTCCTTGGCTTTAAAGGAAGTGTTACTCCATGGCTGGCCCTTCCTTCGAGCAGCCACAAACACATCAGCAAAGGTGGAGGCTTCTGCAGCTGATTTCAGATCATGCTCTTTTATCCACACCTGGAGCTCAGGGGACAACATTCCTAAATGCTGTTCCAGGATTAATATTTCACCAACTTCTTCCACTGTTTTACCTCTGGGTGGAATCCATTTCCGAAACAACTCCTTTAGCCTCACATACAGCTCTTTGGGGCTCTCATCAGGATAAACATACAGGGAACAAAACCTTTGTCTATAAGTCTCTGGATTAATGTCATACTTCTTCAAAATTGCTGTTTTCACATTATCATAATTTAGTGTCTCATCAACATCCATATGAACATAGGCACTTCTTGCCTTACCCGTAAGGAGAGGAATAAACCGAAAAACCCAGTCTGCATTTGGCCATCTACAGGCAGCTGCAATTCTTTCAAATGTAACAAGGAAATGTTCAATATCATCTTCACTTGTCAATTTCTGCAACTTTGGCTCAAGAGAAAATTGCAACTGACCTGAAGATATATTGACTGGTGCAGATATAGCCTGGGCCTGCCGAACAACTTCATAGTCATCCTTCTGTGTTTCTGGATTAGTTGAAGAGGGTTCAGGGAGTGGAGATGTGCAGGCCTGCACAGTAGCTGAAACTGATGTTTTAAGGCTTTAAACCGCTGTTCCTGTATCTCACATTCTTGGTTTAATTTTACCTCCCATGCCTCCTGCTGGCCCATGAACACCTGCAAAATCCCAGTCAGGTCTCTCAGTGTTGGTTCTTTATCATCTTCACCCCCAGTGTCTGCTGCCATTGTAGAAGCTGCAGCCTCCATTTCCTCTTCTCCAGCACATGGTTCCTCTGTTAGTTGGGTCTCTGGTTTGTTTTTCCTGGCTCCACAGTGCATGGTCAAAAAGGGAAAAACATGGAAAGTCAAAAAAGCAAAAAAACAACAAAAACTGGGCTTAAGAAAACAGCCAAAAACAAAGAAAAAACTGTGTCCTAAACTGGCAAATCCCTCTCCTGACACCATGGGTGAGAGACCGAGCCAGTCAAGCATGAGGATACAGTAATAACTTTCAAAGAACATGGGTTTTATTTCCCCAAAATAACAAAATTCAAATAACTGTTACAGTGCCCTTAAAAGAGGTCCAATAAAGAAGCTAAACTCAAGACAAAAAAATCAGGGTTAAACATAACAAAACCTCAAACTAACTGCTCAAACAAACAAACTGACCTCCTACACAACAAACAAAGGGGACCTAAATACTGGCTGATCACACCAGACTAACACACTGAGGAAGAGGGAAGGAAAACATATACAGAAATGTAACTAACAAAAATAACTAAACACAGTTAGCTTAAAAATTTACTTGAATGACTAATAACTAAACAAAATAAGCAAATCACAAAAACAAAGAACTTATGCAAAAATTTGAATAAAGACTCCATGGTCTTCCCCCATGGTGGAACTCCAGATGGTATCACCCAATCAGTCAATCTGGAATTGGAGTGTGCCAGCCAGAGTCCATTGCTTCTGTTCAAGGTACTCCCCCACAGCACCAAATGTGTGGCTGCAGGTGTGGCCATCACAACCCTCAAGCAGGACAACCACTGTAAGCATACAGTCAGCACTACAATGGAATTGTTTAGATCCATGCATGTTCAAGTGTTGACTTAAAAATTGCTGTTTTTCAAACAAGTAAGGGCAACATTATCAGCCTGTAGATTTGCAAAGCAGGTGGAAGAAATGTCCTTCAACATCACACTTATGTTTTGTGTCGGTCAATAACATAAAATTGAAATTACAATACATTTGAATTTGTAATAATATGACAAAATGTAAGAAAGTTTTTAGCTTTGAATTTTAAAAGCTAAAACAAACTTTCCACAAAATTATAAACGATCACAAAAGAGAAGGGAAAAGAGGAAGGGGCAACTCAGCATTTTAGCTTTTTTAGCTGAAAACAAGTTCCACTTCCTCTTTCCTTTTTCAGTCACTACATCCAGCTCTCTTTGCTTCCTCTTGCAATCCTTCTTACAGCTGAGTCAAACAACCATATGACACGGGATTTCCTGGATGGATAATGCCACCGAAGCCACAGCAACAGCTTTCCTGCCCTTCCCGTTTAGCTCCTTTTGCTTCCAAGTTATTGGTAAAATAATTGTAAATATCCAAAGATTCCAGGCTTTATGGCTCACTTTGAGTATTAAAAGTAAGTCCCACTGTGTGTTGCAGATGTCAGCCCTAGACACTGGACACGTGTTGCACATTTGCTCTTTTGGTCCTTAATTACACATGTTGCCCTCTGAAAATGTATTTAATCATACTTCCTTTGCGATATTATTAGCAGTTAGAATAAATTAGTTCCTTAATCTCTAACTGTCAAGGCAGTTTGATAGAGGTGTGAAGATTTTGTACAGCTTCTGTTTACTGTGAGAGAGATGGGAGAAGAGGGTTACAGAGGAAAATATTTCATTGGAAAATCATGATGCTTGTTTAAGAAGACTTAAATCTACTCAGAAAATATATTTCTAATTTGTTAATCAGACCTATCATAAATTAAAATAAAAAATCAACTTTTGATAATTTAAATTCCAATACAGTCAACTTGGAGAATGGAAATGTCTGGTGTGTATGTTCTTAACTGAAGTCATATTAGACTTTCAGTGGTGGCTCTCAAAAGTGTAAAGATTAGTGACTAGGCCAGGAGTGTCCAAACTGCAGCCCAGGGGCTACTTGTGGGCCTTAAAATAATTATGTATGGCCTCTGACAGCAACTTTTTTGCCTTACATCAACACTGTACTGTAGATGGACACATTTTTATTTTAGTGTGAGATTCTTAGTGAAAATTGAAAATCTTGATAAAGTGGAGGATGTTAGGTACCTCATAAAGCTTTTTGCTTTGATTTTAATTTTATAGTAAAAAAGACCCCAGCATCCAGGAACATTTACTTAAAAGCCATCTGGGATGCACCCAGATTAAACTTATACAGAAAGTGTTTTCAAATAAAGTGTGAGAAGACTGAAACTTTTTTATACTAAGAAATAAAACAAATTAGTCCTCAAAAATGCAGAGAATAATAGGCCTTTTAACAAGACAAACATGCAAGATCTTGTTATGTTTGAGATCCATCATGACTTACAGATCCTTTTACTGCAAAAAATGACTTTTTTCATTTAATTCAATATTGCATGTTTACTTTCTTTGGTAGGTAGAAAAGAACATTCACTGTCACCGTTTTGAGTTTGGTTCTAAGACTCTAGAGCTGGAACAACATTGACAGGAGTTAAAGCAGATTTTTCATAAACTGAAACAATGGATAACGTGCTTTTCTTTCTTCATCCACAGAGGTCGCCAGTGAGAACTGCAGCAAGGGATCAGAGAGAGATTATTTCTGGTCTGATGAGAGGAATAAATTGTTTGGAGATGTCTGGAATCTTGCAGTGATAATATAACTGGATCTTACTTGGTGGTTAAGCTGTTTATTCTTGGAAGAGAGGGTGTTGTGTTCTCCTGCTGTGGACTCCAAAATATAGGTTATGTCACAATCCACTCAGGATTTATTCAACCAACAACAAAGGAAGACCAGGATTATCATTTGCATTAGAAAAACATAATTATTAACATAACTATTATTTAAATGAAGTTTGTAATAAAAACTAAAAAAAAACTAAAATAGATTTGCTCATGTTATTTCGAGCACAAGCTTTGCAAAACCCCTTGGGGCTTAAGAGGTTGAGATGTTTCCAGGTAAGTGTTTGGGCCAGGTTCACAGGAAATTAAGTGGTTTCCAGGAAGCTGAGAAAGGAGCAGGGGGGAACTTAGGAGAATCTTTGGGAGTGGAGGTGGTAAGTGTGTCTGCTTGGAGTCTTCCGAAATCCACAAGGTGAGGAATGAAGTTGTCTCTGAGAGTAAATGTGGATGGTCGGGATCTGAAGCACGGAGAGGAACAGAAGGGGTGAATAGGAAGTCACAGGAGTATAACAAGGAGCAAAAGAAGAGTCTAATTACCAATATGGGTATGAAAACAATCTGGCACATTTCCCCCTGGTCCTGCTGATCCTTAAATACAGATGAGTGGAGAATAGCTGCAGCTGGGGAAGCAGCACCTGCCAGTCCTGCCCTGCAGCAACAGAGAGTCACAATCACACAGAGACACACGTACACACACTATACGCCTCACTCAGCACATCAGGTTATAAAAATTGCAATTTTCGTGCCCATCCTGGCTACTTTCAATTTGATGATTTTGGCCAGCATGGCAAAAAGTTTGGACACCCCTGGGGAAGGCCATTCCAAAACTTAAATTTTTCTACCGTCGGGCCATTGTTCGGTTGATTTGGATGCACGGTTGGACTCCCTGTGATGCTGAAAAATAAAACATATCTTTACTATCAGCTCAAGGTTTTGGCATCAGAATTGACTGGTATATGGAGCTGTTTATGATTTCATCAACCATGACAAAAACCCACATTTCCTCTGAAAAAAGTTACCCTGGATCATTATGAGCCCACCACCACCACGTTTCTCTGTGTGTGTGAGACGTTTCTTTAAGTCTGATTTTAAGTGACCATAACACATTTTTCATATGGTTTGGTATATATTAGTCAGGTCTGGATGCTTTATTTGGAAGAACCTGATTGTGTTTTGCAAATCTGCTCCTTACACTAAACATATGAAGAATACAGAAGAATATTGTCACATGTAGAACAAAACCAGCTATTACAAGAAAGTACATATTTCAGTGCTACTGGTCAATCGCTCTTACAAGTTTCTATTTTGTCTTCTGTTGACAGTTTCTCTAATATCATTGTTTGCCAATATTTCCCTCACTCACTGTCAATGACTGTCTTCATTTCAGCATGGTATTTAAAATGCTATGGAAATCTCTGCTTTTCTCCTGACTAATACATTTGTACAATAACGTTCACATAGAAAGGCATAGTTAAACCAAAGTTGGTGTTAATGATCCATTTTGAGTGCCCAACAATACTATGTGGTCATACACTGACATCATCAAAGCCCCGCCCCCTCAGAACAGGAAGTCACTCTTTTCACTTGGAAAGGTCACTCTTTGACCCTTTCAACCCAATCAAGTTGAAATTGTGTCAAAAGACAGATAACTACTGGGTCCCACATGGTTTAGAACACAGATATTTTATTCAGGAGGGTGTGGCCATGGTGACGTGGCCGTGGTTGATATAGCCGTAGCAACATGCTCGTGGTGACGTGGCGAAGTTCAACGTCACTCTATACTTTTGGCTCTATATCTATATCTACTGTATATCTATTTCAAAATGTTAGACTGTCGTCTAACAACTTCCACACACAAGGCCAGAGCTCGACCAAACTATCTGTGTGTCATCACATGCCAGCACTCAACACATTCATATGCTCACTTTTCACATCACTATTGCCCCGCCCGCTTAGAACAGGAAGTCTCATGTTTTATTATGGATTTCATCCATTTACACTCTAACTCATTAAAGTTTCATGCTGTGTCTGATGACACAGAACAAGGTGATGTTGAATCCAACTCTGAACAGTGACTGTTGGCTGGACCGAGCAGGCGTGGCAGCATGGCAAATTTTGATGTCTCACAGTTTTCACACAGTTGGCTCTAAATCACACATGCATGAGCTGATTTGCTCCAAACTGGAAATGACCTCAACTTCTATCAGGAAGGTTGGATTTTGGCTGAATTTTGAAGACTGCTCGCCACAGCAGGACCCAGCCTCATTGGTGATGAGCGGAAGAGAGCGCCAGGTTCGCCAACAGTAGAGGCGGCAATGCTAAGCTGCAAGGGCTGTCCAACACTGCTTGCAGCTTTATCATGTCATTGTAACCTCTGCAAATGATAGCTTCAACTAAAAGATGTGAATTAACAAATAGCAGAAAAAATCCAAAGGGAACACTTGAGCTGTCTTTACAGTTAATCTGATTTACTATACTTTATATGTAATTGTGAACCCGAAAAAACCTCAATGGTGTGAAACTAAAGATAGCCTGCAAGATGACAGGATGACAAACCCAGTACAGAAATGTTGATGCAAAAAAGCTGATTGAAAAGAGAATTCATACAATCCACAGAAGCCACTTCGAGAGTATAAGATAAATATATACACAGGAAATGCCTCCCACTCTTTTGCCCCTGCCCTCTCTCTCCCTCTCTCTCTCTCTTTCTCTCTCGTCTCAGAGTGTTACTCATGGCAGTGTGTTGCTGAGCAGCAGCCAGTTGTGTTTTTCCCCTCGTCGGGCTCACTCACTCTCATCCTCTGCTCTGACTCTCATGCACTCTGAGCCTCAAAGGACAGAACAGACATTTCCTCTGTTCCTCTTCTTCCAGTCTCGTCTGTGACAGGATTTCATTTTTGTATTTCTTTTACACGTATCTACCTGTTCTCTCTCTATCAGTTCCTTGGGCATTAGTAGGGTACCAGTGTGTGTGTATGTGTGTGTTTGTTTGTGGGTTTCAGCATGGAAGCGGCGGCACTGTATACATTTCGTGCCACAGAGAGTGATGAACTCAGTTTCAACAAGGGAGACATGCTCAGGGTAAGAAAATAACTTTTACTCTATCTATCTATCTATCTATCTATCTATCTATCTATCTATCTATCTATCTATCTATCTATCTGTCTATCTATCTATCTATCTATCTATCTATCTATCTATCTATCTATCTATCTATCTATCTATCTATCTATCTATCTATCTATCTATCTATCTATCTATCTATCTATCTATCTATCTATCTATCTATCTATCTATCTATCTATCTATCTATCTATCTATCTATCTATCTATCTATCTATCTATCTATCTATCTATCTATCTATCTATCTATCTATCTATCTATCTATCTATCTAATGTTATGTTGCTAATTAGTGGCTTAAACTTTTAAATATTCTAAAAGTGGTAAAGGTTTTCGTATCCATCAATGACTTAAGCTTAGAGTTTATAAAACTCAGAGTAATCCAACGAGCTGAGAACTAGTTTGGTTGCTTATTTTAAAAGACCCACACTACAACACAATGTGTTAACTTTTTTAGACATACAGTTTGGCATGTTTTTTTTTATTGGGACCCTTGATCAAACCAAACTAAAGAAGTGACATAATGATTATAGATGTTATTTATTCATATAAACTAGTTCTCTCACCGCAGACCATGAGTAAATTGAAGAAAATTACTTTAAATCCTCAGTTGTCAAAGAGAGTACGACTTCATACATGACACCATTTAGTACCTAAAAAAGTCCAGTACAAAATGACCACAACTGCAAAGGTAGTAAATGGAAAAAATTACCAGCATCCATTTTCAGTTTAGTTACTTCATGTTTTGCTTATAAAGTGTGTTCTTGTTGATTACATCCGACTGTCCTGTTTGTCAAACGCGCATTATTGTATTCTAACGGAAACTTTGCTGTTATTAACTGTATTTCTGTTCCCCAAATGTAAGTTCAACATAATTACTGTTGTGTTATTAATGTCAGGTTCCTGTTTACATTTATAACCATACTTTTTGAAGTGGAATCAATTCATTTTTTATTTGACTTTGTTACTTTAGGATTCTTCATTATGCATTTTTTGGTTTCACTGTGGATAATGGCACGCTGCTCTTGGGCTGCCGTTGGGGTCTATTTTTAGGTCTGTGAGATGAGAAGATGCGGTGTAACTGAGAGCAATGCTGCCTTATATTTATACTCAGAAGTTGTAAGTTCTATGTTACAAGTTAAACAGCAAAGTTGAAATTCTGACATGGGAAGGAAGACTGCCAAGCCAGGATGATTCAATATCTAATGTGGCTGCCCCACATAACATAGTAAAGGTTGAAGGAATACAGTTTTTATTAGCACATATCATGGTTTGTACCTCAATAAACCAGAGGCACACACAGTACTGCACACAAAAGTTGGGTTAATGTCTATAATGGGTTAACTATCTTCATTCCATAGAAATTATTACTGGCTTTTATTGCCGACAGGTGTCTGTCAATTTGCCCCATTGACATTTTTAACCTTTTAAATTTGGGCCCACTATTGTACAGCATTGTAGGAAAATATGGGAATATGACTAATAAGTATAATCTACTTAGCAGAATGTAACAAAGAATTATTATGGGTTTGATCATATTTTATCATACTTTAGAGTCGACTGGCCCCAACGGTAATCAGAACCAAAAGAAATGCCAATAGAGTGAAATACAAAGTTTCAGATAATAACATACAACTGAATTAAAATACTTATTGCAGATTACACATTTTTAAAACCATTTATGCTCGTAATTCATGAAAACCAATAATAAATGAAAGAGCCATAGTGTGAATAAATGGGTAAGAAATGGCTTTACTGACACAAAATGGGAGTAGGAAGGGTGAAAATTTGTAAGTAAGGAATGCTTAGCAAAAGCAGACTTGCAACTATAATGTTCTTAGAGATTTTCTTCCCAGTTTGGTTGTAGTTTTTTGTTAGCGTCAGTGATTTCTAAGGTTTACTTAGATTTTGACCAGCTGTTTGATTAGATTTAAACTAAGGACCCACGTGTGTACAGTTCAAGACAACCCTACAAATAGAACATCTTTTCAGACATTGGTTCCCTCGTGTCCATGAGGTGAGGTGAGGTGAACCACGTACCTCGTGCCCTTGATACATAGAACACAAGCATGAGAGTAAGAAGAATCACCTCTGTTTTCGGTTCAAAATATGAAATTATAAAATAACTAAAAAATAACATAAAATAATTTAAAGCAAATTTCTTGATTTGATGAACAGGTCAAACACAACAATTTGGCTTTTCAGCTGGAAATTGTTGTAGTGGAAAATGTTAACTGTAGATGCCTATATAAAGGTTTAGGGTAAAAATACAAGAGATTGTCTAGATATATACTGTAGCACCAGCTGTTCAATGGTGACACACAAATAAATCCATGGGATTAAATTATCCACAAGATTTTGTCTCTGCAGTTCAGTGCCAAGTGCTTCTGTAGATCAGGCTTTAATGGCTATTTCAGAAACATTTAGGACATAAGGAAATTATATTTGGTGTATTAGAGATGAAGTGAATTTAAGATTATACAGAGCGTTTGTAGGTATAATAAACTTTTTTAAAATAATACTACTAGCTTTAGTTGAGATCGTTTTTGTTCAGGACGTAAATATCCTGAAGATTCTCTAATCTCTGTGTTCTGCAAAGTCACTTGATGCATTAGAAATTAGAGTGGGCTTTTAGGAGAATGTATGCTTTATGGCAGCAGTAATGAATTACCACCACATTATCATAGGATAGTCACTTGAAGCCCTGCTGGGTTTTATGTGCAATGCTCCCCTTCCTCCTGCAGTGGGAAATGGCTATCTTGACACTGCAACCTTTTTGTGGGTCATATTTTGTTCATATTTCTTAATATGTGCTTAATAACCTCATTATATATGTGTCAGTACACTAAAGGATTAAGAATAAAATGATTACTTAGAAATACATTGAACTGTTTTCTATTGATGCTAGATGTTGGCGTCTTAAGCCAACTCTCTGGTTAATAGTCTATCTCTGGTCCCAGAGAGGCTCATTTTCAAACCTCGTTGCCGGCAAGAACAGGAACTTATTCTGCTGGGGTGCGTTGCTTTCTTCATGCGTTATTGTTCAGTAGCCGTGCAGAGCCAGATAGATCACAATGAGAAGACTGGTGACTCATAAAGAAGTGGTAAAAATAGCTTTGCAGATAAATAAAAAGAAGCAACTCTGAATTTCTGTTTAAAGCTGGAAGACAATGTGGACAAGTTTGGACTCAAATGACACAAAAGAGGACTGCAACAACACCTGCTTCCTTTGTTTTCCCAACACTGACACAGGTTCTGGAGAAAAACACTCAACTACAGCCACATACTTTGATAGCACGCTGATCAACAGATGTCAAAGTAAATGTAAAATTGTTTTATTCCTTAAGGCGAGTTTACATACAAATTCACCTGCAATGTAACTCAGGCTTATTGTGGCATGAATGCAACACCTGACCTATTTTTCAAACTCAAAGAGAGAATTATGTCAAATGATGTTAATGATAAAGTATCAAGGATCAAAAGTGCTATAGTCCAATAAATAGATACTATGTCATAATATGTATTTTTGTTTTATTATAATCTAAATAATTTGTCAAATAAACAACTTTATTTATGGGATAATTTAAATTAACATATCATTGTATTGTCTTTAATAACTCAAATACCTCAACATTTAATAAATTATGTAATACATATCGATATCAAAAATTTGAACATGATTTTTATTCTGTGTTCAAATCTTTTATGTTTACTTCAGTCGTCAACAGTGTATCATAAAAATAATTAATTTGCTACAATGGCCCTACAAATAGGGCTGCACAGTGGACCCGTTGGTATTACAGTTGCCTTGCAGCAAGTAGGTCCTCGGTTCAACTCCAGGCCAAGGGTCTTTCTGAATGGAGTTTACATATTCTCCCCGTTCATGCGTGGGTTCTCTTCAGGTTCTTTGGCTTCCTCCCACAGTCCAGAAACAGTCATGTTTCTGGACTGTTGGTCTCTCTAAATTGTCCTTAGGTATAAATGTGTGCATGCATGGTTATTTGTCCTGTGTTGCCCTGAGATGGACTGGCAACCCATGTACACTGCCTCTCGCCCAGCGACTGCTGGAGATAGACCTTGCGCAGATAAGCGATTATTGACAATGGATGAATGGATGGATCATATCTTATACCTAGTTTTTCTTGCCTTTATGTGAATCCACATGATTCAGTTTAGCCTCACTTTGAGGGACAATAAAGGATATTTCTATTCTATTCTATAAAATGGAAAACTTGCATTATTGATGAATGCATAAATTTTTCTCTCTAGCAACAGATATTGGAAAATTGTCTGACAGTTTGTGACTTTACACTTAAAAACAGTTGGGTTATGCAGCAGGACAATGATTCAAAATACATCAACATGTCCACCTGTTATTGGCTTAAAAGAAAAATCCAAAAACGATGCTTTTGGAGTGGCCCAGTAATAGTTTGGGCTTAACTCAGCATAACCTCCAAAACCCCTCAATACTGCCAAATTCAAACAATTCTTCAATGAAGAGTGGGCCAAAATTCATTCACAGTAATGTAAAAGACTTATTGCCAGTTATCAGAACCACTTGATAGGGTCGTGTTGCTGCCAAGGGCAAAATGCCAGATTGTCTTGGATTACTGTTTACCCTAGATACATGAAATTTGTATTTATTGTCAGATATTAAAATGTATTTCGTATATTTAACTGTAACAAAAAAGCCAGGAGCAAAGGGCAATAAATACATTTTTATTGCACTTAAAAACCTTTTCACAACTTCTAGATATATGGCCCTCTACAGTAAAGTATGAGCAAAATACTGATTTTTATCATACAAATTTTGGCTTGACAGTATTAGTTATATAATATAGGTAGGTGAAAATCTACCAAAGTCTGAAGGCAGACTTATGTGGAATAATTTCTATTTGGGTAGAGTGGTCATCTGTTTCAGACTTTGCTTGTACAAGCTGTATGAGAGATGGGACTTTATGATTGTAACTGCTCTTACATAAGTTATAATCTGTCACTTCCACAGTCAAAATGATGCATTAATGACAAAATAACTGCAGATATAAAGTTACAACAAGAAACCTCCATTAAAACAACAAAAACAGCAACAGGTAGTTTATTGAGGATTTCTTCCTATTTAAACACTTTTGTTTGGCTGAGTGTTGAGTACCAGCTCAATAATAGTGCACTCATTTAGCTGTGTGAGTGACTGATGATTGATGCTATGAGCAGTAAATCAATCTGTGGTCTGGATCACATTTTCAAATGCCCGCACAAACGTGCAGTGTAGCCATTACAGCCAGCTGATGCATGAAATGAAGTTTCTAAAGGTAGGGAGGGGAGGGACAAACATCCCAAAAAATTCTGTCACTGCCACGTTTTAGTTATCAAAGCCAGTATGTGGGAAATATACTGTAAGGTTCGGTAGGGAGTAAAAGTTACAACCTAATCTGCTGCCATTTGTTGTGTTTGAAGCCAAAATAACTCCCAAACTGAAGAAATTTGAATTTGCCTTCTCTCTGTTTTATCAACTTTGATGGAATAGATTTTCAGATTAAGCTTTGCTTAAGCTTTACTCTCAACAATAAGTTTAGCTCAGTTGAAACTGAATTGGCTTCTGTTCATAGTTCACCACCACATAGTTCAACATTCTGAATTAAATTCACAGCTTAACAGGCGCTAGCTCTTATTTATTCATCATTTATTTTCTTTTATATAATTTAGGATCTCAATCGACAATTGGAATTTTCACTCAGCATAGACAGCCTAGCCTTTGCCAGCTAATGACCATCTATTTCTAAATTAAAAAGCACAAAAACAATCTTTCAATTTGTGCAAATTCCCAATAAAGCTACTCATATTTGCATATTTCCCTGCTTTAACCTTCAGAAGGCAAAATGATATAAAAAGGGGCACACAAAAATGTGTTGTTAATTGCGACTACTTTCATTGCACTTTCAGATTGTGTTCCATTCTGTTCAGTCTTTTTAGGCAAGTCAACTTTAAAAGACACTTACCTAAATTGAAGAAAACCTCTATGCTGTTATTTTGGCCATACTTATCTATATAACAGTCTTGTGCTTCTATATTGCTTGTCCCTGCTGTCTATGGAAACCCACCTCATCCTACTCCCTGCCTGCAGCAGGTTCTGCTAAGTAACAACATGACCAGGCTTCAGCTAGGTATGGGGCAATAAGAGATTATGAGATTTTCATGGTATGATAACCTTGAGTAAAAATATCACGGTTCAAAGGTATGGTGGTATTTATACAAACATTTAAAACTAGAATGTATAACATGAGCTAACTGCTTTTAAAACAAAACAAGCAACCATCATAACACTGCTGCTGCAGAATTATTACCAATATAATGTTATTTGCGGCATTTATTTGTCATTCTAAATGAGAACACAGCTGATAGTATTGATAGTCCGTCATTTTTCTTATGACAATGTGTAAAAAGCATTTAAGCTAAAGATTTCTTCAAAGATCAAGAATTAAACCTTACTTTATGTCACACTGGGCAGATAAAGTTTCCATCACTATCAACAAAAACAGTATATTATTTAAAACTTTTTTTACAGATGTAGACAGTGGTATAGAGGAACAAAAGCAAAATATAGAATTAACACCTGTTGAATTTAGTAGAAACATTTATAAAAAATGTTTTTATTGCATAAAATATCATTACTTCTTGTCATTCAATTTTTTATGAAATCACACTGAAAGGTAATATTAGCTGGCTAATTAGCCAGGCTTGGTTATCTGGCCTACACTCCGCTTAACAGACATACAACTTTAGGCTTTAAACATGCCAGCTTCACTTGCAAAGGAGCATTACTTTAAACTTGCTTGAAACCTTTTTGATATTGTTTAAAATGTCGGTAAACCTTGTGACTGGTAACAGGACCCATGCTTAGCTGTAGCTAAAAACGTTTAAAGCAAAGAGACAGGAATACATTATCAATATTGTGACGGCAAAAAGACAGATACATGTGCTTGCACCTTGTTCTTAAACCCCACGTGCACACACATGAATGTACACTGTAGTCTCCCAGTTCTTGTCTTTTAGAGGAAATGATTTCACTATAATCTGCATAAAGCAAAAAAAGTTTTTATTAAAAATTTCTCATTTAACATCTTTTGTTCACTCCCAGATAGAGCACACTTTAATGTCCATAAACTGATGCTTAGTTCAAGTTCATCATGTAAAGAATTGTTCTATTAGTTGCCCCCCAAAACAATTACACTACTCTTGAGTGAGATGATCTCAACGCCTTTATGCAGAACACTGAAATTTAAGGATAACATTTTTTATTTTACTATTGAAGCAAGGAACAAATTTAGCAAAAGCTCCAGCAGTCCTACAGTTTACCCCCAAGAGGAAGAAAAGGAAAATCAGATTATCTAGATTTATGAAAGAAATGTCACTACAATTCATCCAGAATTAGCAAAACAACATCTAAAGACATCAAAATGACTGGACCAGCAACTATTATATGAGTAACAATACCTCACTGACAGGAATAAGGCATCATACAAAAAATGGAAAAAAGTTAAAACAGGCAGCTTTAAACCACATGCAGATCATGAGATGATTTCCCTTTTATTAGCCTCAACGCTCTGTTTCAAAGCTTATCTATAAAGTTTCAAATAGTAATAGTCCTAGTATCAAAATCAAGTAGTTTGAAATGTTTATGCAAATTACAGTCAGGGTTACCAGCAGATCTTTTAGAGAAAAATATAATTTTAATCCTGTTATCTTCATCATCATAATCATCATCTGCGTATGAGTTTTACAACAAGGGATTGAAGGTTCTATTCAAAGTTATATTAAAAGGATATAAGGAGCTAATATCCGACCTTGTGTGGCTAACTCTCCTGCCGCTTTCATTTGGTAGAAATCCAGATAGTTTGTTCTGGAGACTCAGTCTAACAGCAAGTCTGAGACGAGCCAAGACCAAAGCAGACATCAACTGTCTTGAACACAACCCCAATGTCAAAAACATGCACCTTATGCAAACACCATTTTATCAACATGTAAACCACTGCCACATTTACACTGGATTGTAATTTGCAAAGAAACTAATAACTACATACAAATGAAGGCAGGAGGTGGCGCACACCAGGGATCTTCCTATGTAAAACTAAGATTGGAGTTTTAAGGCAGAACAAGTCAACTTTGCCCTCGGTCCCTCTCAGACTAGCCCTTAGCTTTAGCTAGGACCAAATAATATGGATTAATATAAAGGAACTACCTCATAAAATAATAATACTCAATCTGGCAATATAAGACACATTAAAATGTTTTCCAAAATGTGAACATTGTAAAAAGAAGCTTTTCAAACACAATGGTTTTGTTTTATGAAAATGGCGACCAAATAAAGCTTGGTAATCAATCAGAAGAAGTTCTGAATGAGCTGGCACACAACTGAAGAAATTTAAGCCTGTTTATTGATCTTGGTGACAAATCTGAATGTATTTGAGGGCAGTGCATTATAACAGCTGAGAGACTTTGCTATGAACCTGATATAAACGAACGGCGTAATGTAGTAATTGTGGCCTTTTCCCTACATGTGAGACATGCATCAAGCTCATTACCGGCAGCCATTTCATTTGTTTACGCGTCTGCGTGTGTGTTTGCTTCCAGATCACCAACATGGAAGATGATCCTAACTGGTACACAGCTGAGCTCCACAACAGGAAAGGCTTCGTACCAAAAAACTACATCAACCTGAGGCCACATGCGTAAGCACACACACACACACGCACACACACACACACACACACACACACACACACACACACACACACACGTGGGTGTGCTGAAACACATCTTCAGCTCTCCTGCAAATTGGACAAATGCATTTCACACATCCAGATAGCGCTGGTCTATCTAAAAGCTCATCAGCCAGTAACCGCTTGCCGCAGCTCCAGGCGCTTTCTGCTCCGCTTTGGACGTCTGCACTCTGGCATAAGGCAGAATACCCAAGGGGACACTCTCAGTTCATGCCTTACATAAGCCCACAAACTAGCCGTCTGTGTGTTTACTGTTAATCTGCTGGTACACCCCATTTTTCCATCAGATGCTTGGACACCAGCTGGGTTCTACATTTGCTATGACAAACACCAAACTGACAACACAACGAGTAGATCAGCTCTAGTTTATTAATAAACACTGAAGCATGATCCAGTTGGAGTAATGTTTGTGAACACTCTTAGAAGAAATTTGTAGAGATCTTTGTCCGTTTCTTCCTGTTCCCTCACAAATCTGTGAAATATAAAAACACAGATTTCAAATATGATGAGAGAAACTAACAAGGACCCTAGAAATTAATACCACTCTGTTAGATGTTTTTAGCTTTGTTTTAGCAATCTGGTTCATAAAAGCTGAATATCTCTTGAAAAAACCGCCCCAGTAAGCCCACCTAATGAGCAAAATCTTAGATGAAAAATGACACCATTACTTATGTTACAAACCTGACAACTGTTATCCACTCTTTGTGATCCATTTTAAATACAAATTTAGCATCTTGTTTTAAAAATAACTTCACAGATGTGGCATATTTTTCTTCTCACCTTGAGTTTTTCTTTTATGTATCTGTCAGAGATTTTTTTCCTTGAAAGTGTCTGAAGTTTAAGGTTTAGTACATATCCACCAACAGCTTGTTTTATCAGTGCAGCACACTTATATCATCTACAATTCTCTGCAAAAATATTCAGTTTTTAAGTCTTGTCACAGATTACAAATGTGAGGCAAGACTTAGGTCTGGACTTTGATTGGGTCATTCCAACACAGGGATATGCTTTTATCAATTCAGCCTTTACTCTTTTTTTAGCCTCTTACAGTTTTTCTTCCAGGACTACTCTGAATTTAGCTCCATCTATACTCCTATCAACTCTGACACACAGCATGATGCTGCCAACACTATATTTTCAAATTTTGGATTGTATTCTTCAAGGTTCAAATTTGTTGTATTCTGAGCATTTTCAATAACTACCTTCCACATGTGTGCCATGTCTCCTGCAAGGCTTGTGGCAAACAGCACAGAAGACTTTTTATCGCTTTCTTTAAACAATGTTCTTTTTGTTCTACACTTTTATAAAGGCCAGTTTTGAAGAGGGCACATTAACAGTTGCCCTAGAGACAGACTCCTCTATCTGAGCTATGGATCTCTGCAGCACCTCCAGAGATATCATGGGCCTCTTTGGCTTTCTCTGTGACTCATTGCCGGCCTATGCAGAGCTAGGTGACATGCTGAAAATGTGATTCAATTTGATTTTGTTAAAAGGACACATCTAAAACCTGCAGGGCACTACCCTCGATGACTGGAGGTGAAGACAACTAGTTTAGGTTGACAGTCATACCTTTACGTAGTTTGCAGTTGTGTCATACCCCTCATCCATTTTTTTGTGATGGGTTGAACAATGTCCTGCAATATGTTTTTAGGGGCAAAAGAGTAGATGAGTCTAATTACAAATGTTCAACAAACGTTTCATGCTTTTATATTTAAAATAAATGAAAACTATAATTTTCATTCCACTTAAAGATTTATGTCTTAGTCCGTCACATAAAATTCCAATGAAGTTCAATGACATTTCTGGTTGTGTCAAAAAAATGCCGTAAAATATGGAAAAGTTCTAGTTGGTATGAATCCTTTTGCAGCGTGCTGTAACATTTAGATCAGTGATATCTGTTTTCTCTTTTCCTGTGTGTGTCTGCCTATCCTGCAGATGGTTCGCAGGGCGAATATCTCGTGGCGTGGCGGAGAGCCGTCTGAGACACAGAGAGTGCGGAGCCTTTCTCGTCAGGGAGAGCGAGAGTGCTCCTGGGGAGTTTTCAATGTCTGTCAGGTAGGAGATAAATGCTCTTAAACTAAATAAAAATAATGGGATACCCAGTATTTTTTTTTGTATGACAATTTTTATATTATTGATTAAGCAGCTCAGGGATCACCTTTTAATTAAAGAAATTGAATTAATTAAACAGATCAATCTGAACATACATGTTTTCCCTTGTTTTCTTTCTTTGGGTTGGTTCAGGAAATATGGAGAAGGGGTTAGACGATAAGGTGTGAGGAAAGGCAAAGGGTAAAATGGAAGATCTGCTACCCCTCTGGTGTGATGTGACTTAATTCTGTCTGGCAGCATCTGGAGCTGCTGGTGTAGCTGTATGTTTGGCTTTGTCAGAGTAAGGAGGTGGTAGTAGTGGCAGCGGGGTAGGGTGGTTGTGAGGGATGCTGCTGAGTCTTGCTGTTGGACCTCAGGGGCAATGTGGGATACTAGATGTGACGAGTCTAAGTCTTGGTGCCTCACCAGCTAGAATGGGAACCTCTGGTTGGTTTATCATTGCAGTAGAAGAAGGAGGCAAAATTTTACATTGGGAGCAGTGTGTCTCTTTCAGTCAATATTTGTCGTAGGACACCGATCTCAAAGAAGGACACGGAAGAAAAGGGTGGCACTGTGTAAAAAATAAATCTCTCATGAGGGGACAGGAATGGTGTCGTTGTCACCCCTTTTTGTGTTGTTGATTGATGTCTGACAAGATGCAGTTGGTGGCTGGTGCAGCAGCTTGAGAAATAGGTCAGTTGTTGTCTGTGTGATTTTTGTGGACTGACGACGCTGCTGTCAGTAACTCTGGAGATCCTCTCAGCTCGGCTTGGTTTAACTTTGATGACAGTCCGTGGAAAAATCTGATTCACTTTTACTAAGAGCAGAGATTTGGCAAGGGGAAATCTGTTGGTAAAGATACATTTACAACAGGCTACAAATTGATGTAAATGATTTGCCAATTAGATCTGTACAGTAGACTTAAAAACTGATAGTTTGCCTCACCATAACAGTATATTCATGATTTTCTCATCATGTATACTAAAGTTCTAGACTTGACTATTGTTAGAAAATCTTAAACTAATCCTTGTATGATTTTTACTCTAATGAAACTGTGCTTTTGAAAGTTAAAAAAAGGTTGAGAAAATCTATTCCAACTGTCAGGGGTTTAAACATCTCAGATTGTTGGGACAGAACTGTATCTTGGGGTGGAGCCTCTGCTTCTGTACATCAAAAGAAATCGTCAGGTGGTTTGGGCATCTGATCAGAATGCATGCTGGATGTCTTGCTTTTGAAAGTTATCTAAGAACATCACATTGGTTGAAAACCCTGGAACAGACCCACAAGTAGTTAAAATGACTAAATAAATCTCATCTGGCTAGAGAACACCTTGGGATATCCACAAAGAGCAGAGGAGTGACCTTGTGGAGAAGATTGTTTGGTTTCCCTCCTGGGCCTGTTGCTTCTATGAAAGAAGCTTGAGTAAGTGGAGGATAACCCATGGATGGCTGGCATAAAGCTAAATAGTGTTTAGTATTAAGATCATGACTGATACACGAAAATAAACTTTCCAAAGCCAAACTAATAACTTTCTGAATTTATATCAAAGGCACACCATTACAAATGGAAATCTGTCTTAATGGAAAAACAATTAATAATAGAAAATAGAGAATGAGGACCTAGCCTTTGCGTGCTGCTTTTAAAACTGTGGTTAAGAGTGAGGAGAGCTGAGATTTGTTAACTACAAACAGCATATGGGGCTTTTTTTGAACTGTCTAAACTTTAAGGCAGAATTCATTTACAGGGACTTTCTGCAGACAATGCCAGGGAAACTCTCCCAGTGGGCTCTTTAGTGAAATGACGCCAACCCAGACTTTCATAGAGGTACAGAAATCCATTTTGCGGCCCTGGACAGATTCCCCGTTCTTTTTGACTCAGCAGCAAATGTACACAAAGGATAATTTTGGTCTTTTTTGCACTTGCACAATGCTGGAACTTTTCTGTTCTTTTCAGTGCATATTTTGCTCCGTTTGATTGAGCTCTTGGCATGTCTTTCTAATATCTGTCCTTCCACCTACAGTACATTTAACTCACTGAGAGTATCGGCCTTGTCCAGTAATCAAGATAAAGAAAATCCTTTAAGCAATACATACAAAGACACAAACACACATACATAAATATTTACATTAATACGTTTGGCTAGACAGTTTATAACTGTCATCTTGGAACATTACTTTGGCAATTTTCCACATACATGACTTTGTTTTTTCCTGTTTTCCTTAACTATTGCTTCTTCAATTTGAACAGGACAATAGTCAAGACATGAACCCTGGGATACACGTGCACCCAGACAAGTACAAGCTGGTTTCCTGTTGCCTTTTTCCTGTACTAGAGGAAGGTCATGTGAAACAAAAGGGATTTTATTGCCCTCAAAAACTGGTTCCTGTTTCCATAAACCAGATGGTTCTCTACAACACTGTGCATGTAAAGATCTGTGCATTGCTAAAACTCAACACATGAACTCAGCTTATTTAAGAAGGTACTGGGTCTCTGTGAGATTATTGTTGTTAAAAAGTAAGAAAACCTTTACCCCATTAGTGGTGCGGTTTATTTGCAATACAGGTGCATCTCAATAAACTAGAAAATTATCAAAATGTCTATTTCTTTTCAATCCAAAAACAGAAGTTATGAAGACCCATTGTACTTTGTTGCCTTGCAGCAAGAAGGCCCAGTTTCGACTCTCAGCTGGGGGTCTTTCTGCATGGAGTTTGCATGTTCTCCCAGAGGGAGTACTCTCAGGGTACTCCGACTTCCTCGACTGGTCCAAAAACATGACTGTCAGGTGAAATGGTCTTCCTAAATTGTTCTTAGGCGTGAATAGGTGTTTTCATGGCTGTTTTTCCTGTGTGCCTCTGTGTTGCCCTACGAAGGACTGGCAACCTGCCCAGGGTGTACCCCGCCTCTCAGTCGTAGACCTGGAGATGCCTAGAGATAGGCACCAGCTCCCCCACGACGCAGCATTCAAGAAGCGGGTACAAATGAATGGATCTTATGTTACGGCCGGACAAATAGGGAAGACTGTCAGTCAGTGACATCCTCTTCAAGTAAGCGACAAAAGGTCATCGCCAAACAGATTGCCTTTCAGAGTGTTATGTCTAAGCATATTAGGAAAAAAGTTGAGTGGAAGGAAAACGTGTGGTAGACGAAGATGCACTGGCAATAGGAATAACTGCAGACTTAATGGAATTATGAGCTATTAAACTAAACTGGGCTACTATAATATATCATCTGACCCACATGTCTTGATCATGTGATGCCACAACGATAGAGCAATTCATAAAAACAGTACTCAAGTGTTGAGAAGTTTAAAAGTTTAATAATATTTGAAAAATGTATTGTATGAAAATTGCATTTTGCCATTTCATTTTGAACACCACTAACATAACATGTCCTTAGATATAACGGACTTCCATTCGCTAATGCGCTACAAAGAATGAAGTGAATCTGGCTACTCATCCATCATCATTAGGCTAGGGGACATTACTTCAGAGTGAAACCATTAAAGAAAGCTGACCCTCTGGGCAAAGCCTATGTTAGTTACATACTGTAAGCCTCTCTCCTTTGGGTTTTGAGTAACACACAGTGAGTTCAGTATCCCATGAATATCATCACTTGAGGGTAATTTCACACTTGATGGACCCTAGGAAAAAAAAGCTGAATAAATTAAGGCATGTGGAGAAAATATGTCAAGAAATGAAAAAGTAAGTAAGTTATGTTATGCAACATTTTCTTAGTGTGTGGTAGAAATGCAGAATTTTCCTCTAGGTTGTATTTTGCCTAACTCATCTTAAATCAATAATATATAACCAATTGTCGAAACACTTTTAGATCTCTAATCCGGACTCCAGCAGCACCATTCTTGAGCATGCTTGCATGTCCATTAGACCATGAATAGAAATAGATCCAATGAGACCACAAATGGAAGAATCGCAGTAGCAGAAGTGATGTCTATATGTGTTGTTGGAATATGGGCATATTTAAATGAGACTAATGTTACGCTAAACTGGGCTGCGTTATGTTTGGTACTTCAAGCAAACAGCTAAAAACGATAAACATTATAAGGCTTACAATGCTGTGCAGGTCCTACAATCGAGGGGGAACAAATGCACACAGTTCTACGTGTATAGAGAGACTTGCATATTTATGCAAAGCCTGTGCATATGTACTGTCATGCTTTGTGATTCTATGGACTAGTGTGATTTCCAGTCCCATCTTAAGCCATAAGTGGATTGATGCACTCTTCGGAAAAGAGACATCGTTTACAAATACAGGCAAAGTAAACAACAACAAATAGAAGCACAAATTTGCACATACTTGTGTGTTAAATGGAAATAGCTATGAAGAAGAGGAAATTATATCTGTTTTATTTGGTTTTGGTTATGGTGTCACTAACAGAACAGAAACTGTTGTACGGGATAACAATGAAACAGAAGCAATCAGCTTTGTTAGCTCAGAGAAATTAAATCTGCAGGAGCAGAAAAGAAATGATCGGATTATAAACAGGGATCCAGAAAGCACCGCAGCCTACACGCAGCATCTGGGCTTTAGCAGTAATTCATCTCACAGCTGATTAAAATAGAACCCTCAGCAACCAACTATCAAAATGATAAATAAAGCTTGGCCTCTTTAAAGACTATACAACAAAGTGGTTGAATATTTTCCACAGTGGTGGTTTTGCGATAAATGGTGCCATGGCTGAGCATTTCTTTCTGCACCCTAAGAACAACCAAACACGCAAGAAAACAAAAAAACTAAGAAAAATAACTTTTTATTATGTAAGAAACATTACCAACTAAGAAGTATTAATTGATAAGTAAATAAAAGCTGCACAGAGCACAACCGACAAATGGAGTTTTGACAAAATTCAATCTGGAAGACTCACCTCCACCACCGGTTCCGTACTATGACCCCATCGTGCGTCTCCGCTCCAACCAATCAGCGTCAAGTCTGTATTCCTCCTCAGTCAATCTCCCTGCAAGGCTTTGTTTTTAAGGACCTCCAACCATGGATCTCCCTGCTCTCCTGCCGAGCTTCGACCCTCCACCACCCCATCGACACCATCTGGCTTCCTAGCTCCTTCCAACTCCCTTATCGGGCCTCCACTCTATCACCAGTATCGGATCCCAGGGGGGGAAGACATCTCTAATCCTAATCCTAAATCATTCATTCAAGCTCATGTCATTCATAGCATTTATGTCTTCCTCCGGGGTCCGAGCGCCAAAGAAAAAAACATCTGCTATTTAACTTCTCTAATCAGCATCTTTGTGTTTTTATTGTGAGTTTTCACAGGATTGAAATAACCGCCCCCGGGCTGTGCTGCCTTGGGCATAAATTCATATCACCTAGAGCAACTAAAAAGGTTACAATAAATTTGAAAAGTCGGCTCCATGAAAATAATTTTATTTTGATATAATTTGATCTTGTTTATTGTGCATGTAAACCTATATTTTAGTTATCATTCAACATTTTTTATTTATTTCTACCTGATTACGTCAGAAATAAATGCTAACATGTGCCCTTATTCAGTGAAGTATATAATTACAAAAATGTTTGTTCCTAATTTTAGTTCAGATAGCTCAGTGCTTTTGTTTGTTGGTTCAACTTCATTAGACAGGTGGACACTAATATTGATAAATTGTATAGGAAGCACAATGGACCACAGTTAGGCTATCTTAGCATAAGGGGAGGAAAATTATGGAGGAATTTATTAATACATAAGAGTATTTTGAAGTCTTTACTTTTAAGCTAAACTACCTATTTTATTGTTTTTGATGCCCTTTCAAATCACTGTAATTGCACAACAGTTTTTCCTGCTTTACTATGTCAGGGCTGAACTGCTCCAAGGACTTGTTTATCTTATATGGGATGAAGTTTGTTCTCAGAGAAAGGCATTCACTTGGTTTTAATGTGACACACTGTTCAATAATTTTGTCTTTTGCTTCTATCTCATTAAACAGGAACAAAAGTCATATTGCCAAATAGTACAGGTCCTTCTCAAAATATTAGCATATTGTGATAAAGTTCATTATTTTCCATAATGTCATGATGAAAATTTAACATTCATATATTTTAGATTCATTGCACACTAACTGAAATATTTCAGGTCTTTTATTGTCTTAATACGGATTATTTTGGCATACAGCTCATGAAAACCCAAAATTCCTATCTCACAAAATTAGCATATTTCATCCGACCAATAAAAGAAAAGTGTTTTTAATACAAAAAACGTCAACCTTCAAATAATCATGTACAGTTATGCACTCAATACTTGGTCGGGAATCCTTTTGCAGAAATGACTGCTTCAATGCGGCGTGGCATGGAGGCAATCAGCCTGTGGCACTCCTGAGGTCTTATGGAGGCCCAGGATGCTTCGATAGTGGCCTTTAGCTCATCCAGAGTGTTGGGTCTTGAGTCTCTCAAAGTTCTCTTCACAATATCCCACAGATTCTCTAAGGGGTTCAGGTCAGGAGAGTTGGCAGGCCAATTGAGCACAGTGATACCATGGTCAGTAAACCATTTACCAGTGGTTTTGGCACTGTGAGCAGGTGCCAGGTTGTGCTGAAAAATGAAATCTTCATCTCCATAAAGCTTTTCAGCAGATGGAAGCATGAAGTGCTCCAAAATCTCCTGATAGCTAGCTGCATTGACCCTGCCCTTGATAAAACACAGTGGACCAACACCAGCAGCTGACACGGCACCCCAGACCATCACTGACTGTGGGTACTAGACACTGGACTTCTGGCATTTTGGCTTTTCCTTCTCCCCAGTCTTCCTCCAGACTCTGGCACCTTGATTTCCGAATGACATGCAGAATTTGCTTTCATCCGAAAAAAGTACTTTGGACCACTGAGCAACAGTCCAGTGCTGCTTCTCTGTAGCCCAGGTCAGGCGCTTCTGCCGCTGTTTCTGGTTCAAAAGTGGCTTGACCTGGGGAATGTGGCACCTGTAGCCCATTTCCTGCACACGCCTGTGCACGGTGGCTCTGGATGTTTCTACTCCAGACTCAGTCCACTGCTTCCGCAGGTCCCCCAAGGTCTGGAATTGGCCCTTCTCCACAATCTTCCTCAGGGTCCGGTCACCTCTTCTCGTTGTGCAGCGTTTTCTGCCACACTTTTTCCTTCCCACAGACTTCCCACTGAGGTGCCTTGATACAGCACTCTGGGAACAGCCTATTCGTTCAGAAATTTCTTTCTGTGTCTTACCCTCTTGCTTGAGGGTGTCAATAGTGGCCTTCTGGACAGCAGTCAGGTCGGCAGTCTTACCCATGATTGGGGTTTTGAGTGATGAACCAGGCTGGGAGTTTTAAAGGCCTCAGGAATCTTTTGCAGGTGTTTAGAGTTAACTCGTTGATTCAGATGATTAGGTTCATAGCTCGTTTAGAGACCCTTTTAATGATATGCTAATTTTGTGAGATAGGAATTTTGGGTTTTCATGAGCTGTATGCCAAAATCATCCGTATTAAGACAATAAAAGACCTGAAATATTTCAGTTAGTGTGCAATGAATCTAAAATATATGAATGTTAAATTTTCATCATGACATTATGGAAAATAATGAACTTTATCACAATATGCTAATTTTTGAGAAGGATCTGTATATTACAAATATGAAGCAATACTGTCTGCAGTTAGGCTATCTTAGCTTAGCATGAAGACCGTAAATAACAGATTTAGCATTGATTTGCAAAGTAACCAAGTCAGTAAAACTTGGTTAAAGTTAGTGAAAAAACAAAGGAACTTATCTTTGAACCTCGTAAAAGTCCTGTCATGTTTCCTCATGCTACATTTTTCATTGCTAAGCTAAACTAACTAATGGCTGTTCTTACATTTAGCTTACAGACACTAACTTCACACAATTTCAGAAAGTTGAAAGTAGGTTAATCCTTTGATACTGGTAGCATGAGATAAAAAATAAGCCCAGGTTGCTATAGGGCTTGAAAATATATTCCTTCAAAATGTCTTCTTTTGGCCAGCATTTATAGCCATGAGCGCTAAAATACAATTCGATTTTTTTTATTGTCACTGTTGCTGTGGTTTACTCTTTAAATTCTTTGGTGTGACCCCACAGATCAATGGCAAAATTTAATATCACAGTTCAGTGATCAAAACATGATTCATAAAAACACATTGAGAGGACTGAGATAGATAAAGACAGAATGAGCCAGTATCATGGAGAAAATAGGTCGAACAGGCAACAGTTTAAGCGTGGATTTGGAGGATTAGGTTGATGTAAGTTTTTACTTCACTTAAGCTGAAAAAAGATTGATCTAAAAAAATTGCAGAAAGTCCTCAATTCTCTCCTTCAATTTCAATTCTTCTATTTCTTTAATCAGTGCCTGAAATGACTGTGATTATATTTCCGATTCTAACTTGAGAAATTACTTTTGGAACAGGCAAACATTCTGCTTTGCAAAATCTATCATACCCAAGATTTCTTGTCTGTTGAATTTCGGGCACAAATGAATTTTTAAAGGTTCATTATAGTATTAGGTCAGTTAGAATTTAACAGCCAACATAGACCATCAACCACACTGAAGGAAAACACCAACCTTTAATTTTAGTACTTTGCAGCACACAGGGAGAGGGATATTTGACTATTCCTTTCTGTATTGAGTATCGGGTCCTTAGTTATGCTTTCTTCTCTTCAGATCAACTCACCAGTTTTCTATAAGATTTAGGTCTGGAGACTTTAATGATCAATTGGTTATTTCTGTCAGGTGAACCATGTCTGTGTTCATTTGGCCATGTTGTTGGATCATTACCCTAATAAAAGACCTAAAGATTACTTGTTTTCAGTTTCAAGGTGGAAGCAAACAGATTTTCATTTAAAATGTTCAAACAGACAGACCAACAGCATCACAGATCCTCCACCCTCGTTAGCAGTGGACATTAAAACGCTTTACCAAAGATTCATCATTTGTTTTAAACCAAATCCACCTGGAACGTTTGTTGCCTCAAAGCTTAGTCTCATCTGGCAGAGCACACAATTCCAGATTAAATTTAGTAAACCTAGCATATTAGACCTATTCTTCCCACTCTACCTTTTATCTTTGTATTGTAGGTAGCATCTAAATTGTATGGAGACCCAGTGAGATCAAAATGCCAAACTCTGCTGCAGAACTCTATGAGTGATTTTTGGAAATACAGTCTTATATTTCTTCCAGCTCGCCTTATTGCTAACAGTTCCAGTTATTTCTAACTCTTTAATTGTTACTCGATTTGGGCAAATTTAGGTGAGTTGCTAATTTCTTGTATAGATTCCCTCACAGATTATCTTACACCTCTCCTAAGCCTTACTTGAATTGAATGCTCTCTTGTCTTTCCCATTATGAAGAGTAGCAAAACTAAGTAGGTCAAATTTTTCTAAATGTTGGATTTTTTGCCCAGCTAACTAAATGTACTAAAATTATAATTTTCTATTTAAAATCAATGTGAGATTAACTGCTCCAATAAAAGATTAATTTATTTAAGGGCTTTGTTCACATGTTCACCAGGGGTGCCACTGAGCTACATTTCCGACTTCTTATCCAACCGCTTAACGTTTTTTATCATTCTCATCTCCAACTCTCAGAGGACAAACAAATCCACTCATACACTTTTCCTTCCTTACATTCCTCACTCAACTATTGAAACAGGTGATGCCTTATTAATGCTACAAGTGACTTGGACTCCGAATGACACATATAGCTGGCACACAAGGACAGACTGATACGCACACAGCCAATACTCTCAGCCTCCAACATATAAAATACAACACACTGACACACAAACTGCTGGCCACAAACATGATATCATCAGCAATTTGCAGCTCATAGACACACTGTTGCACACAACACAATCACAAAGTTACATTGACAGCTGGGGGTGTCAGTCTGGTCGTGCAAAATGTTCCACACATCTGCAACAGTTTAGAAGTGGAACGACAGATTACTAAAAGAGAGGTTGGCAGAAACCACAGAGACCAACAGGGAAGTGAGAACAGAAACTAACAGCAAGGCGGACTGTTGGCCTTCGCACTAATTGGATTGTGCTGCTGCACAGCAAAAGTTTCAAAAATAATGTTTGTTTTCATCTCCAGTGCATCAGTCTATCTGCTCTATCGCTGCATCTATTGTATTTCGTTTCTTTCATTTCCTTTCACTTGGAGAGAGAACACAATCTCTCCATTGCTGAAAGCCCTAATTACCATGGATTGGATTGCACTTGCTAAGAATGTGCTGGGAGAGCTTGTAGTTCAGCAGAGACAGATGTGTTCTGCATTATTACAGCTTACTGCTTCTCCACTGTCTCTGGATGTTAATTATCAAAATTGTCAATGTGATTCCTGGCAACATAACACATTCTAGCTTTCCTTTTCCTAAATTTGTTTTGTCTCGTAATAAACTGCTGTGTGTGCAAGACACAACAAATTGTGTGTTGCACAGCAAATTACAAACTTAAAGTATAGTATTAATGGTGGATAAATATCTGATTTGTTTCTGGTCAGATGGATGGAGCCGATTATGTGTCATTGATCTTTTATCTCTTGTCCAGAGCTATCCTCAGGAAACCCACATATTCTCTGTCAGCGTTTGTTCTGGACAACATGTATGATATACTTGTGCTGTGCTGTTGTATGGAAACAGCATGCCTTTCAATCTAAAATGTTAAGCATTTTAGATTATTTTTGGATGTAGTTTTCTAGATTACTTGGTCAAAGTATTTATACAGTAATTGAGTGGTCCGTCATTTTTTAATTGCATGTCCATGTTGCCCAAAACATGTCTACTTTTACACTGAAGTGAAGTGTATAAGTACAAAAATGTTTGTTCCTAATTTTAGTTAGTACAGATACAGGTCCTTCTCAAAATATTAGCATATTGTGATAAAGTTAATTATTTTCCATAATGTCATGATGAAAATTTAACATTCATATATTTTAGATTCATTGCACACTAACTGAAATATTTCAGGTCTTTTATTGTCTTAATACGGATGATTGTGTCATACAGCTCATGAAAACCCAAAATTCCTATCTCACAAAATTAGCATATCATTAAAAGGGTCTCTAAACGAGCTATGAACCTAATCATCTGAATCAACGAGTTAACTCTAAACACCTGCAAAAGATTCCTGAGGCCTTTAAAACTCCCAGCCTGGTTCATCACTCAAAACCCCAATCATGGGTAAGACTGCTGACCTGACTGCTGTCCAGAAGGCCACTATTGACACCCTCAAGCAAGAGGGTAAGACACAGAAAGAAATTTCTGAACGAATAGGCTGTTCCCAGAGTGCTGTATCAAGGCACCTCAGTGGGAAATCTGTGGGAAGGAAAAAGTGTGGCAGAAAACGCTGCACAACGAGAAGAGGTGACCGGACCCTGAGGAAGATTGAGGAGAAGGGCCGATTCCAGACCTTGGGGGACCTGCGGAAGCAGTGGACTGAGTCTGGAGTAGAAACATCCAGAGCCACCGTGCACAGGCGTGTGCAGGAAATGGGCTACAGGTGCCACATTCCCCAGACCTGGGCTACAGAGAAGCAGCACTGGACTGTTGCTCAGTGGTCCAAAGTACTTTTTTCGGATGAAAGCAAATTCTGCATGTCATTCGGAAATCAAGGTGCCCGAGTCTGGAGGAAGACTGGGGAGAAGGAAATGCCAAAATGCCAGAAGTCCAGTGTCAAGTACCCACAGTCAGTGATGGTCTGGGGTGCCGTGTCAGCTGCTGGTGTTGGTCCACTGTGTTTTATCAAGGGCGGGGTCAATGCAGCTAGCTATCAGGAGATTTTGGTGCACTTCATGCTTCCATCTGCTGAAAAGCTTTATGGAGATGAAGATTTCATTTTTCAGCACGACCTGGCACCTGCTCACAGTGCCAAAACCACTGGTAAATGGTTTACTGACCATGGTATCACTGTGCTCAATTGGCCTGCCAACTCTCCTGACCTGAACCCCATAGAGAATCTGTGGGATATTGTGAAGAGAACGTTGAGAGACTCAAGACCCAACACTCTGGATGAGCTAAAGGCCACTATCGAAGCATCCTGGGCCTCCATAAGACCTCAGCAGTGCCACAGGCTGATTGCCTCCATGCCACGCCGCATTGAAGCAGTCATTTCTGCAAAAGGATTCCCGACCAAGTATTGAGTGCATAACTGTACATGATTATTTGAAGGTTGACGTTTTTTGTATTAAAAACACTTTTCTTTTATTGGTCGGATGAAATATGCTAATTTTGTGAGATAGAAATTTTGGGTTTTCATGAGCTGTATGCCAAAATCATCCATATTAAGACAATAAAAGACCTGAAATATTTCAGTTAGTGTGCAATGAATCTAAAATATATGAATGTTAAATTTTCATCATGACATTATGGAGAATAATGAACTTTATCACAATATGCTAATATTTTGAGAAGGACCTGTAGCTCAGTGCTTTTGTTTGTTGGTTCAACTTCATTAGACAGGTGGACACTAATATTTCTAAATTGTATATTAGAAATAGGAAGCATGATGGACCACAGTTAGGCTATCTTAGCATAAGGGGAGGAGAATTTAGGAGGAATTTATTAATAAATAAAGAAGAGTATTTTGAAGTCTTTACTTTTAAGCTAAACTACCTATTTTATTGTTTTTGATGCCCTTTCAAATCACTTTAATTGCACTACAGTTTTTCCCGCTTCATTATGTCAGGGCTGAACTGCTCAATAAAAGTCTAAAATAGATTCTAAAAATAGATGAAAACATTCAATTTTAAACCAAAAACATCTATCTTATTTTGCCTTGATGTTGAATCATTTAGATATTGTTTAGATGTATTTTGCTCTAAAAAGCATTTGCCAGGGTTACTTATTTTTTGTCTCGCAAGTAAACAAAAAGGCACACATTGATATGTTACCACAATATCATAGTTGAAAAAAGGATGAAATTCATTCATACTGAATCAAACCAAGATGGCCTTGAGTTTTAGTTTATGCTTTTTGACATTTTTGCATGATTGACAAATTTTCTGTTGACCTTAAGAATGTTTAATTCTTAATCTACGTTTAGACCACTTTTAGACCAGAAAGCATCTTGATCTAAACCGAGATAAAATATACAGGTCGAAATCACAGATATGAATTAACGTATCATTGGTTGATGCCCAAATGAGGTTTATGTATGACTTCAGAGTTAGGATCAGATCTATTACTCACTGCATTTTAAACAAAAATGTTCAAATCTGTCTTATTTCTTTGTTTTTTAAACAGAAAAGCAACCCATTACTGCTGCTAAAACAATATTGGTATATCAGTAATGTTTGCTGTATTTATTGTTAATTTGATTTTTATTCATGAACTTAAGCAAAAACATAGAATAAACACTCCCTGAATTTAGTAGTGATTTTAAGCGCTTATTGTGAAGAATACTACACTTCTTTGTCATTGTTCTCTTTATAGTATAACACAAGTACAACAAGCTGATGTTAGCTGGTTAGTTAGCCCCCTGCAAATCGCTGCTTAAGAGACACAGAATGTATCTAATTTTAGATTGAATGTTTTATGTTGACTGGAATGATGCGTAGTGCTCTTTAAGTTTCCACACCATAACTTTCTATGTTCATCAAGAACAAAACAGTCAAATTTGTCATTCTTGTAACAGACAGAAAAGTGTGATAGACTTTAAAACCCGCTGACCATCAGTGTGCAGGTGTGGGAGAGGGAGGACTGTAATACTAAATGGAGGACTGCGATACTAACTTTCCAGTCAAATTGTGGCATTTTTTAAATCTTCATATACAATGATAGCAGGAAGCAGCCTGTGTTTATGTGCTTTACCAGCAAACAGCAACACTACTGCGTAGTTTATGACAGTACCAACATCCCACAGAGAGGGTGCGCCAGAGAGCACTACATTATAGGTGGGATGTTCGAGCTAATAATTACATTTCTAATTTTAGCATATGGACTCAGTAAGAGATGAGGTTAAATCAAACAAGGCAATGGAGTTACAGCTGAGCAGATAACAGAGAAAAACCCAGATACAGATAGAAAGGTTTTATATAAGTCAGACAATAGAGGTGGGCATTGGACTCACGGGTATACAGGTCCTTCTCAAAATATTAGCATATTGTGATGAAGTTCATTATTTTCCATAATGTCATGATGAAAATTTAACATTCATATATTTTAGATTCATTGCACACTAACTGAAATATTTCAGGTCTTTTATTGTCTTAATACGGATGATTTTGGCATACGGCTCATGAAAACCCAAAATTCCTATCTCACAAAATTAGCATATTTCATCCGACCAATAAAAGAAAAGTGTTTTTAATACAAAAAACATCAACCTTCAAATAATCATGTACAGTTATGCACTCAATACTTGGTCGGGAATCCTGTGGCAGAAATGACTGCTTCAATGCGGCGTGGCATGGAGGCAATCAGCCTGTCGCACTGCTGAGGTCTTATGGAGGCCCAGGATGCTTCGATAGCGGCCTTTAGCTCATCCAGAGTGTTGGGTCTTAAGACAATAAAAGACCTGAAATATTTCAGTTAGTGTGCAATGAATCTAAAATAAATGAATGTTAAATTTTCATCATGACATTATGGAAAATAATGAACTTTATCACAATTTGCTAATATTTTGAGAAGGACCTGTAGCATGAGGAAAAAGAGACAGATGGCAATGCTACTTCCAAAGATGAAAAAAAAGGATATTTTTAACATAAAATCACCGTATGAAGCAAGGTGGAGGAGTAGCTGAAAATCGTCCAATCATGAGGCAGCCAGCTTTGGTTTTTTTCACAGAGCTAGGTGTCTGGATAGAGAAAGAAATTCTGGGTCAAAAAACTGATGTAGATTTATAAAGAGGAGGAGATCAAGTCACACTGAACCCAAGTAGGATTTGATGAGATTTAACACACTTAACATGTGTTTATCATATATAGAGAAATATTTTTTTTATCTGAATAATCCATAATATTGCATCTCTGAAGTTAGATGAAAAGAAAAGAGATGGTAACAAGCAACTTTTTTCTCCAGTGTGATGACATTTTAAAAGTTATTAACATAAGCCTAACATACGCATCTTCTGTGTTGTGTTTAGAAATATGGGGGTGTTGTGCTGATTTGCACTGCGTATCTGCAGCAGTTATATAAGCACATAATCACAGGGAGATGTCCAGATTTCTAAAAATTAGCCTGCAAGTTACTTAGCAACCTCTACAAAGCCGGACAAGGGAGCAGGTGATTGCCAATTTCTGCTGGCCAAACTCTTTTAATTATCACAACAAGGCACGCACTTCAACATTGCGGCTATTTTTATCCATGTCACTAGCTGCGATTTATCATTATTCAGCTGCATGAAAGCACATTGTGCTCTAAGCAGACCCTTATTCATCAAAATATTTCATGAAATGCTGCCAACTGCCTGGTGCAAACTGCCACAAATAAACTACTGACCTCTCCAATCTCTGTTTAACAGTTAATTTCCGAAGGCTCTGTTTGATATGATTTCACTGAAACGAAGACCAAGTCAGAAACATTTGGTTGGCATGATCTGGTTTGCACAAAAATCTGTGAAACCCACTGGGCAGCCCGGGTAAATGTCATTGTCTGATCTTTTAACACAATGAAATGACACACACACACACACACACACACACACACACACACACACACACACACACCAAAACCAAAGGTTGAATTATTACTTGCATTCATCCCTTACTGACGATTCACTTTCAAAGCTTCAATGTTTTGTTGGTCTTTCTTGTTTTGTTAGTATCAAAAGTTCTTTTGTTTCACACCAGCAAGCATCTAAATTCAATTAACAGCAAATCTAAATGTGAAATAAGGTCACTGCAGTATTTTTGAGGGATAAACGGTTGAGACTGCACTGAAATCATGCCACCTCCAACAGCTGACAGCTGTGCAGCCAGAGGGAAATCTTCGTGGAATATAGGCCAATAGTGTTGGTATCTAGCCAAAGATGGACCTGAAAGAATTATCTCCAGAAAAACAGCTTGTGATGTGAAGACACTATTTTCTGTCCAAATGTGTTTCTGTCTTGACTTCTGATGTAGGAAGCTGGGGGCCAGCTGGGCTGCAGCTCCCCCTTTCGGTGGCCTAAATAGCAGGCAAACTCAGCACTGTTTCAGAGGAAAAGGAAAATAGAGATTTTTAGCTATTGCTAGCACAGTCAGATAAAGGGGTTAGACAATGAAACTGAAACACCTGTCATTTTAGTGTGGGAGGATTCATGGCTATATTGGACCAGCCTGGTAGCCAGTCTTCATTGATTACACATTGCACCAGTAAGAGCAGAGTGTGAAGGTTCAATTAGCAGGGTAAGAGCACAGTTTTGCTCAAAATATTGATATGCACACAACATTATGGGTGACATACCAGAGTTCAAAAGAGGTCAAATTGTTGGTGCACGTCTTGCTAGCACATCTGTGACCAAGACAGCAAGTCTTTGTGATGTATCAAGAGCCACGGTATCCAGGGCAATGTCAGCATACCACCAAGGAGAACGAACCACATCCAACAGGACTAACTGTGGACGCAAGAGGAAGCTGTCTGAAAGGGATGTTCGGGTGCTAACCCGGATTGTATCCAAAAAACACAAAACCACGGCTGCCCAAATCACGGCAGAATTAAATATGCACCTCAACTCTCCTGTTTCCACCAGAACTGTCCGTCGGGAGCTCCACAGGGTCAATATACACGGCCGGGCTGCTATAGCCAAACCTTTGGTCACTCATGCCAATGCCAAACGTCAGTTTCAATGGTGCAAGGAGCGCAAATCTTGGGCTGTGGACAATGTGAAACATGTATTGTTCTCTGATGAGTCCACCTTTACTGTTTTCCCCACATCCGGGAGAGTTACGGTGTGGAGAAGCCTCAAAGAAGCGTACCACCCAGACTGTTGCATGCCCAGAGTGAAGCATGGGGGTGGATCAGTGATCGTTTGGGCTGCCATATCATGGCATTCCCTTGGTCCAATACATGTGCTAGATGGGCGCGTCACTGCCAAGGATTACCGAACCATTCTTGAGGACCATGTGCATCCAATGGTTCAAACATTGTATCCTGAAGGTGGTGCCGTGTATCAGGATGACAATGCACCAATACACACAGCAAGACTGGTGAAAGATTGGTTTGATGAACATGAAAGTGAAGTTGAACATCTCCCATGGCCTGCACAGTCACCAGATCTAAATATTATTGAGCCACATTGGGGTGTTTTGGAGGAGCGAGTCAGGAAATGTTTTCTTCCACCAGTATCACGTAGTGACCTGGCCACTATCCTGCAAGAAGAATGGCTTAAAATCCCTCTGACCACTGTGCAGGACTTGTATATGTCATTCCCATGACGAATTGACGATGTATTGGCCGCAAAAGGAGGCCCTACACCATACTAATAAATGATTGTGGTCTAAAACCAGGTGTTTCAGTTTCATTGTCCAACCCCTGTATATCTGTATAGAGAAAATCTGGATTATCTAGGTTGTATAAAAGAGGCAGGAACGATTTGGATTGCAGGTGTAAAACGGCCAGGAGGGAAACCTAGACATCTCATACACTTTCCATCTTACTCTGGGGCATCCCAAGGAGTTACCAGGCCAAACGGGATCTATAGTATCCCCAGCAGGTTCTGGGGTCTGCCCTGGGGTCTCCTCTAAGTGGGACGTGGTTGTAAAACTTTCAAAGGGAGGCGCCAAGAAGTAATCCTGATTAGATGGCTGAATCACCATAACTGATTCCCCTTTTATGTGGATCCGAGCTCCCCCTGATTTTTAAAGCCCTTCACGTGGCTAAGCCACCCTATGGAGGAAGCTCATTTTAGCCACTTGTGTCCAAAATCTCATTCTTTTGGTTAAAATGTAGCCCAGCTAAGGCCCACAGGAAGTTAGAAACGTAGCAGTTATGAACTCCCATAAAACCTCTTCTACAAAAACAAGTTGGACCATGAGATATTTGGTTATCTATTCGTTGATTTGTGCCTTGCTGCAGCCGTTTCAGCATATGATGATTTTCTTGAGGTCAGTAGTTTTTAATATTGGCCCTGCTATGGACGTTGCTTTAAAATTGACATTAAATAAGTCAAATGCTAGAGTTTGTAATATGGGCAAGTCCATATAAAGATGAAAAAATATCACCATTCTTTTTAATTTGACTGGACCTTTGAAGTAATTGTGTGCGCATTTATTTTGTAGCAAATTATGCACTCCATTAACCATCACACTCTTGTTTAATGAGAAGTTCTTATTTTTGCTTTTGCTCTGCTATTGCATTTTTCAGTTACGGGGACCACGTTCAGCATTTCAAAGTGCTGCAGGACCGCTGCAGTCAGTACTACGTGTGGGATGAGGCCTTCTCCTCCCTCAACGAGCTGGTGGACTTTTACCACAGCAACAGCATTGCTAAGGAGAGGACAGTGTTTCTGAGAGACCCGGAGCACTTTGCCAGAGTGAGCATATATGACGCATTGTTTCTGTCTTTCTGCATGGCTTTTATTTTTTCATGGCAACCATGGGAATTGATGTTTTTCCAAGAATTTCAAGCAGAATTCCCAAAGTTATATTTTAAGTTTTATTTTCATTTTTAAATGTATTTATTGTATCTTCTACTTAAAAAAACAATCACCTGTCTCCAGTAGTCTGTAAACTTCATTTTTCAGTGTCCCCATAAACATACACATTCAACCACACAAAGCACATCTGCTCTCATCAGCAACCTTCATCACTGTTTTGTGCTCACACTCTTAGGAATCAGGTAACATTTTGAAACGACGTGAAGTAAATACTGTGTCTGAGGTCACAACGACATCAGGACAAACATAACATACTGCCCAATTGTTCATTTTGCCTCAACTTCAAGGTGTAAGCTGTTTTGTAATGGAGCTGACAGATCCAGGAGCACACCACATGCTGGGCGACTGCAATAGCAGAGTTTGAAACAAAGGTGCTGTTCGCAATGAACGATCACATGATTGCTGCCACTGGTGCAGAAAAATCAGTTATCTCAGTCGCTGAGTTGACAGAACACGACATAGGCAAAGAAAACTGATTTTAAGCAAACAACAAATGAACTCAGATGTATCACATGCAAAATAATAATTTAGCTTCCTATATTTACACTTAAAAAACTTTTCTCCTTACGACTTACCCTGTCAGACCTACACACTTCTCTCTCTCTCTCTCTCTCTCTATGTATATATATGCAATGGTGTCTTTGTGAAAAGGTGATGATTGACTAAACTGCCGTTGTTAGAAGACAAGCTTGCACTGCTCAGCAGCTATTCCTGTCAGTGGCAGAGAAGCTCCACAGGACTACACAGTAACCACAGAAGCTTTTGATCCAGAACAGTGCTGAGAGCATGTTGATTTCACTGTAACGATATCAATATGGTAACACTCATCATGTTACATTTATTCCCCTGAGGTGACATTTGAGATTAGGACTCTGCTTATTGGAGGTAATTTATGAAATGACTGTTTTACACTTATCATTAGAAAGAGTTAGCTGCCTTTGTATTGGATTGTGACTTTTAGCATTGTTTCTAATTTCATTATTTATATTATGTTTTTACATAAGAAGCATGACCTCTGAAGATGAAAATGAGAGCAAAGGACGATTTATGAGGTTTGGAAAAAAAACCTTTAACCCTTGGCTGCTTGGTTTTTGTGCAATACAGGCTTCATGGCCAGTCTGAAATGTATAATCACATTGGTCTTAATGTCTTACTTACTTCTTCCTTAAATACCTTCTTGTCAAGTCAAGTAAAGTTTATTCATATAGCGCTTTTCAGCAACAAGGCACTCAAAGCGCTGTACACGAGGAAAAACATTGAAACAGAAAATCAAACAGAAAAACATATCAATCTTATGCTAAAAGAAGATAATAATATTGATAGTCTCATCATTCCACTGAATTCTAACTAGGGAAGCTGAGTCACTGGTACAAAACAGCTTTAATCCACATTTTCAGGTGCTAATAATATGATTCAATTCAGTTTTTAATTCAGTTTATTTATATAGCGCACACATGTTGTCTCAAGGCACTTCACAAAAGTCAGGTTCATACATTCCAATTAATCCTAACCATTGAACAGTGCAGTCAGATTCAGTTATTTATTCAAATTGGATAAAAAGATTTTCTATCTAAGGAAATCCAGTAGATTGCATCGATTCAGAGATTTGTAGCAGTCACTCCTCCTGGATGAGCATGTAGAGACAGTGGACAGTCACTGGCGTTGAGTTTGCAGCAATCCCTCATACTGAGCATGCATGTAGCGACAGTGTTGCCAGCAGAAGCTTGGACGATGCCCCCCTCCAGAAAGGTGTCACAAGAAGACACAGAATCTGGCCAGGTGTAGCTTCTAGAAAGAGAAAAGAGAGAGAACATAAAGTTAGAAGCTGAAATAACAGCAAATAATGCAAAATTGGAGAGTAGTGTGAGAATGTAGCGAAGAGGGTGAAAGTGGTCATTATGTCCTCCAGCAGCCTAAGCCTATAGCAGCCTAACTACAGAGATAGCTCAGGATAAACTAAGCCACTCTAACTATAAGCTTTATCAAAAAGGAAAGTTTTAAGCCTAGCCTTAAAAGTAGACAGGGTGTCTGCCTCACACACTAAAACTGGGAGCTGGTTCCACAGGAGAGGAGCCTGATAACTAAAGGATCTGCCTCCCATTCTACTTCTAGAGACTCTAGGAACCACCAGTAAACCTGCAGTCTGAGAACAAAGTTCCCTGTTAGGAACATATGGAACAATCAGATCTCTGATGTATGATGGAGTTAGATCATTAAGGGCTTTATATGTGAGGAGGAGAATTTTTAATTCAATTCTGGATTTAACAGGGAGCCAATGAAGGGAAGCTAAAGTAGGGGAAATATGATCTCTCTTTTTAATTTTCATCAGAGCTCTTGCTGCAGCATTTTGAATCAGCTGAAGGCTTTTAAATGCATTTTGTGGACATCCTGATAGTAAAGAATTACAATAGTCCAGCCTTGAAGCAACAAATGCATGGAGTAGTTTTTCAGCGTCACTCCTGGATAGAATATTTCTAATTTTGGCAATGTTCCGGAGGTGAAAGAAGGAAATCCTAGAAACATGTTTAATATGGGATTTAAATGACATGTCCTGGTCAAAAATAACACCAAGGTTTTTTACTTTATTACCAGAGGTCAATTTAATGCCATCCAGATTAAGTGATTGACTAAGCAGTTTCTTTTTTAAAGACTCTGGTCCAAAGACAACAATTTCTGTCTTGTCTGAATTTAGAAGCAGAAAATTTAAAGTCTTCCAAGTTTTTATATCTTCATGACATGCACTTAGTCTATCTAACTGGTTGGGCTCATCAGGATTTATGGATAAGTAAAGCTGAGTATCATCAGCGTAGCAGTGAAAATTTATCCTATGCTGCCTGATAATTTGACCTATTGGAAGCATATATACAGTACAGACCAAATGTTTGGACACACCTTCTCATTCAAAGAGTTGTCTTTATTTTCATGACTATGATTATTGTAGCTTCACACTGAAGGCATCAAAACTATGAATTAACACATGTGGAATTATATACTGAACAAAAAAGTGTAAAACAACTGAAAATATGTCTTATATTCTAGGTTCTTCAAAGCAGCCACCTTTTGCTTTGATTATTGCTATGCACACTCTTGGCATTCTGTTGATGAGCTTCAAGAGGTAGTCACCTGAAATGGTTTTCCAACAGTCTTGAAGGAGTTCCCAGAGAAGCTTAGCACTTGTTGGCCCTTTTGCCTTCACTCTGCGGTCCAGCTCACCCCAAACCATCTCGATTGTGTTCAGGTCCGGTGACTGTGGAGGCCAGGTCATCTGGCGCAGCACCCCATCACTCTCCTTCTTGGTCAAATAGCCATTACACAGCCTGGAGGTGTGTTTGGGGTCATTGTCCTGTTGAAAAATAAATGATGGTCCAACTGAACGCAAACCGGATGGAATAGCATGCCGCTGCAAGATGCTGTGGTAGCCATGCTGGTTCAGTATGCCTTCAATTTTGAATAAATCCCCAACAGTGTCACCTGCAAAGCACGCCCACACCATCACACCTCCTCCTCCATGCTTCACGGTGGGAACCAGGCATGTAGAGTCCATCCGTTCACCTCTTCTGCGCCGCACAAAGACACGGTGGTTGGAACCAAAGATCTCAAACTTGGACTCATCAGACCAAAGCACAGATTTCCACTGGTCTAATGTCCATTCCTTGTGTTCTTTAGCCCAAACAAGTCTCTTCTGCTTGTTGCCTGTCCTCAGTAGTGGTTTCCTAGCAGCTATTTTACCATGAAGGCCTGATTCACACAGTCTCCTCTTAACAGTTGTTCTAGAGATGTGTCTGCTGCTAAAACTCTGTGTGGCATTGACCTGTTCTCTAATCTGAGCTGCTGTTAACCTGCGATTTCTGAGGCTGGTAACTCAGATGAACGTATCGTCCGCACCAGAGGTGATTCTTGGTCTTCCTTTCCTGGGGCGGTCCTCATGTGAGCCAGTTTCTTTGGAGCGCTTGGTTTTTGAAACTGCACTTGGGGACGCTTTCATAGTTTTCCCAATTGTTCAGACTGACTGACCTTCATTTCTTAAAGTAATGATGGCCACTCGTTTTTCTTTACTTAGCTGCTTTTTTCTTGCCATAATACAAATTCGAACAGTCTATTCAGTAGGACTATCAGCTGTGTACTGTATCCACCTCCTGCACAACACAACTGATGGTCCAAAACCCATTTATAAGGCTTGAAATCTCACTTATTAAACCTGACAGGGCACACCTGTGAAGTGAAAACCATTTCAGGTGACCATCATTTATTTTTCAACAGGACAATGACCCTAAACACACCTCCAGGGTGTGTAATGGCTATTTGACCAAGAAGGAGAGTGATGGGTTGCTGCGCCAGATGACCTGGCCTCCACAGTCACCGAACCTGAACACAATCGAGATGGTTTGGGGTGAGCTGGACCGCAGAGTGAAGGCAAAAGAGCCAACAAGTGCTAAGCATCTCTGGGAACTCCTTCAAGACTGTTGGAAAACCATTTCAGGTGACATGCAATTAGATGCAGGGCTAAGCAACACACAAGAAGAAAAGATTTTGTAAGAGTGCGGTAGAATCCTGGGGTGCGAATATATAACTGAGAGTGTGTGTGCAAGAATTAGACTGTCCACACAGATAGAGCGCCATTGTCCTTGAGGAGAGAGTTGGACGTTTTCTCAATCGTCCGCAAAGTCTTATCTGGGTCACAGCTGTCCGAGGGTCCTGGGAAAGAGTGCCATGTTTACATAACATCCAGGAGATATTTTGACGATAGCCACCTAGCAGAAGTTGCCAAGGCCACGTTGGGGCACCAGATTTAGAAAAACAATAAGTGTTCTGGTTCAAGCAGTTGTGTGGATTTCCAACAACTTTAAGAGTTTGTACTGTTATCTCTCAATTGCAAATCCAAATATCCAAATTTGTGGGACTTTCCCGCAGTTCTGGAGCCAACAACCTTCTCCATGATTAAATCCTTTCACCTCTGAGTCCAAAAGCCGCTTCCAGGCTACGATACTATTCAAGAATTGTATCCAGCTTGCGGCTTAGCTCTCTTAACAATTCAGGTTGAGGATTGATCGCTCTGCAGATTCCATCCAGCATCGCAGGCAGCTTTGGGATGCTTTGAACAGGTGCCCACGTTTTGCTACTCACTCGATAAGTCAGGTAATCGCCGGCTCCAAAAAGCAGAAATCTTGTTATCAAAAAAATCCAAATATATAAACGTCTTCTGCGTCCTCAACCAACATCGTAGTAAAGCACACAATCTTACACTGTTGCCAGGAATCCATTGTGTATCCAGAGAAGATACAAAAGATACACAATTCTTGTGTCCTTCCCTCCTTCCTCCCTCATGTTCTTCTGGCTTTATTACTTTCTTCCTTGGGCTCTTATTTCTTTGCCTCCTTGTGTTTTGCTTTTAGTCCATCTTTCCATCCTTGCTTCTTACCTCCTTTCTCAGTCTTTCCTTAATTCCTTGTGTCATACTTCCTTTCCTTTTCTGTGTCCTTCCTTCTTTACTTCAATTTGTCCCTCGTTCCTTTTTTCCTTCCTTGTGTCTTACCTCTCTTCCTGCCTTGTGTTCTTCTTTGTTTCTCACATCTTCCTTGCTTCCTACCTTGAATATGTCCCTTCATCCTTCCTTTCATCCATCCTCTCTCCCTCATGTTCTGAACAAATCTCAACACATCTCCCATCAGGATAAATTGCTGCAGTTTTTACCAGCTGCTTTCTGTCGAAAGACCTTTAATTTGTTATTTTGTACGGTGAAACCACATTTATTGATGTGCAAACATTCCTTAAAATAAATTTAGTTCGTAAAAACTTCAAACTTTTTTGAGGACATTTACTAGTAAGACAATAATCCCATTTTAAGAAAAGTACAATTGGTGGAAACCCTAAAAACCCCATTGAGTCAAATGTAACTGAATAATTTTTTCTAATACTTTACACATTGTAAGGTTGATCAATTTCTTGAAACTTCTGCTTAGTAGAGCGTGACTTTTTGTTTTCACGAGGTAAGATGACCAAGTCTCCATTGCAACCATTAGACACTATCTACATGCCAGGTTGTTTTACTGATGCCAGGAAAAGGCCTTTTGTGTCCTACCGCCACAAATATAAATGTGCAGGGTTTGCTGAACTGCACTGGCACTTCAACTGGATACGTGTGCCTTATACACTCTAGGTGAGTCTTTCAGATAAGTGGAAAAGCACTGTATCCCAAATTTGAGGATTTGACATAATTTGAGCCTGTTTCTCTTCCTTAAATTGCCTTTGAAAAGGATACCTTCATTAACAGCTATCTCAGTCTCGAGACTTAAATAACGTAGAGAGAGTGTGCAAAGAGGAATAGTTTGACATTGCTCTCTTTGTATGGTCAAAAATTTTGAAATGTACGAGAAAAAAAAGTGCTGTCCTGTGTTAAAATTAAATCACCTAATGACAAGTCTTCCAGAATATATTTTTTTTAGGGTTGGTATAAGGGATTATTCCTTTTTTTCTCATTCTGACATAAAAGCTATAACTACATTATAGTTATACGAACATGCATTCTGTCTCATCAAATATAGGGTTAAAAACTGTCCTTTAATTGACTGTTACCTAATGTACCACAGTGATTTGCTCATAGTAAAAAGACCATGTTGCTGTGCTCACTACACGTCAGGGTCTAAGAGGAAGGGGCAGGGTATATAAAGGTCACATGACTCATTACAGTAACATAAATCTATTTTTTTTTTTGGATTTGATTTGAATTTTAATAGGAAAAATTATGATCTGATGAAAATATGGATTATTACAGATGACTAATTATCTCCTCTAATTTGCTGTATAATAGTAATACAATAAAAGCCCTTCATTTATATTTTGGAATGGCTGTGTACACATCTCTAGTAACATCTCTTGCTCCAGGAAAAAAACATATTTCTATTTTTGGCTTTGTGCACTACAGTGCAGGAGGTTTTCAATGTAAATTAGGATAACATTTAATGATGTATGGCAAAGGTAGGCAGCTTTTTATGGAAGAGTAGCATCATGATCAACTGAGAAGTCTGTCAGCTGAAGTGAAGTGATGAATCTGTTGCAGAACTTCTGTCCTGTTGTGGTCCAGATCTGAGATACTCCATTGTGGGATTAAGCTACTGTATGTTAAATCATATTAATAATATTAAACCACTCATTGTCATAATCGAAAACCAATCTGCAGGTTGAATCCTTGACATTTCCATTTAGAGATCTATATCACTTAAAAAGACACATAACTTGTAGCATGACTTGAGGCATGACTCACTGATCATGCCGTTCCCACACTTCTGTCACTTGGCTTAGCTGATGGGGATATCTGGGAGACAGCTGGAGACAGCTGTTCCTTTGGCTGAAGGTTGTTCATAGACTGGAATTATCAGTTCTGGCCCAGGTTGTTTGATGTCTTGGTGGTTCCTCACCTTGAATTTAGATCCAGGTTGAATACAAAATGAAATACTCTTACAGAAAGTTACTAAATGACACTGAAAACACAACACAGAGGGATGAAGGAAAACTAACATCTTGCACAACTTTATACAAAAATAGACAAACATCACCAAATTTAACAGGCTGATGAGAGCTCTCCCTAATCTTATCTCATGTCTGGAAATATATTCATAATCCAAAATGTAAAAATTGTAATCCTTTTCATTGCATAAATACAGATTCACATTTTAGGTTAAACACTTTCAACAAGAATCAACATTTAAAGCTACGACTGATTATGGATGATTTTCAAGTCTTTTTGGGCTTTCTAAACTAGCTAAATAAGATCATTTACAAGAAGAAATTGACAGGCATAAGAAGTAAACATTTTCATAATGTAATTGACAAGGTCATGAACACCTGATATTTTGAATATCTACGGACAACACCTGTGTAGAATAAGAGGCTATACCTATGGTCTGGTAAGGATGCTTTAAACAACCACGGCTTAAAAAAAGCTCTCTTTGCCGTGTGTCCAGCAATGGAAAAGAAAGGAAAAGGCACGGGTATAACCCAAGGATAGCCGGTCACGACTGCTCTGTAGCATTTTGAAGATGATCACATAAGGAAGCAATGCTGGAAGTAAACAAATGTGACGTTTTTAATAAACTGTGTAATAAAATCTATCTTTCTCTCCATTTTAATTTGTATTCTGCATCTACAGGTCCTTCTCAAAATATTAGCATATTGTGATAAAGTTAATTATTTTCCATAATGTCATGATGAAAATTTAACATTCATATATTTTAGATTCATTGCACACTAACTGAAATATTTCAGGTCTTTCATTGTCTTAATACGGATGATTTTGGCATACAGCTCATGAAAACCCAAAATTCCTATCTCACAAAATTAGCATATCATTAAAAGGGTCTCTAAACGAGCTATGAACCTAATCATCTGAATCAACGAGTTAACTCTAAACACCTGCAAAAGATTCCTGAGGCCTTTAAAACTCCCAGCCTGGTTCATCACTCAAAACCCCAATCATGGGTAAGACTGCCGACCTGACTGCTGTCCAGAAGGCCACTATTGACACCCTCAAGCAAGAGGGTAAGACGCAGAAAGAAATTTCTGAACGAATAGGCTGTTCCCAGAGTGCTGTATCAAGTCACCTCAGTGGGAAGTCTGTGGGAAGGAAAAAGTGTGGCAGAAAACGCTGCACAACGAGAAGAGGTGACCGGACCCTGAGAAAGATTGTGGAGAAGGGCCGATTCCAGACCTTGGGGGACCTGCGGAAGCAGTGGACTGAGTCTGGAGTAGAAACATCCAGAGCCACCGTGCACAGGCGTGTGCAGGAAATGGGCTACAGGTGCCACATTCCCCAGTCCTGGGCTACAGAGAAGCAGCACTGGACTGTTGCTCAGTGGTCCAAAGTACTTTTTTCGGATGAAAGCAAATTCTGCATGTCATTCGGAAATCAAGGTGCCAGAGTCTGGAGGAAGACTGGGGAGAAGGAAATGCCAAAATGCCAGAAGTCCAGTGTCAAGTACCCACAGTCAGTGATGGTCTGGGGTGCCGTGTCAGCTGCTGTTGTTGGTCCACTGTGTTTTATCAAGGGCAGGGTCAATGCAGCTAGCTATCAGGAGATTTTGGAGCACTTCATGGTTCCATCTGCTGAAAAGCTTTATGGAGATGAAGATTTCATTTTTCAGCACGACCTGGCACCTGCTCACAGTGCCAAAACCACTGGTAAATGGTTTACTGACCATGGTATCACTGTGCTCAATTGGCCTGCCAACTCTCCTGACCTGAACCCCATAGAGAATCTGTGGGATATTGTGAAGAGAACGTTGAGAGACTCAAGACCCAACACTCTGGATGAGCTAAAGGCCGCTATCGAAGCATCCTGGGCCTCCATAAGACCTCAGCAGTGCCACAGGCTGATTGCCTCCATGCCACGCCGCATTGAAGCAGTCATTTCTGCCAAAGGATTCCTGACCAAGTATTGAGTGCATAACTGTACATGATTATTTGAAGGTTGACGTTTTTTGTATTAAAAACACTTTTCTTTTATTGGTCGGATGAAATATGCTAATTTTGTGAGATAGAAATTTTGGGTTTTCATGAGCTGTATGCCAAAATCATCCATATTAAGACAATGAAAGACCTGAAATATTTCAGTTAGTGTGCAATGAATCTAAAATATATGAATGTTAAATTTTCATCATGACATTATGGAAAATAATGAACTTTATCACAATATGCTAATTTTTTTAGAAGGACCTGTATTAGATTAATAAATTCAGTAATAACTGCAAAGAATACAAAATGTGTTAAATACAGCGCATGTATGTTCGTCCGAAGATGATTGACATATATTGCTCTTTGTGATGGGGGAGATTTACTGCAGTAAATCTGCAGTAAATCTGGCCCCTCAGACTAAGTCAGCTCTTTGTGTGATTGTGTGCCATTAAGAAGGCTACCTTAAGCTTCCCATCAACTTTTAAAAACCAGATTTTATAGTTCAGATCTTATTGACATACCATAGGTGGTAAGTGTGAAATGCAGAGTTTTTTGAGAGCATTCAAACTGGTGCTAAATATTCAGATGGACATAATAGGTTTGGATCCTCCAGAAAAAGTGTTTCATTTCCTCAATCAGATCTATTACAAATGTAAGTCCTCTTTAAAGCATCTTGCCACATCACTAAACTGTATGTTTCCAGTGAATTGGAAAGAAATTTATTCAGTTCTCTTAACAAGTGCATCTGGAGCAGGTGCAAGGGATGAATTTCACTGTAGGGTGTTGTGATGGTGCAAAAACAGACAAAAAACGAGAGTTGTCACATGGGAGGCTGATAAAATGTACGACCTAAATAGAGTGACAGTCTGTTCTGATCCAGTGGGAGACACTGATGCAAGCAAATAAAATCACATATTTTAAGATCTACAATATGTTACCTGATAACACAGTTTGTTTGTTTTTAACGTACACGTGACAGTTTTAATGAATGTCAATTCATGTGCATTGAAACTGCAGAGGTATCTGCCACAGTCAGTTACCAAATATGGTCAAGTTTAATCAGACCTGAGATTAGCAGGTATGTCAGTTGTAGCTCTTTTCCTCGGATAAAATAAACATAGAGCTAGGTGGAGCTGCAGAACAGGCTATACCACACAAAGAAAAGAGAGCCAGAGAGAAAATTCAGAGTAGCAGCTGGATCAATGTAAATCTGTTGACCTAAAAAAAGACTCATATTATTAGCTAATTAATTTTGAAATGTAGAAAATCTATCAAGCTTAACATCATTAATCATTGATAGTCATTTGTTAATCGAGTGTCAGTGTTAAATGATATTGGTCAATGACAATTGTAAACGCCCCAAATGGGGTCAAGCTACATTGAAGTGTGTTGGACTGAAGGCCTTTACTGTTCAGCTATAGCTGTGTCCAAATTCAGGGGCTGTTTCCTTCAGAATTGATGATGAGAGACATGCTCAAGGGGGAAAATACAAAAACATACACACAAAGGAACGGGAGGCTGATCCAGTGTTAAAATTGGGGTTTGCCCGTCCCAGAGCGTGACTCTAAAGCTTGTTGTAAGTATTGAAATGCAGAAGTCTGAACGCAACATCATTATTCCAAAGAACCTGATGCCACAAGAATAAATACTGTAGGTCTTGTTGTGTTCCAAGTAGGAAGCCTTTTGCTGTCCCAGTAGGGTCTCGTGTTGGTCAGAACATAATCAAGGACGACTGAAAACAGCATGTCGCTTGTCATACGTCTATTAATGCAGTTGATGACTTGTCGGGTGTTAGTGAAGATGCAACAAGGGCAAAATTGGGAAAGCAATCTTTGTGTATTGGTTATTTGGTTGCCTGATTGTATACTTTGTAGGGAGCATGTCTGTGTAACCTTTGTTTAGTGTAGTTGTGTGCTTATGACATGTTCTATATTATGCCTGTAATAATTTTACACTTTTAACATGAGTATTTAAAAAAAAAAACTAAATTACTTTATTTGCTAGAGTCTAAAAACATTGCAGTCTTACAATAAAGAATAACAATGGAGCAGCACCCTCTGGTGCTGAGACTTTAATGTTGATATGTATTTAGGTTCAAACCTAAGGACCTTAACGGGTTTACTGGTAAATTTAAAAGTATGAACCCTGTCACTAGACTGATGTTCTTGAAGAACAAGCTTTTAACTGCTGTAATTAGCGTTAAAACAGCACAGGTCATTTGTATATATAATGACATATATGTATATATGTCATTATCGCTCACGTTCTTTTTTTTTGCTAAAATCGCTTTAGGGACTTCTGAACCCAATTGCCTCTGAGATTCACATTTTAGCAAACACAAGGCCCCAGTTTTAGTTGTTGCTATTTTATTGCACAGTACCTTGGTGAACAAAAGTTGCTTTAGTGTGATTTATAAATCACCTTGAACTGACTACTACTCATTCCAATGCATGGTAAAATATTCTTTCATACCCATACCTCATGTATTTTCATCACCACCAAACCTTTTCGTTAGTTCCAATCTGTCATTTTGGATGCAAGCCTCTCACCTCGTGTGAGATTAATATCATTACAACAATAAAATCTCTCCATCTGTTTATGAATAGCCTTTGTTCAAACTCAGTAACCATCTGGGAGGAAATGGGGAGCTACTGGAGCTACATCCCTCTCTTCTCTTGGCTGAAAGAAATAGACACTCTTAATTTTTTTAATATGCTTACAGAAACATTGAGTCCTCTTGATGCTGTTGTTTATGCACAAGCTAGCATTCGCACTGCAGCACAGCTACATTCAAGAGGAATTTAGAAAATTGGTAATTAAACCAAAAGTCCAGCAATTGGTTATGATTTGTTTTTTATTTTTGCATTTTACAACCTTATCAGCTTATAACTACGAAAACATCAACTAAGTAGTTTCAAAATTGGTTAATGAGATTAATATTGGTGGTTATTAGCCACAATGAGTGAAATTTTGCCCAGTAATAAACAATAGCACGCTGACATCAACATATACATTAAAAGCATCCCAACTTAGTGCTTACTGTGAAGAATAGATACACAGAATTTCTGACTCTGGGAAACTTGTCTTTTTGCTTACCTGTCTGTAAAGACGGTGATGTTAAACCATTGAGGAGTCAAGATAGATAATTTAGATACATATGATACACTAAGAAATAAAGGAATTCTGAATGTCGTAAAAATACTTTAAATTGATGAACACAAAATCCCTTCCTTACAAGATGACTAATTCCTTTGTTTCAGTTATATTGGTCAGTTTCACAGACATGTCATCCCATTTGTGCTGTCTGTCTGCCCAAACTAATTCCTTTCCAGCTCATTACATGGCTCTTTTTATCTGTACGTTGCAGAATGGGAATTAATTTTCCACCTTTTTCCTATATATTTGTCCACCTCATCCTGTATCCTTGTGCCACTATGATTTCTTCTTCAAACGACAAGCCCTGTTGAAGCAAACCTTGAACCTTTCTGTCATATGTCCCTCATCAGTATGTTTTTTTTCTTCCATGTTTGATATACAAACAGGATGAAAGGATTTTTTCTGCCTTGTGTCATGTGTGAGAAAATGTGGGACAAAATTAGAACAAAGATGAAGTCTGTTTGCATTACTGATTAAATAAGTTGAAGTGGGTACTGAAAAGGAAGCCAAAATGGATGGGCCCTATTACTTCTTCCAAACTGCCACTAATCACAAGCTAGCTTAGAAAGAAGGATGTGTTATTCTTTTATCATTACTCTTGTGTGCATCGTCACGGTGCACACAGGGCAAGCGAATAGATTCCCAGTTTGTGTCTTATCATTCCCAAACAACTTATTGGTCCTTGCAAAAGTATCAATACACATTGAATATTTTACATCTTGCCACATTACAGCGACAAACTTTAATTTATTTTGATGGCATTTTAATTTTTTAAACAGGGGCTTGCAACCTGTGGCTCTGGAGCCAGATCTAGTTTATAAACTAAATTATATAGTGAGTTCAGTCCAATCATATAGGCAGATTCAAATACAGTTACATTCCAATTTGATCCTAATTAGAATAAAATGCAGTCAAATTTGGTTTACTACAAATTATATCTAAGGAATTCCAGGCAATTGCACTGAGATGCTAATTTTGCAGCACTACCTCATACTGAGCAGGCATGTGGCAACTGTGGAAAGAACAAGAGGAAACGTCCAGCAGAACCAGACAACATTCTCTTGTGAGAAAGTCTTAATGTAGCGAGAGTAAAAATGGCTTTTTGAATAGTTATGGTTGTTTATCACTTTGATGACCCAACACTATGTAGTAAATAGAAGTTTGTAACTTTGTCTTTTGGTCTTAATCCTTGTATCTGACACAGATTTTTTTGTTTGTTTATCCATCTCTTTACCTGCGCATGTAAACCTTCATCTTCGGCCTCAGTCCTTGGTAGACAAACCTACAGTAATCTTTGGAATTTCAGCAATACATATAGGCACGTTCGCACACATGTACCGAACAATATTAGTATTCCTTTCAATCTCTCAACTTGCTCCTAGCTCAAACCACATCCACTTACCTTTACGAAAGCGAGCTGACAGCTAAGAGGTTAGTTATGTTTAAGATGTTTCCTCCTAAAATAGCGGCTTTTATTCTGCAGCTCTTAAACTACTTTTACTTCACCAGTCAACACAGATCAGAGGAGGCCGGCTATCAGGGGAGAAGAAAAGCACTACTTCTGTTGAAGCTCAAAGAAAAACGCAGCAAGACAGAGAAAGCTTGTCATCTGAGGATTGAACTGAAGGCGGTTCTCATCAGAGCGGCAGATGTTTTACTGATGTTTCAGTTCTGTTTTCTGTAGGTGTGCTTATCAATGGGTCCATATATCTGACCATTGCGCTCATCATTAAATATTTAAAAGTGTTTTTTCGGTCTTGAGATGTTTTCTGTCATAACCTCTTAAATTACAGTTCTGTCATTTTAAAGTTGAAGACCTTCATGCATCATGGAGCTGCACAAGATGAAAATTTTATGAAAACACACGCTGTTCATCAGGCTAGACCAAAAAGCTATGCTTCAATCTAAATTTTCTTTCCTAATTGACATTCTGCTGGATTCAAAAGGTTTAATATATTATAGTTTTTGGGAAGAGGAACTAGGAACAGTTGAGGTCTTATCTACACCAAGGCAAAAAGCCAATAGTTTTCTTTCTTTGATTAGTTTGACATGTAGAAGAGTACTTATCACTATTTCATCATTACTGAGAAATATTCTTTAACTGCAGTAAAACAAACACAGCCACAACTAGAACCATATTCCGACACCCAAACATTAAATTACCAACAATGTTTTTCTTCTCTAATTGGTAAAAAATAGAGCTGCACCAATCATATGGAGAGCCGTTTCATTCAAAATTAAAAAAATAAATAAATGCTGCTATTGATAAATTATTAATAAATATTCCATGAAATATATACATATCCCCATGAAATAAAACAAAATAATTTTGTTAAAATACATTTTTATCTTGTTTTATTTAATTCATTTCAAGATTTATTTAATTTACTTAAAGATTTATTTATTTATTTCATAATGCAGTTTTATTTTGTGACACTTTTATTTTGTAAAGCTACTTTATGTATTTCAGTGACTTTTACTTTTTAACCCCGTTTTTCATTTTAAGCTCTTTTTATTTCATGTTCTTATATTCAAATGAGGGGGCAGAGTTTTATCTATGGGGCGGCGCTCGGACAGCAGGGCCGAGCTCAATTCGTGGCTGTGGCCGGCAGAAGCATGGCGCTGCCTGCTGGAAGACAGCATGTCGGAGGGAGCCAGGGGATTCTGCGAGGATGCCAGAAGATGCCAGACCGGCTGTAAAAGCCGGCCACGGCGGTTGACGCACCAAACATCCTGGACTTGAATATTTATGCTATCTCCCTTTAACAGTAATGGCAGTTTGCTGCTAATCCAGAGGTTTCAAGTTTGGACCCATCTTGTTCCACAACTGCAATTTATTTTAATTGACTGTCAATCTCAGCTCGGGCAGTTTTAAAATCTAAATTCTAAGAAACATCTCAAAACAAAACAAAACAAAATACAACAAACAAAAATCAAAACTATTTAGACATATCCAATCTTTTACTGTAAGACCTTACCCCCAACTTTATCTGTCTATGGACTTTTCAGACATCGTTTAGACATGTTTAACCAAAAATATCCCCTCTAGTGTCCCGTAGGATTCCTTAGACAGTGCAGATCCTTATCTTAACTTGAAAATGTCTGAAAGCCTATGCATATTTTCAAGTCTGACATGCTCCATGGCAGAGCTTGAAAGCCAAAAAGAATAAAACAAAGCAACTTTGGTCTAACACTTTCAACCTTCTAGGTTGACAAAAGGACGTGCTAAAGCAGATCATAATTTTTGGGACTAAAAGAAGAGGAATACAACTAAAACTGCAGAAGTGGGAAATGGCAAAGGAGCAAAATGACAAGCACCCTCTGAAGTCTATCTCTGTGTTTCAACCTGAATGCACAACCAACACGCCTTAGTAGAAAATATATATATATATATATTCATTTAAACTTCCATCTCTGCTTTTGTTCTGACTTCATTTTTGAATACCTCACTGATGCTGAAAATAGCGACTTTTGACTCCTCTTCCCCTAGAAACTGCTTTTACACCAAAGAGTGTTGCGGTTTGCAGAGCTTTGTATCGTACATTTTCAAATTGGATATAAGAATTTTGAGACTGGTCACCAGTCTGTACCTACTACTACTACTAGTTTATTTAGAACGCAGTTTAAAACAACCACAGCTGCAAAAAGTGCTTCAAAAGAAGGAAAATCATCTGATTCTGGTTTCTAGACGATTTTTTGTGGTTTCTTGTCAAATATCCAAAGCCAGACCATTTTTCTTCCATCATAATACTTTTAACACGTCTTTTAGTGGAACTGAGAGGATAATAAATCTGTGCAGTAATGCACACCTTATGAAAACCTTATGAGTCATCACACGTTATGCAGATTTGGTTCTATACGTTTTACCTGATAAGAAATCCTTGTCAGAATTTAACATGAATGCATAGCCAACTATGGTCTGGCAAAATAAGTGTTTGATGAAAAGAATAAATAAAATACATTTACAGGAACAAACACTGCAATTTCTGAAACAAAGATGCATTTTTAACTTTTCTATTTTTTATCTAAATAGATTAGCTAATTGACAAAAAGGTAAATAGTTTCACAGAAACGGCATTCTGTTGAAAATTTTACACACTGGATCGTAGTTGTTGAATTAAACAATACCTCTCCAAAGATGAGAAACACAACTTATTCTGAGTTTTACCATTCCTTCTGTGGAGTTTTCTCTTCCAACCCCTTTGAAATATTGTTTGGAAAAACTATTTTAAAAAATAATGATGAGAAATAAAAGATCTTCTCTGAGATAAAATGATATGATGACTAAAAAATAAAAAATACTGGCAGACATTATTATTGCATGTAATTCATTAAATGTGTTGCAATACTTCTGACACAGGATTGTCTTAAGAGAGGCAAAATAAGCAGTCAGTGATCATCAGTGATGAATTAGTGTTTAAAGACATATTGATCTATTGTCTCTGATTTAAAAGGTTCTGCAGCAAGCACTAGGATGAAGTTTATTAAACCACATGCAACTCTTGGCAGTCCCCTGCAGTGTACACATCCTACTCATGAGACTGGTCTCTGATGACTCAGAGTTTCCACACATTGCATGTTTCATTATTTAAATGTGCTGCTGTGAATACTACTGAGTGGCATTTACACTTAGTCACATTATTACTTTTTTTTTAAATGCTTTTCAAAAAAGTATGGATCTACAATGTTCTTCATTGTAGAAACAAAAAACACACCAAACTCACACTGGTTCAAGATCAACCTTCTCTTACTCCAGCATGCTTGGAACAAGAGAGGGAAATAGAAGAGCCACATGAATGCAATCTGCAATTTAATCCCTAGATGTCAATAAATATCACACATTGTTCCTTTAAATATTACCTCTTTTTTTTAAAGGGATATCTGAAATGACCTAAATATATTGGCAAAACTAGAAAATGATCATTATCAGATATATCTAATTTCAGACATATTTCAGACATTTTCATGCACTTAGAACCTAAGTGCATGAAAAATGCTTTTATTTCAAATGATGGTTTAATTTATTAGGGGTAAAGAGCTCTCCAAACTGGCCCTATTATAAAACGTAACTTCCCCTCCAGACCTAATAACTGGCTGGTCATCAAGCATTTGCGATGAGAAGCAATGAGTCTTTTACATCAGAGGGATGAATTTTGGCTCACTTATCTCTGCTTCAAATGATTGTACTGCTGCATAATCCAAATGCGCTTGAGTTTAGGGTCACAAGCTGATGGCCGGAGGTTCTACTTCAGGATTTTCTGATAAAGAGCAGAAAATATAGTTCTAATGCAGCAAAGCAGCCTCAGACTGGTCTGGTATTAACCAGACCTGAGTGTGCCAAGTGAAATTAAACTAAAACATTGTGGTTAATCACATTTTATCCATGATTTAACAAAAAGGGGCCATTCGTTTTCACATAGAGCCAGACAGGTTTTGGTTTTTTTTTCACTTAATGAATGAAATCATAATTTGAATACTGCTTTTTGTTAGAACTCAGGTTACAAAATTTGATAATGCATCTCATAGTATATAGATTATCTCAAACATGTTTGACATTCAAGCAAAAATAGAAGAAACTTGTGAGGGGGTAATACTTATTCACAGCACTATAATCTACTATACTGGCAATAACTGATTATTTCCTTACCAGAGAGGACTTTCTAGTGGGGAAGGCTGTTTTCAACTTCCTTACAACTTTTTTGTAGACTATCAAATTTGCATAGCTCACTAGTGCACTGTTGAGGTGGTAATTGCACTCTGACGTTTTTTTTTTTTTTTCTTATTATCAGACTGTCTCACAGCTTGTAATAAAGTTTTTCTCTTTCTTTTCACCCAGCGTCCCCATCATGCTCATGCTCTCTTTGACTTCACGCCCCACCATCCGTCGCAGCTGCGCTTCCTGCGTGGAGATGTCATCGAACTCATTGACTGCTCTGACTCGGTACGTTGGAGGGGTCGTTGTCATGGACGTGCGGGCTACTTCCCCCCTGAGTACGTCCAGCCTATTTACCAATGACAGTGACCCAAAATGACAGCAATTCCTGAGGGTTCGTCGACGAAGCATCCGGACATCCTTACACCCCAAAAACAAACACTGCTCTCCTTCTCCATCCCTGCCCGCTGACCTGTGGAGTGAATGACTAATTGAGGCTTTAATTAACTGATTTTTCTTATGTCTAAGTTGTCTCAGCTTTCACTTTCTTCCACTGAAATCTTCATCTCAACTATAAAAGTGACTAAATTGAAACATGCACCTTTAAACTGTGGAATACAGTGTCAAGAACTAACAAACAGACACAATACCAACCATAATCATCTCTTTAAAAGTTATAAGAGCCAGTAAACCCTTACCAGGGGTGCAAGTAAAGGCCCGAGGGAAGTTTTTCACTCTGCAGACTTTCTCCAATATAGTCCAGAAGGATATCAAGTAAAGAGCACAGCCTCTGAGGATACTGATGTTAGGCCCTTCTATCATCAAGATGTGGGCTTTGTATGCAACATCTGGATATGACAACATGTAAACAAGTGAACTTACTGGGAGTTTAAATGAAAATCTGACTGAGTTTGGACTTGTTTCTTGTTTATGTGTGTGTCTGGTATGTGTTTGTAAAGATTTGATTGTGAACCACTAATAAAGTCCCCGCATTGCCGTGAGGACCAAGTTATAATACTGCACTAGAAATATACTGCACTAGAAATACACCGCTTAAAATGTAACGAGCTTAATTCCTTTGCGAACTATTTCTGTATTTGTATTTATTCCTACTCATATGTAATCTATAAAAGCATATATTGTAAATAGAATTATTCATTACTGAAAGGGAAACATTTGACATTGTGATGGAAATTCTTGCAGCAAGCATTTCACAGTGTATAACCTTTTTTACTCCTCAGAACATCTGTGTTAGAGGACGAAGCTGTAAAAGCCATTATCAGAAGTTTGATGGTTCAGACCCATCTTTAGGACAATGTCAGGAAGGGCAGTTAGGTCTGTTCCTAGATAACCTTGTCACTTTTGAACTTAAGAAGGGTTTGGGTCATAAAACACAGACTCTTTGCAGTTGAGATAACACTGTCATGTTCTGGTATAAATACAGTGTGTAAATGTTGATCGGGTCTCTGTTCAACTGACTTGCTTTGTGACAGAGTCATTCAAACGCTGAATGCCTTTGAATAAAACTTATAAGACAAAGTCTGGATTTTCTCTTATGAGTCAATTTCTACCCACTTTGATAAGAAAATTCCACAACAATTTTAGCGTCACGAACAGGATCTAACGTGCCAGAGGAGACCGCAGGACGGGGACACGGACGCCTGGCCAGCCTGAGAGTTGTTCTCAGTCCACTTCCATATTACGGGAGGGGAGTCCGGGTGCCCGCCTGCGGGTTCTGGCCGATTGGATCCGAACAATTTGTCTTCAAATATATCTGGGTGAGAAGTTGCTCTGTATGATATAATGTATATTATTATTTTTTATTACACATTAACCATCATCTCCTAACTAATTAATTAGGTTCCAGAGTTGCGAGAGGGAGGACATCAGCTGAGGGCCCGGTTACCCTGCAAAAGGAATGGCAGGGAGGTTCTCATTGGTAACAATGGGATAAAGCAGAACACAGGGTTTTGCGGGTGGTTTTTAGCAATTTTCTACACCTCATAAAGGAGAAAAGCCGGTGGGCAGACGTGCCGCTGAACAGGTAAAAAAAAATGGTTCCGGAATCTTGTGGCATCAGGGGTGTCTCCTTCATACTCTGATTTATAAAATAATGAAAGGAAAAAGTGGGGATGATTGTGTTAAATGTGCTTTAATTTGGAAGATAAGTTTGGTTTTTCACAGCGTGGAAGTTTGAGTGTAAATAAGTTAAATAGTTTAAAAAGTTACAAGTAAAACAGTTGATGGAAAAATAAAAAAACATAAGAAAAAGATTAAAAAGCACAGAGTGCATCAATTAAGGAAGTTTTGTTTGTCTTAAATATTGCGATGAGTCGGAAAAGGAGGTAAAAGTGAAAAGGGACATTAGAGAGTTGAAAAGAAAGTTGTTTTAGAAAGGAGTATAATGCATGTTGTGGAAGGAAGTGACAGGCAGGGGGACAACTGACTGACTGACTGATCATATTTCTTTGTGCAAAATCTGAACCTATACTAAACTTTTCTTTTGCCTCTCTCACACACAAATACACACATATATGGGATTTGAGTTCAACATCTGCGTTTTTGAGTCTGGATTTTAGAAACCTGCCCTTCTCCATGGCTACTCCGCCAGAGACGCTTCTCCAGCACGGCCTGAAAGAGAGAGATCTGCCTTCCTGCATGTTGAAAATCGCAGTGTGACTTTCTACAAGAAAAAAAAAAAAAAAACTCAGAAGAAGTCTGGACCCACTGAGATGGACAACGATCCATGCTGTTTGCCAGAGCCAGAAGAGCGATACACTGGATTTATATTGAAAGCATCTTATGCGGGCAGAAGAGAAACCGGAGCAAAGTTTCTTCTTTCTCCCTCCTGGAGAAGTTAAAGTGGACAAAGAATGATTGAATGTCTCACCAACAGACCTGGGAAGGGCCTGGTTGTTTTTTTGGACTGATGGAGGACTGTGTGCCATAACAGTCTGACTCTGGAGCGATTTAGAAACTGATGGGGGTAACGTACAAACACACACACATTTGCATAAATCTTTTCCTATTTTCTGCAATGAAGAACGCTTATTAACCGGTGCTCATGTGACGCTTGCTTGACGTTGACAGATATAGCGGGTTAAAATATTATTTTAGGGATAGAAAAGTATCTTTAAAAGGGTGATAACTTAGCTCATTTAATACTTTCCAGTTAATTCTTTTAGAGAAACAAGTTATCTTTTGTCGTGGAATATTCAGGGTCAATTATTCTAGTTATTAAAAGTTATTAAAAGCAGAGGAAGTTACAACATCTCCAAAACTCAGCAGTAACCAAGTGTTTCTATGTTATTCTCAGGACAGATCTCATGAAGGAGCATTTTTAAAACCCAGCGAATGCGTAAAACCTGATGGGTTTCTCCTTCAGGTATAATTTTCTGTTGTCAGATTTTGTATTCCATAAATCTAATGGGTAGAGACCTCATTAAAACAGGCTTAGTTCTACTGCAGATGGTCTTCATACAGTTTCTGACACAGTACTTACAATTTGGTGCAGTTTTTGTCCGCAAGTGTTAACTGACGCTTATGGAAAGTACAAATTCATTGTTTTTCACAGCAGCTGCTAGGAAGAGGTTATGTTAGGTTTTTTCTTCCCTCTTCTGATTCATGCAGCGTGTTTATTTACACTGTACCTTATATCAGGTCCTGACAAAAACTATGAAAGGTTTGGTTCTGCAGATTCTTTTTTCTCCCTTTGGGGAAGGAAAGGACACCTAATCAGTTCTGTGCTGCACAGAAATATTAAAACACTAGTTGTTTTCTAAGATATCACCAGCTAAAAACTTTTAAAACTTTTGAGAGTAATTGGTTTTGTTAAACACATTTTCCTTGGTAAAACAAACCTTTAAAATGAGAATGAAAAATGGGGTTATTTAGAAAGAATCTGATTGGACAGTGGTACCACACAAAAATTAAACTAATCTCATGTTTCCTAAAAGACTCTGCATGAAAAGGCCTTCAGAACCGTGGAGTTATTTTCCACCACAGTACCAAGTTTTTTAAGCATGCTTTGTCTTTATTTTAAAACAAATCTGGTTTTTGTTTATTATGTTTTTGGCTTTTTAGCATAATGTTTGTCTGAAGCTTCTTATGAACTGGGTTAGAAGCAAATATGATCTGAGGTAAATTAGAAGCTGTGAACTAATAATTTTAAATCTGATTATTGTCCAAGCAGAAATAATATATTTAGCCAATCCTTCAATCTCTGCAGAAAGTTAACACCATTGTTCAATGCAGTAGTACTCAACTTGTGGTTCCTGGACTCCTGAAGCCCGTAAGCCATAGATTTTGGGTCCATAAAATTATTATATTTAATTAAAGGTAGACCGATTACTTATTAAAATAGATCTAAGCCAATGATTAGTTCCAGTCATTTGGTGGCTTTGAAATGCAATAATACTCAAAATGTCTACTCTGGGGAACACAGATTGGGGCTGAAGAGTTTTGTTTTGGAACCAAGGTTAGGATTTTTATAACAGAATCAAGACAAGTAAAATCCTTTATTTTAGGAAAAGAAAAGAAATAAATGCTCTCTTAACAGTAAGATGATGGTCGGCTCAAACTCCAGTCTCCTTGTTTGATTTCTTAGGGTTTAAAGATTAAAGGAATACATATGAGTACAAAGGTACACAAGGTAATTTCAGATTACTAAGAGATAAAATATTGGAACATTTATCAGCATTTGGATTGTAAAAAAGGGGTTCTAGTAATAAGTTTTCCCCAACTCTCAAAATTTAAATAGCCAAATTAAAGAAAATGATGTTTGTTCTTTTTTAAACACTATGTGGGAAAAAGTCCAGTTTGGAGACAAGCTTCTTATCTTAATTTCTGATTAAGTCAAACACTGCAGTTTTGTTTAGTTTGGGTATAACATAAAAATGTCAATGCCGACTTTTCTAATTTCCCCTCGGGGATCAATAAAGTATCTTTGAATTTGAATTGAATTAAAATACTTCTTTGCATTTAACCTGAAATTCTGCAATACAGCTGTGATCAAATTGAGTCAAACAAAAAGAGAATTATAACAATAACTCTCAGGATTGTAGTTATTATTACAGAGTTACAGTACAAAGAATTAGCAAAAGGTTTCAGCATCAGTAAATTTGGATTAATTTAAGAGAAAACTGTTGCTGTGCTTCTAAATACTTTGAGATTTTTTGGACTATGTGCACTCATTTTGTAAAAAAAAAGGATCCTGACGATTGTCATAACAAAATTGATCAATTATAGCATTAAAATATATGGTTGAGAAAACATATTCTGAAAAGAGATTGTTAAAAATTTCTTTGAATTCTTGAAGCTTCAAATTTGGCCATTTGTCTGTCTTTGATGTTTTGTCTTTGTTTTGTTGGACTGAATGTTTGATTATATGTTGCATGAAACAATAATCCATGTTTAGAATAATGTTTCTAAATCCCAGATTGATTAAAACTTTGAGTTTTCAGGAGAGTTAAGAAGCAGCTTGTTTCTGAGGTAGGTGCATGTTAATAGCTTTGCAGTTTAAGTTACACTAATGTGGGATGGGATGAAGAAACTGTGGGTCCCGCCCATAGGCTGCCAATCAAAGGTTAGTTCTGCCTGACTCCGCCCACCTACCAGGTTGGTTCATGCCTTTGTTGTCATGGTAACGCTCAGCATCTCCCTTCCTGAGTTTTAACACTGTTTAAGAGACAATAGAATCAAAATGCTTGTAGTGATTGTTGCCTTAAAAACATGTATTTTTTTTTTTTTGTTGTATAATGATTAAGGATGTAGCATGACTTTTAGATGTATGTGTTTTACTATTAAAAGGTTAATGAAATAGTTTAAACTAGTTTGAAGAATTAGTTTTGCATGCAGAATCATTGGTGATTTATTAGATTGAAAGTTTCCCTGGTACCATTAAGCTAGCTGACAGTTCAAGATATGCAAAAGTAAGGAATATATTTTTGATAAAGAATCAGAGTCATGACTTTATACTTGGTGGGAATTATTTATTAAATTCAAATTTGTAGGGTTTATGCATCTGGATTACATTAGATGTCCATTAATCTAATACTCATCTTTGTACAAGACAAATCAGGATGATATGTGACATTGATGAACTGAATAATTACAGTTTGTGTTTTGTTGTTAATGGAACTGAATTGCAGGTAAAAACATCTGGATTTTCTTTATGTTGCTTTCATTAAATTCATAGTGACACATAGTTATGTCAGAATTCATTTCTTTGGTTCTAGGTTATGTGATCTTGGTTACTAAACATTTTTGTTCAGACTTTTTGCTGGATTGTCGCATGGGTTGGACCCTGCGCCAGAAGGGGGGAATGTCAGAATAAAGTAACATGGGGTTCCAAAAGTATTTGCACTCATGGGAAAAAGGGTAGCTCATACCTCCAGTGAGGACTTAGTGACAATGCGAGAGAGACGTTGTACTTTGTTTCTATAAATGGTGCATAGCTCCCTGAGACCACATTCTGAAAACCTCTCTGAAATTATGGTGTTGATTCTTTTGTGAAATTTTACATCTCTACAGATTAGACCATTTTTGAAATTCTTTTTGGGTATTCTGAAACTATGAAATATTGACCTGTAATCAGACCTTCCTCAAACATCATGTCACATTTTTGATATTCAGAATATTTAGCTGATGGTCACTGCTAGTATATCAGGTGAAGTCAGAAGATCAATTCTTTTGATTTTGTTGGATGTTTTGATGAAGTTCATGTAGTTAAGCACTTAGGTTTGAGAATGGGACTTTGAATTGAAAATTAGCCAAGTGTTGTCAAGGCTCTACCTATTGTTCTCACTTATATGAGATTGAGACAAAGGACACAGGCAAATCTCAGTCCTTTTGAAGTGCTGTGTGGCAGGTCTCCTAATTTGGACATGGGAATATTGCCAGGATCTTTTTCTTCCACATCTTTGTGTGAAGATAGGATGTTGTTTTACTGTCAAAACCTGTCCACTGTGTTTTCTCAAGTTTCACAGATGGTGAAGGCTGCATTACCAGAAACAGCCACTTCCACCCTCCAGTCCTTTATTCCTGGCGACTGGATTCTGCTCAGAGAATTTAGGAGAAAACACAGGAAGTCCAGGGCTGGAATGGCCCATATCAGATCCTGCTAGACACCCAGGAAAGCTGCAGGAAAGCTCCAGCTCCTCCAGCTTCATCTGGCTTCCAGGACAAGTCATCTTCCAACTGGATCATCCACGGCCTGAAAGGTGTGAGGACAGCGGACCACCACAAGATAAAGAACTGTAAGCTGATCACTGGCGAGTGATCGAAGAGGTGGTTGAGGAACACTGTTCTTACAAGGGCACAATAATCCCTTGGGCATTGCAACGTTATTTCAGAATCTACTTAAGGCCATCGCATTGCCTGAAAGTTAGAAATCGTAAGGTCATTTGCCTCACTGCACACACACCACAGTGAGAGATTCTTTCCTCCCACTTTGACAGCAAGACTGACTCTGAGGAGGAAATCTCGGATGCTTTTATCTAACTTTTATGTTTATTGCTTGATATTTATCATTATGGTATTATTACAAATTTGAATGTGTTCATTTCCACCGTTGTTTAGTTGGACTATGGAAGCCTAACTTCCAGCAGGTTAGAGTTCTTGTTTCTAAATATATTTCTAGAGGAACTTCCTACGACCGCCCACCTGTACCAGACTGGTGACAGGGCAGCTTGAAGCGCAGAAGCCACTCAGGAGAGGCAGCAGAATTTTTTGTTTTTGTTTTTAAGTTGTGTTTATAATTTGTTTTCTTTGGGAAAAACTGTTTGCTTTCAGTACCAGAAGAAAGGACATTCCACTTCAAGGTCACAATGCAGCTATATGGAAAATGGTTTGTTCTGATGCTAATGATTGGTATTGCAAGTATTTTTATAACTCTTGTGTTCATTTTGGGAAAGGTACAGCAAAGACAATGTGTGGTTAATCTGACTAATAATACTCATCAGCGGATTCGAAGAGAGATTCATCACTTTTCTGACTACTATGATCATACTGATAATGTTTGGTGGCAACTGATGCATCAAAACTGTGAGGAATTATAGTGTAAGGGAAAGCAGAAATGTTAGTAAATTTTCTAGTGAGATTAATTTAACGTGTGCGTCTACAGGAACTCTTTATAGAATTCGGGGTATTAGAAATCCGATTAAAGATCCAGATATTTGTATTACACAGGAGGAAAGTACACCTTATTTCCTTGGGAAGACAGTAGGTTGCGAAGCTATTATATCTGTTTTATGTGCTTTAATCAACAGACATAAATTTGAGTCATGTCCTATCAGAACTGATCCTTATACTATTTCAGAATCTTTGGCTCCAGATCCTTTTGTGTTAACTTTTAATCTTACTGCTTTATCTGAGGAAGGTTTCACTGTTCTAACTACGGAGCAGCAGGCTATAAGAACTATGAGTTTGCAAACTAGAATGGCTTTGGATTATCTGTTAGCTGAGAGGGGTGATGGTTTTGAAGAATTTTCCTTTAGTTGTGATTATCTTGTAATCAGAAGAAGGGAGTGTGATGGAAATTCTTGCAGTAAGCATTTCACAGTGTATAACCTTTTTTACTCCTCAGAACATCTGTGTTAGTGGAAGAAGCTGTAAAAGCCATTATCAGAAGTTTGATGGTTCAGACCCATCTTTAGGACAATGTCAGGAAGGGCAGTTAGGTCTGTTCCTAGATAACCTTGTCACTTTTGAACTTAAGAAGGGTTTGGGTCATAAAACACAGACTCTTTGCAGTTGAGATAACACTGTCATGTTCTGGTATAAATACTGTGTGTAAATGTTGATCGGGTCTCTGTTCAACTGACTTGCTTGGTGACAGAGTCATTCAAACGCTGAATGCCTTTGAATAAAACTTATAAGACAAAGTCCGGATTTTCTCTTGTTATGAGTTAACTTCTACCCACTTTGATAAGAAAATTCCACAACAACATAATTTACAATATGAACTTGGACTGGTCTTCCATCACTTGTTATGAAAAATCAGTTAAACAGAAACATTTACCTCTTTGAACCTGCTGTCTTAGCATAAGATAAATAAAACAAATACTTGCCATCAGTTTGTCTTTTGAAATGATTATAGGAACCAATTTAATACTTTTAGACAAAAAAATTGGAAAACTGAAAATAAAGTTAACTAAAAAAGACATTCAAGAGATTAATAACCATATTCTTTTGTTTAGTGGGGTTTGGTTCTAAACTGTATTGTAGTTTTCTTTTTTCAGTTTGTTTGACTGCTGGCTGCTATATATATATATATGACCACATACAGACCAAAAGTTTGGACACACCTTCTCATTCAAAGAGTCTTTATTTTCATGACTATGAATATTGTAGCTTCACACTGAAGGCATCAAAACTATGAATTAACACATGTGGAATTTTATACTGAACAATAAAGGGTGAAACAACTGAAAATATGTCTTATATTCTAGGTTCTTCAAAGTAGCCACCTTTTGCTTTTGATTACTGCTCCACACACTCTTGGCATTCTGTTGATGAGCTTCAAGAGGAAGTCACATGAAATGGTTTTCCAACAGTCTTGAAGGAGTTCCCAGAGATGCTTAGCACTTGTTGACCCTTTTGCCTTCACTTTGCTGTCCAGCTCACCCCAAACCATCTCGATTGGGTTCAGGTCCGGGACTGTGGAGGCCAGGTCATCTGGCGCAGCACCCCATCACTCTCCTTGGTCAAATAGCCCTTACACAGCCTGGAGGTGTGTTTGGGGTCATTGTCCTGTTGAAAAATAAATGATGGTCCAACTAAACGAAAACCAGATGGAATAGCATGCTGCTGCAAGATGCTGTGGTAGCCATGCTGGTTCAGTATGCCTTCAATTTTGAATAAATCCCCAACAGTGTCACCAGCAAAGCAACCCCACACCATCACACCTCCTCCTCCATGCTTCACGGTGGGAACCAGGCATGTAGAGTCCATCCGTTCACCTCTTCTGCGCCGCACAAAGACACGGTGGTTGGAACCAAAGATCTCAAACTTGGACTCATCAGACCAAAGCACAGATTTCCACTGGTCTAATGTCCATTCCTTGTGTTCGCCCCCCAGCATCACCACCACCAGCAATCAACTCATATACGGGGTCATTGTGTCAAAATGCAATGAATCTCTTGCAGTACATGTCCATCTGGCAAACATGGACCATGCTTTTATCAAAGTACCTCATAATCTAAGTTTCTGCCAAGGTATTTTTTACCATATTGGGAATTAAATTACAGGCCCAAGAGTGGATATAAAAGGGAACTATATTTTAAGCATTGTCTTCAATCTTATCATATTTAATATGAAGAGTGAATAAACAACACATATTGAATCTCTGCTAACACATTCATGGTGGGCAAATAACTGCTTAGAGTGTATTGAGATTCAGACAAAGTGGAGAGAAATGCAATTAAAGACTATTATTCACATAATGCGTTAATCAATAAAGTCATTACCAGCAGTATAAGAAATGTACTGGTACAAGTTAATTTCTCCTCAGCAGTTTGCACAGCTTTACTCCTGCCTAGAGAATGTGTGATTTGCTTTGATTTCTAGATGTAATCGCTGGTGAAGAGTCATTATTAATTCAAATGTTCATTCCAGGACTACTCTGAACAGATCAGCAGTCCATTTGAAAGCAAACAAGATATTAAAAAAAATTCATAGAACTGCAAATAAACTCATCTTTTATATTTGGTGAGGTGTCAGTGAAGAGCTTACTCACTTATTCATGTTATCAACATATTATCAGGTCAAACGTCTTTCAGTGAGTCCTCTACAGAGAGTAACAATCTCTCACAATAATTTTTTGAATTGAAGCTGGCAGTAGAGTCGTAATCTGTAATTCCCAGACACTGAATCACTTCTGTTTACCCCCTTTGACTCACTTTTCTTCTTGTGTTGTTTTACCAAACCACCTTTTTCTCCTTCCTCATAGAGTCACCTCTGGCTCTCTCGTGACAGGTAGTCAATAAACTAACACCATCCTGCAGGAGAGCGTGGCAGAACAAAGGAGGTAAAGGTGTACCACAAATAGAACAGCTGTAATCTTTCTGAGTCACTTTGAAGTCTGTGTAGCAGCGATAGATATTTGTCTCATCCACTGTAAAAGCTCTAAACTTCACTGGCACAAAGCAAAATGCATTGAAGTTATGTAAAGAGAGAAAAACAGGGGAAAAATGCTGCGATTATGAAAAGACAAATGACCAAACAATCTGTTGTATGGCGAGAAGATGAAAACAGGAAGAACCAGAATTAAGAAGAAAGATGGCCAAGTGAGAGAGCAGAATGTCAGTCACACAAGGAACAGAAAAATAATGAACATAAATAACGAAGGAAGGTGTTTGAGCTGTGACATCAATGCAATTCACAGGTGCTAGATTGGAGAAAAACAACCACAATAAGCCAGTTTAAGTGACTACCTGGACTGCGGCTGACAGCCCGTCAGTAAAGGAAGAGATATTAGTTTTAGAAAATATCTGAACAGGCTGTAAACCAGAAGAAAATGCTATTGGATGATCAGTCAGAAAGCTTTTTAAAGAAACACTTTGCTACTCGTTGAGTTTGCAGCACAGATATTTTTTCTCAGTTTGAGAGAAAACCTTTCAACAACGTTTGATTTATTCAGCTTTTTAACATAGAATATTAGTGATAAAGTGCGAACAAAACAAAAACTATTTAAAAAGGAACATAGGGTAAACTCGTATTTCCCCGTCTGTCAGATTGGAAAACCCCGCATGAAGCAAAGTTGCCAACCAAACTGCCCGCTACAGCCCAGAATATCTCTTCACGAATATGGGTTTACAGCTCAAATATTTTGTGACCACACAGACTGTGCATGCTGACAACACCAACAATAAAGCTCCTATTCAAATGGGGTGATAAATACACAACATATGACAACCCTATCTTGTTGAGTCTTGGGGAGGTATTTTATTTTTGAGAAGAAAGTTAATAAACCGGTACATTATCCCAACTATGGGGCTGAAGTCAAATCTGCAAGTTAGTTGGTCTCTGGAGACTGAAGCTAATAGCTAGTCCAAGGGGGGCCCAAGAACACCTGGACTTCTTCTGTCTTAAACAACTCCAGTCTTACAGAAGTGATAGTGGTTTATGTGAATGCTACTTCATAAAGTGTTGTTACTTTTTGGAACTGGCTGCAGTGTTATGCAAGTTCACCCTTAAAAAGAACTAAATCAAAATACGCTCATCGATCAATCCATCCATCCACTGTCTATAACAGCTTGTCTGTGCAGGGTCGTGGCGGAATGGTGCCGTTCTCCAGCAGTCATTGGGCGAGAGGTGGGGTACACCCTGGACAGGTTGCAAGCACGTCACAGCTAAATACGCTCAGCCAGGTTAAATTAAATTAATTCATATTCAAATTGTCAGGATCTGGAGTCATCTGCTCCCTGCCGCTAACACCTTTCCAACACTAGGTGCCGCCAGTAGGAGAGTCCTGAGGCGACAGGTGTTGCGCATCTATTCATCAGCTGAGAAGCATAAAGAGGATGGTTGCCAACACTTTGTCGCCTGAGTGTTTTGCCTCCGTGGTAATCTTCTGGCCAGCTCTGAAAACTTTGCAAGAATTGCTGTGAAGGATTTTTGAAGTATTTTTCTGTATGAATTCTAACTTCCCCTGTTACCTGTTCCAGGTACGATTTCTGCCTGACCTGTCCCAGTCCTCCGTTGTGGTACTGGCTACTTCCTGGAATTGGACTGAACCTGGCAAGCGGGGCTTCTTTCTTGACACTTATCCTCTCCCTGGTGGTTTCCCTGGATTCTCCAGTAAGAGAATGTTTCAGTTGGGTCATATTCCGAGATTCAGCCACTAATCATTTCTCTTTGTGTTTTTTCAGTGACGGGAGATTAGATTCGCCGCCTCTGTTGTGCTTGACCAAGTTTGCAATAAACTTCTTTATTTAATAAGATCTCTGAGTGTCTCTGCATGTGGGTTAAGTCGGCTGTAAAAATCATGACACAAATTTGACCACCGAAACATTGGGAACTAACTTCACATGAACTAGTTTGAATGATGCAAACTCTGTTGGAATAATTGTATATAGTTTATATCTTTTGTCTTGTATTTTTCCTTTTGTTTCATTTGACTATTTGATTTTATAACCTTTCATGATGTTTGTGTGAGTAAGGATGTGTGAGTTGTCTGCAGGCAAAGGTCATAAATGGAGCTGAGGAGGAAACAGTCGCAGTTGAGGAGGTCATAAAGATGAAGGCTGATTGTGCTGAACGAAGACGCACTGATCCTAAGATTGGAAGAGACTGTGGAAGTGTGTTGTTAAAAGATAATGGTGTTTATGACCTGTATACGATGCAGCTGTTTTTCCCATCCTTAGAGAGCAACGTTCTTTGTAATTAGGGAAAAGATAATAAAAAGAGAGGTGCGGACAGATGGTTTTCAGAGCGGTAGAGAGATTTGTAACTGAAAACACATCTTTGTCCGTTCTCCTCGATGCGAGTGAAATAACTAATTATTTGTCTTTCTCTTCTTTTTGTAATGTTATAAGTATTGTAGGTTGTTTAAACCTGACAAACTCCAAAACACACAAGCACAAAAATCTAATGCAACAGAAAAATACTGCAAAAGAAAAATACTGAAATCACAGAAAGCAGGCAGAAGCAACAGGAAACATGCCGCAAATAAGAAAAAACAACTCCAAGTTAACAAAATCTGCAAACTCTCTCCAAAATGGAAGTACAACAGACCACTAGGGGAAGTTGATTATTAATATTACCAACATAAATATGCTGCTGTTTTATAATGTTGGGACCATACAGCCATGGGTTTCAACACTAAAACTCCGGTACATACTTTCCTGGAACTTTTCAAAATAAAGTGCATTAACCTTCTTCCAGCACAGCCAGGAAAGGGGGTAACTGCGGACTTCGTGTGGCGCCAATACCCAAATAAAAGCCCCCACCTTTCCACAAGTCTTTCTCTTCCACGCGGCCCTCCATAGGAACCGGATAGGAGGGGAAAGCGCGCTGAATGTCTTTTGCTGGTAAAAAGACATAAATTCAACTGGATCCAAGGACCGATCACCAATCATATGCAAAAGTTAAGTAGAATGAAATACTGTCTGTGTATCCGTTATTTTCATTCATGAACGGGGAAATTAAGGTGTAAGAGTTGCTTACATTTTCTCTTCGAGGCCCCACAGAAGCAAACGGTGTTCGAGAGAAGCCGGTGGAGAAGCTGTTTCGACAAGCCGAGTCTGGAGGAAAGACTACGGCCGCAACCGTGTTTACGGTAACGAACAGCTGGTCACCTTCTGATCGGGAGAAACTGAGGAAGTTAGCGGGAAGCTAACCTTTGTTCACAGAACGAACGCACCTTCTGATCGGAGGAAACTGAAGAAGTTAGCGGGAAGCTAACTCTTTGTTCACGACGGATATCTTCTTCAAACTTCGCCCTTGGACAACATTCCCTCAACGGGTTCAGAGGTTGGGTTTGGGGCAGATTAACAGATTGGTTTAGGATGAAATGATCTAAACGTTTTCATGTTATGAAGTTTGTTTTGTGGAACTCGGCTATCTTGGTGCTAGCATGCTACCTGTAGCACACAGGCCAGTTTGTGTTCTTTGTATGTTTTGAAGCTAAGATAAACTTTATTTAAAGGGTGGTTTTAACCAGAACATTGCTCATAACGCGCCGTCAGCGCTTATGCATTTTAACCCTGGTATTTTAAAGGTATGTGTTGATTCTGGCGCTAAGCTATCTCTAGCTTAGCACTTTAGCTAGCGTCTTTGTTAGCCCAACGGCCAGCCGGTAAGAACACGTGTGCTAGCATTAAGGCTAGTCAACAGAAAGGTTGTTAGTTTTCAAGCTAGTGAATAATAGTCCCCGAACATCATTTGCTAGAGTTGATAACTAAGTAAACACCATTAAGCCCCATTTCTCCAGAAAGATTTGGCTCTTTTCCAAAATACCCAATAATATTTCTCCAAATATTATTTTAATAAATAAAGGCAGTTAATTAGACACCGTTGAGGATTAGTCATCCAGGAGGTTGGTTTTATTCAGCAGATCATTATTTAAAACAATATTTTATTAAAATAATATTTAATCTGATCTTGCATTGTGAAGGGTTGTCTAAATGTTGCTGATTATTTTCTAAGTTAGTTCCAAAACTAACTTAACTTCACTTCTAGATTCTTCAAGATAATCCTTGGTTCTCAAACATAAACATTGCATGGTAATGTTGCATCACTCTTTTTGGTCATGATTTCTAATCATCTTTAATCAACTTGTTTATATTGTACATAGTCCATTAGTCTTCATTATTCTTTAATTCTGCTTGGTAGTTTAGTTGGATTGTTTTAGCATAGTAAAGAGTTTGTTGATTGAAATATGTTTGACTTTGAGTTGACTTATTTTTGTTAATAAATTCTTGTATTCTAAGAAATTGTGTGAATTCATTCCATATGTGTGCAGAGTTTATGCTGTTCAATAATGCCAGAGCTCGTCTCACACCTTTCTATTGTGTCCTAATACCTTCGCCTTGATGGGGCTGGTATTCACAGGACAATCCTTAACAGACTGGAATATTATTTGGTAAAATATTAATATTAAAATATTAATATTAAATATTAAATAATATTCTCAGATTCATATTTACAACAATAATATTGTAATATATTTCGACCACTTACTTAAAAAAGACTTGATGGAAAAGTTACCTTTTCTTTCTTTCTGGAAAAAAAACACAAGATCAGAGGGGCAGTCAGCACATCCATATCAACTCCAGTACCAAAGTTGTCTCCAAGTAGAACTGATTTTGACAAAATTTCCCAATTTCACCAAATAAAGCTCTTCTTCCTGCTGTCTCAATGTTTTACCCACAGCTTTCCTTAAGAAAGCTTTGCCTGTAATAACATCTGATTTAACAAGTAATAAACACGTCCCTTTTGTCAGTTGTTTTCCCCCAGGCCCTAAAAACAGCAATTATCAAACCTCTATTGAAAAAGAGCAACTTGGACAAGCTGCTACTACAGAACTACAGGCCTATATCAAACCTCCCCTTCATCAGTAAGATTATTGAAAAAGCTGTGTTTCAGCAGTTAAACAACTTCCTAACAACGACCAACCGCTTCGATGTCTTCCAGTCAGGCTTCCTGCTCACCACAGTACAGAGACTGCTCTTGTCAAGGTGTTCAATGACATCTGTATAAATGCAGACTGTGGAAGAACCACAGTGCTGGTATTATTGGACCATAGTGCAGCATTCGACACTGTTGATCACTCCATTTTATTAGAGCGCCTGGAAAACTGGGTCGGCCTTTCTGGTACAGCACTCAACTGGTTTAAATCCTACTTGAATGACAGGGACTTTTTTGTGTCAGTTGGTAACTTTACATCAGAGACCACAAAAATCACATGTGGCGTTCCCCAAGGGTCCATCTTAGGGCCCCTCCTATTCAATATCTACATGCTCCCCCTAACTCAGATTTTAATAAACAATAACGTAAGTTATCATAACTATGCAGACGACACACAGCTATACGTTACAATGTCACCAGGTGACTATGAACCCATTCAAGCACAGGGTAAATGCTTAAAAGAAATCAGTGAAGGGATGGGTCTAAATTTTCTTCAGCTGTATCAAACAAAACTGAAGTAATAATCTTTGGACCAAAGGAAGAGCGTTTAAAAGTTAGCACACAGCTTCAGTTAATACAGCTAGAAACCACCAGTCAGGCTCGAAACCTGGGTGTAGTGATGGACTCAGACCTGAACCTTCAGAGGCACATAAAGATAGTAACAAGGTCAGCCTTCTATCACCTAAAGAACATCTCTAGGATTAAAGGACTACAGGTCCTTCTCAAAATATTAGCATATTGTGATAAAGTTCATTATTTTCCATAATGTCATGATGAAAATTTAACATTCATATATTTTAGATTCATTGCACATTAACGGAAGTATTTCAGGTCTTTTATTGTCTTAATACGGATGATTTTGGCATACGGCTCATGAAAACCCAAAATTCCTATCTCACAAAATTAGCATATTTCATCCGACCAATAAAAGAAAAGTGTTTTTAATACAAAAAACGTCAACCTTCAAATAATCATGTACAGTTATGCACTCAATACTTGGTTGGGAATCCTTTTGCAGAAATGACTGCTTCAATGCGGCGTGGCATGGAGGCAATCAGCCTGTGGCACTGCTGAGGTCTTATGGAGGCCCAGGATGCTTCGATAGCGGCCTTTAGCTCATCCAGAGTGTTGGGTCTTGAGTCTCTCAACGTTCTCTTCACAATATCCCACAGATTCTCTATGGGGTTCAGGTCAGGAGAGTTGGCAGGCCAATTGAGCACAGTGATACCATGGTCAGTAAACCATTTACCAGTGGTTTTGGCACTGTGAGCAGGTGCCAGGTCGTGCTGAAAAATGAAATCTTAATCTCCATAAAGCTTCTCAGCAGATGGAAGCATGAAGTGCTCCAAAATCTCCTGATAGCTAGCTGCATTGACCCTGCCCTTGATAAAACACAGTGGACCAACACCAGCAGCTGACACGGCACTCCAGACCATCACTGACTGTGGGTACTTGACACTGGACTTCTGGCATTTTGGCATTTCCTTCTCCCCAGTCTTCCTCCAGACTCTGGCACCTTGATTTCCGAATGACATGCAGAATTTGCTTTCATCCGAAAAAAGTACTTTGGACCACTGAGCAACAGTCCAGTGCTGCTTCTCTGTAGCCCAGGTCAGGCGCTTCCGCTGCTGTTTCTGGTTCAAAAGTGGCTTGACCTGGGAAATGCGGCACCTGTAGCCCATTTCCTGCACACGCCTGTGCACGGTGGCTCTGGATGTTTCTACTCCAGACTCAATCCACTGCTTCCGCAGGTCCCCCAAGGTCTGGAATCGGCCCTTCTCCACAATCTTTCTCAGGGTCCGGTCACCTCTTCTCGTTGTGCAGCGTTTTCTGCCACACTTTTTCCTTCCCACTGAGGTGCCTTGATACAGCACTCTGGGAACAGCCTATTCGTTCAGAAATTTCTTTCTGTGTCTTACCCTCTTGCTTGAGGGTGTCAATAGTGGCCTTCTGGACAGCAGTCAGGTCGGCAGTCTTACCCATGATTGGGGTTTTGAGTGATGAACCAGGCTGGGAGTTTTAAAGGCCTCAGGAATCTTTTGCAGGTGTTTAGAGTTAACTCGTTGATTCAGATGATTAGGTTCATAGCTCGTTTAGAGACCCTTTTAATGATATGCTAATTTTGTGAGATAGGAATTTTGAGTTTTCATGAGTTGTATGCCAAAATCATTTGTATTAAGACAATAAAAGACCTGAAATATTTCAGTTAGTGTGTCATGAATCTAAAATATATGAATGTTAAATTTTCATCATGACATTATGGAAAATAATTAACTTTATCACAATATGCTAATATTTTGAGAAGGACCTGTAATGTCTCAGCAGGACCTTGAAAAACTAATTCATGCGTTCAACTTTAGTAGAATTGATTACTCCAACGGTGTCTTCACAGGTCTGCCTAAAAAGTCGATCAGACAGCTGCAGTTGATCCAGAATGCTGCTGCCCGCGTCCTCACTAGAACTAAGAAAGTGGAGCACATCAACCCGGTTCTAAAGTCCCTACACTGGCTCCCTGTAGCTCAGAGAATAGACTTTAAAATACTTCTGTTAGTCTATAAATCACTGAATGGCTTAGCACCAAAATACATTACAGACTTGTTGTCAGTGTATCAACCACCCAGACCTCTCAGGTCTTCTGACTCAAATCTACTCTGCATACCCAGAACCAGAACCAAACATGGAGAAGCAGCTTTTAGTTCTTATGCTCCACTAATCTGGAATAAACTCCCAGAAAACTGTAAAAGCGCTGAACCCCCAAGTTGCTTTAAATCAAGATTTAAAACTTATTTGTTTAGAGTGGCCTTTGAATGTGTTATCTAAACATTATTAGTTAAGTTTTCAGTCAAATTTTCCTTTCATTTTCTTATCCATCCTTCTGTTCTCTTTGTTTTTTTTATTATTACCTCTGTTGTTTGATTTTCTGTATCATTGTAATGTTTTTCCTTATGTACAGCGCCTTGAGTGCCTTGTTGCTGAAAAGCGCTATATAAATAAACTTGACTTGACTGACTTGACTTCCCTATAAGTTTCTTCTGGGTATCCTGTTAATGTATTTACTGAGTGTCTATTTCCTCTAGTGGTCTGGTGTACTTCCATTTGTGGAGCCAGTTTGCAGCTTTTTTCAAACTTGTTGCTTTTGCAGCGTTTTTCCTTTTTGCTACTATGTATTTTGCGTGACAGCATGTTTCTTTTGCAGTGTTTTTCTGTTGCATTGGGGGTTTTGTGTGTGTGTGTGTGTGTGTGTGTGTGTTTGTGTGTGTGTGTGTTTGTGTGTGTGTGTTTTTTAAAGATTGCATCATTCATGTGTCTGCAGCATATTTTCAGCGTTTAGCCATTAGATGCACGTTTGCACCTGTAAGTCACTTGACCCCTCTCAAACTAACTAAAATTAGCTTCGGCTTCCAAGATCAGCTAATCACTATTTATATGAAATGAAGATGCCAGATTTATCAAAAGCAGTCGTAATATATTATCTACTTATAGCATTTGGACAGAACCCCACTATAAAAATTTTGAACCATCCGTTTAGCCTGTGTGAAAGTTTGGTCATCTATACCTGCCGGCTAGGGTCTGCAAGGCCCTTCTGCAGAGGGCGCATAGATTTTATACCAGTTTGGATTATTAATCCTTTACAGACCACAAGAACACAAAATGTTTTGACTTCCTGGTGAGAAATCCCTTTTTTCCTTTCCTTTTAATTTTGAGTGCATTATCCACATCTATGAGGTTGCTGTTAAAATTTTGTAGATATCTCAGTTTTATTTATAAAAAAAAAGATATAGATAAAAGATGAAAATATAGAAACATAAAATCAAAATTATGCTTATCATTGTGTTCAGGAAATATCCTAACTGCACAGCCTTTAGAACCATTTATTCAGGAGGAACCATGAAATTGTGTTTGCTATGTAGGTTTCTCGGATGTTCCTCATAACAGATGTTCTGCATCATCAATTCTTAAACACTGTGTGTGACATATCGTCATGGTGAATCATATTCCAAGATTGCATTTCACTTTCAGAGCACTTTAAGAAAGCATGGCAAGATGTCGTAACCTGAAACCAATTTGAACACCTATTCCCCTGAAAGCCCAGTGTTACCACAGTGGAGTCCCCTGCATTGACACTGTCACAAACATGAGAAGACTGTCTGAAGTGTTCTCCAAAAGCCGTTCATTGGTTGAGAAACGGTCTGAAAGACTTGAAAAGGTCAGAGGTCAGAGGTCTGCAGTGGATGAAGGAAAAAATTTCAAAAAAGGATAAAGTCAGGTATTAACATGACTTAAAAGATGAATAAAACTTTGCAAGATTTGCTTCAAGACCACAACATATTTAAAGAAGTTGAGCACTACTCTCTTCACCTCTGTTAACACCATCCATAAGGGGTGGATGGATGGAAAAACAGATGAAAGAATGAGTGAATGAATGAATGAATGAATGAATTGGTACATAGTCTGTTGTCTTTTCCCATACTCTTTCAATACTACTCTTTCAAACTTGTCTAACTTGCAGGGACTCTGGCCCAGTGTCTAGCAGGGACTCTGGCCCAAGGACTCTGTTGTATGCAATAGTTTTTATTTTAATCATCACAGTGGCATGACTTTAGACCACACTTCCACCTAAAGCATGCTAAAATCAGTGAAACGTTCATTGACGTCCAGAGTTGCCAAAACTTCACTTCTGTTAACGGAAACAATTTTTTAAATCACATGACGCATGGCAAAAATCATGCTGCCCTGTCTCTGTCATCTACTTATTATTTAAGGTATTATCTCGAGAGAGAGAGAGAGAGAGAGTTATTTGAGGTTGTTTGTTCTCATAGTAAACAAAAACCTAGAAGCTGCCAACCTGTGTTTGATTTGGCAGCTCTCTTTGCAAACATGTGTTTCTTGTGTTTTGGAGAGATGGGTTACATAAATAAAAGCTCTATTAACTTTTAATTACCACATTTGTGAATCCAGATTGAATTCTGATATAATACTCATTACAACAAGTCATCAAACTAATAGAGTTTAAAGATAGTGTCTGAGGCTCTTGATGATGTTATTGTGGTTACTCAGAAAATAAGAGAAAAAACCCACACAATTCCCTAAAGGTATTATTATTATTATTATTATAGCGTTCTGTCGCAAAAAAATCTTAATTATGATGTTCATTTCAGTATTTTATAAACTGGTTGGGGCAAATGTCTTGCTTCCTAAAAAAAAAAGAACATGACAGAAGTATATAGGATGTGCTGGTGGCTAATGATTTAATGAGGGTAAGAATAAGGGCGGGATGTCTCCATCCATCATTTATATGCCATGCAAAGTTCGTGTGACAAGCTGCTTCTTGGAAAGGCTAACACGTCACGTGTGGGTGGGTGCGTTTCACCTGTTGGTGTAGCACCTGTCCCGTCAAGCGGTGCAGAAGGAGGCATGTCACTCTCACTATCAGCTGGATGATTTCTGCTTTTCATAACAGCAATGGCCGACTTTTAAAACGCACCGCTGCAAGATAGGACCGACTATGTCTACATGTCCTGACACGGTTAAAGCACTAAATGTCAAATATGCTGAGAATTAGGATGTTTTTGAACAGCTTTACCAAAAGTCTGAAGACTGAAAGAACGGTGGACTTTTAAAGCTTTTTATATATCAAAACCTGGTAAATATTATCAGCTCGAAGCAATGGCCCTATCCCAGATCCAGTGCTTTGATGATAACCACGTCAACCCGCGGATCCACGAGGCCAAACCGGAGTTCTTCTACTGCGAGGAGCAGCGTCTCGCGCTCGAAGCGCTCTTTCAGGATGGTCGCGATGCGTTCGTTAAGTACCTGGAGTCTCGCGGCCTGCGGGGTTTCCTCTCCGACCTAGAGCTGGAGACACTGACCGCCGCTCTAGAACCATTTGACCCGCACTCGGAGCTTTTCTCGGGGGAGGCAGAGGACGAGTCGGAGCCCCTGTCGCTGCAGTACTGGCCGGAGGTCTCGGACACCTCTATCCCGCAAATGGACTTGGGCTGGCCTGACAGTGACTCGTACAGGGGGGTGACACGCACGTCAGTGTACACGCAGCCACCGATGGAGGGCCAGGCCCACATTAAAGAGGTGGTCAGAAAAATGATTGCACAGGCGCAGAAGGTAGGTGTTTACTTCAGTATCATGTTTTGAGTATCTTTACTTCTAAACAAGCTACTTAAGCACAGTTACAGATGACCACTACAGTTAGTTTTTGTATTAAAGTATACTTTTTTAAATGTATAGAATATCTTTTGGCTGTTCTGCATTGTTTAACAGTAGCTTTATTTAACATGTGATGTGTTTCTTTCCTAAGGAACGCAACAAGGCCAAAAAATCCGAAGTCATTTGTGCCTCAACAAGTTTTTTGTTGTCTATTTGATGTGGAGGGTGCAAACACTATAAGTAACTGTCACCGAACACCACTGATGATGGTGAACTGTACAACTTGGTCTTTTACTCTACTTGTGAACATACAAAATTGTATTTGCTGTGCTTTTTGGGCATTAGAACCACCTCAGATTGTGACATGGGTGCATGAAAACTATCTCGAATGAATTATCCTTCTGTGGTCATAGATGTATTAAATCGAAGATTGTAGTTTAATAAAATATTTACTCCATATGGTTAAAATTGTAAATTTTAGTTTTCTTATGTATTGTTTAAATATGTGAGGAAAACAATGGATTTTCTTTAGAATAACCTTTTTTAAACATCGGTATACTGTGATCAGAATATCTAGACTGCGCCTAATGTGCACATATTAGTAAACCAAGCCATTCTGGCCTAATTTTACTTGGGAAACTTTTAATTGAGTTTACTTGTAAGTTTTAAAAAGACTGTTTGGTAACTAGGTTTCCAATCTTAAAAACAAAACACAATTAAATTAATCACGTGAGGCAGAGCATCAGAGTCCAAAGAGCACTGTAGACCAACCTACAATGTAGAGTAAAGTGCAACTTGATTACGCTGCTTTATGAAAGAGGTGCTTCATACTGAAATCGTCCTTGCGATATTAAAGCATGCATGTCATGCCGATTATTTGCATAGACATGTGCTCTGTGCTCCTGACAGCTCGTGCAGCTGACTCATCCCAGGCCACACAATTTATGACTTGTTTTATTTCACAGCAGCTGTTCTCTATGACAAATTATTTAAATGAAGCATTCTTGGAAAACGTCATTGTAAGTGGAAATTTGCTTCAATCATATTCCCTTTTTTAAAACTGATTATCAGTCGGACATATTTTACTTAACCAACTACAACCACTTAATTATTAATGTATGGCAATGTGCAGAGTATAAGGTTTTAGACCAGCTGTGCATTGGTACTACACATGCATATTTTAATGCTTGAATAGTTGATGTAGGATTACCCATGGGGGATTTAAAAGTTGTGCCTGCACGTTTGTTTGCATTTCCAGATGATAGCAGTGGTGATGGATGTCTTCACTGACGTCGACATCTTCAGAGATCTGCTAGATGCTGGGTTTAAAAGGAAGGTGTCTGTTTACATCCTGCTGGAACGCACAATGCTACCTCATTTCCTGTCGATGTGTCGGAGGGCCAGCATGCATGCCGGACACCTCAAGGTAAGCTGCTGTCCCCCACCACATTCTTTGTGTTAAGTTGCCATCAAGGAGACAGCACAGAAATGTCCATGATGATGCAAGTTTTCAGTTTTTGCAAGTCATAGGAGAAATGTACTTTAAATAAAAGTAATAGATGTGTCAATTTGGTTTGGCAGTTTCATAGTGTTTCATACAATAAAAATAATCTCCCTGTTGCTGTTGGTTTCTCTCTCTCTCTCTCAGAATCATAAACACACACACGCACCCTAGTTCAAATAAAATGTTTTGGCTCATTCAGCTGGCACTGCACTAGAGGGTGTGTTTATCTTAGGTGCCATAATGACAAATGTATTATCATAAAACATAAAACAGGTTTCGGTAACATAAAGAGATTTGAAGGAGAGTTAGTCATAAATTCAACTGTGACTTAAATTAATTATAAGCTCAGGCATACTCCACCCTCTTTACTGGCTCCCTTGGTTTAGATGTGCTAAAACCCTAAAAATAAATGTATATTATATTGCTGTAGCATAATCTCACCCTGAAAATTTTGAAAAATCCAAGCTTTAACATGTTTGCAGTTATTCATTGGGGAAAATAATTCCTCATTAAAAGAGTATTGTTTTTTTTTTTTTTTTTTTTTAACAAAATCACTGGTGTCATTCCTATTAGCAACCGTAACGATTCCTTTAAAATAAATACAACTGAAATGTGTTTTTTTTAAACATGTATTTTTAGGTTGGTCAGAGTGTCTTTCAATTAATAATCCTTGAGTTCGTGTTTTATCTGAAAATCTGAACCAATATGAATATGAGGTGACACAGAGGCCAACTTTTTCATACCCCCTCTTCAAAATGGGAAAGACGAGATAATATGTCACTAAAGTAAGGCACATTTCTGTTGTTCTTAACATATTAGAAAATGGGTACAAGAAAGCCTGCTCTTATCTAAAGTCATTAGTCATTATCTAAACTGTTTAATCTAATGATTAAACAGTTTAAACCAACTGGAAGTGTGACAAAAACGGCGGGATGAGGACCAATGTCTATTTTGTCAGGATGGTAATGGAGGTGGTTGAGCCAGTTGGGGTGGCTCCGGCATCTATACCAGATGCCTCCTTGAAGCCTCCCTCGGGAGGTGTTCCAGGCACCTCCCACCGGGAGGAGGCCGAGGGGACGGACCAGGACACGTTGGAGGGACAATGTCTCTCAGCTGGCCTGGGAATGCCATGGGCTCCCCCCAGGAGGAGCTGGAGGAGGTGTCTGGGGAGAGGGACGTCTGGGTGTGTCACTACTGAGTCTGCTGCCCCGCGACGCGGTCCCGGATGAAGGGGAAGACGACGAGTACGAGTACAAGTACGGGTAATGGAGGCAAAACAATCTAAGAAGCTCACTGTTAGAGAACTACAGCAGTTCTGTAACAGATCGTGGGGTTCACCAAGTTTCAATAAATACCCTTGGTCGTAACTTGGTCCTACTATCACAAAGGTTAACCTGGTGTTTGTTAAATGCTGCTGGAACATTTACTGAAACTGTGTGCTTTGGTGAAGTGAGACGATTGAGCTTTTTGGCAACAAAGGATGAATAGGTAAGAAAGCCCCTCATCTCAGCTGTTAAGTACAGTGGAGGATCTGGGAGGCTGTGGCCTTGTTGGACTTCTAATGGAAGCCTGAGAACCTTATTAGAGTGCTTGGCCTCATCAACTCTTAAATAACAAGAGAAGAAAAACCCAATGGACTCTGGCAGAAATTTAAAAAATGTGTCATCACTGGGTCATTAAGAGGCCTTTAATGTTAACCGTATGCCCACATTAATGTAGAAATGGTTCACCAGATCCTAAATCAACCTTCTTTTAATAGCATCTCAGTCCCAGACCCAAATCCTGTGGGAAACCTTAAGGTTGATTTGAAGAAAAGAAAGCATAAGTGAGGATAAAGGGTTTAGACAGTCTTAAGACACAATAAGGAATGGAAAAAGATTCCTCTTTCTGCAATGGGGTTGTAATATAAGAGGGGGGCCAATAAGTGTGACACCAGTAATTTTGTTAAAAATAATTATTTCTTGGCAAGATTCTTTTCCCATGCATGCAGGGTAATGTATTTGATCAAAGTTCCATACTAAATAGAACTGTTTTGACAAGACAAGTAAAATATATTTGATCATTTATGGTTACAGTGCAAAGCTGTCCCCACATTGTTTTGTAGTCAGCTAATATAATAAAAAGTTCAACAAACATAATAAAAACAAACATATTAAGGGTCTTGCTTCTGTCTCTGTTTTCTATGTTTTCTGTTTACCATCTCAGCAGAATAGACTAATTAAAACAATGCAATCATGTTTATGACCTTGAGTTTTTGCACTGCACAATACATTTTAAATACACATACACAGTTCATAGATGTATAAACCTATTCCCTGGCAGCTGATGCTTGTCATCTGAAGTGGTTCATAAAGCGTGTAGCAGCTTAACAGACTCTCAGTACCATCTGGGTGCAACTTGCAAGCAAAACAGTACAAGACGCCACTGTGTCTTTTAACAGCTTCTAGTTCATCAAACATGAACTTCTGTTTGAATTGCTAATGACATGATAAATAAATGCAGACATTTTAGTTGAGCAAGATATTCTGCCTGTTTCATCATTGTTACATTTCCCTTCATATAAAAAAGCAAAAAGCATTTTGCTTTTTGCTGTCTCTCTCCAGGTTGTCTCAGTTCTGCCTTTCTTCTAAAGTGTGAGATGTCAAGTGTTAGTCCTGCCCTCAGTAATAGATCTGCATCGTGTACGTTTAGCCTGAAGTTGCCCTACTTTTTTAAATTAGACAAAAACTAGACAGCTTGATGTCTCTGTGTTGGAAAGGCAGTCTGTGCCCTACTTGCTCAGAGTTTATGGTTTGAGAGGCGTTGCTTTATAATCCTGGTCAAAATGGCTTCCATAGTTTTGTAATTTCCAGTCATCAAGGGACACCCCTTTAAAGTTTAGTGTAATTAAATTACGTTAAAATATTCTAAGGTTACAAAACTCTCGCACAATCTCAAAATCAGTCTGGAAGATGAAACATTTTCCTATCCGCTGAGCAATCTTAATCACGTATAAAAGAAGCAAAGAGATTTCTGTGTATGAACGCTTAAGAAAAATCAGTGGGAACTGGTAATCAAAGTGATCAGGAGTTGATTGAAATATCTAATTCTACTCTACAGACTACAACTAAATGGTAGCCTTAAACTGTCGAAAATTATTACTAAGACTATCTCATGACTAAAGCTGTATTCACTTTACTGCTTTTTTCTAAACATTTTATCATTCTAATAAATAGAATGAGATATCCTCATTCAATGTCTCATAGAATAATACATATTTAAATTTGTGTCTAATGAAGGATTACTCAAAGCTTTCTCCATACCAAACGTATACTGATCCCAAACATATTTCAATATTAAAGATGATTAGTGTTAACATGAAATGCAGTTTGCATTTATGCTTTTATTTATTAACGGAAAAAAGCTATTCAAACAAACCTAATTCTATTATGAATAAGTGATAGCCCGCTAAACTAAATAACTGGTTTTACCACCAACCAGTGTTGCCTAGTCTCTGATTGTTGAATCATGAACTCTCACCTTAACTGTAGCGAGGGAGGCCTTCAGTGCTTCAAGTGTTGTTCAGGGTTATTTTGTGAATTCCTAGATGACTTTGGTTTGCAGGAGTCCCAAACACTTAAAAATGGCTTTGTGTCGTTTTTCCAGATCTATAGATGTCATTGACTTTGTTCCTTACCTGGTTTTGAATTTCTCTGTTGCGGGGGAATGATGTGTTGCTTTTTGAAATGTTTAAACTATCTTCATGTTGTTAGACAGGTTTTATTGATCTATTTAAGGGATTTGTTGATCCTACAGGTCAGTCAGTAATCAGGAATAGGTGTCGCTTGTGAAAATTAACCCTGCTTTCCAAAGAATTGATGCTTATCAGGTTAATTCATGATAATTCATGATTTAAGAAGGAGGTCGACAAGAGGGTAGACACTTAAAGGAGTCGTTGTGTTCATGATGGCGTGGTCTACTTTTTCGACTGAACATTCGTATGACCAAAAGGAAAACTGAACTATGGTATCACAGTATTAACACAAATATTTTATATGGTTCACCAGGTGCTTTTAGGAAATGCAGTCTCTCTTTCAATGGCATGTGGCGCAGCATACAAATAGTTATTGCTGAGTCATATAGTTAATTTCTATTAGGTTTTGTCTAGAGGGCACTGGAGGCCTTAGCTTTCCCTGCCATACAGTACTGACTTAAATTATCGGGCAGTAGCAGCTGCAGCAGAGCCTGTTGTGTCAAAGAAAATGTTATAACCTTTAATGACATTAATGGCAGTGTATACAGCTAGGCACTCCTTCAGTTTCCGGTGGCAGTTCAGAAAGTGTGTAAGTAGGGCAGCTGTAGAACATTAAAGAGGAGCTATTGCCAAATCTCCACAAGTGACAAGTCTGCAGGAAAGCTGCAACTGGGCGCCTGAATGAGAAGAAGGTGGCTGGAAGGAAGGAGGAAGACAAGTGTGACAGATTGAGATTTTGCTGCAAGCTGTAAGTGATGAGCTGGAGCTGGTGGACGGCCAGAAAACAGGAAGGGTGGAGGAGCAGATGAGTTGACATATGAGTGAGAAAAAGTAGAACGTTGCGCCTCACTAGACAAAGAGAAAATCTAAGACTCTTCCTAATTGTTAGTTCTCCAATTATGTTGACACTTCAACTTTACATAACTTGAGTTGAAGTTTTTTGGTTTTTTTGTTTTTTTTTTACAAATTGTACATATCCTTATTGGTAGGTAGGGAGGTATTTATTTGTCTTATTTTAAAGTACAAAAGTAAGACAAAGTATTAGAGTTTGTTGACTTAGCTAATGTATTTGCCAGGAGAATGAACAGACAAGAAGAGAAAGCTAAGGGTGTAACCAAATGGGGGAATACATGTGTCTCTGCTGTAAAACAAGCTATGCAAGTATCTTTCTGCCACTATAGACAAATGGTTGCACAATATTTTTGCTGCATCAGTTGTGTATGCAGTCTTTCTGGAAGACCCTAGACACAAATTTAAATTTAGTCATGAACTTCCCCAACGATAACACAGTTTACAACAAATAAATGCTGGGCAAGGGCTTGCTGAGGAAAGGCTTTCAAAAATGTGATCGACATTTCAAAACTGGTATAAATGCAGCTGTTGTGTGAAGGTTTGATGGAGGACATTAAACAGGGTAATGAAGACAAAGAAACACGCCAGATAGCTCAGATACAACATTATTGAGAGTTTTAAATTAGGGTTCAGTTATAAAACAATATCCCAACCCTGATTTAAACCTCAATAATGTTATATCAGGGTGGGATATCAGTTTGGTTGTAAAACAATATCCCAAGCTATTAACATCTCATAGAGACAGTTCAATTTGTTGTCTGAAAATGGAAAGAGTCCAGCTCAAGTGCAAACCAGACCCATAGTTACTCTGGAGTAGCTCCACAGCTCAAGTGGCAGACCCTCTTGACAGGGCAGCTATTAGTGGTACACTCCACAAATCTGTCCTTTATGAAACAGTGGTAAGGAGAAAACCATTGTTGAAAGAAGGCCATAAAAGGTCCCATTTGAAGTAAGCCATTTAGGTGAAACAGAAAAAATGTGGAAGAAGGAGCTCTGGTCTGATCAGACCAACATTTATCATTTTGGCCTACATACAAAACGTGTGGAAAAATAAAACAGCACATTGCCAAGAAACTACTGTTCCCACTGTGAAATAAGGCAGTGGCAGCATTATGCTGTGGAGCAAAACTGGAAGAAAACCTGTTGGAGGATACAGACAAAATGAGATTAAGTGTTGGTTCACCTTTTATCTGGAAAACCTCACTCGACATAAAGCCATAGCTACAATGTAATAGATTAGATCAAAACACATTCAAGCAATTAATTGCCCAGACTTAAACATGTTGGAAAGAAGAATGAAAGACAACAATTTAAAGGTTGTAGATGTCCAAAGCTGGTACAAACATGCCCTAAAACACTTGCAGCTGGATTGGCTAAGGAGAATAATCGCAACTGCACACCACACTTTCTACACCAGTACTTTTCCTTTGCACATTCACAAGTAACACTGATTTACTACAAAGGGGCATCAGGCCTGGCTTGAAAAGATTCTGGGAAAAGGGATATTATTGAATGAATCTGAAATTATAAAGGTGGTCATGACAGAAAAATATGTTTGCATTTCAGCATCTTCGTGTACGCTGCACAGATGGCACAGAGTTTTACACTCGGTACTCCACCAAGGTCACAGGGCAAATGGGGCACAGGTTCATGTTCATTGATGGAGACAAAGCTGTATCTGGGTCATACAGGTCAGTGTACATAAGGTGTGATTGCATGTGGATCGTGGAAGGATTTGAGGGTGGGGCAATAACAATAGACAATGTATTGGGTTTGCACTTTGCGACAGGTTAGTTTGAATGTAAACAACAGCATTTAATGATAATGTAACTTTGCTTTTTTTGCATAAATTATTTTACTACTTAGTTTTTACTGATTATTAGCAGCGTACATAATCAACAGTTATTTTTGTTGAAACCAGATTTTAACATTAACCGTATGAAAAAAGACAACCTTTTTTTCAATGCCTGACAATAAATGAGACTGAACCTTTTCCTCTTTTATTACAGTTACGATTGCCTAAATTATTTCTATTTGCTGAATGCCAGAGTAATCAGATAAAGAATTTGTTTGAGAATATTTATTTCTTCAAATCCAAAAGTTTATCAGTTTGAACAATTTTATGCATGAGCAACCAGAAAGGAGACTGCTTCTGTGTTCCAGAGATTAATATGTTTTGGCACAAATTATACTTGTCAGTCAATGAACAAAAGTAATGACCTTGTGAATGAACTATAGTAAATGTGATAGTGACCCTAATCATATCACCAAATTAGTTAGGTGGCTTAAGGAAAACAAAGTCAATGTTTTTGAGTAGCTATCACAATGTCCTGATTCCAGTACTCTTAAACATTTCTGGGCAGAGTTGTGAGTGAGGAAGGTGACCTACAAACTTGACTTAGTTACACAAGTTCTGTAGAAAGGACTGGAGCAAAATTCCGGCACACTATTGAGCAGCTTTTCAATTTTTACCAAGTCACACAGTTTAAAGGGCAATTCTACCAAATACTAATGAATGTATATTGTTCTATGATATTATTTCTCTTAATATTATGGCCTTTAGCAAACATAAAAACAGGTATGGTAATATGAACATACCTAAAAGAGGGATTGTTTTGTCCAGTTAAATATCACACAGTAAGGAAAAAACAAGTTGTCTTTTTGTACAATGTATGTAAATATAAATATGCAATTTAACTATACTGTCATTGAATTCTGCATTACAAATTGGCTTAAGTAGACAGTAAAAACAACTGTTTTTAGCAGCCTTTTTAAGTAACTTATTTGTTTAGATATTGAGCCTTGCTTAATGTTTGCTGCCTTTCTTCTGTTTAGTTTCACGTGGAGGTCCTCAAGGCTGGATAGAAATCTCATCACTGTTATCACAGGCCAGGCTGTGGATACCTTTGACCAACTGTTTCGCTTCATGTATATGTCTTCTAGTTTTGTTGAGCTCCGCCAAGTCGCCACAGCACCTGAGCCTGAACCGGACACTCGACATCAGGTTTTATCTGTGGCTCCTCCTTCTGCTGCTATTGCTAGAAAACTATACAACCCCATGTACGCCCTTGTTGCTTTAAGTAGCCCCAGCCCTGTGAACTCAAATGGCCATGATAGCCCCAAAGAGCCTGAAATTTCAGAGGACCCCAAAAATAAGAAGAAGCGAAAGAGAATACATGAAGAACTCCCACAGAATGCTCCTCCTCTCCATCCCGGACTAATAAATCTAGAGAAAGCAAACTTAATCTCATACCTGCCCATCTGGCCAGAACCTGATCCACCAAGGGATGTGATAGGGTTCATTAATATTCGGGATTCTAAGAAAACAGCTCAAGTTCATCTGCAACGCTCTGAGATGTTTGAAACCAGCCAAGCAATTAAGTTTAGCTGTACAATCAGCAATCCACAGGAAACTTTGCCAGAGGTCGCAATGCCCAGAAAATTAACTGCACAAAGTGAATCAAAGACTGAAAATTTGTTAGTCGATAAAGCAAAACCAGAACAGAAAAGTGTAGGTCTTGTTGACAACAATATTAAAACAGTTGCACCTGAACAAAGCTCACCTTTGTATAGACACAAGCTAAATTCCGATAAGGACGAAACTAAAGTTGTCAGAACGGAGAACAAACTATGTTCAAACATGACCACAAGTCCAGATTCAGGTCTACTTGATCTTAGTCCACAGGCACGACCCCAATCTAGCATTAAAGCACTCACACCTAAAAATGAACAACCTCCACATGAAGCCCAAATTGTCTCCACAACCACTTTGTCTGAGCCCCTCATACTATTTAAATCTGTAAAAGAACCTGAAATTCTGACTTTTTTAAAAATACAATGTACTTTTATGGATGAAACAAACACCCAGGAGTCAAACGCTGCACAAAAATCTCAAATGCAGAAACTAACTCAATTAAATACAGAAGACACAGAAGAAAAGACTATTGTATCACAACAAGATTCACACACTAATACTGTTAATATGCAGGTTAAAATCTCTTCAGAAGAGTCTCGTAACTTCCAATACCCTAGCAGACCAGTGCACATTGCTACTTATTCTGCTTCTACTACAGTGCTCTCAACCACAACTGACAGTTCTTGTAATTCTCGTCCCTCTACTAGCTCACCTTCTATTCTTTCTCACTCTACATCATCTTTTCCAGCATTACCTTTACTCCCATCCTCTTTATCTTCTTGTAAAAGTTCTGTTGCTCTAGACTCTAAACCTCATACTGACCAACTATTTAAACAAGATAGCATCGATAGCAAGACGGTACCAGATATCTCTCTTGTCAAGAGGTCTGAAACCAGTTTAGGACAACAAATTGTTGATGATGTGTCAGCTCTGGCAAGTGTGGTGCAAACATCCCCTGTAAAACATCTTGAGAGTGCCCAAGAACTGCACAAGAACAGTGTCAGTAAAACAGGAGATCAAAAACACACAGAGAACACAAATATTCCTAAAGATGCCAAACAGGAAACAGAGACTGTCATTTCCCAAGAGACAAAAAGTAAGGAAGCTGATGAAAAAGACAATGGAAGAAAAGGCGTGCAGTCCATCACTGCAATCCAAGTAGAAACAAAGTCAGATGTTTCGATAAAAGATGCACCAAAGACGACCGTTGTGAATATCAACGAAATGTTACCCAAAAATGTTGATTCAATGACATATAGAGACAGTGTAACAGGAGTAACGACAGACACCAGAAAGTCAGATAAAACCCTGACCAACCCTGAATTCAAAGTGACAAATATGATCCAAACATACCTCGCAAGATGCCATGAACCTCAAATAATATCATATAGTAACTTTACATTACAAGAAATAAATCTGGTAAAAGCTTTGGACTCTTTAACAGCTCCAGTAAATTGTATATCGCACAACACTTATGTACCCAAAGACAAGCATTGTGACAGTATAAAGAGTGATGAGAATGGACTGAGTCCGTCTAGTGAACAAGCACAAGTCCCATCACCAGACTGCACAGACATCACATCAAACTCTATAAAACAACTCACAAACACCTTTCAAGATCAAGCTTGTAAAACACAAGCATTTGCACATCCCTCCAAAAAAACACTTCATTTACACCTTTCGAATGTGCATGTAACAGATTTGACTTCGCAAACCACCAGAAAAGAATCACAATTGCCTGCAGCTGTTGTACAGACTCCAACTCCAAAAGGGCTTCCAAAAGAGATTCTACCTACCCCAGATTCACGAACGACATCACCAGACCCACGAACACCTATACCGGATTACAGTGATGGTTACTTCTCACCAAGGGAGGACTCCGCTCTCTCCACCCCCTCTGAAGAGTACTTTGAATGTATTGAATCTCCTTCACATGATCCTGTTCTTGACACAAGTGGTTATCGCAACCATGGGATAAAAGAAAATGATAGCATAGCCTACTCAGGTAGTCCTTTTTCAAAAGATATTGGGACCAGTCCTGCAGATCTGGATAATATTCCTAGTGCTGCTGCCTTAGACAGTGCAAGCCAGAGTATTTCTTGCAATGAATCCAGTACTTTAGCTTGGACTGCTGGAGATCCCTCTGCCTCTTTACGTGGGACAAAAGGGCAAAACAGGGGGTCAAGGGTCACAAATAAAAGAAATAGCAAAGATGCGGCTAAAATTGAGGTAAAAAGCTGCGACACAGGTAAAAAGAAGGCACCAGAATACCAGAGCAAGGAAGGGACGGACAATAAGGAGTTCAACCAAATGCCTGGGCCTTTGAAAAATGACAGCGATTTAAGAGAAATAAACTTAAAACTCAGCAAGGCCTCAGGGAGGCTGGTTGATGGAGGCATGACTGATGGAGAATCAATGCAAAAAGAACCAAATAGGTTGTCCACTGGTGAACCTAAACCAGAAAGGGTTTTGTCTGAGGGAAAGAACACACCTTCCGGCATTGAAAAGCCACTGAACCAGGCTGCACCAACCCCCAGCAATATGGAGATAAGACAGAGGCAGCCTACAAGGGAGACAACAGGACATAAGGTATGAATAGCCATAAATGTTACATTTTATGATGAGGTAATTAGTTTATTTTGACATCAGAAACATATTAATCCCCACTAGATGTTGACCAAAGTCGACATAACAATTCTGAAAAATAAGGAAGTGTATTTGTAAAGCTATGTTAGCTATGTTGTGGTATTACAAGTACTATCTAATGCCTGGTTCACATGACAGTATTTTAAAATGTTCTGTTTATTTTGAAAACTCGACTATCACGTGACGATAAAAAATCACAGATAAAACCCTCTCGAGATCAAATATGAGCTCAGAGTAATTCCCTTCCATGTTTCCGTCACCTCGCTTTCTGATTGGCTACGCGTCACATTCAACAGGCTGCTTGCCTGTTTGTCATCAGGGATCAATCCACACGCTAGGATATTGGGCAAAGACAATCCAACATGTTGTATATCCCCGATTTGAGGTCAGAGCAGTCCAGACGTCCTTCCAAGCAGACTAGATCACTCTTAACACACCGCACACACCAGGATTACCTCAAAAGCTTACCTTAAGGGCCATCACGATAAAAGGGGAAAACCGGGTCAAAAATTTGCATACAAATCCTACCTGAACCAGGCATAAAGAAGCTGTGAAAACATTGTGATTACCTGCCTAATCAAGTGATTGTCCCCTTTTTGCTGCCTGACCCCTAGACCCTTGAAGGTGTGCTGTGGTATCTGGTCCCAAGATGTTAACAGCAGATCTTTTAAAGTCCTGTCAGTTCTGCAGCAGGGGTCCCAAAGCTATTGGACTATTGTATAGTACATCCCCCACACACACTGATCAGAAATCCATAGAATTTGTGCATTGTGCTTCTTAAATCATATCAGAAACATTTTTGCTTTCTGCTGAAAGAGGCCACAGCTATCAGGGAATACTGATACCATTCTGACCTGTCGGTGGCTGTGCAGCCCCTTTCTCAAAAAAATGCAATGCACTGTGTATTCTGACTATCGGTTCTTGTTATACTCACTTAAGTCCTTCACTTGTTGGTGGTTATAATGTTATGCCTGTTTAGTGTAACTTACAGTATGATATAGATATTTTGAGTGTCCCTTTTTTAAGTGAGCTGTTGTATTATGTGTTAAACAAACATCTCCTCTGTGTTTCTACAGTCTTTGCATCCATCACCCAAATCTCAGCCACGTCAGCAGCCTGGCAGCAGAGGTCCCTCACCTTCCCGACCATTGAAGTCCTCTAGACCCTTATCAGGCTCCCAAGTTCAGAGTGCTCGTCCTTCGGGAATCCGTGATCTCAACCAGACAGAAAGCAGGGCTCTTCCAAGTAATCTCAAATTATCGGTTAATAAACCACCTTCTCGTAGATCACAATCCCGATCCACCTCTCCAATGAAAGTGGTTCCTATTGGGGCTGCATCTGGGAGAAAGCAAGTCTCCCAGAGCCAGCCGCGCCAGCTCGCTCGCCAGCCTCCAGCAGCCCAGATTCGGTCAAAACCAGACTACCAGCAAAGCCAGACTGCAAAGCCACAGTCTTTTAATCTGAAGCCTCGGGTCCACACCCATGCCTCTACGGAAGAAGTGTCTGAACAGGCAGCTCATGAACTGGAAGAAGCAAGGGGTCCTTTTAATTTATCTTTCGGCAGGTTTTACAACTTTAAAGGGCTAAGAGACAAATGGACCAAGCTGCCAACTCAGAGCAAGAGAAGTAGCACTGGCACACCAGTAAAAGAACGTAAAAGCACAAGCTAGTGATGTTGATCCGTCCTCCTGTTATCATGTTTTATGTTACTGAAACATCAGACCAGAGAATACGGATTAAAAACCATGAGACCATGCTGAAAAGGGTATCTTGAGTGGGTGTCTCCAATTATTTGTGAAAATGTCATGATGCTTCCTTTTACAATTCTTTTGAAAGAGTAAGACAAATGACAGTCTGCTACTTGAGCGCCTGTCAAAACTGCTGTAAAATTACGGGTTTGACATCTTATTTCACGCATTGTTTGGTGGTGCATGTGAATTTGGGTTTATTGCTCTGTTTATATTTTTCTGTATAAGTAGCAAGGTTTATTTAATTGTGTGCTGGAGAGCTTTTTAAACTGAGCTTTCATGTGAAGTACAGCTGTGTTTTCAACACTGAAATGTGATGAAAATAATGAACTGCCTCCTCCAACCATGGTAAACGGTGCTTATTCAAGCCTAATTGTCATGATAGTTTTACAAGGTTTTTCCAGCTCTGACTCTACTACAGGTTTTGCAATAAAATGTTTGAAACAGAAGACAGGATGTTCTATTATTGTTTCTGACGCGTTGTACCTTTTGTCGTGACTGCTTTGTATTCATTCAGTGTCATCAAGCCTATTGATTTATTCTTTGTTTACACCAAAACCATTTACATTCAAATGCTATTGGCCAGAAATACAAAGTCATAATGTCTTCTCCCAAAGCAAAGCTTGAGCACGAACTGTGGGGATGAACACAGTAAACACAACACCTAAAAGGCTTGTTATGCAGATGTCCTACAGATAATAAAGACAGAGCACGAAAAGACAAGTTACATTTAATTTAATTACATTTTCTTTCACTTCGAAACAACTTTTTCTCCTGTACATCATGTCCATGTAGTCAGTCAGTCATTTTCTACCACTTATTCCATAGTGGGTCACAGGGAGCTGGTGCCTATCTCCAGCAGTCAATGGGCGAGAGGCGGGGTACACCCTGGACAGGTCGCCTGTCCATGTAGTGTTTTGCAAAAGTATTAATACCTCTTGATCTTGTTCCAGCAACAAATGTATTGGGACTTTCTGTGGTAGACCAACACAAAGAAGTTAATGAATAAATATTTAAGTCAAATGCTAAATTTTGATTTTGGACTCTTGAAAATAAAAAGAAAATGTGCTTAAAATTAAAAGAATTGAAACAAAAATTTTCTTTCGGTTTGTTCTTTACTACCAGATCTTTTTTTCTACTTCAAAGTTGCTGTTTTTTGGGTTTTTTTCAGGTTTAAAACTTCGGCCCTGATCCAGGGGGCTGGGCATCAGATGTCAGGGTGTAGGAACCTGATGGACCGCAAGTCTCATATGGCTGTGTGTGTGCCCTGTCATGTTGCGTTTATGAAACGTGAAATTTTAACAGTTTCGTAGTTAATTTTCAAATTTTAATATAAACTGTATTTACATAAATGTTTTGATAAAATAAAAATTACTAATACATCTTACCGTTTTATTTGGCAGTTGAGTTACAAAGCTTAGCAGGAAATAATGAAAGTATTTAAGTTTTGACATGACTGATAGGCATTAGAATTTAATCTAACCTTCACAACAACCCCGCACCATTCCCAACCCTTTGTGAAGTGCCTTGAGACGACGTGTTGTGAATTGGCGCTATAGAAATAAAACCGAATTCAATTGAATTAGAATTTCCGACAAATTCTTATGTTTTGAGCAAATGTTTAAAACATAAAAATCTGTAACAGAAAATTAACCGAATAAAATCTTTATTCAAACTGAAAGAAACTTTAGTTTCACTCATTTTTTAATTTTAAATTCATTTGTTTATTTTTCAAATTTCAAAATCATAATTTGAAATAAAATTTTAAAATGAGTTCTTTTCAGTTTCAACAAATTTTTTCAATGAAACAATAGTTTTGGCCCTTTATTGGTTATTATTAGTGAACAAACTGTGTCATGACCAAAAGAACACTAACAAGCCAAGCAAGGCCATTGTAACTCTGGAGGAGCTGTTAAGATCCACAGCTCAAGTGTGAAACTATTATTTGTGCACTCCACAAATCTGGGAAAAAGAAAGGCATTGTTGAAAGAAAGCCTGTTTTATGTTTGCCATAAGGCGGTACATGGAGCAGCCATGGAGTAAGGTGCTCTGGTTAGATAAAATCTATTTTGATATGTTTAGCCTACATATAAAACACTACACAAGGTGGAAATCTAACACCGTGCATCTCATTGAACAAACTATCCCCACTGTAAAACATGGTGGTGGCAGCATCATGCTGTGGTGATTCCTTTCTTCAGCAGAGACAAGTAAGCTGGCCAGAGTTGATGCTAAGATGAATGAAGCTATAAACAGGACAATTGAGGGAAAAACTATTGACTCGTGGGGCTAAATGCTAATTCTAAGATTTTTAGTCTTAAAAATTTTAAAACCTATGAATACTTTTTCTTCCACTTTACAAATAAACACTCCTTTTTGTTGGTCTATATCATAAAATGCACTGACGTTTGTGGCTTTTACAGAACAAAATGTGAACAAGTTCAAGGGTTACTTTTTTTTCAAGGAACTAGTTATGTAACAATCTGTGTGGGAGCAATTTTATTTTCAGTATAAAGTAGAAGGAATTTAGTATTTTATGAGTCATTCATAACTGCACTTAGAAGCTATGGGAGCTCTGCCACCTAAGATACTCAATCCATTATTCAGGCCTCAGAGCTGTAAAAACGAAATCTTCAGACTTGTCAAAAATGTCCCACCGACGTTTTATACTCACATTATGCCACGCAGCATGTAGCAGTTTTGCAGGTATCAGACATAATTTGCATCAGCCGTAATTTCAAATACCAAAAAGTATATCATAACAGGGTTTTGTGAGCATTTTTGAGCATCAAACATTTAATTCTTTCATATAATTCTCAAAAGCGTAGAGCCACAGCTCTTTTTATTTTGAATCTCAGGATTTCTTGTTATATTCTTATTCACTTGTGCAATAGTTCTCATGTATTCTGTATTTTAAAGGTATTTCTTTTGGGAATTGTCTGTCCAGTCCTTCCACCTGAGTACTTGCACTATCACCTATAATTTGAGCACAAAAAACACGCACATGAAAAACAAAGTGACAGCGTACATCTGATTAGTTACTTTGTTACTACCTCTGTATTCTAAATACAAATCTACATAACACGAAATGAGAAATATAAAACATTGTAGTGACCAGAAGAGTATTTTTAAACTAGCAAGATTATTTTAGCTAAAATCTGTCATAAAAACATGATCAAGATATAGATGATTCGTAACTCAGATCATGTGTTTGCTGAACTTATTTACTGAGTTATTCTTACTTCTCCACATTATTAAATAGTATAATAATATGTCTGAATATGTTTTTATTAATCATGTGCTGAAAGGTTTAATTTCTGTGTCTCTGTCTTCCTCATCTCGGTTTCCATGTCTTAATTCCTGGTTCTATTTTGTAGAATTGGTTTCTTATTACAAGTTTTTGTTGGTTTAGTTTCACTTCTGTCCAGTCGCTTGCACCAGTGTTTGATTCTGTTTTGCTCAAGGTGTTTTTTTGTCACCTATGGTGAATATTTTAGTTTTTGTTCTTTCTTCAGTTATTTGCTATTTTAGGTTCCCTGCACTGCAGCACTTTATGTTCTTAAAGCTTTTGGTTTGCCCTAATCTGTCAGCTTTTCTAATGTTAGTTTGAGACATGCTAACCAGCTCTATATAAAACCCCTCAGTTTGTTTCTTCTCCACTCACTGTTTAGATAACCTTATTAAGTCTTTTGTGGCTTAAACTTAATATTTGATAAATTCATGGTCCGTGGTAGCCTTGAGAGCAAATATCAAAGGTTTTGGGTATTTATGCAAAAAAAAAAAAAACAAAGCAAACATCTGTAAATCTATGATATGATCTAATCACTTTTATTTAAAACAGAAGAGCACCAGTTATTCGCACCACTGCAATAATATTATAACATATTGATTCTTACAGTTATAATAATATCAATAATATTTATTTATTTTAAATTTTTATCTTGCAGTAAATAATAACTTCTAATTGCACATAACAGTATACATTTTCATCATTCTGTTCTTTATAAAGTAACAATGGGAATATACCAAACTGATGGTAGCTGGTTAATTGCTCTTAATATCTGCTCACGTTGCCAGCCTGCAGTCTGCTGCTTTACACAACCTGATTTTGTTCTGACAAATTTATGTTTAAAGCTTTAATGCCAAATGTATCACTAGCACTCCTGAGATGTCTACCTCTTTAGAAAAGTTGGTACTTTTTTACAAAAATCTCCTTTTTTGAATATTATACTTGTCATGTGCCATCTGGTGAAAGATCCAAGTTCAATATGGCTGCACACATCTTCACACACCTTGCAGAACCAGAGTTTCCTAAAGCTAAAAAGTAGTTGCTATTTTTTAAAGTCATGTTTTTTGTGGAGTTTTTAAGATTTTTTTTTTAGGAAATACAATTCACAACCTTTGGGTTGGAGAAATATAATAATTGCATAATCAGAAACAGCAAACATTTCAATTATGATACAAATTTTATTTTTATTTTTTAAATCATCTTACAAACAGTTTAAATGTTTAAGTAATAAAATTTTCAAAAGTATCATAATCATATATCAGGCTTTACAGATAAGAAAGATGGGTGGCGCTTTTTCAGTGTCCACATCATGATTGTCCGTGTTTTTCACAATTGGAAATGTTTGCATATAACAGCAAAATTTCAAAGCCTTCTTTCAGCCAACTGACAAGCAGTGTACGGAAACACTTTCATTTGCAACTTGTTAAAACCATAGGTTAAACAAGTTAAACCATAGGAATTATATGATGTAAAGCTTCACCAGTTTTGACACAAATTTCAAAATCTTACTATAGCTTGATACTGCCCCACATTTGTCAGTTTTACTCCATACTAATTAATTTATCCCATTTTCTTTCTCTTTTATTGTTTATTATTAATTATATTATTTATAACTCACTTTTGTTTATTTTTCATTGTTATTTCTTATGTGGTCCAGGCCACTGTATTATTGTCTATTCTGTTTTGTGTGTTATATGCATCTTGAGTCTGCACAAGACAAACTTTTGTTTAATTACATATGCTTGACAGTAAAAGTGAAATGTATATTGAGTTAAGTGTCTCACTGCAGGTGTTGGGGTTGTAAAAATAGCAACAAAGTAAATAGCTTTCTCATACAAATTTTTCAGGTGTAAATATTTAATAACATTTGCTCAAACTGCTTGGAAATCTTTTAGTTGGTTTAGATGGCCTCTTTTATTGGGCCCTGTTCTGAACTGCTCTAAGCCAAATCAGAACAGATAATGTTGAATGTTGTTAGCTGCAGGTAAGATATTGACTACCGTAACAACCTCACTAGTCTTTTGAATTACCCTCTGCATTGAACATAGCAACATTTCAGCATTTTGCTTTATTTTTTCACCACACACACATAAACAAGCACAAGCATGATGGAGGTTTTGCACGTTTTTCTTTGTTTGTGTGTAAATGACTAAATTGGCTCATTCTGAAAAAAAAAAAAAAAAACTTTATACACCCACACAGGTTTATCAGAAATAATCCACTCTCCTTAAACTTTTTTATATCGATTATCATATTTCATACAGAGCACGCACACAGGCAACATGTGACGTCCCCTTCAGCTTTGCACTTCAAGCTCATCATAGCTAATAATGCCATATTTACACTCAGCCTCAGGGGTCACAGTAAAAACAATGAAGTGATACATGCACAGTTTTATTTGAGGCCCCTCAGGGCTTTCAGGAACCCTGCAGCTCACATGTGTAAGTAGACACACTTTTGTAAAGGTGTTACCTTTCCTTGCAGCTCTATGGGGACATAAGGATTTGTATGAAGATGTAATTGGATGGAAGAGGGATTTGGGGAATGTCAATACATCCACCTTTTAATTAGCACCTTTACATTCTGACTACTATACTATAAGTATGAGTGTTCTGTTACTCTACTTTGATGAAATGCATGCCAAAGATGATGACATAATGATTACAGTCTGTTTTTCAGAAAATGCGTGACTCAACAGCAAAGTATGAGTGTGCATATTGACGTACTGAGTTATGCATCAAGCTGTTCAAAAGAGTGCATGCATGAAATGCACATTTTGTGAGAACTATGAGCTTGATGAGCCTGTTCTTTACCTGACAAACATGACCCCTACTCAACCCATTCCTGGTTAAAGCTGTGCGCAACAGCCTTAAAGCCGATATTTTTTATGGAGACTCGGTGACCCAGATAGGCAACAATCCTCTTCACTGTGTGTGGTGGCAAGAACAATTTTGGTTCTTGCCCAGCCTTGTTTGTCACAGTTCTAGTTGTTGAAACGTTTTGAATTATTGCTTCAAAGGTTTGTTCTTTAGTCTTTCCCATTTTTAAAGTGTGGCAAAGCTATTGGTTACTAATTAGAAATTTCTAGAAACTAATCACCTTTAAAACTTAGTATAGATTTGTTTCTCCTCTTAAAATAAGAACAAGTACAGATTTGTTTTTCTTTTGCATAATATTATGCTGTTGCAATGACACATTAATTTATCACAAGCCTTTTACACAGTGGTACAAGGCCAAATAAGGGTGCTATTAATTCTGGTGGCCTAAACTAACAGACTGCTTGGAGAGGGGTGTTTTGTTTTAACATAGTTTTTGATATTTTGCATAGTAGAAAAGACTGGATGACAGAAAATCTGCATATTCTAGCCTTTCTTGTAATGCCATTAGCTCTCATTTTAAACTTTAAAACCTTAAGGTTAAATTTGGTAACCATCACCAATGGTTGCTTATGTTGAATTGTGCATACATGTGTAGTTCTACATGCACCCTACAGGAGTGTTTATTGTAGCAGTTTATTTTTAATAAAAATAGAGCCTCGACTTTGTTGTGTTTTGACATTGTGATTTTAATTGGTCTGAATCTGTGTAAAGTTTGTAGACATTGTAGTCAAGAAGAAAATATTAAACTACCAGTGAAAACAAAAAGAGAAGAGAGGCAAGTAAAAAGGCTGATAAAGAACTGGTGTGATGCTGCAACACGTTTTATGACATAACTTTTTTAAAGTTGTGAAGATTGTAATGGATAAACTTGAAAGTCGCTGTAAATCAATAAATAAATGAACTCTATGAAACCTGTTTTACAAAGAATAACATCTCTCAAGAAAACAACAAAGAACAAAATGTATTCAGTATTGTGTGGTTGCACCTCGGGGTGACCTTACCAATAAAGACATGCGGGCATTTAGTTTTTATTTGCTTTCCTGTTGGCCTTCAGCATTATATACACAGAGACGCTGCTGATTGGGGACTTAAGTAGATTCGGATGCTGCATTAAGTCAACTGAAGCGGCATTAAAGCAGTGTTAAATCCAGGACACAAAAATGCGTTGTGGCAGCACGCATAAGCTGCAGGGCTCACCCTGACAAACGATTTGCAGTTTTGTCTGCTGTCTTCAGGCAGCAGCAGATACAAAGTGTTGTGAAATAAAACACTCGCCACTCACACTTAACAACAACTTAATGTTGCCTTGTGCCATTTATATCAGCTAGCAGGATTTCAGATAGACGGAAACCTCTGTGACATGGGACCAGTCCCTCGTGTCTGGCTAAAACAAAAAAAAGACAGAGCCTTTGTGGAAAATAGAGCAGGTTTTAAAGTAGTGTCAGGGAGTTGCACCGCTCCCAGGTGAATTATGTGTATGGATATGCTGGAAGGTAGGGTGTGTTGCATATTTTACAGGGAGATCAGGTACACCGGCTTGTTTTTAGCTTTGTAAAAACAAGAGAACGTTGCCAACTTTGGTTGTTCTTTTGAATTGCCATAGAAAGTTGCATGAAAGAGCAACACATGAAAGTCACAGATTTAGTTCAGTACACATAATGACTGTTGTTGGAATCCAATTTGAAAGTCAAATGAGACGTTTTTTAATATATGAATTGACAGTGATTTGCACCTTGAAAATGAGAATATGATTAAGATTGGGTGGGGAATATGTGAGCTCAGGGTCATTTTCAGAGTCTAATGTTTGGATGTGTGCAATAGCACTGGAGATTTTCAGCTGAAAAATGATACCAACATGTTTGTTTATTATTGTTTCAGGAAAATATTTCTTCTATAGAAGCCTTAAAGGACAGTATGCAGTGGCCATAGGGGTTGATTTTCCATCGACCTATAGCTGTTTGAAGATAACGAAATGTGATTTATGACATTTTAGACCTTTGTAAAGACTGGCTTTCGGCATATTTCCAAATCACATAGATTCCACATTTAAACAACAAGTTTGCTTTCTTCATTTTTTAAGAAGCTCTCTGCAGCCATATGATGTTGTACCTTGAGGCTGTTTGCTGAAGAGCATCATGTTTCAGCAGAACCCAGTCCTACCAGAACACATGCAACAGGTTTGCCTTCTCCAGAACACAAAAACTTATTCCATATCATCAGGAACAATAATTAGTGATGTATTCAGGCGCATCTGACAATGTATTTCACAAACACATGTACTATTTGCAGAAGGCTTGTTACAACAGGTGGTAGATATTTTTGACTGCAGCTGTGTTGCACTTCTGCTTTTGTGCATCCCTTCTATGATTTGCAACCACAAGGTGATAAATGAATGCCGTTTTGGCTCATTTTGTTTATGATATCTACCCTTCCAGCCCATGCATCATGCATTTACTGTCTTTTGCCCTTTGCCCTTTTCGCTCATTCTTTCTTTGTGTCCTTGCTACTTTTTGTGTCTTTCTTGTGCCCTTTATGCCTTTTCTGGTGATTTTACTCCTTCCTTCCTTCCTTCCTCCCTGTTTGATTTTTTTTCTGGTGCCTTATGTTAAGCCTGACTGCTTTAAATTTATCTCTGCCGTGATTAGGAATGTTTATATTTTTCGTATTTTAAAATGAGTATAAACGACTGAAAACCCTGTAAAACTGAGCCTGAAAAAATATTGCATTTTTACATAAACAATGTGTAAAAAACCTTAAGAAGGATAATGGAAAGTCAAACCATTTTAGACCGCACACACCATTCCCTGGTCCACTTACTCTTTTGGTATCCAGCTGACAGTCAGAGAGGCCTTTAATTAGTCCTGTCTGAAAAGGTTAAGTATAAAATTGGAAAATTGGACGAAAAGGAAATTAAAGACTACCGACTGCGGGACAGATTTTCTAAATGGCTTTATTTGTCAGAGAGAAAAACAATTAACTCAACAAAGCAATTAATCTCAGTCACTTCAACTGAACCCCTCACCACATTTAAATGATATCTACAGTTGCCTGTATATGGTTAATGGATGCTTAAATGCTCAGAAATGCCAGATTGTTGTCAACATGCCATTAAAAACACAGTGCTTTATAAAGGTTTGACTCACACCCATACTGGAAATCAGCCAGAGGCTGTTTGGGGCTCTGTGAAAAGATATACCTGGCAAAGATTTCTTTGCAGAAGCAAAGCCTAGCTGGATGCATTCGGGTAATCTGGACTTTTTATTTTGTTTGTTAAGAAAGGGTCAGAGAAGCAATGACAAGGCTTTTCTCTGCTTCACACTACAACCAGAGAATAAAATAATAGCAGCAGGAAGGTTTGCTTGTTATGAAATTCTATAATTGCGCCGCTGAAGGTGGCAGCAGGTTGGAGTAGCTCTGTTACGTCCTCTCTGGTGTCAGATGCTGTGCAGCTTGGAGGATTTTTCCTAATACTTTTCTACTTTTGGACATTTGTTATGATGCATTGCCATGGCAACAGGGCTGTTTCTTACAACCGGGAGCAGCTGATTAATATCTCAAAAGTTCAAATAATATTTCAACTACAACCCCAAATCCCTGATGAGTTGAAAAGGAAACGCTGTGGATGCAGAGAAGGAGCTAAGAGTAGAGAGAGAAGGAGGAAGTTCAAACCATCTCTTCCGCCGATTATGATGGGCAATGTGAGATCGTTGGGAAACAAGTTGGATGAACTCCAAGCCCTACCAAGGACCCAGCCAGAGTACCGGGCATGCAGTATTATGTGTTTTACTGAGACATGGCTGCAGGATCATATCCCCGACTCCAGCGTCTCTCTGCCAGGCTTTTTAACCATACGAGCAGACAGAGATTTAAAGAGGAGCGGCAAATGTAAAGGAGGTGGACTGGCAGTACTTGTGAACAAAAGATGGTGTAATCCAGGACATGTTACTGTGAAGTGTCGTCTCTGCCGTCCAGATATTGAACTGTTGTCAGTAAGTTTTAGTCCATATTATTTACCCAGAGAGTTCACCAGTGTTATTTTGGCAACAGTTTACGTTCCACCTTCCGCTGTTGCCAACACTGCATGTGATGCCATCAGCTCAGTTGTTGCTAAGCTACAGACACAAAACCCCAATGCTTTTGTGGCAATTTCTGGTGATTTTAACCATGCTTCACTCTCTGCTACACTTCCAACGTTTCAACAGTTTGTCAGCTGCTCTACCAGAGAAAACAAAACATTGGATTTGTTTTATGCAAATGTCAAGGACTCATACATCTCTACAGCAAGACCTCCTCTAGGCAAATCAGATCACAATCTTGTTTTTCTCTCCTCGAAATATAAGCCCCTTGTTCAGAGACAACCTGTAATAAAGAGGACTGTGAGAAAATGGTCAATGGAAGCTGAAGAAGCTCTGCAAGGTTGCTTTGAGGCTACAGACTGGGACACACTGTGCCAGCCACATGGAGAGGACATCAATGCCATGACTGAGTGTGTAACCGACTATATAAACTTCTGTGTGGATAACATCATTTGTTAACAAGAAGAAAAGAGCCTTCAGAGAGGGAGACATAGAATTATTGAGGAATTTACAGAAGCAACTTTAAGTCAAGATAAAAGACAGCAAGGAGGTGTACAAGAAGAAGCTGGAGAGCAAGCTCCAGCAAAACAATATCAGAGATGTGTGGTCAGGGATGAAGAAGATCACGGGCTTCAGGCAGAGGGATGATCGGACCGATGAAGGTCTGGACAGAGCCAATGAACTGAACACATTCTTCAATAGGTTCAGTTCAGAAACAAACTTTGCATCCTCCTCTCCTGCTCACAGCCAAACAGACATTCCACCCTCCTTTGACCCACAGGACCCACAGCTGTCCAGTAACACCTCAATTTTTTTATCTTCCACCACAGCCCTTCCACCTGCTTCTACATGTTTGCCTTCAACCATATCAGAAGATGCTGATGCTTCCTTTGCTTCCCCTTCCACCTGTGTGTCTCAAGAAGTCAAGTGAAGATGCAACTGGAGAGACTGAATCGGAATAAGGCTGCAGGTCCAGATCATGTCAGCCCTAGAGTCCTGAAGGCCTGTGCAGAGCAGCTCTGTGGGATTCTGCAGCACCTCTTCAACCTTAGCCTGGCCCAGAAGAAGGTTCCGGTGTTGTGGAAGACCTCCTCTCTTGTTCCGGTACCAAAGAAAACTCACCCATTAGTCCTCAATGACTATAGACCTGTTGCCCTGACATCTCACATCATGAAGGTTCTAGAGAGACTCCTGTTGGCCCACCTGAGTAAGCAAACAGTAAACCATCAGGACCCCCTTCAGTTTGCTTATCGCTGTGGAGTTGGAGTTGAAGATGCCATTATACACCTGCTTCAACAAACCCACTGTCATCTGGACAAAGCCAGCAGCACTGTGAGGATCATGTTCTTTGATTCCTCCAGTGCATTTAATACAATCCAACCTGATTTGCTTTGTCAGAAACTCCAGAAGACTCAGGTGGAGGCCTCAACAATCTCCTGGATCAAAGACTACCTGACAAACAGACCACAGTTTGTGAGACTGAAGGGTTGTGAGTCTAACCACATAGTCAGCAGCACAGGAGCACCACAGAGGACGGTACTCTCACCATTCCTCTTCACTCTGTACACCTCAGACTTCCAGTACAAGACAGACTCGTGTCATCTGCAGAAATACTCGGATGATTCTACAGTCGTGGGGTGGATCAGAGATGGACAAGAAGCTGAGTACAGGAAGGTGGTGGATCGCTTTGTGGCATGGTGTGGAAACAATCATCTCATTTTGAATGTGACTAAAACAAAGGAGATGATTGTAGATTTTAAGAGAAACAGGAATAAGTCAAAAACTATTTCCATCATGGGAGAAGAAGTGGAGGTGGTGGAGGAGTATAAATACCTTGGTGTTCACCTGGACAACAGACTAGAGTGGAGATGCAACTGTGAAGCCATCTACAAGAAGGGACAGAGCAGACTGTACTTCTTGAGGAAGCTTAGGTCCTTTGGTGTTTGCAGCAAGATGCTGCATATCTTCTATAAGTCTGTTGTGGAAAGTGTGATCTCTTCTGCCATCATCTGCTGGGGAAGCAGCATCAGAGCCAGGGACTTAAAAAAGCTCAACAAGCTGATAAAGAAGGCTGGCTCTGTTCTGGGGACTCCTCTGGAACCTCTGGAGATCATTGTGGAAAGACGGATTCTTCATAAAATGAAGAACATTATGGAGAACCCTGAGCATCCTCTTCATGAGACTGTCCTACAACAACAGAGTGTCTTCAGTCAGAGGCTTCTTCAGATCTGCTGTAAGACGGAGCGCTACAGGAGATCCTTCCTGCCCACAGCCATCAGCATCTACAACGGCTCTTTGAGGAAACCTTCATAATGAGCTACAACATTTAATTTCCCTTTGGGATTAATAAAGTATTTTTGAATTTTGAATTTGAATTTTTGAATGAAAGACTTTTTCAATGTTGTTACTCTACTCTACTCTTAATTTAGCAGCTGCCCAAATCATCATCATCATCATAACCACCATCTCTATTATCATCTCATTTATGCAGTGCCCAGAGCTGCTCCACTCAGACAATGGCAATAGGGCTATCGTGATGTATTTTTAGTTTTGAAATAGGGAGTGTCAAAGGTGACCCACACTTACACTGAGTTTGATATTCATGGTTGTCAGAAGTTCATGGCAGCCTCCCGAAGCAGCAACACAGGCAAACACACACACAGCAACACAGGCAAGAGAGCCACAGAGATGACCTGCAGCTTCCTGTTGAGCATCTCTTTCATAACTTTTTAAACATCTTATGGGTCTCGTTACATTATATGCACACACTCATCCACGCAAGCCTATAAAACGGATGGATTCTTTTCATTGCTTGAATTCAAATGATCAGTATTTAAAAGACACTTGCACCTCAACTATAGCAGTAAAAAAAGAATGAAAAAAGACTATAAAAAGAGAAAGCTTTGTACAGTCTTTAAATACATACATCAAATAGTATCCTGTTGTGCAAGTTGATGAATTAAGGTTTAAACCTGTCTCCATCTAGTGGAGTGAGAGATTTAGTGCACTACACTGATCAGAACCTACTGTAGTCTTAGCTCTAATTCTTTTCAAAGGTACTTTTTTTCGTGCACTGGTGCACAGTCATATTGGACCAGGAAATGGCCATCCCCAAACATCTCCCACGAAGTTGGCAGCATGAATTAAGTCATTAAGAGTTCCTTTCACTGGAACTACAGGGCCGAGCCAAAATTGTCACCCCTCTACCACCATATTTGATAATTAGTATGAGGTGTTTGTACTGACACATTGTGTTCAGTCTTCAGTAAACTCCGTAAGCTATGCATTGTGGCTGAACATCTCTACTTTAGTGGCCAATGTCTGATGGAAATTGTTTTAGAAGACTTGGGGTTCATTTAGATGTACCTTTGCATTTAAAGAAGAAACGTTCTCCTGGTAAATTACAAGCTTATCCTGAAGGTAAATCTGTTAGAGGGTGCAAAAGACTGGATTGGAGGTTTGCTATCTATCAGAACATCTCAACTCTAAACATATAGCCAGAGCTAGAATGTAATGGTTCAGATTACAGCATATTCACTTGCTAGAATGACCCAGTCAAAGTCCAAACCTAAATTTAATTAAGAATCTTGGGCAAGACTTGAAAAATTATGTTTACAGATGCTCTCCATCCAGTTTGATGGAGCTTTATATATTTTGTAAAGAAGAATGGGTGAACATCTCAGTGTTTAGATGTGCTATGCTGGTAGAAGTCTAACAGACCGCAAAACACCTTTTAAGCTCCAAATCAGCAAAAAGTATTTGTAAAAATTATCCACTCTGGCGGAGGGTGAACTTCTTTATTTTGGTAAAAAATAATGTCCACCAGAGTTCAATTTTAATTGTACAAGTAAGGAGTTGGAAAGACGTTGAAAATGTATTAAAAGTTCATTATAGTCAGTTTCTTGATAACATGATAGTGATGCAATTTATTAGGCTTCCTATCCAAGATGTTGATGGCCTGAATATACTGTATATCATCCCCAGTGACTTGATTGTTGTGCTGCAAAAACCGAGATAGTTTTGTTGAAACAGATTCACTGTTCTTATCAGCAAAGTGTTATTAGCATACAGGTCCTTCTCAAAATATTAGCATATTATGATAAAGTTCATTATTTTCTATAATGTCATGATGAAAATTTAACATTCATATATTTTAGATTCATTGCACACTAACTGAAATATTTCAGGTCTTTTATTGTCTTAATACGGATGATTTTGGCATACAGCTCATGAAAACCCAAAATTCCTATCTCACATAATTAGCATATTTCATCTGACCAATAAAAGAAAAGTGTTTTTAATACAAAAAACGTCAACCTTCAAATAATCATGTACAGTTATGCACTCAATACTTGGTCGGGAATCCTTTGGCAGAAATGACTGCTTCAATGCGGCGTGGCATGGAGGCAATCAGCCTGTGGCACTTCTGAGGTCTTATGGAGGCCCAGGATGCTTCGATAGCGGCCTTTAGATCATCCAGAGTGTTGGGTCTTGAGTCTCTCAACATTCTCTTCACAATATCCCACAGATTCTCTATGGGGTTCAGGTCAGGAGAGTTGGCAGGCCAATTGAGCACAGTGATACGATGGTCAGTAAACCATTTACCAGTGGTTTTGGCACTGTGAGCAGGTGCCAGGTCATGCTGAAAAATGAAATCTTCATCTCCATAAAGCTTTTCAGCAGATGGAAGCATGAAGTGCTTCAAAATCTCCTGATAGCTAGCTGCATTGACCCTGCCCTTGATAAAACACAGTGGACCAACACCAGCAGCTGACACGGCACCCCAGACCATCACTGACTGTGGGTACTTGACACTGGACTTCTGGCATTTTGGCATTTCCTTCTCCCCAGTCTTCCTCCAGACTCTGGCGCCTTGATTTCCGAATGACATGCAGAATTTGCTTTCATCCGAAAAAAGTACTTTGGACCACTGAGCAACAGTCCAGTGCTGCTTCTCTGTAGCCCAGGTCAGGCGCTTCTGCCGCTGTTTCTGGTTCAAAAGTGGCTTGACCTGGGGAATGCGGCACCTGTAGCCCATTTCCTGCACACGCCTGTGCACGGTGGCTCTGGATGTTTCTACTCCAGACTCAGTCCACTGCTTCCGCAGGTCCCCCAAGGTCTGGAATCGGCCCTTCTCCACAATCTTCCTCAGGGTCCGGTCACCTCTTCTCGTTGTGCAGCGTTTTCTGCCACACTTTTTCCTTCCCACAGACTTCCCACTCAGGTGCCTTGATACAGCACTCTGGGAACAGCCTATTCGTTCAGAAATGTCTTTCTGTGTCTTACCCTCTTGCTTGAGGGTGTCAATAGTGGCCTTCTGGACAGCAGTCAGGTCGGCAGTCTTACCCATGATTTGGGTTTTGAGTGATGAACCAGGCTGGGAGTTTTAAAGGCCTCAGGAATCTTTTGCAGGTGTTTAGAGTTAACTCGTTGATTCAGATGATTAGGTTCATAGCTCGTTTAGAGACCCTTTTAATGATATGCTAATTTTGTGAGATAGGAATTTTGGGTTTTCATGAGCTGTATGCCAAAATCATCCGTATTAAGACAATAAAAGACCTGAAATATTTCAGTTAGTGTGCAATGAATCTAAAATATATGAATGTTAGATTTTCATCATTACATTATGGAAAATAATTAACTTTATCACAATATGCTAATATTTTGAGAAGAACCTGTACATCTGGAAACCCGCAGCAAATATGAAAAACAAATAAGAACAAAATGTTTTCATATAATCTAAAAAAACAAAAAGCGGACCACGAACTTAGCCTTGGGGTACACCTCTTTTAATTTAATAGTTTTTGAGCTATTTGGCAACCTGTTGAAATCATATTATCAAACATCGTCAGTAATTCTGTTTAAATGATTTTTCTCCGAATACACGAATAGAAATTACCATAGGATGGATATTTGTCCGGATTACTGTTGTGGCATCGCCAGATATTACTCTTTCTCTTTTTGTCCCCTTTGTTTAAGTGAAAGGCAAAGCCTTTTGAAATAAATCATTAAATATTCAGAATGCACTTGAAGTACAGTTTAGCTCAAAGCAATGTCTAACATATCTGTAACTGTTTATAAAAAAAGCAACATAATATTGATTTTTTTTTGTTTTACTATTGATGTGCAGAATGATGCTGATTCAACTCTATTATGGCTTTCAAGCTTTTTGAAGGTTGAAGATATATTTGGAAAGTCAGTCAGTCATTTTCTACTGGTTATTCCATAGTGTGTCACAGGGGAGCTGGTGCCTATCTCCAGCAGTCTATGGGCGACTTGTCCAGGGTGTACCAGTCCATCACAGGGCAACACACAAACAACCATGCACACACTCATTCATACACTCATTCATACACCTAAGGGCAATTTAGAGAGACCAATTAACCTAACAGGCATGTCTTTGGACTGTGGGAGGAAGCTGGAGTACCTGGTGAGAACCCATGCATGCATGGGGAGAACATGCAAACTCCATACAGAAAGAACCCCAGTTGGGAATTGAACGCAGGACCTTCTTGCTGCAAGGCAACAGTGCTACCAACTGCGCCACCATGCAGCCCCTATTTGGAAAGTATCAACAAAATTTTGTTGGAATAAATTATGTTTAACAGTATGAAGGACATAGTCAGGAATTTTTCCAAATTACTTTTATTGATCTTTTGAAAAAAAAAGCTATAAAAAAGATACAGAAGATAAAAGAACATGATGTGTGGCTGATTATCCACCCAAAGACATACACACGTACTGTTAGTGTTTGAATCGTAACAAGTCAAAGCCTTTAAATCTTTGCAATACGTAACTACTGTCGTGTAGATTCTAAGGCACTGAAACTCTGTTTTCTTATTTCCACTTAATTCAAAGAAAAAAAGCTGCAAATAGGTGGCACAAAATTCACAAAACAATACCATCTTTTTAGTATCTAACACAAAGTACATGACTGATTTCACAAAACCATCTGCTCTAAACATCAGCTTCTTCTGCACCTAAAAACCAATAATGACACTTTTCTGCAAATTGCTGCATATCTCAAGCTTAAGACAGCAGTAAAAACAATAGCAAGATATGATTTCAAAAAAGATTTGAAGTTGATCGAGTACATAGTACAAAAAGTATGGTTTTTCTAAAGTTAGTTTCAGTTTACAGTCATAAAAAATTTTTAAAAACAAATGAGGGTATTAACATTTGTGTAAAAAAGCAACAGTCAGTGGAGTAACTGAACCATAAATTAACAGATTAACATCTAATGCCATATAGCATTATCATGTTTATTATTTGCAAGAATCAAGTCATTTCTCAAAGATACAATAAGCTGGATTTAATTAAAAATTATACATTTCAAGTCTTTTGTTGCTGAGATTACGTGGTAACACTAATCTGTATCTAAGTATAAAAAAGGAGGGAACGGGGGCAGGATGGGAAGACCATGACGTGTAACCAAAGAAGAACTTTTCAAGATCAAGCCATTGCTCCATGTTCTCTTATGAGCCAGCAGGGGGACCTCTTACTCCAAATATTTGCAACCATGACAAGGTATTTGCACAGCTCATCTTGACTTAATACACCAGTCCATGAAGAACAAGCTGGAATTTCAGGTCAGGACGGGACAGAATAGGACAGGACATGCATTCCAGGCAGCCTGGTAACTCTGCGGAGTAATGATGGAGTGTGCGGTTTTTTGGGCATGGCTTGTGACGATGTTTGTGCAGCATGAGTAAAAAGCTTGGAATGTAAAATCAAGTCATAGAAGATGGATATATAATGTACCGTCAAGGACATTCCAAGGACTTTCTGGAGTTATTTAGAAGAAAGGGATTCTTTGCAGGTGCAGATTTTTGAAAAAAACCTAAGAAACATAATCACTTGAATAACCAGAACTTAGATGTTTAAGCAGGCCAAAATCTTAATTTAAATAATGTATAAAAAAGAATTCTTAGATGTAAAATATACATGTTTTTAAATATGTAAACAAAAAAGTTGGGGCAAACATTTCTAATTAAAATACCAGCTAACCAGCAATTTGTTTGTAAATACTAATTAGTGAGGGGAAGAGTGCTGCCTGGCTTAAAGGATACAGTAACTTAATACTTCCTTCACACTATTGCATATTTACCCTGTATTTAAATGGTGTAGAAAGATATGCTAACTTCGGTAAATAACGTTTCAGCTTCACCTTTATGTTTAACACTGTAACAAACACAATTTGATCACTAGCTAACCCAGGCTGTCACAGATTTTCTGGAGATGTCAAACCCGCATTTCCACAACAGCAAGTCAAAAATCACCGCAAAGACCCAAAAATAACATTAGTCAGTCTAATACCACAGTATGCAAATGCTATGTGTGCACAGATAAAAATCCATTCACCTCAGGATGAAGGAAACTGACAGTAAAACTAAAGGCATGACCTACTTTTTGATTAATCTAGCTAATAATTATCTGACCATTTGAGGGCAGTCTAGAGGACTGAAAATCCACCCAAAGATGGTCAGTTGATCTTTAAAACTGGAAAAAATAAAATGAGATGCACATTAGTAAAATTTTGCATCTTTTATAGTACAGACGCTAAAAAATGTTGTAGGCTGAAGTAGTCTCAAACAGAACATAGGTAAAAATAATGCAGCTAAGACCGAATCTCTCCTTGTTGTAACTGTTTACATGCTAGCATTAGCACTACAGCACAGCTAGCTGTTACAAGAGATTAGAAAAATATCAGTATAAAGCTTGCCTTTTTCCATCAATGACTTATGAGCCACCATTGTGTGTTAGGACTATCAAATCTTTGAGAAGCCAAGATGTTTCAGCTGTTTTCAGGTTTCACTTCAGAAACCCTTCTTTGGAGATTCAATTCAATTCAATTCAGCTTTATCTATATAGCGCCAATTCACAACACGTCATCTCAAGGCACTTTACAAAGTCAATTCAGTCAAATCATACAGATTTCAAGTCGAGTACATACATTCCAATTAATCCTAACTATCAAACAGTGCAGTCGGATTCAGCTGAAATTGTTTAAAATGTTTTCTATCTAAGGAAGAACAGCCAATTTCATCAAGTCAGTGACTTGCAGTATTCACTCCTCCTGGATGAGCATGAAGAGACAGAGGACAGCCACTTGCATTGGCTTAGCAGCCATCCTTCTTACTGAGCATGCATATAGCGACAGTGGACAGGAAAACTCCCATTACACAGGAAGAAACATCCAGCAGAACCAAGCTCAGCGTGAACGGCCATCTGCCACAACCGACTGGAGGGTTTGAGAGTAAAGAGCAGAGACACAAAAAGAACACTGAAGCACTGATCCAGTAGTACTTTCTATAGGAAAGAAAAGTGAAACATTAATGGTTACAGCTCCTTTAGCGGCTTCATCTAGGAGAGAAAGACAGCTAAGCAGATGAACTCTGAGCCTTTTTTTAAGTCTAGAGTATGAAAGAGAGCACATACAGTTAGTCACAGTAGAAGCTAAGCCAGTAGCTATGTCTAGGAGAGACAGGGTTAAAGACTGAAAGACAGGGCTATGTGTATCATCTGTATAAGGTAAGCATTAAGTTGTTGGCAGCAGAAGCTTGGCCGATGTCCCCCTCCAGGAAGGTGCTACAGCTAAACACAAAGCCCGGTCAAATGTAGCTTCTAGAGAGAGAAAAAAACATAGAGAGAACATAAAGTTAAAAGCTGAAATAACAGTAAATAATGCAAAATTGGAGAGTAGTATGAGAATGCGGCAGAGAGAGAGAGTAAAAGTGGTATAAGCCTATAGCAGCATAAATACAGATCAAGACTCAGGATAACCTAAGCCACTGTCACTATATGTTTTATCAAAATGGAAAGTTTTAAGCCTAGCCTTAAAAGTAGACAGGGTGTCTGCCTCACGGACTAAAACTGGGAGCTGGTTCCACAGGAGAGGAGCCTGATAACTAAAGGATCTGCCTCCCATTCTACTTCTAGAGACTCTAGGAACCACCAGTAAACCTGCAGTCTGAGAACGAAGTGCCCTGTTAGGAACATATGGAACAATCAGATCTCTGATGTATGATGGAGCTAAATCATTAAGGGCTTTAAATGTGATAAAGAGAATTTTAAATTATATTCTGGATTAACAGGGAGCCAATGAAGGGAAACTAAATAGGCAAAATATGATCTCTCTTTTAAATTTTCATCAGAACTATTGCATCCAAGAAATATACAACAACAAGACGTAGTCACTTGCTAATTTTGTAAATATGCCTGTAAAGTACAGATCATGGCTGGTTTGATGAGCTAATTTAAGTAATGAGATTTACATGATATGCACCAGTCTGGACAGTAAACCTACAGTAACAAAGAAATTTTGGTCAAATGTTCTGACAGACATTCCATGACTCACACACCTGGAACTTTTCCACATGTTGTTACATCAACAAGAAACTTAAATGTATTTGCTTATGATTTTATCCGGTAGACAACAACAATGTCATAATTGTGAAGTGGAAGGAAAATTATTTTTTTTCAGTTTTTACAAACATAAATAATAAAAGTGTGTTAAGCATTTTAGGCTGTGCCTTTACTTTGATACCCCTAAATTAAATCCAGTACAACTATTGTTTTCAGATGTCACCTAATTAGAATTAGAAAGCTGATTTCGGGTCATCTGCTGAGAAACAGTTTTTTAGCTTCTCACTGTAGTTTCTCTTAGCTGCCCTGGTCTCCTTGTTTGGTTTGTACTGGCCTGCTAACACAGGGCCCAGTCCACACTGCTGTAATCCTTCTTCTTGCTCCTACGCAGCTTCCTCAGATGTGAAGTGAACCACACCCCAGTCTTTGAAAACTTACAGAGCACAGTTCAAGCCATCAATTGAAAATGGAAAACGTCTGGCACAATCTTAAACCTACCAAGACATAGCTATCCATCTACACTGACAAATCAAGCAGGGAAAGCATTAAGCAGCGAAGCAGCTAAGACGTCCACGGTAGCTCTACAGGAGCTGCTCAGATCCATAGCTCAATTGGACGAATAGGTTGACAACTAGTGGTCACGCACTAACAAATCTAGGCCTTTATGGAAGAGTGGCACAGTGGAGGGAATTGCAGAAAGAAAGCTATAAGAAGTCATGTTCGCAGTTTGCCACAAGCCATGTAGGGAAACAGCAAACCTGTGGAAGAAGGTGCTCTGATCAGATAAAACCATAATTTGAATGTGTTAGCCTACTTGAAAAACTAACCCTGCACATCACTCAAAACCCAACAGCATGACAGTATATAAATGTGTAAAACTATTAGAGACATGGAATTACCAAAAAGTGGTTCTACTAATTTGACAAAAGATGGAAACGTTCAAGGCATATAAATACTTTACTCCATAAAGACATACACAGCAGTTTGCAAGACTTTACTGACTTATCCAGCTAGCTTGCCAGGAAAGCCAAATAATGTTTGAGTGTCCCTTACAAGTATTTTATTAGTATATTGACATAAGTAACAAATGTATGCTCTGTCTAGAAGAATCTAGTCATTTGAAGGACTAGTTACTGAAGAAAACAGCTGAAGATTAGGTGCGCTATCAACTTATTGCATTGGCTTTTTCTCGCTCCAAATGACAGATGAGCTAAAACATTTTCCAAATCAGCACTTTATGAGTCCCCCTAGCAAGAGTCTAACAGGCAAAAGTGTCATCAGTTTTTACTTTAGGGGGGGACTTTTTTGTAATTTAACCACGGTTTCACTTAAAGTTAAAGGAAAACTTGCTAAAATTGTATGTTACAACTCAGCTACACACTTGCACAGCTGGTCTGCAGCCTGAGGTAAACTGGTGTGTGTGTGTGCGGGGGATCCTGATGATAATGATAACATTTGCACTCTCCTCCGCCCCCGAACACTAACTGATCCACAGCACCGACCACCAAGCAGGTCACATAGAGGAGCAAAACACCTGCCACCCTCCTTACATTGATCACAAGCCTCTCAATACGCAACTCTAACAGGGCCCGTCTGAAACTGCACTTTATCCACTCGAGTGTGCTTTAACCATCCTAATATAAATTTGAAAACCCACCTAAGAGTTCATGTAATTAAAAAAGGAGGACTTTCTATTTAGTACCCTCTAGCAGATCTAAACCCTCATATTAAGGACACATTAGGTGCTGATGGTTCGTTAACCATTGGAGGGGAGCAAGAGTACAATCTTAAGATGGCAAGAGAAGAGGGGATCATTTGCACGGTAGCAGATCACACCCCTCCCCCTCGCTAAGTGCTGCAGAGACGCAAGGGAATGTGTGTGTATGTGAAGATCTGAGCATAGGAAGAGGTGGGGGGGGATGGGGAAAAGAAAGTGTGTGAGTGGAGGCGATTCCTACGGTTTAATGATAGTTGAAGATGAAACAGGGAACAGGAAATGGATAAAACGTTGGTAAAGGTGTAGCGAAAGCTGTCTGTCACACAGAAGGAAAGGACAGGGCTATAACATCAGCAAATCTGACGTTTTTTTCATGTAAACTATGCAAAGATTAAAGATCTGTCAACGCTAATTTATATCTCCTCAGTTTTTTTACTAAGCTGTAGGGCAAGCATTGCTATTAGGGTGGCGGCCCGGCAAGGGGATTGACAGCCAGTAGTGGTACAGCGGGGCATGAGGCAGGGATTCTCTAGGAGTCTCCAAGGAAAGAAAAACATGTATCTCTTCATATGTGCCATGCTTATAAGGTCCGACAAGCAGAGAGCACTGCGCTGCCACTGTACTATCAAAACACCTCTCACGTAAAGATGTGGCTTTTCATAAGCACATACACACACATTCCTTTTTTTTCTCTAAGCCTGGACCAGCCAGAAGTAAGAGCAATCCTCCATGACTTTGACCCTGAATTTAACAATGAGAGAGAAGGAGAGGAGGAGGGGGTCCATAAAAATAGGACATGTTGTCTCTGTAAAAAAATAAAGGAATTTCCAAAGGCTGATTTATTGTCTTTGGCACTTCTGAGAAGACAGCATACATAAAGAATCTGACACTGAGTATAAAAGCCAAACTAGAACTATAAAGTAAAGCACAAGTTCATCCGCATATAAGTTTAGCCATTCCAGGGTGGACCTGAGCCTGAATGGGCCCGTACTCCACCACCTCTCCATCCACGGTGATCATGCCTTGTTGTGAAATGGGCTCTAACCGCAGGGCCCTCACCTTTTCGTACACAAGGTGGGGGCAACCGCACGCTAAATGGGAACCCTTTTCCATGGCAAGGAAGAGACGCAAGAGGGCAGGCCGGGATATTCCCGCTGTCACGTAAAACAGATGAATCAGTCCGTCATCTGCCATTGCTCCCGGGACTGTCCACAGATCCTCAGCCAGATGGGACTGGTAAATAGCCAGCACCAAAACAAAGTCCTCCTCATTGACCACTGTCCAGTTTTCTGGGACCTGCTGGTCCAGACTGGGGAGAAGAGAATCTACAAGTGATGTAGTCATATTGTTGCTCTGTGTCTCGGGCCTCATGTTGTTGATTAAATTGGAAGAGTTGGTGATGGAGTTTTGGTTTATGTTCATATCAATGCAATTGGTCAACGAGCTCTGCTTTGGTGAAACATTGGGAATGAGATGACAGGGAAAGGACGAACAGAGAGACGTAGACGTAGGATGGGTTGCCTTCACGATTTTTTTGGAAGGTTTCGGTGCTTCTTTAGCAGGTAGATATGCTAACCTGCCCTGATAAACTCTGAGTGAGGCCAGGCGCACCAGGGTGCCCATCAGGAAGCGGATAGCTCCCACATGACGATACTTCTCGCTCTCAATATCCACATCTGCCACAAAGCCCCAAGCCAAGGAGAGGAAGGAGAAGAGGCGCTGCCTGGAGGCCAAATGGACTGAGACCAAGTCAAGGGAACCAACCAGACCTTTGCACAGCATGAAACCACAGCTCAGTAGCAGCTCCTCGTTCCAGGCTGGAGGCAACCTGTTGGATCATTACAAAAAACAAGATCAGAGGAAAACACAGTAGAGCACATAGTAATGCAGCTTTTTATTGACTATTTGCCTCTTTATATATAGGCTAAACTAAGATAAATGAACAATGAAACTAAACATAATGCATAGGAATACATCAAACATGAGAAGTTGTAAGGTTTTGTCCTCCATCTAAGACACGAAAACAACTTGGCAGTCACACATTGAAGGTAAATGAACAAAATGTACAGATGAAGTTGGGATTTTGTGTTGAGGAACACTGTTAGGTTTAGGGTACAGGAAACTATGCATATGACCTTTCACAAAGAATAACTGCTATTCTCCCAGATGACTTCAAAATCGGATTTTTGGACTTTTTATATTTAGCAATAACAACTTCTTATTCTATGCAGATGTTTTTATGACCTTCATGTGTTATGCTCAGAAAAGAGTCTTGTCCAAATGTCTTCTAAAATGTTTCAGAGTATCTCCTACATGAATAATCTAGCTATCTTCAATAAATTAGACTTATATTCAAAAGTTTATTAATTACAGTAACTCCAGCACTAAGTGAAGCACATTACATACATTAATTATGCACAGACTGATGTTTTCTAGTCTTTATCTGTTAATTATGATTATTTCTGCTTGCAGCTAATAAAAACAGGATGTTTAAGATTAGAATATTACAACAGACCAATAAATAAATGCATTTTTAAGACAGAAACATGGGCTTAAGGAAGAACAGCCTATGTATAATACCTGCTTAATGGTTGTTATTTTCAAAGGCTGCTTTAAATCTGAAAAATGGGCCTCGTCAGAACCAATATTCAAATGTATTAAATATGACTATATATATATATATATATATATATATATATATATATATATATATATATAAACATTATGACGTCAATAGATCAGCAAATCTGAGTTGTTTTGGAGTCATCCAAAGTCCTAACATCCCATTAAATAGATGTGGTCATGACATTTTGGCTCACCAGTGATGCTTTTTTGAAATTTGGCCAACAACTATCCAGCAGATGGGGATGATAACCTGGACATGTGCTGGGTTAACATAATGAGTGAATTTCTAAAACCCTTACATCATTGCTTTGAGTGTTTGTGCAACCAGACCTGAACTCTGGCTGCACAGCTAAACAGTCTAAGTAACTCCTCTCTCCTGAGGAAAGATGAGCCCAGTCAGCCTTTACTATAATTACAAAGGAAGGAGATAAATTGTCTTTTATGAACTAAAGAAGGATCGTCTTTTGTACTTTTAGCCTATGCATTTAAATGACTCATTAAAAGATGGACTCACTGCGAGTAGTTGTGGATGGATGCAGCCAGGGCATTGCCAGAGCCCCCTGGTAGGATACCTAGAGGAGTCTGGATGGCTTGTTGCCAATCTTCACGCTCCATCAGACCATTTATTACCTGAGTGAAGAGGAAAGATGACGAAAACATAAAAACCTGCTGTTTTGTGTGTAGTGTGGCACTACCATTGTGACCAGATGGTACTGTGGCTGAGTACAAAAATAATTTCTGGATGACTGCAGTTTTTTTCATGCATGCACCTGATCTCCTTTATCATGTTTGAGACCAAATTAAAATTTCATATTCCTATTCCAAGAAGTGCTGAAAATAGAAACTAGAGTCGTGGAGGTTTATCCAACACCCAGTGATTAACAATTCCCATCATTTGTGAGTAGAAGTGGGTTGTATACCTCAAACAGCAGCCCGTCACCCGACATAATGACCAGCGCATCCCACTGCGACAGGTCGGCATTCCTCACCATTTCCCGTGCATGGTTTTGGTGCTCTAATGAACAGAAGAAATGCAAGAGTAAACTGCAAGACGAGGCAGAAAATGTGGCAGAATGTGGGACAAAGTGAAAAGAATGATGATAAAAAGGGGTAAGGGCAGAGAAAGACATGTTCCCTTCATCACCGCAGGCTCTGGAGTGGGATCAGGGAGATTAGGCAGAAAAGGGATTCAATTTCCTCTTATCGGACTAGACATATCACATTAGCTCATCCAATGGCTACTCGGCAGCTCCAAGGCAGCTTAGCCAGCCTGCAAACATCTGTGACAGAGAGAGCAGGGAGCGAGTGGTCGCATGTTGGTAAATGTGCTGGTGGAGAAGTGAGCTATTTGTTCAGCCTAGTTTTATTGGCAGCGTCCTTGAGTTGGTCCCTGCACTGGGGGTCTCTGTGGGCTCATCTTGCCAGCATTAAAGTCTACAGTCCTGTCAGCCGAGACTCCCCAGTGTAGTCACGTGTGGAAAATGGAAACAGCTTTAGAGAGGAAGGGAGGAAAGGACGGCAGACATTCAACCTAAGAGGCACGGGTGTGCTGCCACTACGAGAACATTCCTACTGAAGTATTGATCAACCCAATGGTTTTACTTTGCTCAACCTCTCCTTACTCCTGTGCTGTTTGTTTGCTGTGTGCTGGACAGGCTGGAGGTGTTTATGCAGTGCTGTGTTGACAGGAGTAATTGAACTGCACAGCTGACTCAGCATTTTTAGCCTGCAAGACTGATGTTTTCCTTCCGAGATACTTACTTATTGAAGAGGTCATTGGAAAACCACACATACAGTTCTCGTGAAATATGTGTATGGCTTCGTTTAATTCCAAGTATTATTTTCATTCAGCTTTTTATCTTATTTATCTTAAAATACAACTTTGTCTTTGTTGGCCAATGAATGGAATAAATCTGATTTTATTTGTAAAGCACTTTTCATATAGCTGAGTGACATGTAAAGGGATTACAAAAGTAAATAACAAAATTCTCATAGATTTGTTGCTGTACTTGGGAGGATTTATTACACAGGGGCCGGGTAGATGTCCGCTTTGACACCAACTGCCTAATACTTTAGTTCAAAGTTCTTTCACATACTGAAGGGCTCATAGAGACAGCAAGAAACACAGGTCATCTAGGTGGACAGCAAGCCCAAACCATTAACTTTTTCTAAGAAAATTTGAATCTTACATATGACTAAAAAAAAGAAAGGTGTTAATACAGAAATACTTGCCTACTGAAAAGTATGTCTATGTACTGTACAGTACATGCACTCAAAAATTAGTCAGGGTTCATTTTGCATGAATTACTGCATGGAGGAGATCAGCATGTAGCACAGCTGAGGTGTAATGGAAGCCCAGGTTGCTTTGATAGCGGCCTCTAGGTCATCTGATTTGTTGAGTCTGGTGTCTCTTATCCTCTTCTTGACAATATTCTATAGTCTCTTGATGGAGTTTAGGCCAGTTGGTTTGTTAGCCAATCAAGCACAGTGATACCATGGGCACGAAAGCAGGTATTGGTACCTTTGGCAGTTTGTGCAGGTGCCAAGTCCTGCTGGAAACTGAAATGAGCATCTCAGCAGAAAGCAGGAAGTGCTCTAAAATGTCCTGCTAGACTAATGCATTGTCTTTGACTTGATAAACACAGAACACCAACAGCAGCAATGACACAACTCCTTCAAATCATTACTAACTGTAATGACTGGGCCTCAGGCAACTTGGATTCTGTGCCTCTTCACTATTTCGCCAGACTCGCATACTTTCTCATACTTTGATTTCTACATACAAAGCTAAATTAACTTTCATCTGAAAGAAGACTTTGAACCACTGTGCAACAGTCCAGACCCTTCTTCTTAGCCCAGGTAGGATGCTCCTGACATTCCCTCTGGCTCAGGACTGGGTTAACGCAAAGAATCGCACAGTTGAAGTCCATTACACCTGGGTAAATCCAGCCACAGTCCACACTTTGTAAATTTCCCCCAAAACAGCTAAATGGGCTTGCCTCACATTCTTCCCACGCCTGTGGTTATCCCTGTTGCGACTGCACCATTTTGACCACATGTTTACCTTCCACTAATCTTTTTATTAATATGCTGTGAACAGCCATTTAGCATGGCACTTTGTGGCTTATCCTCCTTGTAGAGGGTGTCAGTGACTGTTTACTAGACAGTTTTTAGGTTAGCAGTCTTTATTATGATCAGTGGTCACAACATTTCTGGATTAAAAATCCATTATTTGTCTTTACATTTTCTAAGTAAGTAAACTTGGGGATTTTAGTAGTTTTAGGCCATGATTGCTTTGTGTGTGCATAATCTGTTTGGAGTTTCACTTTTTGAAATGAAATTTCTCAAATAAATAAACATTTCTGTTACATTCTAATGTATATAGATGCACCTTTATACATACTCATGGCCATGAGATCATATTGGACAAACACCTCGTCCCAGCTAAGCATGGTGATGGAAGGTTATTGGTTTGGTTGTGTTTTAAACTGAATAATTCAAATATAATTACTTTTTAATGATATTCTAATGCACCTGTCTTTAAATCTCATTTCTATGCATTAAAAGCTCATTGAATATGTTTTTTTGCTGCTATTATAAATCAACTAGTGGGGAACTTACTATACAAAAGCAATGCATGATGTCATCTGATCACTATGGTTTTAAATAAGACATTAATGTTAAACAGCTATCACCCCCCATATTCATTATAATAAAATCCAACGTGTATTTGAGACTTCTGGCAAGTCTTTCAAACAAGCTCTACTTGTCCGGTGTTTGTCTAACTCTACTATTAAAGACTTGGTCTATGGCACTTTCTGCTTCATAGAAACCTCGAAAGAAAAACAATGTTTTTATTACTTTTAAAATATAAAATTAAATCCAAAGATAAAGGCAGCTTATAGTTATGCCTTTTAATATTACAGACTTTATGTCGTCCGCGAAATCTTTCACAAGTTGCAAAGACGCAGCTTGATAAAAGATAAAAACACCCGAAATCTGGGTCAAATTCCCGTTGTTTCTCTTTAAAAGCAGCAGTTTGCTATATATGTTGCTGTCTTCGGCCTTCTTCTGAGGTTAACCTAGGTAAAGACTAAAATGGGTATGTAAAATGTTCAGGTTGACACAACAGGAGCTTTGAACTGTGCTTGTCCAACCTCAGGCAAAAAGCAGTTTGATACACTCATCAAAAAGGTGTACACTGAGTAAAATAGACTAAAGTTAGTTCTCACTAGACATGCTGGACCCCACCACTCTGGGGTCTCAGTGTCCTATATTCCCCTTCCTATATGTCCATCTCTGTTCCTCTTCGTTAACTTCAGTAATTAGGCTCTGTGTTTTCATCTCCATCCAGTTCCTGACCCTTCTTCGGGTCCCAGGAGCCCGTTAAGTATGTGCGAGCATACCGGCGTACTTTCTCAAAAAGACAAAACCACACAAGCAGAGTTTCTGCTCCAGCGCTCCGCTGCCTTCGCTGTCATAATCCGTCTCACTGTGAGCCGCAGCAGAGATTCAGCTTCATAATGCCGAGCTGATCCAAAAAGAGACAGCATATTCATACCTGCCAAACTGCTGGTCCTGCCTACTAAGGGTAAGTATGCGGGGTGCAGAGAGGTTGAAGGTGGTTGAGGTGAAAGAAAAAATATTCGTGGAGTTCAGACATTTTATAAATATATGTTTAACCCCCTTTACTCTGATACACCTAAATAAAATCTGGTGCAACTAATTGGCCTCAGAGGTCTCCTACTTAGTACCTAGAGCCTGCCTGTGTGTAATTTAATCCGAATATAATTATAATTGATCTGTGAAGGCCTCAGATGTTTGTAAGAGAACATTATTGAACAAAAAGCCTAATGAAAACCAAGGAATGCTGCAGACAGGTCAGGAGCACACTTAAGGAGGAGTTTAAAGCAGGGTTTAAGCTTTAAACATCTCACAGTCCATTGCTTAATCCACTATCTGAAAATGGAAAGAGTGTGACACAACTGCAAATCTTCCGAGATTTGGTCGTCCACTTAAACTACATATTTAGAGAAGCAACCAAGAAGTCTATGGCAACCTTAGGTGAGCTGAAGAGTGTCAGAGATCATGTCGGGGATACAGGAAACAAGTGAACAAAAATGTTCTGGTCAGTTCTCACCAAAACTGTAACATGTGGGGTGGAAAACTAACACATATACATATCAGCCTTAATACACCACCCCCATGGTGAAACGCGGTGGTGGCAGCATCATGCTGTGGGGATTGTTTTCTACACAAAGGAAGCAGTTGAGAGTTTATAGTAAGATGAAGCTGTGAGTGGACTGGAGTGGAAGTCCAGCTTCCAGCAGAACCTACAGCTGGAGCTACAATGGAATGGATTACATCAAAGCGTATAAGGTGTTAGAATGGCCCAGTCAAAGTCAAGATCTTAATCTAGTTGAAAATCTATGGCATGGTACACCAACTGATGTGCACATGCATTCTCAGTCTATGGTGACTGAGATGGAGCTCTTTGCACGGAAAAATGAGCAAAACTGTGCTGGGTTGTTATAGTCGAATGGGTTTCTCTTCATATTTTTGCACTACTTTGTGTTGGTCTATCTCATAAAATACCAATACAATTCATTGGCGTTTGTGGATCAACGTGGCACAACGCGAAACAGCTTAAGGGGTCTGAGCACTTTACATAACACTGTAGGTAAATGATGAAATGTAGATTATTTTGTTCCAGATCTTCTTTTAAAGCTGTTCAGAGTAACAGCTTCTTGTGGTGAAAATAGCCTCAGATGACAGTAACATGCACAACACTGTTAAAGGTCACCAAACGGCATTAGCAAATCATACTGAATGTGCAGCAGATGGCATGTATAGAGTGAGAATTCAATGCCCATGTTTTCTGTGAGCGCATGCTTTGTGAATTTGTGAACACAAAAACAATGCATAATTCCTGCAGAGATTAAAACTTGCTTCGAAGCATTGTCAATTTGGCTTATGTCAGTGCATGCGTAACTCACAGCATGACCCAGTTCTCAGAATGATCACGCTATGATGTAGTGGAATGTTTAATCCTCTGTTTTCTATGAAGATGACCCTTGGAAGAGCCGCAGCCGAATGAATGTAGAAAACATATTTATGACTGACCTGTGATGACGAGGGTGTAGGAAACGGAGGCCTCTGTGAGCATGGCCTGTATGTGGCCAGTAAACAGCTGGAGAGCCTGTCCACGCCCGCTGTGGGGGTTCACCAGGATCATGGTTCTGCAAGGTCTCCTCAGCTCCGTGTACACCACACCTGACAGGCAGAGAGAGGATAATGTGAGTGATGGCAAGGATAAAGAGGATGAGAAAAAACGACCTCATCCTTCTCTGAATATATGCATAGAAATGCTGTGTGAGAGAAAAATGCAAGAACACTGCAGCTAACAGCTGGGCGACCATCAAGACTGACAGCGCTCAATTTTAATGTGATGTGCTGCAGAGATAAGGTATTTTATTTGGAATCTTACCTATTATTTATGTTGGGAACCTTATTATCCTTGACTAAGACAGCCTGCTGCTTGTGTCTATCAAATAATCACAAATCAATGGAAGGAAAGAAAATTCTTTTAAATAACTGGGGTTAAACTGACAATGGTTATTCTTGATCACCAAGACCTCAGCTCTTTTGCTGACGTTCTGTAAGAGTAAGCTTTGAAGATCTTTTTCCCTCCCTTACTATCCTCCTCACGCTGTGTGGTGACCAGATAAACAAGGGTCCTCACGGATGTAGTTGTTTTAAAACGTATTGTCTAAAGAATTTATTCATATTTATATCCTATTCAAAGAAGGCATGAGTTACTGCTACTCAGATCAAATTTGTAAGGTATAAATTGCAAAAAAGTGTTTTAGTTACATTTATTTTAAATAAAGTATTAGGGATGCCCGCAAATGTACTAGTGGTGATTTTGTTACATTTTCCCTCACTGAATAAATGTACTTAAATTAAAGGTTGGGACTTCCTAATATTTTTAGTGGTATTATGATTCTGCAATGAAAACTGAACTGAAGTATATCTTTACACATCTTTACCAGGGATGCCAATAAATGTGGGAGCCGCTGCATATTTCATTGTACTATAAAATATTGTCTGGAAAGGTCTTGTAGATTATATCATTTCTAATACAGCTCTTATTTGGCACTCTCCTGTTGTTGCAGGGCTTCCACCTGTTGCAAGGCATAAACTACTATCTGTGCCAGTGCAGATTTAATGAATTTGTCTGAAAAGTAAAGCCATGTTTTGTTTTTATTATTAAATATTTCCCCCAATGAACTCTGTCAGGACCGGTGAAGGCTCACTACATGTGACCCATCATTAACTTGAGGTGGCTGAGATGCGAAGGGACTTGACCTTATTGTCTGAGCCTTTCAGCTAAAAATTACTGGACCACTTAAGAACACTCTACAACTTTGTATAGTGCTGCAGCACTAAACATTTAACCCAAATTGCACGTGTGATTAGGGAAAGTGATGTTGAGTGATGTTGGAAAGAGTAATTTCTTGTTGCAACAGTCAGGAATTAATTAGATTAACATCATGGACCTCCTCTTTCAAACCCACTCGTGAATGACACATGTACACAGTAACAACATCACGTCTCCTTTATTAGGTACACCTGTTTTATTGCTTGTTAACGGGTTAAGTAATTCAGCTGATCACATGGCAGCAACTTAATGCATCTAGGCATCTTGACGTGATAACAATGGCTTGCTGAAGTTCAACCAAAGCATCAGAATGAGAAAGAAAGGGGGTTTAAGTGAATTTTAATGTTCTAAAGGTATTGGTGCCACACGGGCTGGTCCAACTAGTTCAGGAACTGCAGATTTGCTGTGATTTCCATGCACAATCTTCTTGTTTTACAGACAACGGTCAGGAAAAGAGAAAATACTCAAAAAATGGCAGCTATGTGGATGAAAATGCCTTGTTGATGTCAGAAGAGTATGAGCAGATGGTTTCAAGATGAAAGAAAGGCAGGTGTGGTGGTATTAAGGTATGCAGAATGCCATCTCTGAACACACAACACATAAGACTGACTTAAGACTGATGAGCTACAGCATCAGAGCACCAAACCAGTGCCAGAGCTGTCAGCTAGCAGGAAACTGAGGCCAAAGTTCTCACTGGTTTAGGAAAAATGGACAATAACAGATTTGAGCTGCAACATTCGGATGGCATTGAATTTGGCTTCAATAACATGAAAGCATTCATCCATCGTGCCTTTTATCAATTGTTGAGGCTGCTGGCAGTAGGAAAATGGTGTGGTGATTTTTTCTTGGTGCAATTTGGGCCTCTTAGTACCAATGCATCACTTGAATGCCACAGTCTTCCTGAGTATAGTTGCTGAACAAGTTCATCCCTGACCATAACAGCATTGCACCCATTTCTGATTACTACTTCCAGCAGGATAATTCACTATGTCGCAAAGTTCACATCATCTGGAACTTGTTTCTAGAACATGGCAATGAGTTTACTGTACTCCAACAATCTCCACTCAACCCAATAGAATTTTGCATCATGGATGTGCAGCAGGCAAAGCAGCTGTGTGATGCTGTCATGGCAATATGGATCAAAATCTCTCAGGAATGTTTCAAACACCTTGTTGCATCTATGTCGCAAACATAAAGGCAGTTTTGAATGCAAATGATGTATAATGAGTACTAGCAAGGAGTACCTAATAAAGTGGCTGGTGAGTGCAAATACTCTGTAATTGTGTAACACCATAGCAGCATAGCAGTCAGCCACAGACAACAATGCTGACAGACACGTCATCCGATTCTTTGTTTTTCTGTGCGTACTCGAAGCAAAATATTCTAAACCTGTGTTGTTTATAAGTGTGCCTCACATTGTGTTGCCTCAACAAACGTACTGACTTTAGTCTCAGCCTTTTCAGCCAGTTTGGTGAATTTGATTGCTCATCTTTTACAAATTGCATATGGTACATCAAACAAGCAAGATGCTGTAAGGATTGTATGAGTTCTGCTTTTTAAAGCAAGCACCTACGCACTTTAAGCCCTGAAGGAAAAGCTAATTTCCTCCAATTGCCTGGGTTTAATGCATTACACCCTTTGTGTACAGATCCGGTCTCTTCTACAGTAATTTTGTAGGTTAACATGCTTTTTAAAATGAGATTTTGTGAGAAGTGTTTCAAAAAAGTTTATCTAGCGCCAAGTTTGCCTCCCTAGAGTAAGAATTTTCAGCAATTTTTATCTAAAACTGTCTGGAGACTTAGGTATGAATTTGCTATAAAAGTTCTATTTCTGAAGGCTTATGACGTCATAATATCATAAACTCTCAGCACCAAGGGCATCTTTTTCAATACAAGAAAGTGCTTTAGACAGTGTAGCTTTGCCTGTAAAATGTTTCTAATTAAATAGTCTATAGCGTCATTGTCTTGTTCTGTGAAAAGCGATCTGCTACCTTTTTACCAGCCTCCGCCAAATTCAGTTAGCCTTGGAATGATGGAACACAAACAATTATTAGAAATATCTCATGCAAAGGTGCTTACACCCTACAGGGAGAGGTGAGAATCCAAAAACAGACAGGCATGTGCCAATCTATCTCTGTTCATTCACACAGGGGCAGTATTGTTCGCTAGTTGCATCCCTGCATAATGTTCCTTTCAATGGTAAAAAGCTCCGTGCACTTCCAGAATTGAGTGGAAAGCAGCTTATGAAGGTCAACCAGCTTTTGGATTCAGCTCTTGCACTCAAGTGAACTGAGCTGAAAAGCTTTCTGATAAAATATCCACACATCGCTCTGCAAAGGTCAAAAACTGAAATCCTTAGTGCACTGGCATTTCTGATAGTATGTGACGGATAACACAGAAAAAAGATGGGCCAGAGAAAATGATTTTAACAAAATCTGCACCTATCTACTAAAGATTCCCTACATGACAAATCAATATCAAATTCAATAATTCTTCATCTGCAACTTTTTGTTCCTGACCAAAAAGGCAAGGCAAGTATAGCTTTGCACTTTTTAGTGCTCTGATGAACATGTTTTTCTCAAAAAATGCAGAGTACTCCTGATAATACAAAAAAAAACTATTCCATATATTTTTGGGAATGTTTTATCAATGAGATTTAAATGTAAGCAGCCATGAGTTATAAGAGGAGAATCAATATCTCTGAGTTTTATTATTGGCAGGTAAAAGAAGACGTGTCCTTAAAAGTTTTATTAACTTTGTAAAGGAAGAATATAGAATGGAGTTCATAGACAGTCTGCAATGTCTGCCCAAATATATACTCAGTACATGCTAACCTTGGCTCAAAATGAAGTACAGAGAAGAACATTGTGGAAGCAGTTCTACAAAGTCAGAGAATCAGAATCAGAATCAGAATCAGCTTTATTGCCAAGTTCGTACATACAAACAAGGAATTTGACTCCGGTACACTTTGCTCTTTGGTTTTGTTTTCGCATTAAAGAATATACATATTTACAATGTACATATATATATATATATAGATTTTTTTTTTTTTTTTGCCTAAATCATCTGCTCATGATGCTAGCCACCTCTTGTATTGTCTAAATCCTCAGTTGAGGAGGTCCCGCAATTCCAGGTCTGTTGTACAATGGCCTATGTCAAGAGTGTGACTTGAGCCAATTCAGGGCTCATCCCTATTGGTAAGTGATAAGGATTGCCACAATATGTGCTAGGCATTAAATATTGCATATAGATATTTAGTATTTTAAGTCTGTCTTTCAGTCAGCATTTTGTCAACAAAGTAGCTACATTCATAAAGCTAGCATTTAGCAAAGAGTGGAAGAGCTTCAGAACCTGTGGCTAGAACAAGTAACCGTTTTTTTGTAAACTCCTTCCTTTCTCTTTAAAGATTAATTCATCAACTGTTTTTCTTTTAATTTCCACATTATATGATCTAATTAAGAAAGATATGTAGCTTAATACAACGAACCATAGGAAATGGCTATGTCAACACTCATCTGTTGTTTTTACATTTTCGGGTTGAAATGTTAATAAATATTTTATATAGATTTTGTGAAGATTTTTGTATTTCCTGAAAAACTTGAAAAAATGACTTGGGCCATTATTTTAGGAAAGTGACGGACAATAAGCAACTTTAACATTTGTTCCTGAACAGGTCAAGACGGGCTTAGTTTGGGAAATAAACGCTAATGCAAATTAGGTTTGATATTTTTATGGCAGAAGTTATACTGTTTTTCCATTTTTAAGAATGTTCTGTTGTTTAAATAATGTCCAACTGAAGCAGCTTCTATTTACACAAATCAACAATCTAGGACCCTCATTATCAAGCTAAATAATTTGTGGAAAGCTTTATAAAGGGAATTGATTGGGCCAAGACTGAGACCCTTCTAACCCAGAACTCACCAAGGAATGTTTTCAGCTCTAAATTAGATGGAAGTGTGGGGAAGTGTGAAAAAGAAGGGTATGGCTTAAGGTCTTAGTAAGCTTTATTAAAACTCTGCGACAAGGGACTGGGTTTGGACATGAAGAACATTGTTCTGTTGGACCACAGCAAAGAGGAACCTGGAAGGTCTGGGGACAGGTGGTGTGGGTGAAGGTTTAAAAATTGTGCTATGTGAAAAAGAGTATTGACTTTTCTTTTCTTTTTTAAGGAATCGAAAAAGCTAACATCAGCTGTAGCGAGAGAAAATAGCGCTCTGCAGGCGCTAATCTCAGACACCACCACCGTAAGACTATTTTTGGTTCATGATTATTTTGAACTAAGTGTTTCCATCCCTAAATTCCCTTCCCTTATCCCTAAATACAACTGCATCCATAACACCTAACCCTTACCCTGACACCTCACCCTGACCATAACTTGACGCCCAGGTAATGTTTAAAAATGTTAAAACCTCCATCATATCCTACGATCAGCATGCGTCGACTGGGTATAACGTCATGCAAGTACAGAGAAGAGCTGCAGCTTAGTGGGACTTGGAGTGGTGTTATGGTGCCTGCAGGTATTACAGTATATGTTACTGATATCAAGGGCTGCCTCAAGCACTAGACTTCATCTACATATATTAAATTGCTATTTCAGGTCGACTATTCATCGACCCGTTTTAACCTAGAAAAATCTTTTGAAGATGTAACTATTTAAAATCAAATGCACTGTCCACATTTAGCCTAAACAAAGTTGTTTAAAGTCAGGCATAGCTAGCCCCTTTAATCAACTCTCACAACTTTTCACCCTTATTTAGATCCCAAAAGGGTATTTTTGAATGGATTTTCACCTTTAACTTTTCAACACAATTTATGTTGTTTTAGACTAAAGACAAAGCTGGCTTTTCTATATGTTTTCAGCAAAGTCTTGTTCCAGTGGACTGTCTAGTATAACCAAGCTAAATTTTGACTTTTTACTATTTTAAGTCTGTCATCAAGCAGACTATTATTTTATAATTCTCAGATTTCTGCTTAAAGACGTGATGGCATTAAGGGACCTTAACCTTAACCCTAATGTCTCATCCAGAAGATTATAATCACAATGCTAGATGTCAGGTTTTGTGAGTTGAGAGTTGGACCAAACTGCAGACAGGAACTTGGGATAAGCAATGTGACGGTTTAATAATAATACAACAGAAACCAAACACACTGAAGTGTATGGATGTAATGTGCCAAAATGTGAAAAAAGTCAAGACCTTTGTGTTTTTCATCAGACACAGATTTTGGGATTACTATTGAACATCTCATTATTATATTTATCATTATTATCATTGTCTGTCTTTGCTTTAAAAACCGCTACCAATGTCAAACTCTTCACTAAGTAAACCACTTGTTTCTATAGATTTCTCTCTGTCTGTGTCAGTATGTGTGGTGTATGTACAATCTGTCTCAGGCAAGACGTCACAAATCTGCTGGCACATCCTGTCCATCAAGCCGGCACATAACGTTTCTGTATCAGTGTGTGTATTTCGTGGTTGTAAGAAATACACACACAAACACACGCACAAACACAGTAAGGTGACAGGCAGACTGGATGTGATGATGCATCAGTGCAAACAAGGGTCTTGCAGAAACAACTTCTATTCTTTCCACAAATGCTACAACCACCTAGAGTAGAACATGAAGCTGTATTGTGTCTTCAGTATCACACGTTGTAAGACAAGTGAGATTTATTAAAACACAGAAAGCATTCGAAACAAGTGCTGGAGCAGAAACAGATATTATGTGAAAGCGCTCCTATTCAGGAGCGGCGACGCTGTATTCAGACTGCAAACAAGCCGCCGTCTGAGTGTTTGCTGAAAGGAAGGGAGGAGGTCCGCGGAGAATAAACACCACTGCCCACTGAGGCAGCATCAGGAGAAGGGGGAGGCTGTGGCAGCGGGAGTGGGGGTTGACAGGCCATCACATTCATGTGTCATGGAGCAACAAGACGAACGCTCCTCTGGGACTGAGATGCTGGCTGGGGTGAGAGGTCACCCGGTGACGCATTTTAGCTCCTTGCCATATGAGCCACAGCATCTTCAGCAGAGGCTCTACCCAGGAGGCATACTCAGTGACAGGCACACCTGACCCTGAGGCAGCTTAAAAACACAGATTTTAAGGGCAGGGGTGGAGTGGGCTTGTAGATCTTTCTTCTCTCTCTGACGCAGGCTTTGCCACCATCATGCTTATTTGTGCATTACTTAAAGAATTCTTTAGCTCCATCTTTGAAATCATCATGAGAATTCTTTATTGGATATAATGTGTTTAATCTGATTTGAAAATCCAGTTAAGCAACAGAAAACGAAAAAAAATGGCTGCCACTTGCAAAAGGAGTCACACCAAGTTTAAAAGAGTTTGGTTTGCATGCAGTTCCATGATGGATCTCCCATCACATTCAGTGCCTCACAAATATCTGCAGACCAGATAAAACCACATACTTCAGTGTGTTTTATTGTGATTTTATGTGATAGACCAACATAAAGTAGTGCATAGTTGTAAAGTGAAAGGAAAATGCTTATAAAATGACTAACAATAAAAAATCTGAAGGTTTGGTGTGCATTTGCATTCAGCCCCTTTACTCTGATACCCCAAAATAAAATCCAGTGCAACCAATTGTCAGATGCGACCAACATTGAAATTTTTGGCCTACATGCAAAACTCTTTGTGTGGCAGAAAACTAACTCTGCTCATACCCCTGAATAAATGAACAGAACCGTTTTAAATACTCGTTTGTACCCACCTCCATCAACATTTTAAATCAAAACTTTAAATAGATCTGAATGTCGGGGTGGCGGAAATGGGCAATAACTTGGCCTTCTGTTTGTTTTAATCTCTTATTGGATATGTCATGAGTGTGTATTTAACCTATGTGCGCGTCTCCAGCTGTTGTATGTATTTTAGGTGTATTTATTGTCTGTAAGGGCAGATACTATTACCCTTGAGTCCATGACAAATTTCCCCTAGGGGGACAATAAGGTATATTCTATTCTACATATTCATGTCAAACATTAGCTGTAGCGAGAGGAAGTATCCCTCTTCAGGTGCCCAGTCAAAGTCCAGACTTAAATCCAATTGAAAATTTGCTTGAAAATGTATGTTCAAAGACATTCGGCATCCAATCTAGATGAGCCTGAGCTATTTGCCAAAGAAGAATGGGTAAAAATGTCAATCTCTCTGTGTTAAAAGCTAGTAGAGACACACTCTAACAGGCTGATTCAGCTGTTACTGCAGCAAAAGGTGTAAAAGTATATTTTTATTTGGGAAAATACTGCAAGTACTTAAAACCAGGTATCATTTTTCTTTCACTCCACAATCATGCACTACTCTGTGTTGGTCTACTACATTGTGATGTGACTAAATATCAGGGGGTGTGAATACTTCTGCAAGGAACTCTATGTACGTTATTGCTTTCAAGTCTTTACTTTAACTGCCAAGAGAATAAACCTCCAAGCAGCTTCTGAATGGATTTCCGAAGGCAGACTAAATTAGCAGAGTTACATCTCGAAACGTAAGTAATACCATCATATTTGTAATTATGTAGAGTCACCCTTGCTAGCTCGTCTGTCTAAATACCCAGCTTGTGCAGTAATTTTAGTTTTAATCCAACCTTTCCATCTGCAATCCCCTGATGAGATGACATGCAATTAACTTGAGGGAAGTCCTCCATAAGGGATTAGTGAATCTCACTGACTTTCATGCACCCTCTGCAACAAGTAAAATGGCAGTTCTGTTTCATTTATTAGGAAAATAAAACTTCATTTAAAATGCATAACACATTCTGTTAAACAGCGTATTTATTATCGGCCAGACTGGCTCTAAACTGCTAAAACAGCTTATAAATCAATGATATGATCCCAACATTACTGAGAGACTGTGTTTAGAAGGATACTGGAATAAGAGGCAGTAAAACCGTCGAGTACAGGGACAAGCCCTCCCAAGCTGGAGCTCTTTGATGAGTCCAGTGACAGGGGGAGAGGCAGGTTACCTCACAGGTTACCATCTGCCTGCATGAATGCCTGGCTGGCACACAGGTCTGAATCTCAAACTCCTGCCGGCCACAGGCCATAGGGAGGGATGGAGGCTGGCTGGTTGTTCCTCCTCATAAAGTTCCCAGTGTCTCTCTCCATGTTTGCAGTGTACTCCTGGAGGCTGCTGCCAGGATCACAACCTCATTCCTCATCCCACTGCTCACACTTGCCCCCGTCTTTGGCGAGCCAACATTCCCAATCAGTCACTGCCAAGTCAAATATCCGCCCCCTCTTTAAACTACACAGCAAGTTCATCCCTGCTTTGCAGTGTACACAAATAAAAAAGTATATTTCCTGACCTGGAGTGGAATATTCCTAATCTGCACCCTCATGATAGAATCAGATATAATGCTTTGCAAAAGGATTTATGTACCTTAAAGTTGTTTCACTTTTTGTGACGTTACAACCACAAATTCAATCGATTTCACTGGGATTCTGTGTGATACACCCACAACAAAGTTGTGCATTACTGTGGAGAGAAAGAAAAAAATCTGAAAAGTCTGTCATGCATTAATATTCCCCCCTCCCTTCCCCGCAAAGTCAAATTCATAGGAATTACAGCTATTGTTATGTCTCTACCAGATTTGCACATCTAGAGACTGAAATCTTTGCAAATTTGTCTTTTTCGAATAGCTCAGGCTCAGTCAGATTGGATGTGAACATCGTTTTTTAAGCCTTGCCAGCGATTCGTAATTGGATTTGGACTTTGGCTGGGCTATTCTAATACATGAAAATGCCTGAACCGAGCCGACTGCATGATACCTCGGAATTAGGTTCCTGCTGGTGGGTGAACCTCTGTGCTGGTCTCAAGCCTCAAACAATTTGTCATCCTTTATTTTGCTCCATTCATCATCCCATCAATTCTGATGAGCTTTACCGTTCCTGCTAAAGAAAGGAATCCCCACAGCATGATGCTACCCTGCCACTTTCCCCTTTTTCTGAATTTTCTGATGATGGATTGAACAATGCTCTGCGAAACTCCCCCACAACGTTGACCTTGACCTGTCTGCTGTGCTCCTTGGTCTTCCTGGCGCTTTTCGTTCACTTGTCCATGTGCAAATGGAGTTAATTTACTTATAAAGTGACTTCTGAAGGCACTGGTTGAACATAACCTTATTTAGGGGTGTCAGAGTAAACAGGGGCTGCATACAAATGCATGCCACTATGTTCTATCAAATTAGATCCCGGTAAAATATGCTGAGGTTTTTGATTACAGTGTGACAAAATGTTAAAAAGATCAAGCGGTATGACTACTTTTCCAAGACACTGTAAATAGCTGCATAGTTGCTTCTCATTTTTTATTCATGTTAATTACTCTGTCGCTGCTATTTACCAGGGCGAAGTAAAAAGTAAACAACTAGACTGCGAAACCGTGCACATTTTAAACAGAACAAGACAGGATGATACCCAATAAGAAGAGGCTGCTGTAGAGCCAAATGGCAAACAGCTGTTGTTTTGATGTCACTTTTTTTCCACCCAACCTGAGTTAAGTCTCACTGGGAATTTGCTGAGCTGAAATAATGAAGCATGTTAGTGCTCAGCTGCTGACAGAGGAGCAGCTGAAGACCTAACTGCTTAAAGTGAGCGTTCACAGCAGACTCTAGATGCTGATCCAGATCCAGATCTAGATTCAGATTGAGAGCCCGCCTCCGCTCAGGCTTGTGCATTGGCATGACGTGTTTATTTAATGGCCGCAACTGGGTGAGCTCAGCTTTCCAGGCAGGTAGAACAGGTTAGAGAGCGGCTGGAATGCCTCTCTCTGTTTCCTTTACCAAGCCTTTTTTTTAGGGATAAGATTATACAGTGCCTTGTAGCAATCAGTACAATCATACAATTTCATGGATTTTTAGGGAATTTAAGAAAGAAAAACAAACATAAGGTAGTTTATATTTGTGAAAGGAAAATTATACAAGGCTTAAAATATATTGAAAATATATTTTAAAAAATATATCTGAAGAATAATTATGTGCATTTATTTCTTTTCCCCTTTGGTGGTGGCAGCCTCATTGCTGGGGGAATGATTTTTTTCAGAAAAACCACCATATCAAACATGTAAGAAGGGATTCTGGTCAGACAACGACCTTTACTATACAGACAGAGCTACAATGGTGTAGATCAAAGGAAACTAATCTTACTGTGGCCTCTATCCAATCTGACTGGGCTTGAGCAATTTTGCAGAGGAAAATGAATGGAAATGTCTGACCCTTAATGTGCAAAGCCGATGGAGCCCAAAAGATTTGCAGCTGTAACTGCAGGAAAATGGGGTCTATAAGGTATTGACTCAGGGGGCTGAATGCAAATGGACACCAATTTTCAGATTTTTTCTTTGCGAGAAAAATTTAAAAACACATTTTGTTTTTACCTTCACTCTTATATATTTGTTAGTGTCGGTTTATTACATTAAATCCCAAAATTGAAAAACATGTGAACTGCGTGTAATAAATGTATCGACTAAAGAGGAATATATTTCAAGTTGAATCAACCTATTTACATGAGACAAACTTTTGCTATAAACTAAAAAAAAGTGTTTTTCAAAGTCTGGCTTTACTGGCATGAAAATGCATTCTCCCGGTATTTATTTTATCATCTAAAGTTAGATTTTAGGTTCACCGGATTCAGACTGTTGTTTCTCACCGTCTCTCCGAGGAGCCTGCAGCACCGAGGCATCTCTGATGGCATGAGCCCATCTCTCAGCCTCCCGGAGGTTGACCAGCGGGTCCTGGACCAGAGCGACCCGAAAGCACTGCTCCACTCTCTGGCGGGCCACGCCGGCGCTCATCCAGCGCCTCTTGAACGGATAGAAGTAAGCCGTGAAGTAGGCGCCAATGTCAACGTTGTCCGGCCCTCTGTACGCGCGACAGCCGACGCAGTCGCTTAAGTTAAACACCACCTTCGTCCGGCCGGGGGACGAGGAGATCCTCTGGATGGTCAGGGCGCTCTCCGTCAGGCTCACCGAGTAGCGGACCCCGTCGTTGAGGGTGTCGGTGAACTCACCGTACAGCACGCCCGAAAACCCGTTCCGCTGCCGGGATGGGTCCGGCGCTGAGGCGTCTTTCTCCATCCCGGACGGAGAGTAAGACGCGTCCCGGAGGCCGGTGCCGAGGAGACTCTGAACCTGCCAGCCTTTAAACAGGAATGGGTGCAGCCTGCTTGGTTCCCAGCCTCCCCCTAGAGTCTGTGAGGGGAATTACAGCGAGGGAGTAGGATGGGAGAGCTGCACAGTTTCTCAGGAATACTTTAGAACATACTTATATATATATACACTGCTCAAAAAAATAAAGAGAACACTCAAATAACACATCCTAGATCTGAATGAATGAAAAATTCTCATTGAATACTTTGTTCTGTACAAAGTTGAATGTGCTGACAACAAAATCACACAAAAATCATCAATGGAAATCAAATTTATTAACCAACGCAGGCCTGGATTTGGAGTCACACACAAAATTAAAGAGGAAAAACACACTAGAGGCTGATCCAACTTTGATGTAATGTCCTTAAAACAAGTCAAAATGAGGCTCACACCTGCAGAACCACTCCTTTATTGAGTGTCTTGCTAATCGCCAAAGATTTCCCCCTGTTGCCTATTCCATTTGAACAACAACATGTGAAATTGATTGTCAATCAGTGTTGCTTCCTAAGTGGACAGTTTGATTTCACAGAAGTTTGATTTACTTGGAGTTATATTGTGTTATAAAGTGTTCCCTTTATTTTTTTGAGCAGTGTATATATATATGGTATATATAAGTTTTATATATAAGTTTTTCATATGACTTTTTATCTAAAAAAATCAATGTTTCACCCATTTGGAGTTCTTTGGTATTGACTCCTACCTAAAATGCACTTGTTAATACATTAACGTTCCACCTAGATTATCATATTTATAATAGAATCAGAATCAGAATCAGAATCAGAAAAGCTTTATTGCCAAGTACGTTTTTGGACATACAAGGAATTTGTTTTGGCGTAGTTGGTGCAATACAGTACAAATTAAACAGTATAAACATATCTACAATATAATATAAATATATGTGCACAGTTTTAAGTGAGTGAGAGTAAATATAGAGCAGTATAAGATGCAAGAGCAATACAACAGTGCAGGTGATCATTGTGCAAGTAAAGCAGTGCAAGTAAAGCAGGAGTCCAAGCTGAGCGTTAATGTAACACATAGAGTTACAGGTTACAAGTGTCCTGTCAGCAAAAAAAGGGGGGGTGTGGGGGAAAGGGACAGTGTCAGGGTGGTTTCCGGGCTTTGTTAACCAGGCTGGTGGCAGATGGGAAAAAACTGTTCTTGTGGCGTGAGGTTTTGGTCCGGATGGACCGCAGCCTCCTGCCAGAGGGGAGAGTCTCAAAGAGTCTGTGACCGGGGTGGGAGGGATCAGCCAGAATCTTCCCTGCCCGCTTCAGGGTCCTGGAGGTGTACAGTTCCTGGAGCGACAGTAGACTGCAGCCAATCACCTTCTCAGCAGACCGAATGACACGCTGCAGCCTGCCCTTATCCTTGGCTGTAGCAGCGGCGTACCAGATGGTGATGGAGGAGGTGAGGATGGACTCAATGATGGCTGTGTAGAAGTGCACCATCATAGTCTTTGGCAGGTTGAATTTCTTCAGCTGCTGCAGGAAGAACATCCTCTGCTGGGCTTTCTTGATGAGGGAGCTGATGTTTGGCTGATGTTAGTAGATTATCATAAAAAAGAACAAGTTTTCATCCTTTAACGTGCTCCATCCATCTTCTTCTACATGTTTGCTGAGTGCCTAACATGGCTGGTGGCAAACAACAAACGGGACTCCAATAGCTTTCTTTCAACCAGGGCTTTCTTCTGAAATAGCATAGACTGTGTAAGCTCACATTTCTCTGTTATTATGGTTTTTCATTATTTTAATTTAATGTATTACCCTGCAATATTCAACTGTTCAGAGAAACTGAACTTTGGGTTTTCTTTCACTTTAAGCCATAAAAATTGTATTACCAGAAACAAACTCTTGAAATATGACTGTTTAGCCTATATGAAACTGACAAGTTTAACTCATTCTAGTTTTGTTTTTTGATTAATTTGTTAACAAATTAATGTCAATTTTTAAATACTTGTTGGAAGTAAAATTATTAAGTGATACACATAATGTAGATAAAGTACACACAGACTGATGTATTTAAGCCTTTTTTGTGTTATTTACGAACATTTTCCACTTATAGCTAATGAAAACATGACATTTAAGTTATTGCTTCAGGCCAACAGAAATAAAATATACAGAAATATGGGCTTAATAAAAAATATGTTTAATACCTGCTTAACGGTTATTTTTCAAAGGTAGTTTTAATCTGACAAACCAGCCTTATCTGAATGCATATTCTAATTGATTGAATACTACTATAGACTTTGTGGAAAAATATTAAGTTGTAACAACCTTGGTAAATAAGTTTCAAATTTCATTTTTAATTCAACTTAAACAGTAACATAATTTGCGATTAAGGATAGAAGAGATACATGTATATAAATAAATAAAAAGTTATAATTCATAATTATCACAGAAAGCTTTGATTTTCATAGCTTCAGAGTTCATTCAGTTTTAGCAAATCCAAACAACAGCTCAGATATGAGCTTCAAAAACACCAAGGTTGGCAAATACTAGAAGAACAGAATGTAAATGTCTTTTACAGCAAATGGACAGACAAATGGAAGCATGCTGATTCACACAAAGGTAAAACATAACGACTAAAGAAATAAGACTCTGTAAGGACAAATTTACAACGTAAGGAAAAAATAATGTACAGTTATTAAAAACTGCATACTCAGGTTTTAAGAAATATGCAAACGAGTGGGATAATGTAAAACATGTAAAAACTGTGCATACAAAAACAACAACAACCAATTCACAAGAATATGGAAACACTTATTGAGTTGGTTGGGAGCAGTGATGGTTATAAAATAACAGCTGCCGAGAGGAAGGATCTGTGATAACGCTCCTTTGTGCACCTCGGATGCAGCAGCCTGTCACTAAAGGAGCTCTCCAGTTCTGCAACAGTCGTGCATAGGGTGGGAGACATTGTTCAAGAGTGATGCTATTTTTGCCACTATTGTTCTGTCTTCTACCACCTGCACTGGATGAAGAGACCATCCTAGGACAGAGCTGGCCCTCCTGATGAACTTATCTAACTGCTTCCTCTCAACATCATAGAAGATGACTGATGCCAACAGTCAAAAATGTCTTCAGGAGCACCTCCTGTAGTCCAAGAGTCCTCCGTCTTCTCAGTAGGTAAAGTCTGCTCTGATTCTTCCAGTTAAGACCATCAGTGTTGTGACTCCAGCCAAGTTTATTTGAACACACAGTTACTTATATTGGTAGTAACTGGACTCAAAATACTGGCGCTTATGTCCAATTTGGTTATTATAATGAGAAAGCTTGCATATTTTGTTGCCAGACATTTGTTTTTATAAGCAAAAAAAAAACAAAAACTAACAACTTCTATTCTAGATGAAACGTAATAAAATCACGTGATTTGTGACGTTTACGAGGTATAAATTTCACAACACCGCGAGATTTCAGACACAGCATTTGTAATACCAGAATTTAAAATAAAAGTAGGAAATAGAATTACAGATGGATTATCGATATATTCAGGAGAATGATTAGCCATATTGTTAGCAGTGCAGTGGGTGGAGGATATTGTCAGGTTTAAACAACCTAAAATACTTATATCACAAAAAGAAGAGAAAGACAAATAATTAGTTATTTTACTCGCTGCGAGGAGAACGGACAGATGTGCTTCAGTTACAAATCTCCTACCGCTCTGAAAACCATCTGTCCGCACCTCTCTTTTTATTTTCTTTCGGGGTCCTGTTGTGGAATTTCTTATCAAAGTGGAGAGAAGTTGACTCACAAGAAGAGAAAATCCGGACTTTGTCTTAATAAGTTTTATTCAAAGGCATTCAGCGTTTGAATGACTCTGTCACCAAGCAAGTCAGTTAAACAGAGCCACGAACAGAAATCACAAACAGTATTTATACTAAAAATGAGGGTGTTATCTCAACTTCAAAGAGTTTTAGAAATATGGCCCCTAGACCCTCCCCGGGTCAGAGTTAACAAAGTTATTTATGAGGGCACCCATCTACCTTCCTTTGAAATATACACTTCAGGAAGGGTTAACCATAAAACTCTCCAGCATGTGAATTTAGAGTCCATCTGCTAAATAAAACAGAACACTCATCAAACACAGAGGTCAGAGGTGAGAGGTAGATGGAAGGTCACCTGTGAGTGATACAACACAGAAACAAATGTGAGAGGTGAAGGGAATATCAGAGCACTTTAAAAGAATTTTCCATTACAGTCCCTAGTTACAAAAAACGTTGCTCTCTAAGGATGGGAAAAACAGCTGCATCGTAAACAGGTCATAAACACCATTATCTTGTAACAACACACTTCCACAGTCTCCCCATCTTAGCATCAGTGTGTCTTCTGTTCAGCGCAATCAGCCTTCATCTTTATGACCTCCTCAACTGTGGCTGCTTCCTTCTCAGCTCCACCTCTGATCTTTGCCTGCAGACAACTCACACATAGGTTATAAAATCAAATAGTCAAGTTAAAGAATAGGATAATATATAAGATAAATCTATATTCAATTTTTCCAACAGATATAAAACCATAGGAAACAATAATTTGTTCAGACTTAAGTTCAGCATTATTAAGTTTAAAACATAATCATTCAGAGGGTAGATCAGACATTTTGTTGGAAATAAAACATACTTTATTTAGAATAAAAAGGATGGGATTAATATTAGTGTTTTTATGGGTATCAGCACATGTAGGAGTTGGAGGGAATGAGATGGCGGACAGGATAGCAAAGAAAGCAACACAAAACATTAGCTTTATAATTAATATTAGTAGTTCAGAGGCAAGAAACATAATTAAACAGAGAATCAGGAAAGAGTGGCAAAAAAGGTAGGATGAAGAAAGGAAAAGAAGATGGTTTTACAGAATCAACAAGATAGTAGGAGAAGTAAGAACTGGAAGAAGGAGCAGAAAAGAGGAAAGGTTAATTACAAGATTAAGATTCGGACATACAGGACTTAATTCTACATTGTTTAAAATAAAGAAACATAATACAGGAAAATGTGATCATTGTGGAGAGGAGGAAACAATAGAACATGTAATATTGAAGTGTCAGAAATATGAACAAGAAAGAACAATTTTGAGGAGAGAATTTGTAGGTATTAAAGAAAATTTTATTTTGATAGATACTTTGCAAAGAAGTTTAGGTATCAAACATATTCAAATTATAGTTAGATAAAAAAAAAAACTAAATTAATAAATAGAATTTGATCGTTGTAATAGTAAATAAGATTTAAAACCATGAAGAACCACACTACATACCAGTAGGTGGCGGTAATGCACCCATAAAGTTATTTGCCAACCGCGAAAAATAATACAAGAAGAAGAAGAAGATTTCAGACACATCAGCTCTGTGTCGTGGAAAGAAGAGTTGTTAGTGAATATGAGCGACTCACTAATAATGCTTTTAGTTATCCAGTTGAACCTGTGTGATAATGTGATGCCTTCCAGAGATGACCCGCCATGATGAGGTACTTTTTAAAAATACGAATTAGGATTTCTTTTTTCTTAAAAGTCTGTGTGCAACGAAGCATGTGTCGGCTGCTAGTCTTTAGCCCGGCGAGCACGTGTTAGTCACGCCGGTTCTGTTGGACTAATCTGTGATAATGTGAATGAAACTACTTGTTTGACAGAAAAGTACCGAAACAAGTATGCATGTTAAAGTTACCTGCTTTATTTACAGGTTTCTAACTGGAGATGTTGCAGTGATCGTGTTAATTTAGGCGCTAAGGCAGTGAAGTTTTGGAAGGTAAAACTTTAGAGAACTTTTATGTCTTTCTTCCTATTCGGTAGATTTGATGAGTTTTGTTATCCCTGTCTGAAACAGTATTGTGGAAATCAATGCTATCTGATCTACTTCTTCAGGGTGATGTGTAAAGACAGGCGTTCTCGATGGAAGATCAATAATATGTCTTGTTGCAGGATTGTGAAGATGATTCACCGAGGAAGAGGAGGCAAAGCAGAAAGGTTTGTTTTGATCCATTCTTATGATGTATTCTGCCACCTATGCGTCTGATGATGTGAGAATTTCACTCGTGGCTTCCCGAGTATAAATAAATGACGGCCAATAACTTGGTCTGGAAAAATATGGAAAAAGGAAACAAAATGGAAAAATATTTTTAGCCATTTATGTTTCAGTCTCTGGATTTGCAGTTTCTATATTAAGTCTAAACACTAGAAATGGCTGTTTCTATATTTGTGGCCATGGTTTGTAGCATTGCCAGGTAAGTGCTCTTTAACCAGTTACCTTTTCTGCCGTGTACCTCCACAGAGCCAGACTCGCCTGAAGCATCATAGACTGATAGTTGGGAAAAGAATTTGAAGGTTTACTCCTGAGAGATGTTGTCAGCTCAGGGAAAGGTAACACTGAAACAGAGTCTACAGAAACAAGTACTTGTGAAAATTACTTTTTTGCCAATAAACTAATTAGTGTTTTTCAAGCATTCAACCAAACCTGGTAAAACAGGTGGAACAATTTGAGGTAAAGGTGAGATGGTGGAATGTTCTCTTGGCCTTTCTACATCCTCCTGCAGATGATTTAGTTGCATGCGCTCCTGTAACATCAGATTGTTATTTAATGTGCAAGAATAGAAGTGCTTTTTAAGACAGAATTGAAGGTTTTTGCTCTGTACCGTGACACACACCTTCAGGATCCTTTGCTCCAGCTGCCTCAGGTTCTCGGTTCGTGACTGAATATTTCTTAGTCGAGCCTCGTGCTCCGACTCCACACGTTTCGCCTCCTGGAATGCTTGTTCACCCTCCTCATACTTCTCTGCTGCAAGCTGTGAGCAACAACAGTTTAGTCAAAAGTCAAACCTTTGCAGCCTTCGGGGGTGGGAATAGGGAGCAAATCACCTTGCTGAAGGCCTCGACCTCTTGGGACCGTGTTTTGAGTCTCAGAGCCATACTATTTGTTGTTTCCCTCTCTCTGTCCAGTTCTTCCCTGAGTCTCGCCAGAGTCTCTTTCTCCTGTGTCACAACCAGCTCCTTCTGTTTTAGTTCAGCCATTTGAAGCTTGAGGTCAGCTTGTTCCTGCAAAGCAAACAAAAAACATTTATGGAAAACTGGATTTCCTTCCTCAAGAAGTACAGCAGTCTAATAAAGCAACAAAAAAAAAAAAAGATTGTGAGACTCACTTGTGCCAGACTGATGATGGATCCTTCTCTCCTCTCTAAGAGACTGTTGACCTCCCGTTCGGCTCTGTCTTGCCTCTGTTTCTCTTGAGCACGGAAGTGAGCCCACTCTGCTGCCAGCTTCCTCCTCTCCTCTGTACACTGCTGCATCACCGATTTCTGCTCCTCCAGCAATGAACTCTGAGGGGCAGAGAGACGCAGGAGACGGGGTGAAGTTGAAAAACATCCCTGCTGCTTGAGTTACAACACAGATATTTGTCAGTCTCACCTTAGCTCTATCCAGCTCCTCCCTCTCCATACTGATCTGCATGGTGAAGACGCGTCGCTCTTCCTCCAGGCCTCTCTGGGTGGACTCTGCTTTGGCCTGCTCCGCCGTTACCTTCCAGCGTTCCTGAAGCAAATAAAAAAACTAGCCTCACGTTGATTTTGAGGATATTCGGTGCCTTGATAAACAATTGGACATTTCCACACAACTTCAAACTACTGATGACTTCTTGATCCAGTCTATTATGACTGCTCACCTTCTCCAGCTGCCTTTGCTGCTCACTGATTTGAGTGTCCATCCTGGAAATGATTTCCTTGAGGCAAGCTCTCTCCTCTGCCATGGCTTTCTGCTGCTGGGCCAGACGGTCTTGCATCACTGGATTTGGAGAAGGATGTGAACAAGATCCTGGTGGTTACACTCATAGTTTTTAGTCCTGATTTTTTTTGATGATTCCATGTGGATGTATGAGTGCGTACTTCGAAGCTGCTCGTCCCGGTGCCGTGCCCCTTGCTCCAACCCGTGGGCGGTGTACTCGTGTGTGCTCTCCACTCGAGAAGAGAGCTCTCCAAGTCGGGAAGAGAACTGCTCCATCTGCCCAATCACCCCTGTGAGAGATCTGTACAAATACAGTGGAGTCACAAGTGGAAAGTAGACCTGGATTAGTTTGGAAGTTGCTATAAAAAATGTATGTCAGGAAAGCTAGAAAAGAGAAAAACAACTTTGCTTTAGTTCTCAGGCCATGTTTCTCAAACGGAAAAAGGAGTTCTGCTCCCTTCCTGGTTGGTGGTCAGTGTTGTAAATATGAATCTGAGAATATTATTTAATATTAATATTTCAATATTAATATTTTACCAAATAATATTCCGGTCTGTTAAGGATTGTCCTGTGAATACCAGCCCCATTAAGGCGATGGTATTAGGACAGAATAGAAAGGTGTGAGACGAGCTCTGGCATTATTGAACAGCATAAACTCTGCACACATATGGAATGAATTCACACAATTTCTTAAAATACAAGAATTTATTAACAAAAATAAGTCAACTCAAAGTCAAACATATTTCAATCAACAAACTCTTTACTATGCTAAAACAATCCAACTAAACTACCAAGCAGAATTAAAGAATAATGAAGACTAATGGACTATGTACAATATAAACAAGTTGATTAAAGATGATTAGAAATCATGACCAAAAAGAGTGATGCAACATTACCATGCAATGTTTATGTTTGAGAACCAAGGATTATCTTGGAAGAATCTGGAAGTGAAGTTAAGTTAGTCTTGGAACTAACTTAGAAAATAATCAGCAACATTTAGACAACCCTTCACAATGCAAGATAAGATTAAATATTATTTTAATAAAATAATGTTTTAAATAATGATCTGCTGAATAAAACCAACCTCCTGGATGACTAATTCTCAACGGTGTCTAATTAACTGCCTTTATTTATTAAAATAATATTTGAAGAAATATTATTGAGTATTTTGGAAAAGAGCCAAATCTTTCTGGAGAAATGGGGCTTAATGGTGTTTACTTAGTTATCAACTCTAGCAAATGATGTTCAGGGACTATTATTCACTAGCTTGAAAACTAACAACCTTTCTGTTGACTAGCCCTAATGCTAGCACACGTGTTCTTACCGGCTGGCCGTTGGGCTAACAAAGAAGCTAGCTAAAGTGCTAAGGTAGAGATAGCTTAGCGCCAGAATCAACACATACCTTTAAAATACCAGGGTTAAAATGCATAAGCGCTGATGGCGCGTTATGAGCAATGTTCTGGTTAAAACCACCCTTTAAATAAAGTTTATCTTAGCTTCAAAACATACAAAGAACACAAACCGGCTTGTGTGCTACAGGTAGCATGCTAGCACCAAGATAGCCGAGTTCCACAAAACAAACTTCATAACATGAAAACGTTTAGATGATTTCACCCTAAAACAATCTGTTAATCTGCCCAAAACCCAACCTCTGAACCTGTTGAGGGAATGTTGTCCAAGGGCGAAGTTTGAAGAAGATATCCGTCGTGAACAAAGAGTTAGCTTCCCGCTAACTTCTTCAGTTTCTTCCGATCCGAAGGTGCGTTCGTTCTGTGAACAAAGGTTAGCTTCCCGCTAACTTCCTCAGTTTCTCCCGATCAGAAGGTGACCAGCTGTTCGTTACCGTAAACACGGTTGCGGCCGTCGTCTTTCCTCCAGACTCGGCTTGTCAAAACAGCTTCTCCACCGGCTTCTCTCGGAACACCGTTTGCTTCTGTGGGGCCTCGAAGAGAAAATGTAAGCAACTCTTACACCTTAATTTCCCCGTTCATGAATGAAAATACCGGATACACAGACAGTATTTCATTCTACTTAACTTTTGCATATGATTGGTGATCGGTCCTTGGATCCAGTTGAATTTATGTCTTTTTACCAGCAAAAGACATTCAACGCGCTTTCCCCTCCTATCCGGTTCCTATGGAGAGCCGCGTGGAAGAGAAAGACTTGTGGGTATTTGCGCCACAGGAAGTCCGCAGTTACCCCCTTTCCTGGCTGTGCTGGAAGAAGGTTAATGCACTTTATTTTGAAAGGTTCCAGGAAAGTATGTACCGGAGTTTTAGTGTTGAAAACCCATGGCTGTGTGGTCCCAACATCAGTCTCTGCCTGAGTTCAAGTATCTTCGTGTCTTGCTCAGAAGTGATGATAGGACGAAGTGGGGGATGGATCGACGGTTTGGAGTCTTGTCTGCAGAAATGATGGCCCTGATCTGGTCTGTCTTAGTGAAGAAAGAGCTGAAGCCCAAAAAGCGAAGTTATCAGTTGTAACTCTCTGCCTACCAGTCCATCCCGGACTGAAAGAACATCATTCCAGATACAAGCAGATACCAGCGGCTGAAATGAGCTTCCTCGGTAGGAAGGCTGGACTCAGCCTTAAACATAGGTTGAGGAGCTTAGAGTAGAGCCGCTACTTCTCCACATCGAAAAGAGTCAGCTTAGGTGGTTCTGGGCATTTTATGGTAACTACCTTTGGACATTTTATCAGCAGGTCGCACACAAAGCAGACTCTGATTCAAACTCAGAAATCACTGTAACCCTTTCTGGCCAGGAATGGCTTGGGATTCCCCAGAGTAAGCTAGAGAGTGGAGATGGGGATGAGGGTGTCTCACCTGGTTTGAGATGTTGCACTTGTAACAGCATCAATCTCTTCATCCTTTAATCTCTTCAGCCTCTGAAGCTGATCCTCCAAGCTGTTCCACCCTTTATTGCACATAAAGGGTGGAACGATTTGATCTGATGTAGTTGGAAAATAAAGACCTTACCTAGTGTCTCCGACAGATGGGAAAGTTTCCTCTCTGTCTCTGAAAGTTTGTGTCTTGTCTTGGTTACTGAAAACAGGATTGTTGTAATGTTCAATACTAAGAATCACAATCTCTCAGGTCAGCCAGTGTTCCTCTCAGTGTTGAGTGTAATACCTGACAACCGACTCTATCTGTAGAGAGTCCTTCTGCTTGGAAGCTTTTGCCTCCGACAGAGCCTTCTTCCTGCTCAGCGCCCCATCCAACCAGTCATGCTGCTCCTCCTCATCTTTCCTCTTGTCTTTAGAAACCTCAGATCTGCTCTGATTGGAGTTCGGAGCATCTCCTGTCATTTTTGCAATAGATGTGGCTTGACTTTCGGTTAACAAAGACTTTCTCACGAGAACAGGAGAGGAGGGGGCTTTTGGAGATGCCGCTGAACTTTTCATTGCTTTGGAACCTTCTTCTAAATAGTCAAACTCGTCATTTGTTGTCAAACCAATCCATTCTGCTGAGCCTCGGTACCGGCTGGTTGTCGTGGTGCTGGGATGTGGTTTCTTCTCTGGGGTCGAGTCTCTGACATCCTCTGTAGAAAATCTAACCATACAAAGAAAAGACGAAAAACAATATTTGTTTAACATAAAATCAGGGGCACCTCTGGGACGTTTTCCAAAGATGGAGCGACTTAGAAAATTTGACAAATTTTACACAAGGTCATCATAAAATTATGGAAGATATCTTTACTGACCAAGCTATCTGGATGGATGATAGATAGATAGATAGATAGATAGATAGATAGATAGATAGATAGATAGATAGATAGATAGATAGATAGATAGATAGATAGATAGATAGATAGAAATAAATCTTGAAATGAATTAAATAAAATAAGATGAAAATTTATTTTAACATAATTATTTAGTTTTATTTCATGGGGATATTTATTTATTTCATGGAATATTTATTAATAATTTATCAATAGCAGTATTTATTTATTTAATTTTGAATGAAACGGCTCTCCACAGAAGCTTGCCCTATCTTAAATTTCTAAGAAAAAAAAGATGCATAGAAGACTGTCTGGCCACGAGGGGGCAGCACCTTTATAAGGCTGGGGATTGCTGCCCCTAAGCCCCCTAGGTGGTGCCACTTTATGAAATTCTGACAAAAAAAAAAAAACATGAAGGCTGGAGACACCTGACAGACTGTCTGCGGGACTGGCGCCCCTCGGGGGTGGACAACATTGTGGGCTGGTAGGACCCAAATGTGACGTCATCTTCCACAAATGGATCTGATGAACAGAAACATGGTTAGATCTTTAATATTTCATAACAGCAACTGCTTCCAAATATTCCAACAACAAAAATTTGAATGTTTTCCCACCTTTCAGACTAGAGTTTTTTTCCTGCGGTAGCTTTTCGTCCCTCCTCTCACCTGTGGGTGGTCGCTCCAGGGCTTGGGCTGAGGTCTCCAGAATATCTTGGATTCTGGTACGTGGTCTCTGAGGGGCATCGCTCCTGGAAATATAAAGAAGAAGAGATAGCAAATAATGTTAGGAATCAAATTCAGTCAGCCAAGTAAAAGAAATTGGAAAAGACTGGTAGTGTGTTGGGAAAACATTGTCTTAGTTAGCTCTGAGCTGCACAACAAAGCCCAAGGCTCATAGTAATTATTTATCATGTGAGCACTATAAATAAGGAGAACACAAACAGTTAGACAAAGCGAAAACTAAGCTGTTCCTACTCCTTGGAAGACCAAAGTGGAGCTTCTTTTTTCTTGGCATCATTTTTGGGTCTCTTAAATCCAAGCGCGTCAAGCAGGTCATCCTTGTCATCCCTTTTAGACGTCTTTGCTGATGAAGAGACAGAAACATTACGAGCTTCACTCAGAGTTCGCTAGATAGCTGAGAAACGAAATCCTTGAGTGTGCAGCTCACTCATTTGGCTCTTGAGGACAGAAGATGCTGATGCAGACGGCACAGATTTGTCAGACTTGCTCTGCTGGGGTTTAGGTTTGGGCCTGGTTTCATCTGGAAGCAGGTCATCAAGCGAATCACCCAGGAGGTCGTCTGGATCTGCAGGCGTAAGAAGACTTTAATAATGAATCGTGTTTGTGCACATCAAAGTGAAAAGCAGTAAATGAGATACAGAGACCTAGAACCTTCTTGTTTCACAAATCAAGAAAGATGCAGATTTTGTTTTTATAGATCAAAAACCTGAATACATTTAAGCATCCAGACAGAGACCTCTGGTAGATTCTGTTGAGGTTGCACATACATTCTCTTTAGGTCTGAGAACATCAAAACAAACTTATTCTAAAATCAAGAATACTACTATTAACGCCTAAATGGACCTTTCACTTAAAACAAATTAAACTAAAAAATTAAATGTTGTTATAGCTCATATTATGAAGGTTTCCTCAAAGAGCCGTTGTAGATGCTGATGGCTGTGGGCAGGAAGGATCTCCTGTAGCGCTCCGTCTAATAACCCTGAACACGTCACAAAATTCACACTTAAAAAGGCTCAAGGTTTCCCTGTGTTTTTTGCCAAGTTATCAGAAGTAGCTGAGATTTTAAACTGTAAAGCAATTTGTAAATTACAAAAAAACATCTGAGACTTCAGACGCTTCAGGTCTTGGTCCTGTTAAATGTCAAAAGCTTTTGAAACAAGTCGAGGAAATTGCAACAAAAACGGGTTAAAATTTGCTGAAAACGTTTTTATTTTTCCTTTAAAAGTTCATCCATGTTGAAATTGAGACAAAAACATAATCAGGATTCGACATTTCCCTTCTCTGTAAATTTGGCAGAACAAATTCTTTGAAACATCTTTATTTAAGGCCAAGGCATGAATAAATATAAGATTTGAGAGATGTTCCACTTTGTAACACTTTGAAAATCTGAAACCTCCAGATTTAGATGTTTGTAAATCCATCCAGTTAACAGCCAATGACATTACTAATGAAACAAGATGTTAATAAAGGACAATGCCCCACACATATTGTGGCACATTTACAGAGCCTTACTAAAGTATTCAAAAAAGGATCAATATTTTCACATTTTGTCATGTTACAACCACAACCTTCAATGTACTTCATTAAGATTTTAGGTAAAAGACCAACAAAAAGCGACAAGGTGATAAAGTTGTGGCAAAGTTTAAAGCAGTGTTTGGTTCTAAAACAATATTCCAAGCTTGAAAAAAGTATAACACAACTGCAGACCTACAAGGACAGGTCAGAGAGATACAATGATAATCCCAGAAGCAGCCAAAAAGTTCTCCTCCGTATCTGTCCTGGGTCCAGGGGGGCAGGTCTGTGTCTCCTCACACTCACTATACACTTGCATATTTTTATGGAGAAACCTTGTATGCACATGCGCGCTGAATGTTAAAAGATACACAAATGTTCTATATTGAGCCGCATTTACCACTAAATACATCTTGCATTCATAAGTACTGTGCACCTTTCGATAAAAAAAGCTGGTAATACCAACATTTCTGCAGGTGTAGAAGCAAGCAGGGTGTTATCTTGTATTCTCTTCATCCATCTTTCTTCCCTCCATTCTATTCTTCTCTCCCCTTTTCCGTTTTGCCCCCCTTTCTCTCTTTCGTGCTTCTTTTTTTTTCCTTTCCATTTCTGTCTCCGTATCCGTAACAACTGAAATAATCCCAAAGCAGTTTCTAATTGAGCTTTACAGCGTTAGCTGTAATGCTCCACTTGTGAAAGTAAATTTGTTGGGCTTTTTCTTGGCACTCAGACAACAATTCTGAGCGCTACTCTGCCAGACAGATCACAGTAAAAAAAAAAGAAGAAGCGGCCAAAAAGTTCATTATAACTCTGGAGGAGCTGCAGAGAGCCACCACTCACACGAAAGTCTCTTAACAAGACCACTATTAGTTGTGCCCTCCACGAATCTGGTGTCTGAGACTGGTAAAAAATATTTTTTATTTTTTTAAAGAAAGCCACTATCCTTTTCCTTCCATGTTACATTTATGAATAACCATGTGTTGGTCTATCATATATCACCACATTTAACTATAGAAAGGTGCACCACTCTAAACTCAGCAACACTGTTACCCACACCTGAAGATGGAATTCAACATGATTGTCAGGAATTAGCAGAAAAAGAAGCAAAAACAAGAAGTGATTTACCTCTTTTGCACAGCAAAATAGTTTATCTAGATGGTTCCTCTATAAAAGATGAGAGGGGGAAGACACAAACAGGATATGCAGTGGTGTCAAGAGATACAGTGTTAAAAGCGGAGCAATTACCTTCACATTATTCTGCGCAAGCTGCAGAGTTAATTGCGCTATCCGAGGCCTTCAAACTATTTGCAGATGAAGAAGTAACTATTTATACTGATAGTCAATATGCATTTGCAACAGTGCATACATTCGCTCAATATTGGAAAAATAGGGGCATGGTAACATCTACTGGAAAACCAGTAACGCATGCTGATTTATTAAAAAACTTATTGAAATCAGTACACCTCCCTAGAAAATTAGCAGTTTGTAAGTGTGCAGCACACACTTCTGGCACGCGTGATGTCATAAAAGGGAATGCATTTGCAGATAAGACAGCAAAAGCGGCTGCAGCAGGACAAATCAAAATATTAGTAATGGAAAAACAACATAATATAGACAATATTGTGTTAAAAGAGATGCAACAACAAAGCCCTCCACAGGAGATAGAAATGTGGAAAAAACATGGAGCTGTATTAAAAGATGAAATCTATATGTGACCAGATAATAAGCCTATCTTACACATGTCTCAACAGGGGGTATGGTAGGACAGATACATCAATATTATAGAACATATGGATTTAATTCTTATTCAAAACATTTTTGTAGAACATGTTTAACATGTGCAAGACACAATCCTCAAGGGAATTTAAGACCACGAAGGGGACAATTTCCAAAACCAAAATACCCTTTCCAAACAATTCATATGGATTTTATTGAGTTAAATCACAGTGAAGGGAAAAGGTTCTGTTTAGTCATTATAGATGCATTTTCTAAATGGATAGAACTATTTCCAACTAAACATCGAGATGCCTTGACTGTTGCAAAAGCACTGTGTAAAGATATCATTCCCAGATATGGGATTCCAGAGAAAATATATAGTGACAATGGAGCCCATTTTGTAAATCAAATAATAAAGAAAATAGGAATTATGTTTCACATAAATCTGAGAAACCATTGCGCTTACCACCCTCAAAGTGCTGGATTAGTAGAAAGAATTAATGGGACTATAAAGAACCGCCTGAAAAAGTGTATTGAAGAGACAGGACGACCATGGACACAGTGTCTGGATCTAGTAAAACTATATATAAACATTACAAGTACCTCAGGGCTAACACCCTATGAAACGTTATTTGGAAGACCAGATTACCACAGTTCAAAAATCAGTGGGAGTTAGATGAAGAAGCCAACCTAGCTGATTATATGAGGAGTATGTTAGAAAAACAACAGAAACAAAATCAAACTAATGAGGAATGTTTTATTTCCCAGCAGGAAAACCAACTAGTGGAACCAGGAGACTGGGTGTTAATAAGGAGTGTAAAGAAGAAACATTGGTATTTCACCTAAGTGGGAGGGCCCATATCAGGTACTACTAACGACTCCCACGGCAGTAAAAATAGCTGAGAGATCAACTTGGATTCACCTTACACATTGTAAAAAGGTCATTTCGGTTGAAAGCTCCGCCAGGGGAAGTGATTTACAGACTGATAATAGGGTGGACCCAGACATTTAGAGGCTGGAGAGACCCGAAAGTCAGTGAAGAAAATTAAGACACTGGAACCACTTAGAGGAGTAAAATTTCAGCCGAAATGATTTCTAGATGGATGAACAATGCTTTCCGATGCTGGGTGTTTATATTTTTCCTCATATTGACTTTATTTTTTATTTTTCTGGTATTTCTGGGAACCAGTCAAGATGAATCAGGATGTAACAACACCTGCTATGAATCATATGAAACAAGTAGCGCTAAATCAAGGAAGGCAAGATAACCTAACTATGTGTACTAAACAAACTTCTTATACTTATGGCATTCAAGTGTGCATGAAATCTAAAACCACAGCTGTGGTGCTGATCCCACTCATTAGCTTGACCAAACGAGGAAGGAAAGGGCAGGATTATAGAAGTTATAAATGGTACTTAACTAATGACAGAAGAGACACCTCATGGTCCATGATGGTAGCTGATGAAGGAAATAATTGGACACCAGAGTGGGGCACCACTGCTTATGCTAGTCATCAAAAGAAGTTGTTTAAGCTCCATAAAGCTGATAATGCATCCAGGTAACCATTAACCTCACGCATAACTCTCTATTTCCTCCCGACTACGTTTCATCAGGAGGAAAATGTTGGGGTTTTCTCCTGTGGGTTTGGGTTTCAGGATCAGACCCAAATTTTGACCTTTTTGTTTGTGAAGTAAAAACTGAAACGATTCTCTCCCCTAAGACTACAGCGAAAATTATGTTAGGAAATTTAACTACAGATGACTGGTTCCAGGTTATTACTGGAGTTTCAGGAACAAATAATAACTGGTTATTGATGGTAGAGCAAGCGGCTAACATGACTAAAAGAGATTGTGTTGTATGTATGGGTCCCAGGCCTTTATTACAAATAATTCCAGCTGTGATACCACAACCCTGTGTGATGGAAGTAATGAATCGAACTAATCCTAATGAAATGTGTCAGCACTGGGATTCTGTTTGTCCTGTAACCACAGCAGATAAGGATAAGCCGGTATTCCATAAACGGGTCACCAATGGAAACTACACATGTATAAATATGACAGAGAGAGGCAATAAATTGGGAAATCTCACTGCAGTATGGTGTACTGCAATTATAAAAGTAAATAAGTATTTTAAACCAGTCTCTAGAGGAGACATTTGGTGGTGGTGTGGTGACGACAGGTTGTTTGATCGATTACCTTCAAATGTAACAGGACTCTGTGCTCTAATTACTTTATTGTTACCAGTTTCAGTATATCCTATGTCAATAGATGAGGTAATACGTGGACTATCTAGTGTAACCCCACATGACTGGCGTAATAGGGAGCGCAGAGCTGCAGCATGGCAGGCTGAGGGAGACCCTACTTACATTGATGCTATAGGTGTACCTCGCGGGGTGCCAGATGCATATAAATTGGATGATCAAGTATCACCAACAGATACTTGATTTGAATCAAGTATCTGTTGGTGGTGTACGTTGAACAAAAACGTAGACAGGATCAATTATATCCATTACAATGTACAAAAACTGGGAAATTGGACAAAGCGGGTTTGAACTGTCCATGACCAATTGGCTTCAACTTCCCTGATGGCATTCCAGAATAGAATTGCTGTGGACATGTTTTTAGCTGAAAAAGGAGGAGTTTGTGCCATTGTTTGAGAAAAATGTTGCACATTTATACCTAACAACACTGCGGCTGATGGCAGCCTAACGAAAGCCATAGAAGGTTTGAGATCTCTAAATGGCAAAATGAAGGAGCATTCTGGAGTAGACACCTCGATGTGGGACTCCTGGCTGGATGTCTTTGGGAAGTATAAAATTTTAGTATCATCAGTAATAATTTCCTTTGCAGTGTTTGCTGCAATTTTGACATTGTGTGGATGTTGTTGTATTCCCTGCCTTCGTTCTCTGTTTAACCGTCTCATTACCACAGCTATTTCTCCTATGGAAGATAGAGTTACTCAACTCTATCCGTTACTTGAACATCAGGATGATGGAGATGATGAGGATGTGACTGACCACTTTTCTGACCTATACCCAGATCCATTTCTATATGAACCTGTGATTTAAATGTCAGTAAGTGCCCCTGAGTGTAATTATATTTGTGCTCATGAAAAATGATCTTGCAATTAAAAATCTAAAAGAAGTGGCTGTTTGATATGAGAATATGAGCAAATATAAGATAAACAGCAGGGAAACGTTGGAAAAATTGTATATAGTTTTTATGTTTATCTTATATTCTTTTCCTTTTCTTTCATTTGACTATTTGATTTTATAACCATTCATGATGTTTGTGTGAGTAAAGAATGTGTGAGTTGTCTGCAGGCAAAGGTCATAAATGGAGCTGGGAAGGAAGCGGTCCAGTTGAGGAGGTCATAAAGATGAAGGCTGATTGCGCTAACCAGAAGATGCACTGATCCTGGAAGATGGAGAGATTGTGGAAGTGTGTTGTTAAAAGATAAAGGAGTTTATGACCTGTTTACGATGCAGCTGTTGTTTCCCATCCTTTAGAGAACAATGTTTTTGTAAATAGGGACCCCCAAAGATAATAAAAAGAGAGGTACAGGCAGATGCTGTTCAGAGCGGTGCGAGATTTATAACTGAACACATCTTGACCGTTCTCCTCGACTCGAGTATATAATTAATTCTTTGTCTCTCTCTTCTTTTTGTGATGTTATAAGTATTTTAGGTTGTTTAAACCTGACATACTTTGGATTGACTTGTTTGGACCCTTTGTAATTTACTCTGCACTTAATATTCCTCAGGCTGTTAGCGCTCTGTGTTTTTTTTTTTTTTTGTGTTACTTGGGTAAAATTGTATTGTGTTTTGGCTTTGTGAAACCCTCTTTTGTAATAAATCCTTTTACATTCCACTTGTTTCCTCTGGAAACATCATTATGTTACCGCCCCTGAACCCCTAGAGCTGTGCTGGGCCGTAACATAAGTGGGGGCTCATCCGGGATTCTTGTTAGAGAGGATCCCTGTGTCCAGAGTTGGCGAGTTCGTCAGTAATTAGCTGCTATGCCAGTTACATTCAGTTTGGGGCACTTTCTAGCTGCACCATCTATTGAGCTTATCAATAGCTGCCGCAAGTATGAATTGCTGCAGATTGTGGACCACTTTAAAATGCAGGTCCCAAAACAGATCCTTAAATGTGAATTAAAGGCTCTATTAGTAGGTAAATTGATGGAAGCTGGTGTGATTAGAGTGCCTGATTTGCCTGAGGCTGCTGTTGCGGTGCCAATCCAATCTGCCTTACTTGAGGAGGAGCACAAACATGGCTCTGGTGTGGATTCTGAGGTGAGTTCGCAGGGAAAAATCCCTCACGCTTCCTCGTTATGATCCACTGTCTTCTGTGATCTCCGAGAGCCGAGATGGAGCTCGATTAAAGGTGCGGTTGGCACGTCTCCAAATGGAGGCTGAAGAAAAGGCCCAGGACAGGAGAGCCCAAATGGAGCTCGAAATCAGGAGACTGGAAATAGAGGCTGATAAAGCTATAAGGCTGCGCAAATTTGAGCTGGAGGCCCGGACTCGAGTGCCCTCTGCCTCTCCTGAGTCACCAGGTTCCACCTTCATGTCTGCTATGCCATTTGATGTAAGTAGGTGCATTTCTTTAGTACCTGCTTTCAAAGAATCTGAGGTTGATTCATACTTTGCAGCCTTTGAACGCATTGCTGGTGCTTTGCAGTGGCCCGGGGATACCTGGCCGCTTTTGTTACAGTGCAAATTTAATGGAAAAGCTAAAGAGGTGATGGCAGCGCTCCCCTTAAAGGATAGTTTAAATTATGAAATGGTTAAAGCTGCTGTCTTACGAGCTTATGAATTGGTACCTGAAGCTTATCGACAAAAATTTCGACAACACAAGAAAGCTATTGGACAAACATTGAGTTTGCTAGAGAGAAAGGCATCCTTTTTGATAAGTGGTGTGCTGCCTCAAAGGCTAGCCAATATGACTCGTTACGTGAGTTAATGCTGTTAGAAGACTTTAAAAAGTGCATTCCTGATCGTGTGGTGTTGTATTTAAATGAGCAGAAGGTGACCACTCTAGCGTCGGCTGCTGTTCTTGCTGATGAGTATGTGCTTACCCATAAGTCATCTTTCATTGTTAATGAAAAGACACCTATTAACTCTGTGCCGCCGTCCCAGATGGTTAAAACCGTAGTTCCAAAGGACAGCCGTGAATGTTTCTACTGTCATAAACCTGGACATGTCATCGCTGATTGCTTAGTTTTAAAATGAAAAAAAAAAACAACCAAATTCACAACAAACGAAAGGTTTTGGTTTTGTGAAGAAAGAACCCTGTAATAAGAGCACTGGTTGTGGTGACAAATTACCTGTACTGGTATTTTCAATGTAACAAGTTTAAACCTTTCTTAGTTGTACCAGACTTGACGCTTGACGATGTACACAGCTCTGATATCTCTGCTCTGACTACTGTGAAACTAAACCTGTTTTTTATTGCCAGCACACTGAAATGCAAAAAAGAGGTCAAATTACCATATTGGCTATTCATTGCACTGTTTCTTGTGGACATAAGTCAGTGATGTCTGACATGGGGACGCTGTGTCTGTAGACTTTACCAACATCAAAAACTAGAATTTCCTTTTAGAAGCAGGTATTAGCAATGAGAAACCAGCAAACTTTGATATTCATCAGGCCCTGGGGGTCTCACCTGTTCATGAACCCATGTATTGACTCTTTTGGAGGGGCTTGAGAGAGTTCTAATTACTTTATTGCCCTGTGTCACACACTTGGTCAGGAAACTGAATCAGAAGGCCGAGGGCTGATGTTGACTGGGACTTCAGTTACAGAATAACTGTTTCAGTAAGTCTCTCAATAACATTTGCTCTAAGATGAAAAGAAAATGTTTTAGAAAAGCTACAGGTAACTAAAATTATCATTTCTTTTCCTAAAATGGATTCTCTCATGATTGATGAAAACAAACACATCATCGCCAGAGTCAAATTATAACTTGGAAACAGTATACTGAGGGCTCGTAAAGTTTTTCTGTTAATTTCATTTTTTTTGTCTTACCTCTTTCTCCTGCTTTCCAGTCTGTTGACGCAGAAGTGGAAGGTTTGCTCGTTCCATCAATGTATTGAAGCACTATCTTTATTTACTTTTAGGTCTTTTCTATTTTGAACTGATTTAGACTGGCTCATATATTCAGCAAATAGGTCCTGCTGTAAAGCAAAATGAACTTACAATTCTGTCAGGTTACACAGTTCATTTATTAGGATTTCATGTGACAGGTTAATATTAAGTTGATTATACCTTTAAAATATAAAAGATGCATGTCTTTTTTTTTTAGATATATTAATGCCTGAAAAACATACAGATTATTAATAACACCATTAAACACACCCCTGTGTTTTAATTGGCTCATTTAAGGCCTTCCCTGTAACACCCTTAAACACACCCCCTGTGTTTTAATTGGCTCATTTAAGGCCTTCCCTGTAACACCCTTAAACACACCCCCTGTGTTTTAATTGGCTCATTTAAGGCCTTCCCCGTAACACCCTTAAACACACCCCCTGTGTTTTAATTGGCTCATTTAAGGCCTTCCCCGTAACACCCTTAAACACACCCCTGTGTTTTAGGGGCAAAACATCTTTGTAATGTTTCGTCAGCTTGTTGAGCTGATGACAAATGTTGTCTGGTCAGGGGGATGGACGCTTTTTTCCAGAGTGGACCAGGCTCCCCCAACACCACCGAATCTGGACATAACATCTTGTTGTTACTTTTGGGTTGTGCATCACCCTCACTAGAAAATGGAGACATCAAAACAGAATCAGAAATGGAAATCTCTGGGTCTTTACGTGCCTGTGCACGGGTGACCACACAGGCTGGGTACAGCCCGGGGTCTGAAGAGTCTGGGGTTGTCTGATTTAAGGGGTTGTCTAAAACCTCCAAACTTGGAAGTACTAGACCTCCAGCAATGTCGTTCCCCATTAACATAGCCACACCATCTATAGGCAAATCTGGGCAAACAACAACAGGAAAATATATGAATGTTAAATTTTCATCATGACATTATGGAAAATAATTAACTTTATCACAATATGCTAATTTTTTGAGAAGGACCTGTATTCTCATCCGAAGAGCGTGTCCATTCAATGGCTCGGCTGGATTGCAGACAGCAGAACCATATTTATCGAGCATGCATTAAATAGGGGTGAAAAGAAAATCGGCCCATATTCTGTGGATGGGTATGCAGAGATTAACGGTGTCAAAGTTGCATTTGAATTTTACGGCTGTTTTTTCCACGGCAGTAAAAAGTGTTATATGACAAGTGTCCGTTGAGAGGGGTAGCATTTGAACAGTTTTACGCAGCGACAGTAGAGAGAAGCAAGGTGCTCCAAACTGTGTACGGCCTTCGTCTCGAGGTCATCTGGGAGCATGAGTGGACTGAAATGACAAAAACCCACCTGGGGGTAATCAGCTTTCTTGAGAAAGTTAACGCACCCGAACCGTTATCACCCCGGGATGCTCTGTATGGTGGACGCACCTGCGCAATGAGACTGAGGTACACAGCGGGGCCGGATGAAACTGTACACTATGTGGATTACACATCTCTGTACCCTTATGTAAACGCCAACTGCGTTTTTCCCCTCGGTCACCCCACCATCATATGCAAAGATTTTGATGACCCCAGCAGCTACTTCGGAATAATCAAAGATGTGGTCTACCCACCACGTGACCTGTTGTTCCCCGTTTTACCTTACAGAACTTCCCGAGGTAAACTTGTGTTTACTCTCTGCCGCACATGCGCTGAAATAAATAACCAGTCAGGTCCCTGCAGGCATAATGATGAGGACAGAGCTCTGATGGGTGTGTGGGTGAGTGTAGAGTTTTGTAAAGCGTTGCAGTGTGGTTATCGCCTTGCTAAAATCACAGAGGTGTGGCATTTTGAAAAGAGCAGTGACACAGTCTTCAAAGGGTATATCAACACCTTCCTGAAGGGTAAACAGGAGGCTTCAGGCTACCCGTCTGAAGCAGTGGATCAGAAGAGCAAGTCAAAGTATGTAGCAGACTACAAACTCCATCAGGGTATCCAATTAGACCCTGAGCAAATCGAGGTGAACCCTGCCAAAAGGCAGATTGCAAAACTGTTTTTGGGGGAAATTTGCGCAAAGAAGTGATCTGTCTCAGACCACAGTCATCACTAACCCTGAAGAATTTTTCAGCTTCATGTTCTCGAGTAAATATAGTTAACTATTTTCATTTTTTCAACCCTGAAATGTGTGTAGTGCAATTTTAGTAAACGTGTCATCTATCCTCCAAGCAAGGCAAACAATGTGTTTATTGCAGCATTCACCACCGCTTACGCACGTTTAAAACTTCTCAGCAGCATGGAGAAGTTACAGGACAGATTGATTTATATTGACACGGACAGTTTGATTTATGTGACAAAAAGTGGTGAAACTCCTTTGGAGCTTGGAAATTATCTGGGTGATTTAACAGACGAGTTAGATGGTGACAGCATTTCGGAGTTTGCATCAACAGGACCCAAGAGTTATGCATACCAGACCAAAAACCGTAAAAAAGTAGTGATACGTGCTAAAGGCATCACTCAGACGCATGAATGCAGTGAGAGGGTCAATTTTGACAGCATCAAAGGGCTGGTCGAGGGTTACTTACAGAAGTCAGGTGAGAGTTTCATTGAAATTCCTCAGCACACGATCAGGAGGGATAAAAAGAAATTCTGCTTGACAAAGGCAACATTTCTTAAAAAGTTTCGATTGGTCTATGATAAGAGACGTCTTTTTTCTGACGGGACAACTCTGCCTTTTGGTTATTAGAGCTTAAGAACAAGAAGAAAAACTAAAATAAAAAGTTCCATGGATTTACAGGAGATTGATTTTGATCCTAGATTTAGAGCACCTTTCTCATGTATGATTGTTGGACCCAGCGGCTGTGGGAAAACTTTCTTTGTAAAAAGTATTTTGCAAAATTGTAATCATGTCATGGATGTTGTTCCAGAAAATATTGTATGGATTTACACTTCTTTTCAACCCATGTATGCTGAATTGCAGAAGATGAATACAAATATTACCTTTGTGGAAGGATTGCCTCATTCTTTTGAAGATGAAAACCTGTTTCCTCCTGATCAAAATCATCTGATTATTCTAGACGATGTTATTGCTCAAGCCTCAGATGATGAAAACGTGATGAAGGTCTTTACCCAGTTTCGTCACCATCGTAATATGAGCGTCATGATGTTGACTCAGAATGTATTTCATCAAGGAAAGTACAGTCGCACCATCAGCCTGAACGCTAATTATATGGTGTTTAAAAACCCGAGAGATAAACTCCAGCTGAATATACTGGCCCGCCAAACGTTTCCATCTCAAAAGGGTCTCTTCTTGGAGAGTTTTGAAGATGCGAGGAGAGAAGCTCATGGATATTTAATCATCGATTTTACGCCTACCTGCCCAGAACATTTCAGACTGAGAACGGGCATACTTCCTCACCAGTGGCCTGCTGTGTACGTGCCCAGAACAAAGTAAGTCATCATGTCTGCGCGTATAAAAAGGAATGTACCATTATTCAGAGCTTTGTACCAGGCTACTCCGCAGAAGCGCAAAAATATTCTCGCACACTGCTCACCCGACTTTCTTCGGGCTCTGTGTGAGATTGCTCTGAATATTTTAAAAGGTAACATTAAACTATCGCCCTCTCAACACCGACAATTGAAGAAACAAAGAAAAATCATTAGATTGTTGGGTGATAAAAGAACCGGAATAAAAACTAAACAGCTGGCTCTCAAAAGGCAACGAGGTGCTTTTATTCTCCCCATCTTAACGGCTCTTGCTCCCTTGATCGGTGATCTAGTGGGTGCTATAATCAGGAGATAATGTCTCTCAGAACATCACAGAAGATGTTTCTCATTTCCCCTCATCAATTCAAGCGTCTGACCCAGTCAGACACGTCTATCAGACAGACGGCGGAGGAGAATTTGGATGCTGAAATGAGAGCGATATTAAACGAGCTCGGTTTGACTTCTTATGAAAAAATCAAGAAATACAATGCGCTATTGCAGAGGTATCTGACTCTACTAAAGCAAGGTGTGAAAGAAGAACAGTGGGTGAGTTTGACACTGCAGCGTGACACAGAGGTTCCTGAACATCAGCGGTCCCAAGAAAAACAAGGCCCGGGGCAGGACGAGGCCCCTAAGGATCAGGTTCTTACGGAAGTACTGAAAAGCCTACCTAAACATAACCGTAAAAATGCCGAGTACATTTTGAAGAAATTATCCGAAAGAAGTGACAGTTGGACTTCGCGAGGTGAATTTGTATCTGAAGGAAATGTCGTAAACGGGTCCCACATGATTGACTTGTTGAAAAATCTCATGCTACCGTTTAAAAAATCTGGAGCACCGCAACCCCGAGGATGTCCAGACTTTCTACACACCTTGTCAGAGGTAAACATCCCTATATCTTCAGTCATTAACCCTTATGCTCGTGAAGAATATAGACGTTTCAAAACAGAGGGTACATCGATTGAAAATGGGTGTACACCCCCCAGCGTTAAGCAGAGAAGAAAAAGAGGAAGAAGGCAAATAACTCATTCCACCCACTGGTCGAGATCCGAGCTGGAAGATAAAAATGCTGATGGGAGGTCAAAAAAGTCTCTTCGTAAGACGACACTACCACCCCGATGGATTACATTTTCACCATAAACCGTTATAAGAAAATGAAACATGTAGCCTATTTCTTTTATTCAATAAAATATTTATTGATTATATTTTCAAGTCTAGCTTTGTTCTCTACTTCACACACTAACATATGATGTCATTACACAAATATTAAATCATAAGAAAAAACAAACAATGAAAAAAAAAAAAGACAATTTAAATTCCATAACAATCCAGAAACATCTCCAAAGAGCATGTTCCGTGAGTATAAAATGTACAACTTTGATTAATGACACATTTCTGATATTTTTTCACAAAGTTAGATACCATTAAATCATTCTTAATCACATCTCCGGTGTATTTTGACAACACTTGCTGCAGTGATAATTCGCACGCTCTATGACATAGATAAAAAATGCAATGGTGACCGCACACAGTGGACAGATTGTTTTGTAGCTGATTATTATGATACAATATTTTTGAGGATCTGTCTTCTAAAAATGTTAGGATGCTTGACGGGTAGAACTCGAAATCCGGAGAGAATCCATAAGAGTCAAAAAAGCTGGATTGACCATTCTTATCCAAAGTCAGAGCTAACCAGTGTTTTCGAGGCATGTGCGAAGGATGTGTGTTCACAATAAAGTAGGCCGGCCCCGGGAATTTGTCAGCTAGCAGCGGGAGCTGGTCGCACGGCCACACACACCGCAAAACATATCTCCCAGCAGATGATGCAGCAGATTCTCAATTTTATGATTATTCATGTCTGATTAGATTAATAATAATCCACCAGCACACGCCTCTTTGAACCAATCTCTAAAATAGAGTCATAACAAGCGTAGATGATCAGCGTGGTGGTATGAGGCAATGGGTTTCTGAAACGCATTTCCAATCTTAAATTCCCACTGGAAACTGGAGATAGAGCATCTGTGTCCTCACCCGGGTTAAAATTAAATGTGAATAGAGAGTATCCTTGATTAAATTCCTGACGTGTTATACTCAGCGGAAGATCTTTTAGATGTCGTCCTGTAGCCGTAAACAAGTTGTAATACTCTCTCACCGAACTACCTTGGTTAAAATTGGGCTGGAAGGCCTTAGCTGGAATTTGTCTGCCATCCTTACACAAAGCTAAATATTCCATATCAAAATGATTAAAGTCAAACGGATTGAGATCGCGTGTTCCTGTAAAAGCGTCATGATCCAGTAATGCAATCACCACATACTTGGGAAAGACGCCTAAGAAAAGATTCTCTTGGTTGCACACCCTTGAATTTTCAGGGATGGAATATGTTTTTACATTGACACGTGAAAGTGGATAGAGAGCATTTGCCTTCATTAAAGCTGAAGCGTGACCCAATCGAACGGCTGGAGAGACGGAACCTTTTTTGATGGAAAGAGAGGCTCCTAATATCCTGAGTTTGAAAGTGGAGTCTCTTGCTGCCATGAGACAAAAGGCATCGTTGGCTCTTGTAAGTTTAATTTTGAGGTCAACAGAGTTTAAAAGAAGTCTCTCACAGAAAAATATGTCTGCATGCAGGGGGCCTAGGAGATGTACCTCCCTGGAATTTGCCGTAAAGCCTGCTCTGCTGTTAAGACCTTGGTTAGGGCCGTTAGTTGTAACAATAGAGTTCAGAGCCCCGGCTGTGTCTTTATAAAAAAGACCAGAGCTAAACTGGCTTTTTAAAGAATCCTCAGAAAAGTTTAACAATGTCTCAATCATGGCTCTATACGGATGTGTGGCGCTGGATTGTGAAATCAATCGATCTCCGAGAGTGACATCACACTGACTGTAGATGGTGTTTAACGGGTAGTTGATGAGCCCTACAGGTGCATCATCTGGCAGTTTTGTTCCATCCTCGTTAGTAATTTTCACTCTGAGATACAACAGCATATCGTTGAGATCCAGATACTTTTCTCCGTCTCCCGGAATGAAAAACTCAATCGGGCCTCCATCGGTGATTGCTGATAAAGGCTGGATCTCGGTGTAAATTTTATCTTCGATCGATAGCTGCGTCATCGGGGCAGAAAATAAGTCCAGCTCTGCCAGCGTGCACTCTGATGATTTGTTATGTAAAAGAGCCATTATTTAAATATATCAAAACTTGCGGAAGACTTCCTTCCTCTTCGTTTGTCAGCTCCGACTGATCTCCTTTTTTGTGCTTGTCGTTGCTTTTTAACCGTCCTTAAACGATCACCAGGGGGTCTTGTTCTGGGTCTTTAGGATAAAACCATAATTCCTGAACCTTCTTGACCTTCGGTGTGTGTAGAACCACTCATTTTACTAACGGCTCTACCGATGACATCCGAAGCGATATTTGATGCAGCCGTTTTAAGATGGGGTTTTGCAATAGCAAAAAAATAATGATCCAATTCCGCGTCCGTACATTACCGGAGCCCCATAAAAACCTGGCAGATGCCTGATTGACTTACATAGTAATTTACAAAGCGATTTGGATCACGTCTCAGACTTAGATGTGCCATGTTCTCTCTTGTCTGCTTGATGCAGTGTTGAAGGACCAGGGTAATATGAATGATGTTGGACCACTTGTTTGCTGAGTATTGGACTATCTGCATGTTGTTGGACGTCACTGTGCCTCTCCAATGGCATCGGCCATTTTGGTATCCAGGACAGCCGCTCCTACATATCCCATTGAGCATTGCGACGGATATGATGAGCGTCCCAAGTTTGACGTCACAAGACGCTATATAGGAAGTCATCCGTTCTGAACACGCTGCCTTCTGCTAGAGACCGGACTAGCAACTTAAGTGCGCTCCTTTAAGAGAAGAGCTCCTGGAAGTTCATTCATTCTCTCTCGTTGGACAACGAACAATTCATAACTGAGATTTCTGGACTAGGAAGGACAGAAATTTCACTTTGCCGATCGAAGACGTGAGCTTAACACGTAACTAAGAACACGGAGTTTCGAGAAGTCGGACCGCTACTGTGCTTCATCCCAAAGTCGACTTTTGATGGTCAGATCATATTTTCCCTTTTCGCCAAAAAGGCCAGAAGACAAAGACTGACTGTTTTTCCTGAAGTTAATTGTGGACGCACAATTAACCCCTTTCCACCTTTCCTCACTCGACCCCCCCCCCCCCTCCGCTCAGAAGGAAGACGACGACAAGTAAACCTATCATTTACTTTTATTCCTTTATTAGAAGGCCTGGGCAGGGTCAGAGGTTGTAGTGCGATGAGAATCGCTAGTTAGAATCTCATGTGTTCTGAATGATATGTGCATGTAACCTTGCTTATTGGAACTTTGATGTGTTGTGTTGATGTCTGAAGCCGCTGTGCTAGCTCTGTGCGTGTTTTACCACCTGAGAGTCAACGCAGGTGCGTTGTGAGACTGGACTGCTGAAATAACCTCATGGTGAAATTCCCCATTTTCCCTTGTCTTGTCTCCAACCTCACTGCTGGCTAGCTGCCGCCAAAAGTTTTATAACCCTTTGTCCGATTACAGGAAACAACAGTGGGACAATGTCTTTTAAAAGCATTTTGAGAAGGAGACGCAAACACATATGGGATATCTGTCTCCCTCCAATCTGTGGCAAGGAGACAACATCTAACAAAAAACCCCACATCCTTCCATTCCATATTTTCAGACTTGGCCAACAATACATGCGGCAGTGAACCAGAAACTTGAAAAAAATGCAGCTGTTCAGAGGTCAAAGTCACAGATAAAGCCGCCATGCGATCATTCCAGTACATGACAGAGAGGTGCACTCTCTCATTTGTAATTTTGTACCAACTGTCCTCATAATCAAAATCAGGTCCTTCAGATACATGTGAAGTACAATGCAGATCATCTGCACTCATTATCTCACTGTCAGGTGTCACAGCATTTACTGCCAATGTGACAAAATGTTGAGGTACAGGACCAACTGGAAGCTTCCACTGATATGCATATAAGGGTTGATCTGGGGCCCAATGTACTGCAGTGTAGTCATAGTCAAAGTCCTTCTGAGTGTGAACTGTCAGTCCATCAGGGTTTGAAATAATAGCAATATTTAATCTGCACATCAAATCTCTACCCATCAAATTTAAAGGACACAAAGGAGACACCAAAAAAGAATGTTTTAACTGCACTCCCTGTGGAGTGGAACACTTTAGAGGAACCGAAAAACTTTCCCTAACTGTTTCACCTGAAGCAGAGATAGAATGAACATATTGACCACTCAGTTTTGGCTGCTCTTTAATACATTTAGCTGATAAAACAGAGTGTGTCGCTCCTGAATCTACAGCAAAATAAATTTCTTCATCCATCACCATCATAGAAAACATTGGCATTCTTTTAAAAGCAGGGTTCTGTGTATGGAGATACGTGCCTGGTAAAACTACGGAGGCACCTTCTAAGTGTAGTATGGCCTCTGTAAGCAACCTATGTGAATCAGTATCATCATGCAACTGTGTGTGTTTGTGGAACCTCACGCTCCTTAAGAGACCCCTCCTCAATGCGAGTGACAGCCAGATCCAGGGTCCCAATCATTATTTTATAAATCGCAGAGTCTAGAGAAGGAGGCACCCCTGATGCCTTTGAGGTTCCGGAACCCTTTTTTTTTTTTCCTTTTTACCTGTTCAACGGCACGTCTGCCGTCTGGCTTTTCTCCTTTATGAGGTGTAGAAAATTGCTAAAAACCACCCGCAAAACCCTGTGTTTTGCTTTAACTTATTGTTACCAATAAGAACCTCCCTGTCATTCCTTAACAGGGTGACCTGGCCCTCAGCTGATGTCCTCCCTCTCGCAACTCCGGAACCTAATTGATTAGTTAGGAGATGATGGTTAATGTGTAATATTCCCCTCCCGTAATATGGAAGTGGACTGAGGACAACGTCTCCAGACTGGCCAGGTGTCCGTGTCCCCTCCTGCGGTCTCTGGCACTCCTGCGGTCTCTGGTCTGGGTTTATGGCCCAGACCCTTCTTGAGTTCAAAGGTGACAAGGTTATCTAGGAACAGACCAAACTGCCCTTCCTGACATCACCCTAAAAGATGGGTCTTAACCATTAAACTTCTGATAATGGCTTTTACAGCTTCTTCCTCTAACACAGATGTTCTGAGGAGTGAGATAAAAAAGGTCATACACTTTGGAACACTTACTGCAAGAATTGCCATCACAGACTCATCAGACCAAAGCACAGATTTCCACTGGTCTAATGTCCATTCCTTGTGTTCTGTAGCCCAAACAAGTCTCTTCTGCTTCTGGCATTGACCTGTTCTCTAATCTGAGCTGCTGTTAACCTGCGATTTCTGAGGCTGGTGACTCGGATGAACTTATCGTCCGCAGCAGAGGTGACTCTTGGTCCTCCTTTCCTGGGGCGGTCCTCATGTGAGCCAGTTTCTTTGTAGCACTTGATGGTTTTTGCGACTGCACTTGGGGACGCTTTCAAAGTTTTCCCAATTGTTTAGACTGACTGACCTTCATTTCTTAAAGTAATGATGGCCACTCGTTTTTCTTTACTAAGCTGCTTTTTTCTTGCCATAATACAAATTCTAACAGTCTATTCAGTAGGACTATCAGCTGTGTACTGTATCCACCTCTTGCAAAACACAACTGATGGTCCCAACCCCATTTATAAGGCTTGAAATCCCACTTATTAAACCTGACAGGGCACACCTGTGAAGTGAAAACCATTTCAGGTGACTACCTCTTGAAACTCATCAACAGAATGCCAAGAGTGTGCGGAGCAGTAATCAAAGCAAAAGGTGGCTACTTTGAAGAACCTAGAATATAAGACATATTTTCAGTTGTTTCACACTTTTCTGTTCAGTATATAATTCCACATGTGTTAATTCATAGTTTTGATGCCTTCAGTGTGAAGCTACAATATTCATAGTCATGAAAATAAAGACAACTCTATGAATGAGAAGGTGTGTCCAAACTTTTGGTCTGTACTGTAAAATCCAGATAAAATACATTAAAGTTTGGGGTTACAACATGAAAAAGTTGATTACCTGTTCTTGGCACTGTAAGCAGCTTTCCAGTCCACTGTGGCCCTGACCAGTGCTGGTGTCATTGTCCATGGTTCTGCAGCCAGTCCGTCTGCTGCCATTTTTAATTAGAAGAAAAATCCATTATTCAAAGATGCTGCAGCAGAAAATAGTTATTTTTCAAACATGAGTGCTTCAGTAGCTGCTTAACGTAAAGGTGTTGTGTATAGAACTGACTGAGGTTTTATCACTGAAGTAAACACCATATAGATCAGTAAAACCACCTGGAAACTGTTGCATATGATGTTCAGGAGCTGCTAAAAGAGGTTCTGCTGAAGTTTGCAGATATAAAAAATGTATTTATTCACTTTAGACTTCAATGTCAATAACAGCAAGTGAATTTTAATGAAGCATGCAGCTATGATACCTGTGGCTACAAAACGCTTTGTAGAAATACAATCCAATCTTAAACACGGGTGATGAACCTGCAGACCACTGAAGCCTCTGATCAGCAGCTGCTGATAGAGAAACGCATCTGGACACAGCAGCCACCATCCCGCAAACAGCTTACCAGAGTCTTTTTAAACTTGTTGAGGTAAAATAATTCTACCAGATATAACACAGGCCTCAACCCCACCCAGTCCAGATGTCGTGAGAAAGAACAGAGAAGAGCAGGAAATTTAGATTAACACAAGTTTAATTTGGTAAATAAGTCCAGTGATTTCCAATGCAGAACTGAATACAAAAAGAATGATACAAAGAAAGATTACCTAAGGCCTTAGGGAGAGAGACTCAGTCAGCAAAGCTAGGCTGGGTTCACCAAGTGTTCTCTGACACCGTCAGTGTCAAAGCTTTTTTATATACCTTTGCTGACTGCTGAAACTCCCCTTTTAAGGAATTATTTACAAAGCCACGGTCTCTAATGGTGTTTTCCACTTTCCACTATAAATTAGTTACCCCCCTATGGGAGTACTTTATTTCCTATATCATGACTAACAACCAGCATTTACTGCTCACAGCTGCTGGGAACATCCTGACCTGTGGTTAACCCTTCTTTCAGCCTGAACCCTGCTGTGACCTCTGTGACCTCTCTCTCCCAGGCTCACAATTCATGCATGCTATATTTCAGTTTTATGCATACACATGCAAACTGAACACATAGTATGAAACTAAATGATTTTAATTCTCAACAATTCCCCCCCTTTTGACCTCTGCAAAAGAGGTCAACATTCAAAGATGTAGCAATGATAAGTAACAAATAAAAAAGAATAATAAGGTCAAAAGTAGGCACACTAAAAGATTAGTACTCTCCAAAGTAGTAAAGGAAAGCAATGAATTACAGCTGGGCCACTAATTCCCAACCTTCAGCAGCAACATTTTGTATCTTATTATATGGAGGTGGCTGATGAGTGCTTGCCCCTTTTTTCAATAGTTGACGCTATAAGTCTTACTGTGAGTGAGCGAATACATGGCATTCAAAAACATCCACACGTGACTAGAATACCCAAAAATACGGACAACGAAATCAGTAATGAGATAATTATATTCTCCCACTTACCAAAGGTGTTGGAGAACCACTCCTCCAGTCCCCCGCCAATTCCTGAATATTCATGCATTTCCTTACTTAACGTACGCAAGCCTTCTAACGCTCGAGTCACTGAACCATCAGGGGCAGTATTATTAGGAATAAATGTTCAGCATATGTCACCAAACATTGAGTCTATTTGAACCACAGGGGTTTCTACTTCACCACCTTTGGCTGTAGAAGAAACAAGATTAATTCAAACAATTCTACCCTGATCTCGTGCGATCCATCCTGGGAAATTTACTCCTAAATACATATAAAATCCGGAACTCATATTCACACATCTAAGAGTAGGTGGCATTATTGTAATGTTAGGGTTGTGGTAGGGGTTGCTCTGTATTCCCACAATGCTGAGTAATATATCTCTCCTAGATAAAGCAATTGACTGAACTTTTACTGTAACTAATCTATGTGCTCTCTTTCAGACACTATCCTTGAAAACTGGCTCAAAGTTTATCTGTTCTTTCTTTCTAGATGAAACGACTAAAGGAGCTACATCCATTAACATTTACTTTTCCTTCCCATAGAAAGTACCCCTGGATCAGTGCTTCTTTGTTCTCTTTGTGTCTTTGCTCTGTTCTCTCAAACCCCCCGTCGGTTGTGGCAGATGGCCGCTCATACTGAGCCTGGTTCTGCTGGAGGTTTCTTCCTGTTAAAAGGGAGTTTTTCCTCTCCACTGTCGCTACATGCATGCTCAGTATGAGGGATTGCTGCAAAGTCAACGCCAGTAACTGTCCACTGTCTCTACATGCTCATCTGGGAGGAGGGAATGCTGCAAGTCACTGACTGAATGCAATCTGCTGGGTTTCCTTAGACAGAAAAACTTTTTATCCAATTTGAATAAATAAATGAATCTGACTGCACTGCTCAATGATTAGGATTAATTGGAATGTATGTACCTGACTTTTGCGAAGTGCCTTGAGACAACGTGTTGTGAATTGTCGCTATATAAATAAACTGTATTGAATTGGATTAATACCTCCAGGTGTCAATTTACCCTTCGCTTGCCCTCTAGCCAAAGTCACCAAATGCTAAATGTTTCTGCATATAGGCCACGATCTTGATGTTCTGTTTTTAACAGAAACATGGTTACATGAATTTAATGAAGCTCCCATTCTGATAGAGTCGACGCCTCCGAACTACAATTTTCTTTGTGAGAGGAGACAGCAAATAAAAGGTGGAGGGGTGGCCATTTTGTTTAAAGTTTTATTACAGTGTAAAAATGTATTTCTGGGCAAATTTGACTCTTTTCAATATTTGGCTCTCCAGGTAAAGAGCCCTTTCCGAACCATGTTCTTGAATATTTACAGGCCTCCTAAGTCCAAATCAAACTTTATCAGTGATTTTAATGAGCTTTTATCTGTGATTTGTGTTTATTATGACTGTTTAATTATTGTGGGAGACTTCAACATTCACATGGACAATCGTGAAGACAGAAGTGCAATAGATCTACGTGGCACTCTTAGAAATTTTGGTTTGACTCAACATGTTAAACAGCAAACGCACAAACAGGGACATATTTTGGACTTGATCATCACTAAGGGTCTAAACATTTCCAAGGTGTCTGTAACTGATGTTGCCCTATCTGACCACTTTTCTGTTATTTTTGAAAGCATCATCTGCAATGACTCAGTTTTCCAAGGAGACATAATAAGAAAACGCATATTTAAGGACAGTGCTGCTGAAATCTTTAACCAGATATAATCTACCTCCACTTTGCCCTGTAACACTGTAGATGAACTGATAGATAACTTTCATTCTAAAATCTCGGACATCATTGATTCAATTGCTCCAATTAAAGTGAAAGTCGTTTCTGGGAAGAAAATGTCTCCGTGGAGAAGTGCTCCACCAGTCAGAAGTGAAAAAACGGTGTGTCGAATAGCTGAACGCAGGTGGCGAAAGACTGGACTCCAGGTTCACTATATTATCTATAAAGAGAGACAATATATAGATATAACCTACAACTGAAAAATGCAAGGGAATCTTTCTTTTCTGAGATCATCAGCAAAAACATTAACAATGCTCGTGCATTATTTGCCACGGTCGACAGGTTAACAAACCCTCCTGTAACTGTAGCATCTGAACTCCACTCTACCAGGGCCTGCAATGAATTTGCTAAATTCTTTACTTAAAAAACCCAAAAGATCAGAGGGGCAGTCAGCACATCCACATCAACTCCAGTACCAATGTTGTCTCCAACTAGAACTGATTTTGATAAAATTTCCCAATTTCACCAAATAAACTGCAAAAACTTAGAAGTAATCGTACAGCAACTAAGCTCTTCTTCCTGCTGTCTCGATCTTTTACCCACAGCTTTCTTAAGAAAGCTTTGCCTGTAATAACATCTGATTTAACACAAATAATAAACACGTCCCTTTTGTCAGGTGTTTTCCCCCAGGCCCTAAAAACAGCAATTATCAAACCTCTATTGAAAAAGAGCAACTTGGACAAGCTGCTACTACAGAACTACTGGCCTATATCAAACCTCCCCTTCATCAGTAAGATTATTGAAAAAGCTGTGTTTCAGCAGTTAAACAACGTCCGTAAAACCAACCGCTTCGATGTCTTCCAGTCAGGCTTCCTGCTCACCACAGTACAGAGACTGCTCTTGTCAAGGTGTTCAATGACATGCGTATAAATACAGACTGTGGAAGAACCACAGTGCTGGTATTATTGGACCTTAGTGCAGCATTCAACACTGTTGATCACTCCATTTTATTAGAGCACCTGGAAAACTGGGTCGGTCTTTCTGGTATAGCATTCAACTGGTTTAAATCCTACTTGAAGGACAGGGACTTTTTTGTGTCAGTAGGTAACTTTACATCAGAGAACACAAAAATCACATGTGGCATTCCCCAAGGGTCCATCTTAGGGCCCCTCCTATTCAATATTCAATATCCTATTCTACATGCTCCCCCTAACTCAGATTTTAATAAATAACAACGTAAGTTATCATAACTATGCAGACGACACACAGCTATACGTTATGATGTCACCAGGTGACCATGAACCCATTCAAGCGCTGGGTAAATGCTTAGAAGAAATCAATGCATGGATGGGTCTAAATTTTCTTCAGCTGAATCAAAACAAAACTGAAGTAATAATCTTTGGACCAAAGGAAGAGCGTTTAAAAGTTAGCACACAGCTTCAGTTAATACAGCTAGAAACCACCAGTCAGGCTCGAAACCTGGGTGTAGTGATGGACTCAGACCTGAACCTTCAGAGGCACATAAAGACAGTGTTGGGACCCACAGCCATGGATTTCAACATTAAACTCCGGTACGGACTTTTCTGGAACTTTCAAAATAAAGTGCATTAACCTTCTTCCGGCACAGCCAGGAAACGGGATAACTGCGGACTTTACAGCCGTGCTGGGAAAGTGGAAAGGCAAAAGTAGACTGTTTTGCTTGGGCAGCAAACAAATCTGGTAAGGAAATGGGATTACAAGGGAAGAGATATAGCACAGCTGTGCCCTATTCAGTTATACCTTATTGGTTGTTTCCTAGCATTAATGTTGATCTAGATATCCATAAAGAAAGATTTATAAGGATATGAGGATTCAGAGTCAGGTAAAACAGCATTCTGCATATTTTATTCCTGAGGTTAAACATATCATGAAACAAAAGACATCCAGATCATTTAGCTGTCTTACATGTGAAATGATTGTAATTTCTTGATGGCGTTACAAAGGGGTAGACACAAAACAGAATAGAAAGAGTTCTTATCTGCCTTCCGATTCATGTCCTCCGTGATGTCGATTATGGGTTTCTCGTCCAAAAGCCGTATAGATTTAGTATATGAAATTTATGACATTTTATTTAGACTTATACAATTTCATTTAATAGTTAAGTTCATGTGGATTCCTGCTCATAAAGAAATTGTAGGTAATGAAGTTGCACATCGTTTAGCCAAACAGTCTTTAAGTCAAGATAGAGTTATGGAAATTGCATATAGTAAATCTTAAATAAAATCTGTTATTAAGAACAAAGTAAAATCAGAATGGCAGCGGCTTTGGGAAGAGGGAACCAAAGGGTGACATCTGTTTCAAATACAAAAATCGGTAGGTAAAATGGAAGTAAATGGAGAATATCGGAAAGAACAGGCAGTCATAACAAGATTACGATTAGGACATACAAAATTAAATAAAACATTACATATGTTGGGTAAACATCCAACAGGCAACTGTGATTGTGGAATGGATTTGGAAACAGTAGAGCATGTTCTAATTCAGTGTGAAAAATATAGGGTGAGTAGAGAAAAAAGTTAAAGCAAGAATTAAGGAAGTATGGTATGGAAGCATTAAAAGTGAATACAGTACTAGCTAAACAGGAAATGATAAATAGAGTATTTATAAGATTTTTAAGACAAACGGGATTATTTGCAAGAATATAAAATAGCTCAGTTAGGTTGTCTGGCCCACACTCCAGCACAGTAGATGCTGATAATGCATCTAAACGTTGATGCCACCTGCCAAAAATCTCAAAAAGAAGAAGAAGAAGAAGCGTAACGGCACGGATTTCAAAAAAAAAGAAGAAGAAGAAGAAGCGTAACGGCACGGATTTCAAAAATCCACATTGAGTTCAAACAGTGCAGAACCAATTATGCAGCTGAGCGTGTATGTGTTTTTTCATAATTTCTCGCGTTGGATTATTTGGTTTTTTAAGCCCAATGGCTTCCCCAAAAAAGTTTTAAACCATGGATGAAGCATTGGACCAAATTACGACTGCGTTTTGTGCTGAGGACGGCAAATGAAGACTGGGACCGTGTTTTTCTTAGACAATGGGACAACAAAGAGTGCCGCAGCTTGACAGAAGGCATGTTCATAAAGATGCAGGTGGATTCACTCCTGCTACTTTTGGTCCGCTTTAAATGGAACAAAACGTCTCTTCGAACTTAAACCATTGTCGCTGGTATCAAAGGTGTATAAAGTGTCCGAGCTACCGCACCCTGTTGGCGGTCAGACGCCTCGGAGCTCCTCCGGTCCTTGGTCCCCAGAAGCAATCACACACTCTATCTAAAGACTCTTAAATGAACAAATCTCAACCAGTTTCTAACTTTTAGCTTCTTTAATCTAAGTTAAGGCAATGTTTACAGAGATCAGCACTGAGGCTCCCATCTCGGATCGTCACCGTCTGTTAGAGGATGACGAAGAGCCTCAATTTAAGGTCACATGTAGTTTTATATCTGGCAATCCAATGCAATGGATGTGGCCTCCCTCAGTGATTATCAGTAGACTATGTGTCACCATTGTGGTGTCTATCTGTTAGATTGTGTAGTAGCGGGTGTCCATACTTCATCTAAGTGTGCTGTGGCTTTCTAATCAAACCAGTTACCAGCTGCTCCACTATCAACCCCAGTGCCCCAGCCTTAGGTGATTTATGACGAACCTTGGGCCATTTATCCTTGTAATGTGTGTCGATGAGCATTTTTGTCCTATTCTAACAAAAGCGAAACAGAACTTATACTTTCTATCACTATGGCATAAAAGGGATTAACAGCTATGAGTCATATCAATAAAGGTTATTCCCAGGGGTGAAAGTGAGCCGGTACGGTCCGGTACTGCATTCCATTAAAAGATTCTGCGCCGGTACGTAGTACAGGTGTTACGTCGATTCACGTTTCCCCATCACCATACGGCAAAAAAGAGATAGAGAAACATATTTATATATACACACACACATATACATATATATATATATATATATATACATACATACAGAAATGTATATATATATATACACCCCACAGATGTTCTGGTCCTACAGGTCCTTCTCAAAAATATTAGCATATTGTGATAAAGTTCATTATTTTCCATAATGTCATGATGAAATTTAACATTCATATATTTTAGATTCATTGCACACTAACTGAAATATGTTCAGGTCTTTTACTTGTCTTAATACGGATGATTTGGGCATACGCTCATGAAAACCCAAAATTCCTATCTCACAAAATTAGCATATTTCATCCGACCAATAAAAGAAAAGTGTTTTTAATACAAAAAACGTCAACCTTCAATAATCATGTACAGTTATGCACTCAATACTTGGTCGGGAATCCTTTGGCAGAAATGACTGCTTCAATGCTGCGTGGCATGGAGGCAATCAGCCTGTGGCACTGCTGAGGTCTTATGGAGTCCAGGATGCTTCGATAGCGGCCTTTAGCTCATCCAGAGTGTTGGGTCTTGAGTCTCTCAAGTTCTCCTCACAATATCCCACAGATTCTCTATGGGGTTCAGGTCAGGAGAGTTGGCAGCCCAATTGAGCACAGTGATACCATGGTCAGTAAACCATTTACATTGGTTTTGGCACTGTGAGCAGGGTGCCAGGTCGTGCTGAAAAATGAAATCTTCATCTCCATAAAGCTTTTCAGCAGATTGAAGCATGAAGTGCTCCAAATCTCCTGATAGCTAGCTGCATTGACCCTGCCCTTGATAAAACACGTGGACCAACACCAGCAGCTGACACGGCACCCCGACCATCACTGACTGTGGGTACTTGACACTGGACTTCTGGCATTTTGGCATTTCCTTCCCCAGTCTTCCTCCAGACACTGGCACCTTGATTTCCGAATGACATGCAGAATTTGCTTTCATTCGAAAAAAGTACTTTGGACCACTGAGCAACAGTCCAGTGCTGCTTCTCTGTAGCCCAGTCTGGGAATGCGGCACCTGTAGCCCATTTCCTGAACACGCCTGTGCACGGTGGCTCTGGATGTTTCTACTCCAGACTCAGTCCACTGCTTACGCAGGTCCCCCAAGGTCTGGAATCGGCCCTTCTCCACAATCTTCCTCAGGGTCCGGTCACTCTTCTCGTTGTGCAGCGTTTTCTGCACCACTTTTTCCTTCCCACAGACTTCCCACTGAAGTGCCTTGATACAGCACTCTGGGAACAGCCTATTCGTTCAGAAATTTCTTTCTGTGTCTTACCCTCTGCTTGAGGGTGTCAATAGTGGCCTTCTGGACAGCAGTCAGGTCGGCAGTCTTACCCATGATTGGGGTTTTGAGTGATGAACCAGGCTGGGAGTTTTAAAGGCACTCAGGAATCTTTTGCAGGTGTTTAGAGTTAACTCGTTGATTCAGATGCATTATGTTCATAGCTCGTTAGAGACCTCTTTTAATGATATGCTAATTTTGTGAGATAGGCATTTTGGGTTTTCATGAGCGTATGCAAAATCATCCGTATTAAGACAATAAAAGACCTGAAATATTTCAGTTAGTGTGCAATGAATCTAAAATATATGAATGTTAAATTTCATCATGACCATTATGGAAAATAATGAACTTTATCACAATATGCATAATATTTTGAGAAGGACCTGATATATGGTCCTATAATGGTACTATAAACCCCGTCAGATGCGAGTTTCCCCGTCTATAATACAGGAAGAACGGTATCTGACGGGGTCTGGAGACCCATCAGATACCGTTTCCCCTGTTTAATACAGGGGGAACGATATCTATCTTTCAAAAAAGTGGCACAGCTTCGCCGAAACACGTTGTTTGACCTTTCACGCTGTCTGCGGCGCAAGCACGGCGCGCTGGTTACGAGCGCTGAACAAGCACGCGCCTTTTTTGCCACGTGAGTATGGCAAGCCAACTGTGCCACAAAACGCCACTTTTACCACGCGTCTGGTTAAATGGTCACGCAAAAAACGCCGTTTTTTAAGTCAAAAACCCATCAAAACGCCGTTTTTTACGGCGTTTAAAGAGCGCCACAGAACGCCGTAAAAAATGTCACAGAACGCCGTAAAAAACGGCGTTTTCTCAAATTAAGCAATGCCCTGCCCACACTCTTCTTAGCCAGTAAATTTAAACTCCAGCCATCCAATAAGAGAAGTAGAACTGCAGACCCCACTAATTCATGACAGATCAACTGTGCTGAAATGAGATCTGAATTTTGAATTCCGAGTTGTAGCTGTAATACTATTCTCCTCCACCAGATGGCACTCGCACGGGAGCTAGTCTGCAGAAACGCTATCTGTGGACATTTGGTGGTTGTAATGTTATTAAATACAGAAAAATTTATCTTGTATTCCGTGTTTGCTGTTATTTTTCTATGAACCATTGCTAGAAAGATTCTTAATCTATGAGTTGGCATGAATAAGAACCCTAAAATAGAAATTCTCTATCGCATTATTTTGTTTTTTATACAACTCAGAAAAGGTCCTAATAAAATGATCAATACATCTATCTGATGTTCAATAACACAACTATTTTTTACATTTTTACTAATATAATGACCAATTCCCATATCTCATTACTGGAATTATCATGTTACATATTTTCAATCAAAGCAAGACTGCCCAAAAAGGCATGCACCTGCAGTTCCTTCTGCGTGTCACAGTCCTAAATAATTATCTAGGCGCTCTTTATCTTTACTCATACATGTCTCTCAAAGTGCAAATACAATACTATAGTACAGACATCTTTTCATCTACACATTTATTCCCTCACTTGTACATTAAGTAGGCCTATTCTGTTTTTGGTTGGTTATAATCTGGTTAAATACAGGGAAAGAAATGTGTGTTGTGTTATTATTTTTCTATAAACAACTTTAGAAATGTAAAGTGTTTTTGTTTTGCCTTTTTTTTTTATTACCCACTGTTTATTTCTATGATTTATTCATGTATTTTCAGAATCTACCAATACAGTGGGCAAAAAAGTATTCAGTCAGCCACTGATTGTGCAATTTGTCCTACGTAGAAAGATGAGAGGTCTGTAATGTTCATCATACACTTCAACTATGATAGACAAAATAAGAAAATAATCCAGGAAATCATATTGTAGGATTTTGTGTGTTCGATTTAATGGACTGGGAGATTTTACACAGGTGGTGCACAGACATAAAAAAATGCCGCTTGCATTAGGACAGGGCAAACAATAAATCACTGACCAGCTACAAACTTTTAAATAAAAACCGCGAAAACAACCAAACTGTCAAATATGTTATTTAAAAGAAATCAAAACTTGACCACAATGCAGAGAACAATTACTTCTTTGTTCAAAAGAAAAGACAGAAACTGAAGATGAAAAGTTATGCTTCAGAAAATGGTTTATCATTGTTTCATACATGGCAGTTCTTTAACAATTGAGATAGGGATTCTAAATTCTGCCTTATACAGACAGCCTACGGTAAAGTAAAATATGATATGTTTTAATTAGTTTGAGTTTTGGACTTTGTTGAGAGAGAGAGATCTCGAGGGGCCCCAAATGAGAATAACAATTGAACACACACACACAATATATATATATATATACAATATATACAATATATATATATATATATATATATATATATATATATATATATAATCTATATCTATATATATATATATATACAGGTCCTTCTCAAAATATTAGCATATTGTGATAAAGTTCATTATTTTCCATAATGTCATGATGAAAATTTAACATTCATAATTTTAGATCATTGCACACTAACTGAAATATTTCAGTTCTTTTATGTCTTAATACGGATGATTTGGCATACAGCTCATGAAAACCCAAAATTCCTATCTCACAAAATTAGCATATTCATCCAACCAATAAAAGAAAAGTGTTTTTAATACAAAAACGTCAACCTTCAAATAATCATGTACAGTTATGCACTCAATACTTGGTCGGGAATCCTTTGGCAGAAATGACTGCTTCAATGCGGCGTGGCATGGAGGCAATCAGCCTGTGGCACTGCTGAGGTCTTATGGAGGCCCAGGATGCTTCGATAGCGGCCTTTAGCTCATCCAGAGTGTGGGTCTTGAGTCTCTAACGTTCTCTTCCACAATATCCCACAGATTCTCTATGGGTTCAGGTCAGGAGAGTTGGAGGCCAATTGAGCACAGTGATACCATGGTCAGTAAACCATTTTACCAGTGGTTTTGGCACTGTGAGCAGGTGCCAGGTCGTGCTGAAAAATGAAATCTTCTGTCTATAAAGCTTTTCAGCAGATGGAAGCATGAAGTGCTCCAAAATCTCTGATAGCTAGCTGCATTGACCCTGCCCTGATTAAAACACAGTGGACCCAACACCAGCAGCTGACACGGCACCCCCAGACCATCACTGACTGTGGTTACTTGACACTGGACTTTCTGGCATTTTGGCATTTCCCTTCTCCCCAGTCTTCCTCCAGACTCTGGCACCTTGATTTCCGAAATGACATGCAGAATTTGCTTTCATCTGAAAAAGTACTTTGGGACCACTGAGCAACAGACCAGTGCTGCTTCTCTGTAGCCCAGGTCAGGTGCTTCTGCCGCTGTTTCTTGGTTCAAAAGTGGCTGACCTTGCAAATGCGGCACCTGTAGCCCATTTCCTGCAACGCCTGTGCACGGTGGCTCTGGATGTTTTACTCCAGACTCAGTCCACTGCTCCGCAGGTCCCCAAGGTCTGGAATCGGCCCTTCTCCACAATCTTCCTCAGGGTCCGGTCACCTCTTCTCGTTGTGCAGCGTTTTCTGCCACCTTTTCCTTCCCACAGACTTCCCACTGAGGGTACCTTCATACAGCACTTTGGGAACAGCCATTCGTTCAGAAATTCTTTCTGTGTCTTACCCTCTTGCTTGAGGGTGTCAATAGTGGCCTTTTGGACAGCAGATCAGGTCGGCAGTCTTACCATGATTGGGGTTTTGAGTGATGAACCAGGCTGGAGTTTTAAAGGTCTCAGGATCTTTTGCAGGTGTTAGAGTTAAACTTGTTGATTCAGACGATTATGTTCATAGCTAGTTTAGAGACCCCTTTTAATGATATGCTATTTTGTGAGATAGGAATTTTGGGTTTTCATGAGCTGTATGCAAAATCATCCGTATTAAGACAATAAAAGACCTGAAACTCTTTCTGCATGGAGTTTGCATGTTCTCCCTGTGCATGCGTGGGTTCTCCCCGGGTACTCCGGCTTCTTCCAAAAGAAATACCTGTTAGGTTAATTCATCAACTTTAAAGTTGAGCATTTGTTTTTCAATATTTATTTGATTTTTTTGCCCAGACCTATGCACTACACCAGTGGTTACCAAAGTGGGGGTTGGGACCTACAGGGGATTTGCGAGGCACCAAGTTGGGGGTCTGGAGATTATTTCAAGATACACAATTTCTTAAATAATGATTAGGCTATACTTATTTAATTTGTAATTTAATATAGTCTGTAGAAGTAAATTACATCAAGTAACAATACATACAACTAAACTATGTATTACAAAACCAGATTGTAAATGTTTGTGCCAAAACATAAGTGTAAAACTAACAGATTTTCTTTCTTTGCTGTCCGTCTTTAGGTTCCAAACTCACCAAACATGCAGTCCTGCAACAGTGTCTTTGAAGGCCCTCTTTTGTCCTTCGCACTTCCAATTACAAGTGCTGGCCAGGCTGTTTGCAAGGGTTGCAGTTAACATCCTTTGGATCATACTGTCAGCGTTGGTCCCACCAACCAATGCCAAACGAGTAACCTTAATTTAAAGAGAAAAAAAAGGTTAATCTTGTCAAAATCTAAATGTAACTAAAATAGAACAAATTTGAAATAAAAATATAGTACTCAAACCAAAAACGGTTAACTTAAAATTGACAATTTTTTGGCGAACTGAGGTGTCCTTCAGTGCTGCTTCTAGTTCCTCGAACTGGTCCTCATTCATGAGTGGGAGAGCAACTGGGAAGTCTTTCTGAGAAGCATCTCTCTCAAGACCAATCTCTGTTGTAATCGCAGCAACTTGAGTTTTTAAAATCTGCATGTCCTTTGATATCTATTTTATCTCGATGAGTACTTGGGCAAGCTGTGTTAGTACTTTGTTCCCTACAATGTCTTTAGGAAAGGACAAATTAATTATAGACCAAAATAAAAAATAAAAAATGACAAAATGAAATTGAAAAAATGACACTTACCTTTCAACACAACTTGTTTAGGCTCTGCGGGACACTGCCACTCTGCCTCAGAGCCTTAATAGTTGAAAGAAATTACAATGTCAGCATTGCATAATAGTGATGTGCTAAATGAGCTGTAACACATGTATATACAGTGGGGAGAACAAGTATTTGATACACTGCCGATTTCTCAGGTTTTTCAACTGTGAGCGACGGAAACTAAAACAAAAATCCAGAAAATCACATTGGGTAATTTTTTAGAAATTAATTTGAATTTTATTGCATGACATAAATATTTGATACATCAGAAAAACAAAACTTAATATTTTGGTACAGAAACCTTCATTTGCAATTCCAGATATCAGACGTTTCCTGTTGTTCTTGACGAGGCTTGCACACAGTGCAGCAGGATTATGGATCACTCCTCTATACAGATCTTCTCCAGATCCTTCAGGTTTCAGACCTGTCACTGGGCAACACGGACTTTCAGCTCCCTTTAAAGTTTCTCGATTGGGTTCAGGTCTGTAGACTAGCTAGGCCACCGCAGGACCTTGAGATGCTTCTAACGGAGCCACTCCTTAGTTGCCCTGGCTGTGTGCTTTTGGTCGTTGTCATGCTGGAAGACCCAGCCACGACCCATCTTTAATGCCCCTACTGAGGGAAGGAGCATCCCCAAAGAATGATGTTTCCACCTCCATGCTTCATGGTAGGGATGGTGTTCTTGGGGTTGTGCTCATCCTTTTTCTTCCTCCAAACATGGTGAGTCGAGTTTAGACCAAAAAGCTCTATTTTTGTCTCATCAGACCACAGAACCTTCTCCCATTCCTCCTCTGGATCATCCAGATGGTTGTTGGAAAACTTCCGACGGGCCTGGACATGAGCTGGCTTGAACAGGGAGACCTTGCGTGCTCTGCTGGATTTTCATCCATGGCGGCGTAGTGTGTTACTGGTGGTCTTCTTTGAGACTGTGGTCCCAGCTCTCTTCAGGTCACTGACTAGGTCCTGCCGTGTAGTTCTGGGCTGATGTCTCACCTTCTTCATGATCATTGATGCCCCATGAGGTGAGATCTTGCATGGAGCCCCAGACGGATGGAGATTCACCGTCATCTTGAACTTCTTCCATTTTCTTATAATTGCACCAACAGTTCTTCTCACCAAGCTGCTTGGCTATTTTCCTGTAGCTCATCCCAGCCTTGTGCAGGTCTACTATTTTACCCCTGATGTCTTTCCACAGCTCTCTGGTCTTGGCCGTTGTGGAGAGGTTGGAGCTTGTTTGATACAGTGTGGACAGGTGTCTTTTATACAGGTAACAAGTTCAAATAGGTGCAGTTAATACAGGTAATGAGTTGAGAACAGGATGGCTTCTAGGTGATCAAATACTTATGCAATAAAATGCAAATGAATTACTTAAAAATCACACAATGTGATTTTCTAGATTTTTGTTTTAGATTCTATTACTCACTGTTGAAGGGTAGCTACGATAAAAATGAAAGACTTCTACATGCTTTGCAAGTGGGGAAACCTTATTTCACTCGCTGCGAGGAGAACGGACAGATGTGCTTCAGTTACAAATCTCCTACCGCTCTGAAAACCATCTGTCCGCACCTCTCTTTTTTTCTTTCGGGGGTCCCCAGTTACAAAAAACGTTGCTCTCTAAGGATGGGAAAAACAGCTGCATCGTAAACAGGTCATAAACACCATTATCTTGTAACAACACACTTCCACAGTCTCCCCATCTTAGCATCAGTGTGTCTTCTGTTCAGCGCAATCAGCCTTCATCTTTATGACCTCCTCAACTGTGGCTGCTTCCTTCTCAGCTCCACCTCTGATCTTTGCCTGCAGACAACTCACACATACATCATGAAAGGTTATAAAATCAAATAGTGTCAGGACGTGAACAACGGACGAACCCAGAATGCAGACTAGCAGGCAGCATGACGGTAGGTGAAAAACAATTTAATAAAAAAACAAAAACTCACTCACAGATGGTGACCGCAAAAACAGACGTGGGCAGGTTGGCAAGACAGGCTTGGCATGATGAAAACGCAAGACTTGAGCATGATTTGAAAAGATGTTTCCACGACGACTAACAGATCAGGTGTGTATATATGGCGTGAAAATCAGGTGGAGCAAGGAGACAGATTAATTTGGACAGGTGAACCGAATAAACTTAATTGACAGAGAAGACAACGTGACAGGAGCAAAACATGGCTTGAACAGAACGCAAATCCAAGGAAACAAACGAATAGAAATATAACTAGAAAAACATGAAACAAAAGCATAAACAGGAAAATAATAAACAGAAGCATGATTCAAGACCTGAACTGTGAATAAGACCAACAAGAACCCAGAAACCAAAAACCAAACAACCCCAAATCATAACAAATAGTCAAGTTAAAGAATAGGAGAATATATAAGATAAATCTATATTCAATTATTCCAACAGATATAAAATCATTAAAAACAATCATTTGTTCAGACTCAAGTTCAGCATTATTAAGTTTAAAACATAATCATTCAGAGGGTAGATCAGACATTTTGTTGGAAATAAAACATACTTTATTTAGAATAAAAAGGATGGGATTAATATTAGTGTTTTTATGGGTATCAGCACATGTAGGAGTTGGAGGGAATGAGATGGCGGACAGGATAGCAAAGAAAGCAACACAAAACATTAGCTTTATAATTAATATTAGTAGTTCAGAGGCAAGAAATATAATTAAACAGAGAATCAGGAAAGAGTGGCAAAAAAGGTGGGATGAAGAAAGGAAAGGAAGATGGTTTTACAGAATCAACAAGATAGTATAAAATAAAGAAACATAAAACAGGAAAATGTGATCATTGTGGAGAGGAGGAAACAATAGAACATGTAATATTGAAGTGTCAGAAATATGAACAAGAAAGAACAATTTTGAGGAGAGAATTTGTAGGTATTAAAGAACATTTTATTTTGATAGATACTTTGCAAAGAAGTTTAGGTATCAAACATATTCAAATTATAGTTAGATTTAAAAAAACAAAAACTAAATTAATAAATAGAATTTGATTGTTGTAATAGTAAATAAGATTTAAAACCATGAAGAACCACACTCCATACCAGTAGGTGGCGGTAATGCACCCATAAAGTTATTTGCCAACCGCCAAAAATAATACAAGAAGAAGAAGAAGATTTCAGACACATCAGCTCTGTGTCGTGGAAAGAAGAGTTGTTAGTGAATATGAGCGACTCACTAATAATGCTTTTAGTTATCCAGTTGAGCCTGTGTGATAATGTGATGCCTTCCAGAGATGACCCGCCATGATGAGGTACTTTTTAAAAATACGAATTAGGATTTCTTTTTTCTTAAAAGTCTGTGTGCAACGAAGCATGTGTCGGCTGCTAGTCTTTAGCCCGGCGAGCACGTGTTAGTCACGCCGGTTCTGTTGGACTAATCTGTGATAATGTGAATGAAACTACTTGTTTGACAGAAAAGTACCGAAACAAGTATGCATGTTAAAGTTACCTGCTTTATTTACAGGTTTCTAACTGGAGATGTTGCAGTGATCGTGTTAATTTCGGCGCTAAGGCAGTGAAGTTTTGGAAGGTAAACTTTAGAGAACTTTTATGTCTTTCTTCCTATTCGGTAGATTTGATGAGTTTTGTTATCCCTGTCTGAAACAGTATTGTGGAAATCAATGCTATCTGATCTACTTCTTCAGGGTGATGTGTAAAGACAGGCGTTCTCGATGGAAGATCAATAATATGTCTTGTTGCAGGATTGTGAAGATGATTCACCGAGGAAGAGGAGGCAAAGCAGAAAGGTTTGTTCTGATCCATTCTTATGATGTATTCTGCCACCTCCTCTGTGATGAAAACTGCTGCATAGGAAGTGCCGTCTGATGCGACAACTGACGATTTTTATTAGAGCTTTTCTGAGAAGGGAGCAAAACATTTGGGCTTTATTGTGTACAATCTGAACATGCATTAATCAAAACGTTGTGTGTCGTTTAGGTGCAGGTGTACCAGTGGCAAGAACCAAACTTGAAGATGACACGTGGTTCCTGCAGACACTAATGGGTAAAGGTGTTAAGATTTAATTATAATTGAAATCAAGCCAGTGATGATACAAGTTATCCCTGTCTGAAAAATCCTCTGTGGAGTTATGGTAACCTGAGGCTTGGTTCAAAGCGCTGTGCTGCATATTTCTACCAACTGATGTTGAGATTTCATTTTTTTTTTCTCCCTTTTTATTACTTTACAGATGGACCCAAGACCAGTTTGGATGAATTGGTCGGTGTGATGCTTAATAAAATCAGAAGCAGAATGTTGGAATAAATGAAAACAAATTTATTTAACCAATGTATAAGGTAAAGCCAGAGATGCCGACGGTCCAGCTGCTTTTACTCAGACTGGGTTGAACTTGTAGGATTTCTTCTTTAAATTTTCTAGATATATCTTCTCCTCGAGGAGATTTTCACGATCCTGTGGAAGAGATAATGTGAAGCCTCAGTTATGAAGTATAAAGAAGATTTTAATTTTATGGAAGAAAATTAGTAGTTTTGTAATTGTTTTTGTGGACCCAATTATGTGAAAATGTATAAAATAAAATGTTTTTTTTTTCTATTAAACAAATGTCAGCCATGAATTTATACCCACAATTAAAGAAATGTAACTGAAATGGTGAACTAAGTCATTTCATGGTTTCAGTAATTAAAAATCTAGATGAATTCATAACGGACAGCTTAAAGATTAACAGGGCAACCAGCCCCTCTGTTTACATTTCTTTAAAACTGAAGACACACAAATGTTTGACACTGAGGTGTTCCAGCCAGCTTTTACAATCCCTGTGTGTGTTTTATAAAATCTATATTGGTTATGGATAATGTTTGAGTAGTAACTGGTCTGTTGTAATGAAAATATTCATGGAAAAAGCAATGTCCAAATTTAAGACTACACGGGTAACAAAAACAGGTCAAATCTAAAATTTGATGTGTAAAGTTTGGTATTTAACATCTATTGAAAGAAATTCATAATTTACCATAACTATTAATGTTTTGGTGTTTACAATTTCATTTAGTGTTACTCCTCCTGCAAAGAACTGGAGTTTCCTCTTCAGAACCTGCAAGCTGGCTCATTTAACATATGAGGAACTGATAAATATTCACACTTATTTTCACTTTTAATCTCAAGGTTACAACACAGCCATGAGGGCGTTGCATCCTTTATATTTACATGGATCCCACACGATTCATAATAAATCTGGGCCCGTATTCACAAAGATTCTCAGTCCTCCCAGAAAGCTCCTAACTTATCTTAAAAATTCTTGGTAAGGACTCCTAGTTTAAGAGTGATCCAGTTTACTGTTGAGAGCAACTGAGCAAGGAGAGGACAGAAAGTCCTATCTTGGAGAGGAGGTGTGGTTGACCCCCTTGCTAGGTGTGATGCTGTCAGCTAAGAGCTGTGATAGGTAAAACAAAAAACAAATGTGCTCCTAGTAATCAATGGAGAGAAATTAAACGATGATAGAATTTAGATTGGATTCTGAAATATGTAAATCATGATGATAACTTAGTAAAATTTTATTAATTGTCACACTGCATCAAAATGTTTGATCGTAGCTTATTCACATGCTGATCATTTTAATTTGCCTATGTTGACTCACCATGCTGGTCGTTTTCATACTGCATCTATTTCATATTAATTTCATATAAATATTAAAATTCAGCATTTTACTGTGTTCTCCTTGAGGTTATAAAGAGGTTTAGTTTGGTAAAATGGCCAAAACAAGAAGAGATGGAGGAAAAGAGAGGAGTGTTGAAGGGTAGAGTTGGTCCTGGAATCACGGTGGGAACAGGCATTGCTGAGCAGACGAATGCGTCGTTCCCTCTGCTTTCAGCACCAGCCTGGAATGTGAGCAGCTCAGGTATCTGCTGCAATCAGAAGCTAGAGAGGAGAGAGCAGCACACAGGCAGACTTCTCCACAGACGGGGAGCGTTCTAGATGACCGTTTAGGCTTAGCCTGCTGACATCATCATGTACAATACAACAAATCATCATCAGCAGCATCAGAGCCAGGGACTTAAAAAAGCTCAACAAGCTGATAAAGAAGGCTGGCTCTGTTCTGGGGACTCTTCTGGAACCTCTGGAGATCATTGTGGAAAGATGAATTCTTCATAAAATGAAGAACATAATGAGAACCCTGAACATCCTCTTCATCAGACTGTCCTACAACAACAGAGTGTCTTCAGTCAGAGGCTTCTTCAGATCTGCTGTAAGACGGACAGCTACAGGAGATCCTTCCTGCCCACAACCATCAGCATCTACAACGTTTCTTTGAAGAAACCTTCATAATGAGCTACAACAACATTTAATTTCCCTTTGGGATTAATAAAGTATTTTGAATTGAATTGAAAATACTTATTCACCTCATTTACATCTTCCTTCTATGTATATAGTGTTTAGATTATTGTATTGTATCTTGTCTGAAGTATATATATATATATATTCGAGTTATTTATTTTTTGAAAGCATTTTGCAGTCTGTAAATATTTAATGAATTTATTATTATATTGCTTGTAATTTTGTTCACTTCTTATTCATGGTTATTATTGTTTCTATTATTTATCCTTCCTAATATTACCTTAGTAGAGGTGCACTTTTAATCTGTCCTGCCACTGAACCCATTTAATTTCACTCTAAATGGGGATGATAAGACTCATCTCTAAGTTAATAATTGTATGAGTCTTATAGAGGTTTCTGTGCTCATTTATTCGATTGTTAAGGGGGTGGATCCCTGCGCGGTTGAGTTGGTAGCTCACCTTTCTCTCTGTCTTTCGGCTATCTTCTCTGCTTAAGATACTCTTAGGCTCGCTAAAAGTCCTCCTCCCTATTTATCATGCTATTTATTTCCTCACATTCAGAGCTCTCTTAAGGCCTAAGATGCTTCGTGAATCACTTTAATCTTATCGAGGGAGACATTTTATTGGAGAAATTCTAAGATTTTCTCAGATTGACGTCACTAGGAGCTACTTTTAGTCTTAGGATTCTTTGTGAATACAGGCCCAGGTTTTGATGATTATTGCAGTGAGCAGTGGTGATACACTTTCATGAAATAATTTTTTTCTTTACAGAGAAGTTTTTTTTACACTATAAAAGAATTTCACTCGTGGCTTCCCGAGTATAAATAAATGACGGCCAATAACTTGGTCTGGAAAAATATGGAAAAAGGAAACAAAATGGAAAAATATTTTTAGCCATTTATGTTTCAGTCTCTGGATTTGCAGTTTCTATATTCAGTCTAAACACTAGAAATGGCTGTTTCTATATTTGTGGCCATGGTTTGTAGCATTGCCAGGTAAGTGCTCTTTAACCAGTTACCTTTTCTGCCGTGTACCTCCACAGAGCCAGACTCGCCTGAAGCATCATAGACTGATAGTTGGGAAAATAATTTGAAGGTTTACTCCTGAGAGATGTTGTCAGCTCAGGGAAAGGTAACACTGAAACAGAGTCTACAGAAAAAAGTACTTGTGAAAATTACTTTTTTGCCAATAAACTAATTAGTGTTTTTCAAGCATTCAACCAAACCTGGTAAAACAGGTGGAACAATTTGAGGTAAAGGTGAGATGGTGGAATGTTCTCTTGGCCTTTCTACATCCTCCTGCAGATGATTTAGTTGCATGCGCTCCTGTAACATCAGATTGTTATTTAATGTGCAAGAATAGAAGTGCTTTTAAGACAGAATTGAAGGTTTTGCTCTGTACCGTGACACACACCTTCAGGATCCTTTGCTCCAGCTGCCTCAGGTTCTCAGTTCGTGACTGAATATTTCTTAGTCGAGCCTCGTGCTCCGACTCCACACGTTTCGCCTCCTGGAATGCTTGTTCACCCTCCTCATACTTCTCTGCTGCAAGCTGTGAGCAACAACAGTTTAGTCAAAGTCAAACCTTTGCAGCCTTTGGGGGTGGGAATAGGGAGCAAATCACCTTGCTGAAGGCCTCGACCTCTTGGGACCGTGTTTTGAGTCTCAGAGCCATACTATTTGTTGTTTCCCTCTCTCTGTCCAGTTCTTCCCTGAGTCTTGCCAGAGTCTCTTTCTCCTGTGTCACAACCAGCTCCTTCTGTTTTAGTTCAGCCATTTGAAACTTGAGGTCAGCTTGTTCCTGCAAAGCAAACAAAAAACATTTATGGAAAACTGGATTTCCTTCCTCAAGAAGTACAGCAGTCTAATAAAGCAACAAAAAAAAAAAGATTGTGAGACTCACTTGTGCCAGACTGATGATGGATCCTTCTCTCCTCTCTAAGAGACTGTTGACCTCCCGTTCGGCTCTGTCTTGCCTCTGTTTCTCTTGGGCACGGAAGTGAGCCCACTCTGCTGCCAGCTTCCTCCTCTCCTCTGTACACTGCTGCATCACCGATTTCTGCTCCTCCAGCAATGAACTCTGAGGGGCAGAGAGACGCAGGAGACGGGGTGAAGTTGAAAAACATCCCTGCTGCTTGAGTTACAACACAGATATTTGTCAGTCTCACCTTAGCTCTATCCAGCTCCTCCCTCTCCATACTGATCTGCATGGTGAAGACGCGTCGCTCTTCCTCCAGGCCTCTCTGGGTGGACTCGGCTTTGGCCTGCTCCGCCGTTACCTTCCAGCGTTCCTGAAGCAAATAAAAAATTAGCCTCACGTTGATTTTGAGGATATTCGGTGCCTTGATAAACAATTGGACATTTCCACACAACTTCAAACTACTGATGACTTCTTGATCCAGTCTATTATGACTGCTCACCTTCTCCAGCTGCCTTTGCTGCTCACTGATTTGAGTGTCCATCCTGGAAATGATTTCCTTGAGGCAAGCTCTCTCCTCTGCCATGGCTTTCTGCTGCTGGGCCAGACGGTCTTGCATCACTGGATTTGGAGAAGGATGTGAACAAGATCCTGGTGGTTACACTCATAGTTTTTAGTCCTGATTTTTTTTTATGATTCCATGTGGATGTATGAGTGCGTACTTCGAAGCTGCTCGTCCCGGTGCCGTGCCCCTTGCTCCAACCCGTGGGTGGTGTACTCGTGTGTGCTCTCCACTCGAGAAGAGAGCTCTCCAGGTCGGGAAGAGAACTGCTCCATCAGCCCAATCACCCCTGTGAGAGATCTGTACAAATACAGTGGAGTCACAAGTGGAAAGTAGACCTGGATTAGTTTGGAAGTTGCTATAAAAAATGTATGTCAGGAAAGCTAGAAAAGAGAAAAACAACTTTGCTTTAGTTCTCAGGCCATGTTTCTCAAACGGAAAAAGGAGTTCTGCTCCCTTCCTGGTTGGTGGTCAGTCTCTGCCTGAGTTCAAGTATCTTCGTGTCTTGCTCAGAAGTGATGATAGGACGAAGTGGGGGATGGATCTACGGTTTGGAGTCTTGTCTGCAGAAATGATGGCCCTGATCTGGTCTGTCTTAGTGAAGAAAGAGCTGAAGCTCAAAAAGCGAAGCTATCAGTTGTAACGCTCTGACTACCAGCCCATCCCGGACTGAAAGAACATAATTCCAGAAACCAGCAGATACCAGCGTCTGAAAATGGGCTTCCTCATGTAGGAAAGGGCGGGACTCAGCCTTAAACAGAGGTTGAGGAGCTTAGAGTAGAGCCGCTACTTTCTCCACATCGAAAAGAGTCAGCTTAGGGTGTCTGCGGTGCATTATTTATGGTAACTACCTTTGGACATTTTAGTCAGCAAGTCGCACACTAAAGCAGACTCTGATTCAACCCAAAATCACTGTAACCCTTTCTGGCAGGAATGGCTTGGGATTCCCCAG